>NC_089874.1:29272500-29917250 GCF_040182565.1 Anser cygnoides | reverse complement strand
TTAAAAATCCTGTGTGAAGTCCAAAAGTAGCAGTTTAAGTGCTAGGAAGGGGCTCTTTGTGGGAAAGGATACCTGAAGTGGTAAATTTCTGGTTTTGCACTTAGTTGAGGATCCGGAAGCTGAGGCACACATTACCACACTACTGAGACTCTTACAGTGACTAAAAGACACAGCCCAGGTTAAAAGCCACAGATAAAATTAAAGGCTACATCTGACAGTAGATGACCTGCCATGAGCAGACATCCCGTTATAAACTCCGCGACCTGCTCAGGGCTTTTGGGTGGCAGCAACAGGCCAGGAATCAACCACCTAGCACTGACATTAAAACTTCAAGAGGAATAAAGAAAAATGTGCTTAACTTTCATTTTACATGCAACCTATGACAAGTTGGGAAATAGCAGAAGTGTCCCAGCCTGAACTGTTTTTTTTTTCTTTTTTTTTTCTCCTTCTTTCAATGCTGACTTCGTTGCTTCTCTGTTCAGTACAGCATGTTCCTTCTTTCTCCCCCCCCCCCCCCCCCCCCTTTTTTTTTAGAAGGCACATAGGAACTTCAGAAAAACAGCACATGCTCGCTTCAAAAAATCTTGGAGGACTGGCAGATATCTGTGCTTTCTGAGCATCAGTGGGGTTTTCTAACTACAAATTCTTCAGATGTTGTGGGCTTGACAGAATCTATTCCCAGCTTGTTGTTTCCCTGCTCTTTTTCACAGATTTACAGTCACTGATGAATGCTATGTGTACCAGCCCAGCTGCTCTGTTCTAGCTGTAAAACAGTTTTAGTCAGCTAACTGGATAAGAGAGCTTAAAATAGTGCAGCCCTTTACTCTTTATCAGCTTAACATTTTCCAGTACACAACACTACAATCTGAGAAGTACAAAACAGCCTGTTCATAATTTACATACATTTTCTGGAGCACTGTTTGATGTTGTTTTAATATCGGACTAAAAGAAAATAGGACTTAACTCTTTGCATTGTCATTCTAAATACTGAGCACAGATTTCGGCTAACTGAGCTCTTTTCCATTACCGCAATTACTCGCTAATTAGCAGGCTATTTGCAAGCCTTTTGCCTTTCTCTCAGTTTTAGAAAAGACCCTGTTGGGGGATTCGTGCCTCGTGTCCTAAGCCAAATTGTACTTTCTAGTCTCTCTCTAGACACTGGAAAGAATCTTATTGTTCGGTCTTTGTCTGGTTTTAGACGAAAAGCCAGAGCTTTCCTTTATTCCCCAGCTGCGTAGCTTGACGCAGCGGTAAGTGGCCAGCACCAAGACCATTTGTCTGAACCTCCAAGGTTAGGAACAAAGATCAAAACCTTCTCCAGTTCTAATCATTGCAGAATAAAGTAGTATCAAACGGCAGCTATTTTAAGACCGAATTCATTTTGACATGTTGAATCTCTCAAATCCCCAGTGGCACTATGCCTTTTGGCAAAGCTTGCAATACTAGTCATGCCAATAAAGCAGTTTGAATTGGACTGCCTTTTTGCCCAATCCCACTAAAACCATAGTAATTGGTTCAGATATAGTTGCTCAGCTGCCTTATTGAATACTAAAGCTACCAACCAATCCTGACAGCGTGTTTACAGCCTGGCAAAAGGAAATGTAAAGTGAATGTTCCCATTCATGTCACTGGCCCAGAAAGTTTATGCATTACCATTTGTCTGGTTTTCCATGTGTGTCCCAGGACCTGATGGCCAGTTTCAAGCAAACAAGCCAGAAGGGGAGAAAAGTATTTAGTTCCTACATGGTTAAAGAAAAAGAAAGAACTGAAGAAAGCTGATTAGCCCATAACCCAGAGGAGCTGCATAAGTACGACCCACAAATCCTTACAGGGGGAAGACAAACTTCTCAAAGACAGGAAAAGATTCCCTCAAAACCTGAAACATTTAGGCATCAGAAAAATCAAGAGACATAAACCTTAAAAAGCCACTGTTCGACAGACGGATCCCGTGTCTCATGGAACTACTTGGCTTAACAGTATTTGTGCTTTTTCCCTCCTTACAGAAACAATTTTCCTTTATTCCCACCCTGTAAGGAGAGAATATTGGTGTGCTGCTTAACCTGTTGTGAAAGAAGAAGCACCATATAGGTATTCTCTGGCACTCAGGAAGCTTTCACTGTCAGAACTCTTATATCAGAAACTATTTACTGACCTACTCAATGCATCTGTCTAAATATTTCTTTTTATCAAAACCAAATATTAACACAAGTAAATTTGTTTCCAATACCAATTTCAAGTGCTGTGTAAAAATGCATTGCCTTCTTCATGTTTGTCATTACTGTCTGTTATCATAGAACCAACGACATCATCTTTGAACCTCCAAAGCCAGGAATAAGTTGTTGGTAGTCTTTTAGTATTGAAACAGTGACAGAATTTTGGCTGCCACTTGTGATCTCTATAGAAAGAAGATGAAGTTTATGTTCATGAGTCTTTTCCAGTATCTGAATGTGATGCTTTATGGAAATAATTAAATAAGTGTTATTGTATCTATTAAAACATAGCATTTGAGTATACAAAGAGCAGTTAAGAAGATTGGCAGGCTGGAAGTAGAAACATTTTGGCATTTTCCCAATTCAAGATTGCTCTGTTATCGATCTAGTTTATAAATCAGATTGGTGATTCCCTCTTCCCTACCCTCAATTCCTCTAGCATGACTCCTCTAATCCACTTGGGAGTAGCAACCATACAAAATAATAATAATAAATAAAATAAAATAAAATAAAAATAAAATCAATAAAGTTCTCCTTCCCTTTTTCTTTCCATCATTTTTTAACTTAATTTTTTTCTTCTCACAGCATCTCACACATTCTCTGAACTTTTTGCCTGCCATATAAATGAGAAAATTAATTAAATCTAATATTTTAGCATCCTGATGAAATCTTTTTCCATTGCCCTGGAAGTTATTCTCTAGTAAACACTTCCAGGACAGCAGGACAGACAATCCACACATAAAAGGGAGAAAAAAAAGATAAAGGAAAAAAAAAAAAAAAAAAAAAAGGAAGCCACCAGTTAAATTAATCCTTCACATGTTATATACTACAAAAAAGAACAGGAGAGCTACAAATTCTCAAGAAATATGATTTATTCTCCCCCTTTATAGTCTTTGACACTATCCTAAACAAAGGAAACAACATTCTTCCCGTTCTCCTTTATTTAGATCTGCTCCATCATTTATTTCTTATGGAAGCCTATGAGGGACTGAAGACCCCAGGGATTCTGCAGGTGTTCTGAACTGCAGCATTATGCTTTTCTAAACTTCAGAAATGTGTGCAGTTATACTACTGAAATCTTTTCTGCCTGTGTCTGTATCATTAAGGTTCAAGAGCATTTTAGTAACCAAAGAATTTCTAACGCTGCTCTAATCTCTTAAGTATCGGACATACGAATTTCCCCTGGCAAAGCTCCCAGTGACATGCTAGTCTTACTGTAACTAGATATAAAGAAGAACAATTTCCCTTATATGCATGTAAAACACCACGACCTGGATTCTGATTCACTGACTACAGTAAACTTGGTATAACTAGGGTAATGCTTTACTGAAAGCATGCCTGCAGCCTCCTCTAATTATAGCAAAGCATAATTTTGAAAAGAAAAAAAAATGCAGACTACTCATCTTTTAAAGAAAATTACAAATATCTTATAAATATGGAAACAGCAAACTTGTGTTCTATTCTCAGCTACTTATACTTGGGTCTTAGATATATGTTATTCCTGGTAGCTGAATCACTCTGAAAGCTGGTTACTATCAGGGTCTGATTGACCTGAACAAAAATACTGAAAAGTCCTTAACTGAAAGGGCATTTCTTGTGAAGAGCTTACTCTGTAGCAAGTACCTTTGAAGTACGTGAAATAATCTGTAACAGAAAGGAGGAACCTGGTGACAATTCTTATCTTGACATTTTTGATATACGAAAGTTAAAAGTCATCAGTCCTGGACACTCTGGACATATCCATCCTTCTGCACCATTCCCATCTTTGAAAGCAGGGGAGCAAGATCCCATTCCATTCAAGCTTATCACTCAGCCTTTGGAACACTCTCCTATGTTTTAAGAAATGAACATGGGCTGAAGCAGCACCCAGAATCCAAACATCTGCTTCCTCTGTGAGAGTTGACCACATCCTCCTCCATAAGGCATATGCTCACAAAAAAAAAAATGGAAACTGAAAGAAAGAAGGACGAGCAACAGCTACGTGCCTGATAGCAACTGCAATGACCAAGGAAGAACTTTCCTGTGAGGAACTGGCTTAGACCCATTATAATTGTTTTGGTCTTCATAGCATCAACAGAATAGGCTGGCATGCTAAGGGACAATGTAAATGTAAAGTCGGGTTTATTGCAGTTACGGTATATAAGGCACGGTAAGTAGAACTAGTGATGAACTTTATCTATCCATCATCTGATGAAGAAAAAAAGAGACCAAAATGAAATAACTTAGGTACCAGTGGACAATAGGAAAGATATAACTGAAGGCAATGGTACAACAAGGCTTGGAAAGGTAGAAGGGACCTTTGCTTCTTCCTGGGAGAGTCTTGACATTATCTGTTCTAAGAACAGCCAGAATTTAGCATGATACATTGCATTAGAGGAATAGTATGATTGACTAGTGCTCGAGAGGCAGTATAAGAGTAGCCATGAAATCTGATTGCATGTGTTGTTGTGTTTTTTTTTTTTTTTTAAAAAAAAAAAGAAAAAGAAAGAAAAATGAAAAAAAGAAAGAAGGCAGCTGAAAAGTCAGGTTTGCAAAGGAAACTTGAAGTAGTTTGAAATACGATGATATGGCAGGATATGCAGAGCATCAAGTGGCAGAAAGAAAAACGATTTATTGTCTCAATGTTTTCTTTATCCACAGCAGCCTCATTCCTGTTTGTAACAGAAGACATATCAAGCATACCCTGGGTGAGCTTTGTTAATGTATAACATTTCAGCAACTGGTTTCCTTTAATCTAGTTGTTCATGGAAATACGTGCAACAGCTATAGTGAGTGAAAGCTGCAGGAGTGCATTTTCTGGGCTGCTTGTAGCTTAAATATGGTCCTGCTAAGGAAGGCTTAAAGGGAGTAGAGACCTGGTGAGGTGGAAGGGGTAGCTACTATAGGTTGTATTTTTCCCAAAAACTTCATAAGCAAAAATAAATAAATAAATAAAAACACTAAAAACCAGGAATAACTGGATGGAAAACTTACTTAAGAAGAAAAGCCTACAGAAGGTGGCAGGTTACAGAAATTCTATATAGGGAAGCATTTGCAGCTTGGCTAAAGCCTTCAGTTAGAACAGAGGGAGACACTCAACACTTTAAAAAAAATAAAGTCATCCAATAGCGGGGAAAAAAACAAGCTTTCTCTTGATGGAAACAAGGTATTGAAGTATTATTTTCTTATAAGAGTTAGAGATGCTATAGAGGTTCTTACAAGGTAGGGGTGCAAGTCTGAGCTCACAAAAAAAGAACAGACATCTCCTGTGTCCATTCTTGTCTTAGAGAAGGACTTTTTCCAAGTTGTTTACAATCTTAAACAAGCAGATGGAAGCAGGAGAGGAGAGCAGAGAGGGCCCGGCAACGCATAAATAGAAACCGAGCATGAGGGGCAACGGAGATTAAGCTAATATCATGTTGGACTGGATTAGATCAGCTAATATGAACCTGCCTCTTGTTCCACACTAGAACAAGAGGGGAAATTCCTGCTAATGCTGTGCATCAGAAACAAGCTTCAATTTCACATCTTCATCGACCAAAATCACTCTTCCAGTGTTTTTATTTTAATCTGTATGTGCCTATTGTTTAAATGTAAGACATAAAAGACAAAAGGTCTTGTATTTAATCATGGTTTATTCATTCCAGTGAAGATGTTTCATTATGTAAATGGCACCTTTTGAAGTTGGAGCAGAATTTGCCATGAGGCCCTTTTGGGATCCATCCTGATTTCCTATGTATTTGCTCTATTTCTGTACATTACTGATGGAATTACACTGAAATAATGCTTGCTTTCTTGTTGTTGATGCAAGAGGGGGGAAAACAGCAGGTAACAAAAGAGCAATGCAATAAAAGGCTCTAAATCAGGCCCTACAAAGAATAAGGGCAGGATTCAAATGACTTATTTCAGCTCTGTGAAGGTAGACAGTACAACAGAGTGACTCAAAACACTTAAGCTAGGAATTTGTTTCCCCTACAGTTAGCAGAAAGAAATGGATGCCTCTGAAGAACAATTCTTAGTTTTACTGAGGCAGCTGTGGCTCCAAACACAGGTGAAAGTGAACTTGGTTATTTGATATGGAATTGATAGAGTAGGCTTTAAATTGCATTAAGTAATCGAAAAACTGACATACATCAAAATGAAGCCTACAGGCATGGAGCATCACCTGTATTCTGCAACAGGGGTCCCAAAAATGAAACAACACACTTGTGAGAAAAGGTGTTAAGTCATTGTTTTCACCTGATGTCATTAACATGACAACAAACTGATTTAGCTGCAGACTCAGGACTTGCCTGCACTGCAGAAGTGAATACCTTTAGGATGCCACGAAAATCAGACCCAAGGGTGCTCCCTACAGGCATGCAGCACAGAGGGGCAAGTATTTCAACTGTACGGTCACACTCCCACAGCATACAGCCTGGAAGAGTGGATAATCAGTGACCAGCATCTCTCAGATGTCATTTGAAAAAATGAGTCAGAACCAGAGCTAGGAAGTTAATTTGGCAGATTGAAGTAAGCACGTGCCAAAACTGCAGAAGTGTTTTCCCAATGACAATAAAACATCCTACAATAGGAACATGTATTCCTGTTTCCCTGCTCCCATTAGGGCTGGCTGGCTGAAAAACGATAGTCATTTTACTGGGGGTATTGCCCCTTAACATGATTGAAAATGGCTCAATCCTGCAGTATAGATGAGACTGATGTGTGTTACCAACTCTACTGAGGCCATCTGACTTTCCAATGAGAAAACAAATGCAACACAGGCCCAGAAAGTTACATCTGAACACTGCCTGAGGGCTGCTGCTTAGGTTTGTACCAGTGCTCCAGTGCAAAAGGCATGATGAGACCTTTGTCTTCAGAAGCAAATTAAGAAGGCTTTTGCCCTTCTGCTCCTTTCCATCCTCTCAAGAACAAGACTGACACAGACAGGGAAACATATAGCGGCCCTGCCAGAGACAGAATGTAACGAGTGTGAAGTCCTGGTTCACATAACAGTATTTCTTACTGATTACGTGACAAACACAAAAGAAAATCTGTGAGCCACATACAATAACCCTACGAAACTTGGCAGGTTCCTTTGATACGTCTGGGAAGCAGCTTGCTGCCATAGTGATTTCCTCCTCCTGCAAACTGACACTGGGCTGCAAAGGAAGGAACATTCAGAAATACAAACAGAAAAGCAGAAACCATTTGCAAGAAGGTTTAACCAAAATCTTCCCCTCAGACAGATATGATTGTTCTCCATTGGGGGGGGGGGGATCAAAGTCCAGCAAAAATTTGCTAGTTCTTTTTAAAACAGAATTCAGAATACTATCTAATCACTTCTGAAGGTCTGTTCATAAGGGTGGTTGCAGTGTGACCAGCATTTTCTTTCTTCTAAAATGCTCCCCACTGCTACCTCAAGAGCAGCTTGAAGAATGAAAGAAGTGGGACGATGTCAGTTGGCTGATGGACTTTGACCGCAAACCTCATATAAACCTTTTTGGCTCATCTGCACAAAGATGATAGGAAAGTGCTCACAGTGAAGTACACTAACACTAGTGGAGATGCATCATTGCAGATAGCACGGGAAATAGGGCATCTGGCAACAGGAAAGCAAGGCTTTTAATGTGAATCAAAGGGTGATGTGGAAGGTAGGGAAACCAAAAGAGGACTGGGAGTAGTCAGATCCAGAAATCTTTTACCTTTGGTTTTCTTGTCGTTCTTTATTGATAGCCCTTCAGTTCAGTTAAGATTAATCTCTGGATCAAGATACAGTTCAGCAGGTTTGAAAAATACTTTTTTATGGCATTATCATGAAGAAGAACCACCAGCAGGGACTTCTAGAGGTATAGTACTTGATTTACACATTTAGAAAACCTCTTAATTGGCGGCAATCATTTAAACATTTGATTTTTCCATAGTACATCATGATAATTATTCTGATGTCAACACTTTAAAGGGTAAGGTCAAAAGCCACACCAGTCACTTGTTATCAAGAATGTCCTTAGAGACTTAGTCTGCTAAGAGTCTTACCCTAATCCTTCCAAGGTATTCCTTAATGCTAACAAATCTGCAACAAACTCTGCAGGAAACTCCCGTGCAGACTGTAACGCCTACTCAAGTAGCTATTTATTGCAGAAAAAGGCAAAATTAAAAAGAAAGAAAAGAAAAAGGATTATGCTTTTTTCATACAATGAGATGTTATTCTCTTTGTGCAATCTCTAAAAGCACTATTCAAGTTTGGATTTCAGATTTTCCTTTTAGTCAGTTTCCAAATTGTACGTTCCCAATACAGAATGAAATAACTTTTAGTCTGCAACCTTCAGCCACAGTCCTGGAATAGGTAACATAACATCAATGTCACACAGTAAGATTGAAGCACGCTGTATATATCACATGTGCGGCTCCCACAGAAGTTCCTGCACACAGAATGGAGACAGAACAACACAAGGAGCTATTATTCCCCCCACAACTTTTTTTTTTTTTAATTATTATGGAACATGAAACTTCAAATAAATCCTTGAGGAGGAAAAAGAAAACATACATATGGAGTGTGATCAGACTCAATATTTTCATTTGTTCTCTGTTCAAAAAGAGCAATACAAAAATCTTGAAAGGCCATCAAGAATTGGCTAAATGTAGTTGTGTTTGCTTGTTTTAGTAAACCAAGTTAATGGGATTATAAAACTACAGAATAAAATGATACACCAGAGGGCAAAAAAGGGGAGGGAAAAAAAAAAAAAAAAGGACTTCATTAGAGATTATCATGGCAAGAAAATATCTCAGGTTAAAAGGCAGCCATAAACAAAATATACCAGTAGGGTCAAAAGAGGAAACTGCTTTTAGTCTAATTAAAACAAAGCCATGCTGTAGTTAGATGTGTTGATTTGTTCTCTTGCTACCCTTGCAGGCAGGTAGCATATTGTTCAGATGGATAGACAAGATGATCATCATTGACTGTCCATCTATCACCACTGTAGCCAGATAAGTGTCCCAGGATGTGACCGAATTACAACAGACTGGGCTGTTCTCCTCTGCTCCTGCTACACTGAAATATCACAGTGAGCCCCAAATACTGAAGTTTAACAGTTCTTTTCTTCTGGTCTTTTTTTCTTTAATACATTTTTAATTCAGCAAAGAGAGCTAATATAAATCAAATTAAATTATGACTATTAAACTGTGTCTCTTGGGGAAGATTTTCAGCATGGTTAGCAGCAAATTAGGCAAACTTCTCCTTCAGCATTAATGAGAGTTTTGCTTCCAATTCCTCTGCATTAGTGTTGCAGTAGCCCTGACCCAGCCAACCCCCACAGCTTGCAACATTTCATTATGTGAGTTTAGATTGGGCCTGTTATGCTCTGTGCAACGCACGTATGCCTCCTTTATAACTGCAGACACGGGCAGAAGCCCAGGGAGATTCCAGGAAGATGTTTTATTGCGAGAACAAGGAAGCAGAAGGTGCGTAAGAGTTGTTATTGAAGATAATCTTGTTTTCTTTGCTGCGTGAAAGAACGCTCTCGGTATTATATTCCTCTGCAAAACTTCCCCACTGCCAGATGAGCAGGATAGCCCAGAATAAAGCACAGGTCCACCTCCCTGCTGCTCTCTTCCCCATCACATGCACGCATGCAGCACGCTGGTGCTGGAAGGAGGTTGCTCTAATGCCCACCTTTCTTGCTGTAAAATGGTTTTCTGCTGTACAAAGACTAGGAAGTGGGCACTGAACCGTATGTTTTGGACTACACACAGTTCATTATAGAAGAAAAGCTACTGCTAGAACTGCATTTTTGTTTATCCCGGCTACATAAACAACTCAGATATCAGTGAGCAGTGTCTCTGGACGTTGCTTTTGCCCTTTTGACTCACTTTTCCTTTCTTTTCCTCGATTTTGAAAGAACTAGAAAGTAGAGAAATGAAAAGATAGCACATTTCTCTTTCCTTCTTGAGAACAGAAAAGGATTAAAAATCACCTTTTAGATATCATGAACAAGCTATAACATCTATGAAAACACTCATGATTTTCAAATACTTGTAAATAAACTTGTATTTGCATTTCTGTGCATTTCCTCTATTCTTACTCTACATACTGCCTAAAGAGGAATGCCAGAAGTATTAGGAAAATGTTTTGTATATACGGAATTGAAAATTAATCATAGCAAGGACATTTTCCTATTGTTGCATAATTTGTTGTAGTTTGAGTACATTTTCTGCTAGTTTTTATGTCTGTCCAAAAGGATATGGTCAAAGTAGGGTTTTCCATATCTGTATCTTTTCCGCATAGGAATAAAAGGCCTCCTTTTAGGGGGAGGAAGGGAATGGGCTTGTATACTTGCATTAATATCTATGAGTACATAAGAACTGAAATGATAGCTTGGTGCAACTTAACTTCACTTGCAACACAAAAATCCTTTATGCGAGTAGAGAGAATTGAACCTTAGAAGGAATAAAACAAGATGTGAAACTTGGAACCTGAACACAAAACCTGAGGTATTCAACTGTCTGCTTTGCTGAAAACAGAAAATAAACAAATGAACATAATGTATAGCAGCATTTACTAGTACCTAGTGATAAAGAATACTTTCCTTCCAAACCCAGCAAGAAACAGAAACGAGCTGGCAAAAAGATGAAATCCCTTTACACACACAGTGTTTACGCTGAAAGCACAGGCAATAAAGAGAATGTCAACTGCAGCAGCTCCAACCTTGTTTGCCACTGGATTAACTAGAGAGCCAACAAGGACAATGACTCAACCATTCATGCCTATTAGGCTTGCTGTGAAAGGCTCCATTCACTCATCAGCTGGCATGGTAGAAAGCTATCTAAAGATGTGAACAAGTGCAAGCGGTAGAGGCAGCCTGGCCCCATTGCAATCTGAAACCAAAGATGCAATTAATTATATATGGAATGTGGCCAAGCACTCCTGGCATTGTAATCAAATGAGACCACACAGAGAAAAGAAAATCCTTCACCACCTAACATGAACTACAGAAAGACAGTTAGGGTTCTCACAATAGATTTATTTTAATTCTTTATGGCACTATTTCTGTTGGCAGGCTATATACTTTCATAGCTTGGAGCTCCAAGTTTGATGCTTCTGTTTTATATCTAAAAAAAGGCTATTTATCTATTTTTCTGCACCCAATATCAGTCAGTTTATAGATTTTTTTCCTTTCTTGTACGCTTTTTGTCCTCACGTTTATAGCAATAATTTTATACTATTCCAGTGTTTGTACACTGGAGATATTAAAATGTTCTGGATCATCAGTCAAACTGCTTGCGAGTCACAAAGCTAACCTGGGAAGTACCTGATTGTCTAACCAGCACATCAGTACCATCTACAGGATTCAGGATGTTGATTCAGATGAGACCAGCCTTGGAAAATTTCCCCTTACTACAGTTCTCCAAGACTTTGCACAACTGTTTTTCCTCTGGTGAAGATCGAATGCAGAAAGTGTGCCTTAATGCAAAACGACAGGAGTAGCTACAGCCAGCCAGAAGGATGGAGGCCATTAGCACTACCCACAACTCAGAAGAAACAACCTCAACATTTATCTGAGATGTCCAGTGCCAAACTTGTATCCGATCATTGTGATCAAGCACTATTGCTGTATTATTTTGATGCTCTAAGCAAATTAGGACCCTGGGGTGTACTACCTGGCATACATACTAATAGTAAAATACCATAGTTGAAAAACTTCACAAGCTAAACAAAAGGAAGACATCAATTTCTCTTGCTAAAAAAAGGCAGACACATAGGTAATTCATGGTAGGGGAACAAAGAAAGCTAGGCAGGCAGAAAACTAGGCAGCTAAGCATCCTAGACAGGGATTTAACCTCGCATGCATCTTTCTCTATCTTCTTTCCTTGTTGTTCATTATTTTTTATTTTTTTTTTATTTTCTTGATTGATATTGCAGGACTCTTTCCTGCATATTTATGTGACCATCTAATTCCTATTCAGAATGCAATACTCTTAAATCAATGGGATGCTGATAGCTTAAATAGAAGCAAAGTAGTCAGCAGTCTTTGCAGAATGAAGTGCAAGTTACCTGAGGAGAGGGTAGTACTTCAAACATGTTTTTATAGTGCCAGAGTGGCTGGGATCTCAAGGTACTAGAATGTTGAACAGTAATTAAAAAATTTTATTTTCAATACAAAATTG
Organism: Anser cygnoides; assembly: GCF_040182565.1. Taxonomy (NCBI): domain Eukaryota; kingdom Metazoa; phylum Chordata; class Aves; order Anseriformes; family Anatidae; genus Anser; species Anser cygnoides. The sequence continues at coordinate 29,904,918 of NC_089874.1, read as the reverse complement.
TGAAGGCAAAGTAAGGTGTGTTAACAGCACAGGTGGTGAAGAAACACAGCTGCCTGCTTTATTACAAATTATGCACAGCTAACCTGAGAATCCTCAGAAAAGATAATATTGCCATTACTTGTTATGAAATTATCTTATACATTCACTGTGCAAAGAAATTTATGATTAAATGCCATCCTGGAGATCACCAACAACTGAACCATACCTAATTTAGTGCTTGTAGTTTAGATCTACTTTTACTGTCTAGTGTACTTCTTGTTGGCAGATGTTATTTTCACGAACTGTCACCACGTATTTTGACTCAGAGAAGAAACAGGCTGATTCAATGTGCTTTCTTAGATACATACACCACTAAAATATGGAGAAAACCAAATCCCCAAGGAATAAAACAAATCCCTACATAGCGCAGCACATAACAGAGCACCAGTTAGCATCTTTGAACAGCTAGCTGTGCTCTCAGGAACACTGGACTTATTAGCAGGAAAATACATTACCTCTGAGGATTTTTTATTATTATTATATTTTTTAAGTCTAAGTTTCTCTCTCCTGGCTGTATCTTCTGTGCAGGTACAAGGAAATAGCACAAGCAGCAATGGCAGCGCAGAGAAAAGCAGAAGAAAAGCACCCCTAGGGAGGGGAGAGCTTCATGCTGCAGCAGCACAGCTGGCTCAGCACTGGGACAAAATCCGCACAAGCAGAGGGAAGGAAAAACACAGAAGGATCCTTCTGACAGCAGCCTGAAGTTACGTCACCTCTGTCACGTTGTAAAATTGTAATTTTTCCTTGGAGTCAGAGAAATACAAGCACCTACACAGTGTGACCAGGTATTAAAGCCAGTTGCCCCCCATCACACAGGGAAGGGACTCAACCCCCAGGCATGGCTGAGCGCTCTGCAAAGGGACCCCAGCAAACAGATCTGTTGGTTGGTTGGTTTTTAACCCGATGCTGGGTACTTCTGGGGCAACCCCAAATCCCCCAGCTGTGCAAGATTCTTCCATAAGATGTAAGAAAGCATTATCATCTTCTTGAGATGTAAAAAGCCTAAGGGCTACAGTTTCAACAAGTTTTCTGAAAAGTAAACAAACACCAAGTGGGATTTTCAAATGCCTGCAGGTATGAGCATTTGATGATTATGCAAGGGAGGGGAAGAAACGAGAGAAAATAACGCTACAAATCCTGGATAACTAATAATTTGAATTAGTTGTGGTGGATTTGGAGCACATAGAAGAAATGGATCTAGCAGTGGACCACTGTAATCCTCTCCTCAGGGGAGCAGTAGTAACATTTTGACCATATAAATACCTATTTACACGCATGGAGCACTTTCCTTCTTATTAAATAGGACAGTCGGCAATAACAGGAAAAACTCTGACTTGTTGTCCTGATATTTAGGGGGCAGGAAACAAAAAATAAAAACCCACAGCCACATGAGACACAGAAACATTTCTAAAAATTGAAAGATTGTCATATTCAGCTGGACTGACTATCTGAGTTTAGAAAGGAGGAACTCCCACAGTCTGCTTTAGGATTTAAACTCTTCATAAGGTCAAACATCAAATATTAATATTACAGGCAAGTATAGCCACATCCATTCTCTGAGTGAAGAAGCTAGGAAATCCAGGAGCAGCTCAACACAAAGCAACTGTGGGATTTGTCTGCCCCTCCCAATCTGAATTTGCAATGAATGACAGAAGGACAGCGTGACTGACCTGGCAAGGAGGCAAGGAGGGGTAGGGCAGGTAAGACCCTGGACAAACTACAACCTGGACTGGAACCAAATGGTTCCAGCTGACAACTTTCAGCCACCTGAGGCCACCACAGTTCAGCTGCAAAAGTCCTGTTTATATAGGATTCCAGTTTCTGGAATACAAAATTAGCCATTGTAGCCAATAAGCCCAACTTCCACATTGGATGTAAAGCTGAATACAAAATATTATAGTCTAGGCCCAATTATACTGCCAAGGTCTGCAGCAGAAGGCCTCCCCAGGCAATTCTGTAATATTTCTGATTGCTTTCACTATTATTTCAGTGTCTCATTTACAGCTCTTTAATCATTTCTACTATTTCTAAAGAAAAAGAACACAGTCTGTGACAACTGAGAAAAATAGGCTGTTCTACATCAATAATACACTTTAAAGTATTCAATCAGTATTACTGTTGACAGTAATCCTTCCTCTAGTTTACAATAAAATAGCCTTTTATTTTTTTCTTGGTTATCAGAGCAAGAAAAGCCTGTTATCACTTCACAGCAACCACGTTCATCCAGGATTTGTTTTTCTTGTGCCCCACTGAAGTTATTTCAGGAGCACAGAGAGCTCTGAAGCAGCACAGCCAGCTCCTGAGGAGGGGGACCGTGCATCCCATCTGCACGCTGCTTCAGCCCTGACTTATTGCCATTTAGGAGGCCGGTACAACCAACCCTGAATAATGTGTTTATAATATCTAAAGAAGAAGAAAAGAAGTGCTAATGAGAAATCAGCTCATTGTCATCTCATTTTTTTCCACATATCCAGTTATTTGTCATTTGCTTATGTCTTTCTGACTGACAACATTGATGCCAGCTGCTAGCTGAATGGGAGCTTTCCAGCATCGCCTAAATAGACTGTTTGTCTTCATTAGCGCTTTGTACAAATTCATTCAGCGAGAACTTGCAGACTGTCATTAGGCAGGCCCAGTCTTTCAAGTTCTGCTGCCACAGTCCAAGATGTTTGCTTTAGAAGCCTTCCCCCTGCTTTTGTTAGTTTGGCATAGGAAAACCTGTTTCTCTCCCCCTCCCCCCCTTTTTTTTTTTGTGGTCCCACCACTGCAGTTTTGAAGCATGCTTTCACAATGCAATACAAGGGGAGAAGGGGAAATGCACACACACTGTGTCCTGGGGTAATAGCTTTCATTGTATTCTATTTATTTGCTTTCAACTTCCTTTGCATAAAACAATGTAATAGTTAACCTGTATCAAGCAGATGACTGAACAACAAGTAAGAGAAAGATCTTGCCCTTTGATTTTTCTGCATCAAGAGACTGATGAGATGACATTATAGCCACGTGGACAGACATCGTACATAACCAGTGGATGAAGTTGAATGATTTATTTATTTATTTGTTTGTTTTTAAGTGGGTACAAGATTGTTGTATTTCAGACTCAAACATCCTCTTTCTCCTCTGTCGTGCTTGGGAAAAGGAGGTGTAAAACTGTATACAGTTTTAGATACTGCAGATACAAAATACTATCAGTATTCACTATAGTTAAAAAATCCAAATAAATACTTTTTTTTTTTTTTTTAGACTCACAATAGCAGATCCTTCTCCTACTCCCATTCGCTTTCTAAAATCTGATCCTTTTTTCCTACCAGGAAGCCTGGTCCTCTGGCATCAAGGTTTTGCCTACAATTTACCACCTTTTTAAGAGTATTCATAATAGAGTATTCATAAGATATATGCTATGCATTTCCTTCTCATTTATTGTTGTTTCAAAAGAGTCACACTCTACCACAGTTCCAAAGCATTATCAAGAGAAAATCAGGACATGGCCACAGTTTGCAAGGAAACTGTGCAAGAGGTCTTTTAAAACTACTGCCAACAGTATCAAAAAAAAAAAAAAAATCTTGTTACCCTTAATCTAAAAGAAAATACAGGGCTAGATCATCAAGTCCTGTCTTTTATCATCAGAGACAATATAGATTTATATAGCTTATATTTAGACTATATAGATTTATCTTAGAATAAGTTAAGGTTATCTATTTTATTCCTATTGATTTATTATAGTAATCTATATATGAAGAATGCTCTTGAGTGTCTGCTTTGGACCATCACTCACAATCAGTCCTTAAATGTCATCCTTAAATGTCTACTTGCTAACGTGTTATCGTGAATCTTATGATACCTAGAGTTTGGTGGGGAGTGAAAATATATTTTTTTCCGAATCTCTAAAAGAAAATTTCAGGTTTTATTTAGCTTTATTACTTCATGGTTGCGAAAAGAAGTTTGAAATTGTCAAAGCATGCTTAAATTCAAAGTTGAATAGAGAACATTGAGATATTATTTTACGGGACACATTTTCAAGGAGGGTCTGCGTAAGTGACATTTTACTGATAAAGAGGACAATGCTTTAAATGTTTCTATAATTTACTGCACTTGAAATGACAGAAAATTGAGTAGAAATAGAAGAGAACTCAAGAGGGTCTTCTGGAAGACAATAGGCATCAGCCAGTACTTTGGAGAAAGAAGGAAAGAGTGGAAGACTTGCACAACTGCATTTTAAAAAATAAACACAGTCTGAGTTTTTATCTGGATTCTAAATTTTTACACATACCAAATAAAACTTAATTTAAGAGGCACGTGAACTTGGATGGTTTGTGTCAACTCACATGTAATCTGAAACCAGGAAACTTATTTTTAAGAATTATTCTTAAAACAAATAAAATGACAGCACTTACTGGCACACATACATCTTCCAAAAGAAGAAAAGCATTATAGCAGTTCTCTTCTTAAAAATAAAAATATAATTAATTTTTTTAAAGAGATTTCAGAAGCTTTTTCATTGGACTTTCAGAGAGCACAGCTTAGCATTTGAGCATTGTTCTTCTTAGTTCTAATTTTAAAGTAAACCAAATGAATACATTTATCAACAATTAAGATTTTCACAAGTAAGAGACTGAGAACAGGTTTTTACAGGAATCTTTAGGTGTGTAACTCTCCATATACACTAACATCTGCACCCAACAGCTCAGGCTAGATGCTTTCAATGCTGAGTATAATGCCTCATTAGCATTTCCTTTCAAATCACTTAGCCTAATTTAATATTTTTTCTACGTTTGATTTACTACGTGTCAGATGTAATTGCACTTTTGAAAGGCCAAAAAACATGTCTCATCAATGGAGAAGATAAGCTATGTATTCACTCAATGAACCAAAGTACTTTAGGAAAAACAGCAATAGCAACAGAAAGTATCTATTTGAAAGTTAGAACTTCATTTGTATTTTGATTTTTGCAATTCAATTTTTGTTCTAGTGAAAGACTTGGAATTAAGAGCCGTGCAGAGCAGAGTGTTTTATTCAACTATGGGACAACTTCAACATGGATAGCAGCAATGCAAACTTCTGCAATTTCCCCAAGATGTTGTGTTCTCTCCCCTGGAGAGGCAACTCTGGAAATCAATTTTCTGTATTTCTCATTTATAGGGTAGGAGATAATTATAGAAATATAATTTACAGTTTTTGGTTTGTATTACAGTTTTAAATTCCTTTATTTCAGCATCAGAAAACAAAAGCAGCGAAGCATGAGCTTCCTATTGCTACTCAGCAATACCGGCCATATCAACCCTCCGCTGCTTTAGTCCCATGCTAGATGAAGTTGACACATGCTGGTTTCTTTAAAAATCACCCTTCCTTCTCTAGTAGAGATGAATTACATCTGCAGAACTCAAAGTTTTGTTACAAGGAAAAAAAAAAAAAGAAAAAAAAAGAAACCTTAAGATTCTGAATATTATTTATGATTAATAAACTCTGCAAAACTATCATGGCACATCAAATCATGAAAGTAACAGGAAACACTTCCTTTAATCACAAAGGAACTTCATGTTTTCTCTCAGAGGAGATCCTGTGTTGTACTGGCTCCTGTCTCTCAACAGTCAGATCCATTTCTTCTGAGAGAAAGTGTGGAGTTCCCATTTCTAGGAAGATCTTAGCACACATCAGATCTCTCCAGTGAAACAAAACTGGTTATTGGCCAAAGAAAAACCTGAGTTGTGACTGGAATTCCTTTTGTTTGGTAATTTGTGTAGGCTTACCTTACCTAATGAGAAGTGTCTACTCATTTATAACATATTTGCTAAAACACACATCTGGCTCTTGGTTTGTAAAATGTATACACCATTTCCACCATACAACCTGAAGAATAAAAATCTTTGTAGAACAGATTTCAAGTACTACAAACAAAATCACAGTCCACAGAAGACTCAACACTCTATTTAGTTCCTTAGGGCCACCAACACCAAACTACTGCAACAGTAGAATTTTTTTTCCTGAACCCTTTGACATCATAGACATTTTTTTCCCCACCAGGAAAAAACACTTAATCAATTTTTACCTTATTTTGTTAAAAATTAATAAAATTCTCAAAGCAGAGGAGCATGAGCATTCCACATGTTCTCCAAATGTCTTTTCATGCTGTTTAGGTATTGTCTTGTAAATGAACATTGTACATTAAAGTAGTAGAATATCCATTAAAAAATGTGATTTTTATTTATTCTTTTTCAATATCTTTACTAACAGAACAAACAGTAGTGGAGCACCATTTCCAGCATTCTTAGAATATCTTCTTCTTTAAATAAGATCAGAAAGAAACTGATTTGCTGGCTGCTAGAGATCATCAACTTTTACCATTTACTTATTCCTTATCTCTTAAGCTACATTTTCCCACTCCTCCCAGCTCCTTTACCACAAAAAGTACAATTTAGGATTGGTTTTCTTGTTTTTAAAATTATAAATAATACAACTGCTCTCCCATTATTTTCTTCCATTGATTTAAGTCCTCAAGAGAACATATTTCAAGGACTGAGTCTTGGTTGTTGAAATACAGTTACTTCATTTTAATTTCTAAAATTAGCTGATAGTTATTATCAGTTATTCACTTCCCTGTTCCCCAATGGCTAAAAAAATTTAAAAAAAAAACAGCTTAACAAAAATAAACTCCCTAACATGACTTTCAAACATCAGATTCACTGTTTTGATCACAGTGAGAGGGATACTAACAGAGTCAAGCTATCACCCAGTATATCTTCCTGTCCCATGCAAGATAAAGGGCATGAGGCCTGACATATCTAATTCTTTAATCTTAAAAACACTGTGGGAATGAGCAGCAGGAAAAAGGAAGGGGAATGGAGAACTGGAAAAATTGTAATGGCTTTGACATACATTAGTTACTGCAATCTGTTTGCTATTTCTAAAGTGAATAGAAAAAGGAGGAACTAACATTGCAAGTATAGCATGGCTTTAGAACAGTTTGCCCAGGAAGGATGTGGAATTTATAAAAGGTTTCAAAGAATACAGCCAATAACTACCTCTGTAAACACTTAAATAGAAGTAAAATTTTCACGTGTACTTACTTTCTTTGAAATCAGTGAAGATATTTGCATAAAAATGTTTGAGAATCCTCAAGTCTACACTTACTATTCCCCAAGCCATGACTAAAGCAGGAAAACCAGAAAATTAGTAGTCCAAGTTATTAAAAAAAGAAAATATTGTGATGATTTGCTTACATGAATGCGTGGCAATTTGTTTCAGTAAGAGAGGTTCAAAACCTACAACTCTATTACTAATTTAATCACTTCCAATTTTTACTTTTCCCTATATGTACTGCTTTCAGAAGAGTAGAACAGCTGGTCTTATGCCCCAGCCATGATAGAGAGGGAAACAAATAAAAAACAACAAAAATAAAAAATAAATAATAATTAAAAAAACAACCACACCAAATCACCAAATCCCTCCCCTCCCCCCCCCCCCCCCCCCCCCCAAAAAAAAAAATCAAAAATACTGAAGGTATCAGTACTTTTTCAGGAAGAGAATATTCATTCAGAAGAAAATTGCACATTTGTTAGTGCTGAAGCCAAAGATATCAGTTAAAAGTCCTACAAGAACATTTCAGATCCTAAGCTGACACAAATAAGCAATTTATCAAAAACTCCTAAGTCACAAAATCAAGATGCTCTCTACAACCAGCCTAAAGACTATTTAGGGAAACCAATTTTGTTCCTAATAAGGTTAAAATAATCTAAATAATATTTTAGAATGGATAGGTGAACCAGAACAAGAGGGCAACAAAAATGCAACAAGCTCTCCACCCCCAATTATTTTAGTATGTAGATCTGACCGGAGTTGTCATCAAAAGATCCCTGGAAATCCCACAAGCAAAGAAGATGTCAGAAGGAAGAACTTAACTTCAACAGGTATAATGACAGCAGGTTTAATAACCTCAGAATTTAGGAGCTCCCCTTCTTCTTCTCCTCCCCCCCTACATTTCTACATTTTACAGGCTCCCCCAGGAGAATATAAAGAGCATACGTGCCTAGGAGGAGTAAAATAAGTTATTTTTTCCCTTCACTTTATACATGCATTACATGATCATTTGCACCCAGACAACAGTGCTCTGGAGCATACTGGCATGGTATTTCAAACAGTAGCAAGACTATTTATCTGAAAACTGAGACATTAGCTCTGTTGACTGCCACTGCTCAACCGGAAGATGACCAGGGGCATATTGCACTGACTAAGACTTCCAAGAACTCATTAACCCTATAATTGAAAGTAAAGTTTAAAAAAAAAAAAAAAAGTTTTGATAAGGGCATATATAAAACTATCAGCTCATCCTTAGGTACTTTGCTCTACGTTATGAGTCAACATCCTGCTGAGATAATACTACATCTTGTCCAGGTAAGCCTCTATTTAGTATATAACCACATGTAATCACTTCAGCACACGGAGAGTACTAATTCTGTTGTATGTTAATGAATCTCAGTACTCATTTCCCAACACAGTATTTCCTACAACTGCTTCTCATCACTTTTTTTCCTTGCTCCTTATGTGAGTGCCATTTTGCCTAACAGTGCCAAGCCAGTCTAGTTGCCAGCAACAGCTGCACTCACAGCACCACATCCTAAGCTAAAACAGCTTTACAAATGCCACAGTGCTGCTTCCTGATTGCTTTCTGTGGTAGGAAAGGTATTGTAGACAGTGGGTTGAACTCTACTTGTCGCAGAAATAAGAGCTCCGAAGCCCTGACAGTGTTTAGCATGATATTCTCTGATGCTACCCGTCTGAAACCCGTGTCTGCCACGTTCAGCATGCTGTGCCTCTAACTGAGCCTTCAACTCAGTCAACACCTGGAGTGCTTCATTGGGTCACATCCACATATCAAAAAAGTTGGGAGCAGTTTCATAGCCCGTCGGTGATCTGTCACTCTACACCAGCATGCCTGCTGGAACGACTACGCAATGGAAGAACCTTCATCTGCCCTTTCCTTCAGCATGCAGGTCATTTGCTTGCAGGCAGGCAGGATTATTTAGCTATTATGTGTGGCAAGATGATTGAAAGCCTAGGAGACCTACTTTTAGCAGGTCAGCCCCAGTGTTTCAAGGGGTGCCCATAGGGATTCACATGCAAATAGCTTGAGAAATGACTGATGTGGATGAAGAGGGGGGGAAGGGGGAATTGCTGTTGACATGGCAAGGCCCCACATATCCATGAGAATAAAGACAGCATAAGAATTATACACATTTAGACTTCAGCATTATTCATACCCATCACCTCTCACTATTGTATGAAAGCAAACCACAATCAGTGATTCAGCAACATTGGCCCTCTGTGCACAAGCTCTCCTGCTGAATGCAAATGCAGTGAACAATGAGTAATTTCAGTTCAGTTTTGTCCTTATTCTCCTTAGGAGGAAAAACTGGCTGTTCCACTCACACAGCATAAATGAAATATTTCCTACAGTTCAACAGTTAGAAGTGCAACCAAGATTCTTAAATTATTCTGCTCTCACTACAGCTGCTGTTCACAGCACAGTGACACAGGGATGAACAGGCAAGATATGCTGTCTAGAAGACAGCCGCTTAAATAACATCATTGCAGTCAATTTTCTTTACTTACAACAGACAGCCTCTGAAATCTGTTGAGATGTGTCATTAATAAATGTTAAAACTTTATGATAAACCTTGACCTCAGATATCCTGGGGGATTTCCTGGCCCTGTGACTGATTTAATAAATACATATGGTGCGAAAAAGAAAAAAAAAAAGTGCTTTTAGTTGCTGAGTGCCCATGAGGAGCATAAGACACTGGAACAGAAAGGGATGCAAAGTAGCTGAACAAAAGGAAAGGACTGATGGGGGAATCTAAATTAGGGGTAATGTTGACACTTATTCCAAAGCAGTGTTTTTTTAGGTAACATCAATCACATGAATTCATTAGAAAGGGACACCTAGTGTCAAGTAAACCGTTCCTACCCTATTGCAGTCAGGGTGGCATTGTCCAGATGGATCATAATGGTCTGACTGGTGTTCACATCTCTGTGTCCATCCAAAATCCCATAGGAAAGTCTAGTGTATTTTTGTATGTCTAACTTCATGCCAGACCTATGCTAAGAATTTAGCAGTCCTTTAACATTTTGCAGCCTCTCCCTCCACCTTCCTGAGCAGCCATTCATGATAAATCAGAGGGAGGCTATAGTAAATTCAACTTTGGAAGGGATGCAAGGAAGCCAAGAGAGAAGTATGTAGTAGGGCTCTGGAAAGGATAGGGTAAAATTAGAAAATATTTAGATATCCAGAATGAAAGCTGTAAACAAAATTCCACTGAGCGTGTATCTTCAGTTTACAGCTCAGAACAAATTGTATCAGAACTGTCTGATCTGTTAGACCCTTTTTTAATTGCAATAAAATTTGGTATAGAAAATTTTAGAAAGGAACAGAAATTGTAAGAAAAAAAAACAGGAATTAGTATTAGGAGTCAATGATGTCAAAGGCACAAAGTATCAGTTTTCAAACCAGAAGACAGCAAGCAAATATTTTTCATAGCCACTAGGAACAGGAAAACAAAAATTTTATCATATTTTGCATTAACTAACACTTAGCTTAAATACTGGAGGAAATTCTAAAGGCCCTGAGAAAGACTAGCTGGGGAGCCTGGAAAATCATCCCTGAAGGTTTTCAAGAGCAGACACTAGCTGAACATGTGTCAAGGAGGGTTGAGTCCACTTGACCTCACATCAACACACAGGCATGGATGAACAGGTCCCTGGGATTTCTTCCAGCCCACAGCTTGAGACTTTGTGTAAGGGCAGAAAAGGAAGTACATTATCTGGAGAACTAAACAAGATTCTGCTCGTTTTTGATTAACAGAACAGAATGGCCCTGCACCTTCAATCACAACATCTTTTAAAGCAGTCACCAGACTATGAGCATTCCCAACACTGTAGCTGAGGAAGGGAATGGTAATTTCTGCTATGATTTGAAGTAATTTCTCTACCAGACACTCCTAATAATCCAGCAGCTTCGATATACACTCACTGTAAACTACTACTCTTTTTTTGCAAAGGTTGCAGAGAAACCTCATCAAGTTATTAAGAAGATTGTGTTAAGTGAGGGAGGTCTGATTCATTTATGAGCCCTAGAGAGAAAAAATAAAATAAAATCAACGCTGCCCCAGGCCAAGAGCTTGCTCTCTAAAGAGAGATAGTTGAGAGCTAAATTTGGGGAGGAAACAGAAATCTGAGTGGGGACACACCAAAAATAAAACAAATTTGTCTGAGCTTTCTTTCATGAAGTTCAAATATGTACAGCCTATATAATCAACAAAACTTTCTGCTACAAACAGCAAGGAAGGGGAAAGAGAGGTCCTATTACCCCGACCGACTCTGTTGGGAGGGAAGCGTTCAGGCCCATGATGAAGCTAAACACGACACAGAGAGCATTATTTGTAAGCAGAAAAAAAAAAAAAAAGTTAAAGTTGTCGCTTTTCTCTCTCCTTAACACATTTCATTTTGAAGTCTTACACATACACTTTGGCCTTTCCAGAGAGGTATTCCGTAGACCTCTGTATTTGTACAGTATCTCCAGCTGCTGTTCCACTCTCAAAAGGGATTTTTTTTTTTCCATTTCACCCTGATTAGACCTATGAAATTATCCTTCCAAACAGGACTTCATATCAAAAACATCTGAAGTTTTTCAACCAAATTTTCACATTTCTTGTTGTTTACACTGGGATCATTAAGAACACTTGCTTTCCTCTTTAATTTCTTGCGAGTGCAGCTCCCAGTACTTGGGTGAATAACAGCAAAGCCTTGCCTGTTGGTTTCATGCTTTTTCCTGCTATTTTCCTTCTCCTGGATCTCCCACCCCACCACTCACAGGTGATATGCATTTCTCTTGGAATTCCAGCTCCAGACCTCCCCATTCACCAGAGGTGGAAGCCAGCTCTTCCGACAAGGTGTCTCACCTTCCACCCTACCTGAGCGGCAGCCCAGCCCCGCTCCCTCCCTCCCACCAGGCCAAGGCCTCCTTCCTCCCAGCCCACACTGAGCACCAGGGCAGCCCCGGCTGTTCCTGGGAGGCTCCTCGCTGCTCCCAGGCCAGTGGAGCATTTTTTTGCCAGGCCTGAAATTCCCTACAACCACACGAACACCCAGGAGGAAACATCCCATGCTCCGTCTACAGACTGATCACCCAGCCCACACACCAGCGAGTGAAATACCACCATTTCCAATGGAGTTCGGGTTCAGGCTACATTGCTAAATTAACTCCTTCCTGACAGCAACCCCAGTGCATGACCACAAGAAACAGCCAGGCAAGTTTTGTCTAAACACTGGCAGGAACTGAGGGTCATTGGCATCAGCTACCAGTACATAAAGGACTCCTCTACAGGCAGGCCTTGCCCCACTCAGTGTTCACAGGTAGACAGTAGCATCTCCCAAGGCATTACAAAACTGTGCGAGGCCAAAAGTCAGAGCAATTTGTTTGTGCCTAACTCTTACAGTATATGGAATACACAAACATTTAAATTTTCTTTTGTTTTCCAGTCACGTAAGAAGTCTTAGAGTAATATTTTTCAGGATTTACTCTCCAATGACAAAAAATAAAGTTTTTTTTGCTTAAAAAAAAAAATCCCAAGAGTCTTAGCTTCCAATCTTAATGTTTTAAGAAATATATTAACATTAGAGATTTTTCGTAGCCAAATTAAATCACCCAAACTTACTCTAACACTAAAACTTTTGTTTTATGAGTTTATATGTTTAAACAGCTTTTGTACTAAAATAGACTTCTATACCGACACAAATATGACCCTGCTAGGCAGAATATACTCTGTGATGTGTTTTCACTTCAGTAAGCACCAGGGAAGTCATTACTCTGACAGCAATGCCTCTTCCAGCTACTCTGATCCAAATGTCAACAGTTTTTCCAGCCTTAAAGTGGAGAGGTCCATTGACCTCTGGTGGGAAGAGTTCATGAATAATTGATTGATCAAGAAATTCACAGCGAGGGAATGAAAAACATTGAATGCACACCCAAACTGTCCATACTTCCCACGAGGACATACATCCTTTTATCAAGATCCCCTCCAACAAAAGCAAGTTTTAGGATGAAGCATTTATGCTTTGCAAAATTATTCTCAAGAGCTTCATGGCTCAATATCAGGGAAAGAAAAAACAATCCATATAGAAATAGAGAAAGAATTACTTTATTTCTGCAAACCCACCTAGCCCATCTCTGTTGTCCATACCTGGAGTGTATGAGGTGGTTTTGTTTGTTTTTTAACCTTAAGCCCTGTGGCAGCAAGTGATGATCTTGGAGCAATGGGCAAGTGGCATTCCACTCCTAGGGGAGCAGCATGTCTCCTAACTGGGCTCTGGGCCATTCATCAGCCAGCCCTGTAATTAGCCAGGGAGCATAGAGGTGAAAGGCTGTGCCTCCATCTGAGCCAGTCTAGGAACTGGTAACTCGTGCACGGGGGTTTCTGTTGACAGGTATTAGCCAGGAACTCCTTGGCACGCAGGCAGGACTGCAGGGAGCATGCCTCAACTCGATTGCCAATGCACTTGTGAAAACTGAAAACGTACACAACAGTAGGTTGGCAATTCAGAATGCATTTGACATCTACGCCTCTCTGGAAACAAACAAAAGATTATCATTTTGGTGAACAGGATATTTGCTGCTTCTCTTGAAATCAGAAAGCCCTCGGTATGCAAAGAGGCTGTCAAGGCTGCACAACAGAAGTAAAAGGATCCGCATCCCTGTACTGTGCCAATTATTATTAGTAATGAAGACAAAAGTTTTCCATGTCTGAACTGCTGCCAGTTACTACAGTTTGAATTAAGCACCAGAGTTTCACCTGGTCACCAAACAAACTACGCTCAGCATCACTTACATTTTACGTGAGACGTCAGCCCTGCAGCCCCTCACATGCGACACTTTTAGCAGCAATTCAGATGCGTGAATGAGCTGGCTTGGCCAAGTATTGCTCTTGATCATCTAAGGAAAATGCCTTTTGAGCTGAGCTGCCAGAGGCAAGGTTCAAACCCTGTTTCTGAAATGAATCTGTTGCGTTCTTGACAGGGGGTATGACCGCAAGCTTGGGTCTCCTGCTCAGGTCCCTACCATCATGCTGCACCAGGCTGGGGATGTGAGGCTCCAGTGACCTTCGGGCAAGTCAAGGAGTATACAGTGTTTTCCTTACAGCCACTACACACGAGAGATCTCATGTCAGGCTCAAGAAAGATAAAACCCTCTTACACTGTATTTCAGGTTTACTCCTGGCGTTGGAGTCAGGGAGGTGCACTGAAACAACACGTTCTTGGCTTCCCAACAGGACAATGTAAGACAAAAAGCCAAGCCTTGCACTAATTATATGTTCCCCTGACTCAGGAAGCGGGAGCCTTAAGGACAAAACCCAAACAGCTGTGACTCAGTGGCAGCAGCATCATGCCTTTGCTAGCACGCTGAATTTTAAGCGTTCCCATCCCTGCACATTAAAAATATTCTGAAATATTCTACTCATGAACTTCCAAGGGAAAGCTTAACCCAGTATAATGGCATAAAACAAGGCAGCACATCGCTTTGCTAAACAAATGGTGTTTGTCCAATGTGAGGTTTTTCATTTCTATGGGCTTGGTGGTATCTCGGTCTTAAACTTGGAAAGCATTATTTCTGTAGAGTGTAATTTTTAGCAGAGAACAGCATCTAGCAAAAACGATAATACCTCATGCAGGAGACAAGTAGCTCTTTTGACAGGCCACTAACATGAAAACAAGTCATAAATTAGCTGCAAAATGGAGTCCCTCTGGATGCGGCGCCTGAACCCATTTGCTTTGTAATTTATTTTGCTAATCCATACAGAAGTATTCAACCTTCCAGACATAGCGAGGTTATTTTTCTTGCAACTGTTTTCTCGTTACACCTGTTTTGATTCTCTTTTCATAAAACAAAGACCCTGAAGTCTTAATTCATTAATTCTCACTCAAGTTTCTCACAACAGTGATCTGGAAAGCAGAGCCTATTATGGACAGAGTCCCTGGATCACCTCTCAGTACTTGTAATAGGAAAAACTACTGGGCAGCTCAGACTGCACATTTTTGTGAAATCCATAACTTGCTTTCTTTGGACACCACAAAAAGGAAATTGATTTCTTTGGTCACGGCTCCTGTATATTCCCCATGTTCTTAAGCTGCTGAGCACAAAGAAAAAAAATAAAATGCTCCAAGCTACCCGCTCAGCAATTTAATAAAAGGAAATGGACTACTGCAAGACAGATAGAAAGTAAACACAACTCAATGGAGCCTGGAGAAAAAAAAAAAAAAAAAAAAAAAAACTTTTCAGTTTGAAGTGCAGGGATTTGTTTGTTTGCATTCATATTTTATAAATAGTTAGCAGAATAAGTGTGGCAGTGTTGACATTCAGAGTAAATTAAATGCAAACATTGAAGATCATTCACGAGAGAAAATTATTTGATGCAGTAAACCTAAAACGTCTGGGATTCTTACAGTTACCGCATCCAAAACCAAAGTCCAGGCTACGTTAGCAGCCCAGCTGAAAAGGACAGAGAAAACAAACCGGTTTTCAGCAACATTATTTAACATTGAACACTTTTGATCAGCTACCCATGTGATTTATGCACCTGACCATAATAGCTCAGCTTTCAAATATCAAAGCCTTTCAGTTCATTCCCCGTGAAGCAGCAGCAAACCAAAGCTTTTTCTCAAAAGTCAGAGAAAATACCTTTGAGAATTGATGATCTCTTTGTGGAAAGCTGCTCAGGTAGCAACCTCAAAGAATAAACTCCATACTCTGAGGCTTGCAGCCTGGCCTCCCCTCTACAGAGTGTTCCAGCCACCCCAGCACTTGTCAGTCCATCAGTAGGATGTTTGCTTGAAACACAGGGACAGTGTCCCTACAGCAGTTTTTGCTGAAAGTCTACGAGCAGGAGCTACAAGAAGGGAGCATGCCAGACTGAGTTTTATCATTGTCACTTAACTCTGTGGTTTCTGCTCAGGCAAGGTAGCTACACAGACTGCTGTTTGCAATTGAAATTATATAGTGTATATATATTATACACTTATAATATATGACTTTGTAACTGTTTTTTGTTGTTGTTTGGTGGTGGTTTTTTTTGAAAATAAACAGTGTCTTATCAGCATTAAATTGAAAACAAGTTTCTGTGGTGAGGACTGCTCTGAAAAAAAAAAAACTTTATCAAAGGAAAACATTTTTCAGGCACACCCAGAGAAAGTGCCGAACAAACCCTACACACCTCTGCAAGTATCGGAAGAGCCCAAACCCAGAAATAGAAAACAGTTTTATGAAGAGAAAGCTGTGGATTAGAGATACCTATAGCATTTATAAATTGCAAGGATGAAAGAATATTATTCCTTCTCTTGAGCTTTCCAGGTAGCAGAAAACTACTGAAGCTATGCAAATAATTTTGGAGCTGCCCTTGGTATGAATTTATCCTCTATGCAGGACTGTTGTGTTTCAGCTTCTAATTCCATTCAGCTCTATTAATAAATCATCTTCAAAATTCTCTTCAGAAAAATCGTGACCTTCCATAGCAAATTACCCAAAAGATCCTGTGCATTATTTCACTTGTTAGCATGTATGCATACATAAAATAAGGCATGCTGAGATCCTAGGAGAAAAACAAAACTGAATAAAACAAAACAAATTAAAAAAAGAATGAGGAACAAGTTTGGAAATAGGCAAGAAGAACTCTAGATATTGTAGTCCATTTGAGACAGGCATAGAACAAGAGGATAAGAAGTCTGCAACAACACACTTTTATATATCCGCTGAATTGGTATGGCTTTTCAATTTCCTCATGGAAATATCCTCTAAATGTTATCTTTCAGAAGCCACAATTGCTGTCATTCACAAATATATATGTGTATATATGTATATAATAAATAATAAACTTTTAGGAATTCTAGCCTTGTCAAATAAAAAGTATCCAGTATAAGAGAATGCAAAACTTCATAGGTCCAGCTATCCTAAGAAAACCAGGGCTCAGGAACAATCCCTACATATATCACCTCACAGGCTCCTTCTTTCATTTTTCATGAAAGTGCCTCTCTGTATACATACACACAAATACATAAATACACACACAGAGGAAGTCAACATTAGAATTACATCAGCTGCCAAGAATTCAGATTTCTGTACTTCCCCTAATTTTACTTTTGTAGTTGCTATACCAAGGAGGCAACCAGCTGACCAAACAAAAACCCACCCTTTGACCTTAAAGCTATCCTTTGATTTTGACATTGAAGAACGTGCTTTGTAAGCAGGTGGGGACTTTGGCTGACATGCTTACCCCACATAGACTGTCTTTGGTCATAAGGAACACCTGCTTCACACCTGCATCAAGCGTGAGGCAATGCCCTCAGGGAAGGGAATTGGGCAACAGGGGAAAGTGGAAAAAGGAACCAATGAGCAAAGGTTTACATTAAGAGCAACCGGTCTGCAGGAAAAACAGCTTTAAAACAGTCTTTATATTCTTCTTAAGTTATCTGCCACTGGCTACTGTCCATCTTGAAAACACCTAGGAGAAAGGCAAGCTGACTTATCATGATAATAAGTCCTCACCCAAAACAGAGAGATGCCTCAGGAGCATGGAATTAAACACAAAGAACAACAAATGGGGTGGGTGGTGGAAAGTCTGAGGATCACAGCTTTCAGAGGAGGCAACTTGAGGAGAAGGAAGAGAATAAGTAGGAAGAAAATCAGTGATCATTATTAAACAGCAGCCAACAGTTTTTGAAAGCATCCAGGAGACCACGAGCTCTCCCCAAGAGTGATGAGTGCTGCCCTCAGCCAGTGGTCATTACGCTAGACCAGGTAGGTACTTATGGAGACATTCAGAACACTATCCTTGCCTGCAAGCAATTAACAAAACAAAGTTAAATAGCAACAGGCTGTATCTGGAAAGGCTTTGCTTGATCATCACCCTCAACCTGTTGCACCAGGCCACACAACAGTCTTTGGGAGAAAAGCATGCATCACATCCGCCACAAATAGCCACTGTCTGCTTTAAGGAGGTAGCTCACCATTTTTAGGGGTTCTACTACTAACTTATTGTACCTGTGGCTTTATAGAACACTTCTCTTGCACTGCTGTAACCTCCACTTTGGGGGGATTTTCCACCACGAGAACCTATAGCACACTCCTAGATCAAAGGACGTTGTCATGACTGACTGACTCAATTTGACCTATCTTTGTCATCTACTTAATTACTCATCCTTTGGAATGCATATTGGAAAAAAAGGATGGAAATCACACTCCCGTTATATAGTATACCATTTACAGTTCACTATGCAACAAGAAGTATATGCTTGTGTTGGATTTATGACAGTGTAATTGGTTGTAGTTTGAAATTCTGAGGATAAGTAACAGAGCTCTAATGTCACAACAGCTAGAGGAAAGCAAAGTTTACACTGACTGGGAACGATCCTTCTCAAAGTAAATCTTGCTCGTACACAGATGACTGTAAATAACTGTCCCCTGGTTTTGTCCTGGATAGATCCTTGTTTTATTTAACACTAGGAGGTAACAGCGAAATCCTTAGCTGATCATAACTGATGCAGTTTGAAGATAATCTTGACTGTCCATTAACACTGTCAAGATAAAGCAGTTTAAAAAAGTTTAAAATAATGGTAAATGTCTGATCCAGGCCACCTTAAAGTCAGGGAAAAGTCCCTTGCCCACATCAGTCCTACCATGAACAAGGCAAGGAGACTAACCAGAGTACAACAAGGGTTTAAATGTATGATCCAAGTCCAGTTGACTTTGAACACAAATTTAAACGCATTTCCTTGTCATAAATACTACACATCAAACAAACTATTAAAGAGTGCCTGCCCAGATTTCCAGCTCCATGACACTGGGTTCTGCTGTGATCTGTACAGCAGCGCAGCTCAGAAGCCCAGTCCTGCGCTTCCAACAATGTGCTCTCAGGCTTTCCAAAGTGCAGCTTACTGAAGAGAGCCAACATTGTTTTTCATTAACACACATCTCAAACAGTAAGTGAAAAAAAAAGTAACTAGTTTTGTTGCTGATTAGAATTTAGATATCATAATTTGTTTCCTAACTTACTAGGTTATTATTATCAGATCCTAGATGGTTAGGAATTTCTGATTGGAGATACTGAAGAGCAAAATATAATTAGTGTAAGTCTTACTTCTGTTATTGCATATATTAAAGCTTTTCCTAACTTTGGAGATATTGTACTATTAGTGAAGATAATTTTTTAAGCTTCTCAAGCAGATGAGAGTTTGAAAAAGCTTGCATTTTAGCAAACTGAAAATATAATTTTTACTTCAGAACCTTCCACAATGCTATATTAATGCAGGAAGTGAGTTCCCAAAAGCTTTAGGTTTTTGTTGGAAATCTTTAGATTCAGTTCATCAGGGTATCCAATGCATCTGCCTAAGGCTGTAAATTTCAGACTTTTACCATCCTGGAACAGCAGTTAGAGGCAAGGCAGGGATAACTTAAGTGCTTGATGCTGTTTGAAATATCTTATATTAGGCAAATGAACCAAGGACTTTCTGGCAAGATTATTAAAGAAAAAAAAAGGGGGGGGGGGGGGGGGGAGGGGAGGGGAGAGCTTTTCTTAGATAAAGCCTTGCAATTCCTTTTCCTAGCATTTCCACTACTAGCTGGAGTGTTTTCCTGCAGAAGTGTGCTGTTTCTTTTTATACAGGCTATTATTTTGCAGCTGCTTTCAAGGATCTAATCAGGATTCCTAAGGTTATCAAGCTATAGCTCAAAAAAACTGATGCATACCAGATGCAAGGCTACGGTCTAGTTGCATACAGATTCCTCATAGTTAATTATTGTCACAAAAATTTTTCTTCTCTGACTTGTGCAGTCTCAGTCATTCTTTTAACACATCCTATGCTGTTAGAGCTAGTTGGCAGCTTGGCATTCACAAGGAAACAATGCACAAATGTACACACTATGCCAAATGTGAGACAAATTAGCTACTATCATGACTATTTATACAAGATTGCATATGTGCTTGTATACGTGCTAGCATTCGGACCATGAATATTCTAATCTACTTCAAATTCAATTACTTGGCAACTTTGCAAATTGCTGCAGAGCTTATCAGGCATTAATACTTCCTTACTCTTGCTTTAACATCTGCGTCACAGCTTATAAAATAGCAAGCTGAGCCAGTGAAAGTGAGAGTCACGTAGGGTTGTGAAAGCCCTGCAGGACTACTTGTTAAGACTTCAATCTCTATCCCAAAGCCTTGTTTGCTCAGTTTTAAGAGCTCCCTCAAACCTCTGAAATACTACAGGGGCTTTCCTAATTAACCTTTGGCTATATGATTATACATAATAAGCACCTGAAGGCTGCATTTCTCTTAATTCAGACACCTTCAGGGAGACCCAAATTCCATTTCTTTCTTCCCAGAGCTGCTGGCAGATACTAGATAATGACTCCTCTGATCAGGCTCTTCTGGGACCTGCCAAGGGAGGACTGCTACTTTGCAATCCTAACAGGCCTGTCACAACAACATAATGCAGCCACAGGGCCAGGGAGAAAGGAAAAGAAAAGGACTGGAAAGGACTGGACAACTCACATCCTCACCAGCCCCAAGACCTCTGACGTTACCATCAAGGCTCTTATGAGAAAAGAATGCATATGAAATAAGGGGTCTTGGGAGCTATCTGTGCCACACACTAAAATCAGCTAATTAGATTTAATAGGCACTTAGAGCTACCATATATATCCTCTAAACATGCTGTCTGGTGGGATTTATTTAGTGCTCCATCCCTCCAGGCTGATAGCTTATCTGGCTTCAAAAAATTAAAAAAATATATAATATAATAATATAATAATAATAATAATACAGCTCTGTTCCTTGCTAGGAAATTCTCCTAAATAGAGACAGTTTTAGTGCATGTTAAATATGGTTATAGTTGCTGGACATTAGCAAGAGTCACTTTTGTTGCCAAGATTAGGGAAGCCATTAGAACAATAGAGATTGCTGCTCTTTTACTACCCTGGTGATCAATGCCATGAACTCAGGGATATCATTGCATGAAGACCAGTCAAAACTCGTTCTCTGTCCCTGGAGTAGTGCCTGGGGGGGGATGAGGAGGAAAAAAAAAAAAAAAAAAAGTGTTGCATATCAACAGCATGAGTAAATGGAGGAGAAGAAGTACATTCCTAACAGTAACCCTTTACCCCAATTAAACACCTTTCATCCAAAGCATCTTAAGAAAATGAGGAAAGAATTACCCTCATTTCACAGAGAGAGAGACTGAGGAATGCACACGTGGTATAACGCATTCAGATGTCACGCAGGGATATGTTTACACTGAATACCATGGGCATGTGCCAAGCAGATGAAAGTTTTTTTCAGTTCGTGTGCCATTCTGGGAGGAAAAAAAAAAAAAAAAAGCTACGTGAGCACGTTAGGACAGCACCAAGCTTGACTGAACAGAGAAAGCCTTTCACCATGACTTTGTAGCCTGAGGCATGGCACTACCTCAGCTAATGTGGTCACCTGCTTTATAAGCAAAACCTATAGGCAGGTAAATGCTCACATCTGCCTTCACATCAGAAGGTGGATGAGAAAGTAAGATCTGCAAGCCTGACTGCTAAAAGTAATGAGACCTTGGCTACCAACTCAACTGAAACCAGATTTTTAACACTGAGCGCTGACTTGTATTGGGATTATCCAAAAATTATTCAGTGGTATAACATGCAATGGGCTAGGGCAGTTTTCAGGATGCACAGCCAAGACTGTGGTGGGATCCAAGCTTAACTTAGGTGTCAGTCCTCTAGAATAAGTATCAGAAGTAGCAAGGGTCTATTTTAGCTTCATTCAAGAGCCAGCAGACTTGCATCTGCACTCATACCAGAGAGGCTATTTTAATTTAGACAGCCAAGTGGTGCCAAAGTGGGAAAACCTGCCTAGAATGCCAAGTACAGAGCAAGTCAATTGAGTAAACAGTGTACTCGAGAAGAGATTTTAAGAGAAACTCGTGGGCAATTATCAAGAGAGTTAGATGTTCTGCTAGTCAGGAAGCCTGGTACATTATTAAAAAAAAAAAAAACTACAAATAATAAAAGCCTGTTGTTGAAAGACAGCATATAAAAATAAAATTAATACATCAGGTCACAGGGGTGGGAGGAGTGCCGACACCACCTGGTCTCTTCTAGGAATGCTTTTCCCTAAATCTTTGCAACTACCTGCTCCCACGGAAGAAGACATTCAGAAGAACTAGTCTATGATTACAATATTCTGATATAGTCTGATCAATGAATTCATTTCTTCCTACCCCTCCATTCACATATTCAGTGTTTTTTGTCTTTGAATAGAACTGTATCAACAAAATATCCAATGGAAGAAAAAAACACCACCACACACTCGTCAAGGAGTAGCTGTGCATAAGGTTTTGGCATCAGTGCTTGACTTTGATGTGCACTGACCCCAGGGAAGAGCTCAAAGCTGCTTTAACACAATTTACAAACACGAATTTGCTAGCGGTTAGCCTGCTGCATGAAAAGAATCTATGCTCACAAAGAGAATAATACCTGGGAGAAGCAAGGTGACACAACACAAAGCTAATACACGCGAAACAAACCCATGTTGTTAACTGCAAGAACTTTTAGCTAAACTGCAGCAATGTGACATATATATCTCTACCAGATCCACAATATTTTTAGCTTCCCCTGCTGTGAACACAAGC
The DNA here is from genome assembly GCF_040182565.1 of Anser cygnoides. Classification (NCBI taxonomy): domain Eukaryota; kingdom Metazoa; phylum Chordata; class Aves; order Anseriformes; family Anatidae; genus Anser; species Anser cygnoides. The sequence goes on along the minus strand of NC_089874.1, from coordinate 29,882,172 downwards.
AAAAAAAAATATTATCCCAGTGAAGGGGGGAAATAAATAATTTAGTGTATGAAAGATTCTGCAGGTAAATAAGCTACTGACTGTAAAAACAAACCTACATTTTTAGGAGGTAAACACAATACATGCTGCTGCTTCTCTCTGTACACTTGCCAAGGAGAATGTTTATGATTCAGAAGGCAACAAAGCCTTTGTGTTCAAGGACCGTGTGGATTTCAGGACGTGTGCTCTTCTGAACGGCACACACTTCAGAGCAGTTCAGAGATACCACGGTCCATCACGTCACCCTAAGTCACCTTGACATTTCTGAGATTATGCATCATTGAGATGATAGCCTCAGGGCTATAAACCTTCTTTTTAGTACATTATTAATGATACTGGCTGCTACAGACTGACTACATAGTCCTAACATCTCCTTTTCCCCTCAGAAATCTAACGAAGACTATCGTCTGCAGTTAACACAATGATATCCTGCAGGTCTGCATTAGGTTTTTCACAATCACAGAAGACTTAAGAGACTTCAGTGGTTCAGAATTAGCTGGTGTCTGCCCAGGAAATTGTAGGTTGGGGCCCCAGTTCAGCCCCTTGACCTACGTACCGAAGAGCATGGGAACTACAAAGGCACCAGTAGCCTTATAAATCACCAAATAAGGATCCGGGGATAATAAGTACAAGCTTGTTGTTTCAGTTAGTCCCTCAATTAACCTAAGTTGCTCCTGACACTTGTGTTGAAAGATAAGCAAAATACCTGCTCTATTTTTAGAAGAAAACATTTGCCTAGCTCTCAGATTTTACCTAGATCTGAAGCATAACGTTAACAGACCATAAAGCAGACTATATGGAAGGCAGTTTTCAGTGTACAGGTCACAACTTAGCTGGAGAGGGGGAGCAGAATCTGTTGGAAAACTCCCTCCAGAGCTGTAGGTGGTTTCCAGGGGCAGAGAGAGCATTCTTCTGCAGAGCTTCACGTTCACAGTACCAAGAACAAGCTCTGAATTGTCATCTGATTTTTCCACCCACCCACTCTGTTGACTTAAAGCATCTTTTTCAAGAGCTGCATCCACCCAAGGAACGTGAGGTCATGTAGTTTATCCTAAAAGTTTAGGGAGCTGGTTCTATTCTTGCTTGGGGTGATGCTCACACATCCCACCTCAATCCTTTTGAGGAAAAAGTCTTACAAATACCCTCTCCCCATCTGCAATTAGAACAACAGCATCACTGTACACACTTTCCAAGGCTTTCTTAGTCACAGTTTTGTCAGCTTCTCTGTTTGCTAGGAAGAAACCTTCTCAGAACAGCACTAGCCAAATTCCTCCTGCTCACACGTGCTTTACTTAGGTGGGGGCAGTGATACAAGCCTGGCTGATGTGCAGCCTCTCCTCTTTTACCTAACTACGTAAAGGAGTGCTGTTTAAGAAAAGAAAAATAAAGCCTTAAATAAAGGTCAGAAATTTCACGTACACCCCTTTTTCTAAGTGGGTTAGCCCAGCCTACGTGTTACCAGCAGCATTGCCGGCCTGAAAGTCTTTCATTATCTCTTGAAAGTCGGCGTTATCTGAATATTAACAACATTACATGGATATTCATCTAATGCTCTGATAACATTATCTCCCAAGCTCTTGGCTGTAGAAGCACACTGCTCGCACTCAGCTTTGCACATCAAAGGGAAACAACGACAATAGCACAGCTTTGAAAAATGCCTCGAACCGGCCAAAGTACGGAATTCATAAGCAGACAAAGTGCTCTGTTTATCTGGCAGCTGGGTGCGGCTGGAGGAGCCCAGCTCCAGAGGCAGCGCACGCCTGGCAGAGCAGCCCTCTGATGCACTGACTCAGCGGAAAGCAGTGAGAAAGGAAACGCGCTCGGAGGTTTCCAGACCCCACCAAAGGACCACTCCCCCTCCCCGATGCCGTCAGAGCAAAGGAGGAAAGGGGCTCCACCAGGGCAAAAAAATATAATAATAATTAGAAAAAGAGCTGGAGCAGGAGAAAAAAAGTCATTAAAAAAAAAAAAGAACAAAAACAAGAAAAATCCTCCCCCCACTGTACAGAATTGGTGCACTTGACTCTCTTTGACCTTGTGCTGAGGCTTGCTTTTTATAATCCAGCAGGGCACAGCAGCCGCAGCCCCAGGCTAGCCCCCTCCTCCCTGCACCCTCAGACATGAGGTCCAAGGGCTGGGAAAAACAAAACACATGCAAGCACGTGCACATATATATTCACGCACACACAGTCACTAGAAAATTGTTTCTGGAGAGCTTTGAGACACCCCAGCAATGGGCTTATTTCTGCAGGATGCATTTTAAACTGCTGCCAGAGTTCAGGAGTACAGGGTCAAAGTGTTTCTACCTTCTCTGATGTTACTCCAGCTCTCATTTCAGTTTTAGACAGATTTTCAGTGGCTGGCAAGCAGACTATGTTTTGCTGTATTTTCTTTAAAGTACAGTAATTTTTATACATTTTATGTGAGCAGACAGATGCATGGTTTTGTGAGGGAAAAAACAGCACTGTGCAATAACAGCAATCTAACCACACATTTCTGCCTGCATCTGTTTTGCTCAGCAGAACACCACTTCTCAGGTTCAGCAAATCAGCATTCATCAGTAAAACATGGTATCAGGGAGCAGCGAGAACCCTAGAGGTGTTTGTCTTCCTCTTCTCCAAATCACAAAGCATTTTAGTGGGTGTTTCCACAAGAAGAGAGGGTTGTTCATGAGAATGTTGCTGATCAGTGGTGTGGTGTAACTTTGGAGTGACTGTTGAGAGTAAAAAGGGCAGTAGAAACACTGCATGGCTCAGGAGCCTGTAGCCTTTCCATATCTGTCTCTTTAGATACTTGTAATCTTTTTGTCCCTATCAAAAAAAAAAAAGGCCTGCTAACATGCAGCTAGGACCTGGAGAGATTTTTCTTAATACTATGAACAGCCATAAAGGCTCTCTGTCCAGAAAAGCAACCACTGTTTATATACACTGAGAGCACAGGCAGAGGAAGATAGTATTTTGTTTAAGGTGGAATGACTTTGGCACAGAACAGTTTTATTGTTACTCATCTTTATATAATTAAAAACTTGCATGTAAAAAAAAGAGAGTTACAAAGTAAACTTAAAGACTCCTGAAATAGCATTCACAGAGGCAATTTTCAGCACAAATATTTACAGATGTGGTGACTGAGTCTAACAGAAAAGGCTGGCTGTTTCTTTTTCTTTGCTGAGACACACCACTGCATGGCAGTGCTCTGAAGGCTGTAGTCACACAGGAATCTTGCAGAGCCAGGTTCAAGCAGCACGTTGCACATGCATGCACTGCAGTAAAGTTACCTACTTCAGAAGTCTGCTTCTGCATAACACCCAGCTTCCACTCCTTCAAACTGCTCAGTTGTTTTTACCCATTCACCCGTCCACAGCTTCTTGGCACATTTACAGTTCTCCTCCCCTCTCCCCACCCACTTCTGTGTGCACGCACGTGTTCGTTCAGCACAGGCTTTTTCATGTTCACTCCTAAAACTTCCTGTTCATTTTGTTTCAGGTTTATATTTAAGGTGCTTTAATTTATAAAAAAGAATACCTGGGAGTTACATTGCAGCTTTTTTTTTTTCCATGTAAGAGTTACTTTGTGAAGTCAGGAACAACAAATTACAGCTCAGTTAGCAGGTGTGCATCTCTAAGAGATCTATATCATCTTCCTAAGAGGGAACACACAGTACAAGTACCTCGAACCCAGCACTTCTCACCATAGTCTCAGCTTTTAGATTCCAACAGGCACCTCTGCAGCATGTGTAAGGGCCTATAAAGAATGGCTTCCATAATATCCAAGACTCTAGGGGGCGAAAAAGCCTATACCACTTTTTTTCCTTCTCCAAACAACTGGTACTGAGACATCTGCTTTTTGGTGCAGTGCCTGCATGCCTACAGTTAGCTGATCCACAGGGCTGCACAAGCCTCCCAGCCCAGCCTTAGCCACATGCCACAGGTCTCAGATCAGGTGCCCTCTATCCCCCTTCACTTCCACTCACTAAGCAACACATGGCAGCTTTCTGTTCTAGCAGAGTACATACCATCTAACATAATACTGCTTTGGATTATCCCCAAAACCATAAATTAGTATTTAGATTCAGCACCTTCAAGCAGTCTTGCACCAGATCATGTTTTTCTGACGTGTTCCACCACAACGTAGAAGAAATCCAAATACAAGTGCAAAGAAGATATACACACTATTTCTGAGCTGACATCCCTGTTAAAAACAGGAGCATAAGGTATATCTTGCTTTGGCACATGTGTATTCATGTGTGCACATAGTTCAAGAGATACTTGGGAATATATAACCTAATCAGTTAAAGCACCTCTAGGAAGAGAGCTGTGTCAGGCAAATTAAACTGCAGCCAGCCTAGACAACTCTGCTGTGAGACAGGACACATTAGCTGAGGAATAGCATCAGGCTAACATAACTGTACTGTTTGTTAGTGGAGTTAACGTGGCTTGTAGTGACATATCAGCCACCTCAAAGCCAAACAAGGACTCTGAACTTCACTCCAAAGTGTGAGTACACCCATATGTTTGCACAGAACTCCTGCTTGCTGATTGATGAGGGCAAAGCACTTTGGCGCAGTTAAATCCTCTGCAGAGCACCTTGGGAATCCGTTAAGCTTTTCCACAGGGGCTAGAATCTCTAGAGGGTACTGAAATAAAGTGATAGAATAAAATCACATGACTAAGAAAAAAATACATCTTTAAATTCAAATGGATTAGTGTACATTAAATCCTAATCCACAGTGGTTTAAAGCAGAGTAGTTTTTATATACACATACCCAGTTTTATGTACATGTACACTCCTGAACAGCTGGAAATTTCTTTCAATAAGAAGTACACTGGTTAGAAGTCCAGTGGATAGTGACCATGCTCTGGCTTTATTGTGTTAGCTCAGATGCCACTACAAAAAAAGACAGAACAAAAAGATAAACAAGGTTATTGGAATTTAAGGAAAAAGTGTGATCTAGGGTTGCATAAAATGATCACTGTATGGGAAATAAGTTTTCTATTTAAGAAATCTTTAATCAAGCATTCTTCCTTGTTCTTGACAGACCACAGGTTAGAGCCTTGAATTGTTTCTGGATTTATTGTACTAACAGAAGTTCATGCTCTTACTCTAGGGCTTCTAGTGTCCTTCTAGAAGTGACATACCAGGTCACCATCTTTCACTAAAAAAAAAAGCAGAGAAGATGCTAGACACTACATAACCCTGGCTAGAACTTGCCATAAATTGAAGTAACAGACAAATACAGTTGGGCACATGCCATCATTTAACAAAGGTGTTGTTTCAACAGTGGAATGTGCAAAGCTGAACTACTAGGACCTCCTAATCACAAGCAAAGACATGCAGTGCGAAAGGACCTAGAGCTTTCAAGCTTTTATCACAGAATCATTAAGGTTGGAAAAGACCTCCAAGATCATCTGGTCCAACCATCCTCCTACCACCAATGTCACCCACTAAACCATGTTCCTAAACACCATGTCCAACGTTTCTTTAAAGGCTCCCAAGGACAGTGCCTCCATCACCTCCCCAGGCAACCCATTCCAATGCCTGACTAAATGCCTTATGATATAGGTATAATTATCATGGTCTCATCCATTCCAAGTTGGAGTAAGATTACTTCAAAAGCAGGTGAATTATAGCAGGATGTGACAAGATAAAAAAGGCCAGGAGACAGCCGCATGAGCATAAAGCAATTTAAACAAAAAATAAAAACACAGCTACATATTGCAGAGACCTGCAAGAGTTCACAGAGTTGGACATCAGACTATCAAGGAAGAACATGCCAATTTAGAACAAGGTGACTCCATGCATATATTTTAGGTCCATACTAATAGTGGCAACTAACAGTTGACCCACAATTTAGTGAATGCATGCCTTTTATAGTTTACTATTTTTCAAAATTAACATGAAACAAAGATTCTCCCACAGGCCCAGTAGCCATCTGGTGCTATTGCTATACTTCATGAAAGATTCATTGCCACTTCATCATAGTGGGTTATTTCAGAGACTGCAGTGATTTATGTTTTATAAGCAGAGTATTCTCCTCACCTTTGATGTTTGCAAATCTGCTTCAGCACCACAGTTCAACAGAATATGTTCTTTCTGGCTTCATTCTGTGGATTTCTAGCAACCTTGAAGGCCACAGCATCAACTGAAGAGTCATCATTTTAGCAATAGCTTTAGAAAATGGACAAAGTAGTCTACCTCCCTCCCCAAAGAAAAAAAATAAAAGGCAACAAAATTCCAGTAAAACATGTCCAGACGTTAAGAGCTGCATTATAGCTCCAGATCCCAATTTAGCTATCCAACTCAAACAGAGCTATCTGAAGTAACACATAGCTTAGTTTGATGTTCATTCTAAAAGAAATTTTGTGTTTGTCATGTTCTACTCTCAGGAGACTGTGGACCCTGAAATATTTCAGCAGGTTCTACAGAGACTAAAATGAAGCCAGTGGTTAAGGAGTGCATAGGCTAAGTCTCTCCCTCTGAAGGCTGGGGAAAGCATTAGTAGTTCAATAAATGACTGAACTCCCAACTAGTCATCAGAAGCTTGGCTACAACACCTACCCTGATGCTGTGCTGTACCACACTGGTATGAACTGCATGTGCTGTGGTTTTTGACTTGGAGGATACACATTTATTTATTTTTTCCTCAGGCTAGTATGAATAAGGTCAAAAGAATTCAGGTAATTCCTTTAATTAGAAAGAGACTGTTTGCGAGAGTTGGTAATAACTTGAAGAGTGGGAGTAAAATACATCCCCAACAATTCAATATGCAACAGGCTCCAATAGGAAGTTACTAAAATTGAGGAGGAAGTGAGTGAATATTCATAAGTTCTCATCAAAACTAAGATCACCTTTAGAAGTTCCTTTTCTTATCTATAAGTTATCAGCCCACACAAGACTTCAGTCTTCAGCTCTGCATGTTATCTCAGTCATGGGTATTCATACATGATAGCAAGGTACTTTTCTGTCTTAAAATTGTCTTTACATAAAAAAAATCCCAAGGCAATTTACCCTGGGAGTCAAGAACAGATTTATGACAAACCTGAATGTGCTACTTGATGTCATGGAAGCATGCAGAAGGGAAATGGGTACGTTGTCTTGGGTGGCCCTAGGGAGGCTGCAGCAAGGGATGTAAGAGGCAACAATGAGGACTTCTGCTGGTATGAAATCAGTGACAGCAGTTTTTAAGAAAACATGGATTTATTGCTGAAGAGGCTGGGAGACATGGTGGCAACAGAAGCAGAAGAGACCTTTATTGTCAAGGTTAGCTCTTAGGCCTTTCAGGCAGACTGAGAGCAAACTAAACACGTTTGGTCCTATGCACTCGTGTGACAAATGAGGGTGCTGAGATTGCAGTCCAGTGCCATTGAGGCCACTCTCAATCACCTTTAAAATGTCAAGGTGGTTGCAAGAAGGCTCTACTAGCTATGGAAAGGCAAAAAACGTCATTCTTCTTCAAGAAGGGCAAGAAGGATGTTCTTAGGAAACCACTGATTTAATCACAGTCCCTGAAAAGACCAGGGAGCAAGTCTTCAAAGCCATTTTCAAGCGTATTAAAGATAAGGTGGTCATGGGGAACAAGCTGCAGTTATCAAAAGGAACTAGTACTTGACTGATCCAATCTCCTTCTCTGAAGAGAACAGTAACTCCAAAGAAAAGAAGAGCAGAGGATATCATTTACCTTGACTCTAGCAAAGCTTTCAGTCTCCCAGAGTATTCAGATTAGCCAAATCATAGGGGTATAGACTGGATGGGTGGCATATAAAGGAAGCAGAGAATTTGCTGGACCATTATGCTCATAAAGTCAGTTACCCAAAACCCTTGGCAGCCAATTGCAAGTCACATTCCTCAGGGTTGATTCTGGGGCCAAGTACATGCTATGAGGAGAGGCTGAGAACTGTGTTTATTTAACCTGAAGTTAAAGCTGAGTGGGGAATGTAGTTGTCCTCTGCTGTAATAGCTGGTTATGGAGAACATATTAGAGGTAAGCAGTTGGACCATGAGAGTTGAAAGACACAAGGTTCAGCAAGAGCAATTCAGATTGAGGAGGAGCAATGGTGGGGATCGGTAAAAAAATAAGGACAGTCAAAACACTAGACCAGACTGTCCATGAAGGCTGTAGAATCTCAGTCCTTGGAGATAACCAAAGCTTGACTGAAAAAGGCTCTGAACAGCCAGGCCCAACTTTAGAGCTGGCCTTGTTTTGAGCAGGGCGTTAGACCAAGGATCCTGCAACAATTTGTTTCTATGATCTTGAAAGTCAAAACTCAGACTGTTCTTGTCCAGGGAAGAAGATGATATTCAAATGCAACCACATGTACGGTATCTTTTACAGTAAGATTTTAAGAGGCACCCATTTTCCCCTACTTTCCATTTGTTTTTATGATGGAAAATTCCAATCTCTTGAAGATTCTGAGCAGAACCTACAAACAGGCACAAGAGATTATATGCTGCCAAGTTTAAAAAGTAAACTATGTACACTGCAGAACATCTTGAACTTTTAGCTTTCCTGCATTACAGATGTCTGGATGGACAGGCTCTAGCTGCTCTGTTGAGTCAGCTTTGCAGGAAATACTTACTCACCTAGGCAAACAATAATAGCAGGCAAAGCAAGAGCCCTCTTCCCCCACCTTTTCAATAAGATTACCTCAAGATGGTCTCAGAACCTTCTACATGCAAGCCAGTCAGTCAAATGAATCCTCAACTAAGAAGATTAGTGGAACAGGAAAGAGTTGTTCTGCTTTCAAACAACTCTTTCCTGCTTAGGACAAAAAAAAAAAGTCAATCTTCCACAACAGGACTACTACCAATTGCTGTGACATAAGGTGGGTGTTAGTTATTTTAAGTTGCTGGTAAATCATTTCCACAGGGACAGAGAGGAACCATTGCACCTCTATGAATTTTCACTGCCTACTAGCACCTCTTTCCAAAGCTAGCTGTATACTAATGCTATACTGATCCATGTAAGAATTTGTCCTCTACTTTCTTCCAGTACATCCTCTGAAGTTGTCTTACCCACTCCAATTTCTAAGGGACTGTAAATAAAGAAGCTTCAGCATGATTTTCCAATGCATTTAAAAGCTTAAAAAAACTTTAATGTAGTACAAGAAAAAAAAAAACAAGTTTGCCCATTAGAGTGTGCCTAATTTAGATGACAACAGTAAGAAACCTCAGAAAATAGAGGTGTAGGTTTGTTGTTTTTTATTTTATTATTTTTTATTTTTTTTTTTAAATCACTACCAGTTAACTACAGCTGATTCACTGTTCTGAAGGATGCTGGCCTTACACAAGACTACATAATACACCAACATCCAGTCACCATTTTCTTAATTTCCCTCCTACTTTCCATCATCCTGGGTGGTGAGGCACTGGAACAGGCTGTCCAGAGAAGCTGTGCATGCCCCATCCCAGTTAGGTAACAAATTTCACAGCCACAGAATGCTGTTTCCACTACAAGTTCTAACATACTTTCTTCAGTGCTTCAGTCGTTCTACTTTCTTATATGGTAAGAGTAATCCAGCTGCTGTCCCAAAAAAATAAAAAAACAGAGCTGTCCTGGAAAAACTAAGCAATTGAGTCAGTGGTCAACAAATTTTAGAGTCAAAATCCTTGCAAGGAAAGCTAGCCTTAGCTTTCACTAACCTGAGAGTCTTTTGGCTTAGCTGTCACCATCAGTGTCAACTATGGCTGCTCATTAGTGTTCGCAGTACTCAACAAGTTTTGTTAATAGCCTAAAGCACCATGTGTGATAGGCAGCAATAACATAACAAGGTGATAGCCCACAGGATTTAATGGGATTCCTTATTTCTGCTCATACTGTAGCACACCACAGACACTTTGTACTGATAGAAAGGAAGAAGACAGACTCTCACGTATACAAAGGAGGACCAGATCCTTACTGCTGAGGGAACAAGAATCTCAGTCATCACCTACTGAAATCAGTGGAACATCTCCCATCCTTTTCCACCCACTTCCCCACCCTTCCTTATATTCAAGGCTTAATCCAAACATGTGTGTATGAGACAAGTTTTACTTTGGGCTGCACATATTGAGTCAGGCACAGAACATAAGTTTCGGCTTCTTCAGTTTATTCTTTGTTTCCCCTAACAAGAGAAAGATGACAATCAGTTTAATAGCTTTTATTGCTTAGCTCTATGTAGGTATTTCAGACACCTAGTTCATTTTTAGAAGTGATTGTTTGAACAGCTCCTCTACACACACACGTGTTCATAATATGACCAAGAGTGTCACAAGAAAGCATCTCCCAGTGCAATAGAATTAAGCTTCAGTTTTAAAGGGTCATAGCTAAATTAAGACTGTTCACAAGGAGATAAATATGGCTTTTAATATAAACACGTTCTTACTAGAACATTCAATTACTGTGTTACTGTAGTAACAGTAGTACATACTTGTTCCTCATCACAGCTAAGAAAAAATAAGATGCTGACTTTCAGGCAAGTGTTGGAGCAAAGCACTCAGATCACATCCAAGAAGTGGTCATATTAGCTGAGGTGGCAGCAGACAGCGTGACTGATATTTCAGTAACTCTGGTTTCATTAAACAAGGAATGCTGATGCATATAATCTGGCTGTCAGGTTTAGCCAGCTAAGCTGCTATAGAATCATTTCCTTAACTAAATCTGGACATGCAAACAGTGCTGGACACTATTAGTAGTCATTTGCCTCAGGCAGAGCAGGTAAGAGTCCAAGGCATCAGTCCAGAGCCTATTGGATTGGAGATGTACAGAAGAGAAGAACCACCTGAGAACGTATTTAAAGTTAAGCAAAGAGACAATATATGCTTATTTGCCTGGAGGAAACTTTAACTGAAGTTAACTACTTTAAACCTACTGACTGAGGAACAGCATTGAGCCCACAGCTTTCCTGAAGTCCATCTGCACTACCTAGTTTCATTCAGACTTCCTTCTGGTCCCACTTGCCCCTGAAATATGCAGTACTTGGCCTCTCTATATGTATAATTATAGCTGCCCCAGACAGTTGTTTGATGTTGCTGGAAGGACTTGGCCTGCACTGTGCCCTGGCATGTGTGTAAGGGGGAGGTGGCCATCCTCTTCTGCCAAGTGTGTCACAGACATCCCAAGAGCATTCCAGTGGTCAACAACGGAGGCTTGGACACAAGCCTCAAGTCTACTGCATACAGCCAGAGAGGCAAGCAGCCACAATAGAGCAGTAACACCAAGACAGTGACAGCTCATAGTACTAAGTCTCTATAGGTATCATGGCACATGACAGGTTAAGGATGTTGGAAAGGAAAGAGCTAACTTCTTAGGCAGTGACAAAAAGACTTCTCCATATACACAAGATGCTGTAGCCATGCTAACAGATGCACCACTGGTCCCATACACCTACACAAACTGTAGAAGGAAAGATTTCCAAATTAGATTTATTTTGAGCAGAAGTGACAATCTTTCCTTTGAAATTAATCTTTTATAACTGTTTATCACCATTAGTTTATATGATCAGATTCAGATCAGGCATGGTGAGAAAGACCCAGTAAGATTACAGACATACCTAAGATAGACTAGTTAAACTGGAAGTTTTTTCCTTATCTGCAACTTGCAGATATGAGCAAAAGCATTTGTTGTGGTATAATGCTTTAACTTCACTTACCTCACCAGTATAATTATACCAGCGTAAACACTTATTCTGTTGTGATCAAGTCTACAACACTGGTACGTGTAACAGCAATGCCAAGATGTCATCCTGCATCCGTGTTTTGCCAGGCAGAGTTTCAAAGACAGAAGCAATAATCTTGGCACAGAAGAAACAGAGAAGTACATCCTTGTTCAATCAGCCTTTTTAATATTTCCCACCAAGGAATGATAGCTGCAGAATAGATTACAGAAAGGACAGGGGTATAAAATACTAAGAGATTAAATGTAACCAAAACTAACAGCTGGGGACAGCAAGCAGGTAAGTCTCCCACGAGAAGGAAGGAGGGAAACATCCCCAAAGGCAATACTGATCCCTTATATTTGATCTTATCCCCACATCATAATCTACACATTGTTTTTTTGGCAAGATGACAGGTAGGAGAACAAGCTGACTTCTCTATCAGTGGGATGGTTTGGCATGGTACAAGAAGCACGTATCTTTATAACTACAAAGTCAGAAAGCCTAGCAGAACCACCCTGTTTACTTAATGAAGTGACGTAAACTACAACCACGCAAGCGTGGCCTTCATTCTTTCCTCCAGCTATCCCTGCTTTTCCTCAAGGTCCTCCCACTAATCTGAAGTCTAGACTAGCAGTCTGTAAACCCTTAAGAGGGTACTGTATCATTTTAGTGTCCAAGTGTGGGCTGGGTACCCACCAAGAATTCATGATAAATCCAAATGTAATAGTTGGCAACAGCAATGTTGCTAGAAATTCCATTTACCTCAGTCTGTGTTCTACTACTATTAATAGGTTTTGCTTTAGGAAGATTAGTACTTTGAAGAAAGTAGCAGTGCTTCGCGAAGTATATAGGAACATCTCTTTATATGAGGTAACTGCTAAACTATGTGTTATGCTATCATAAGTTCAATACTTTACAGTGATGTGCACAGAGATGGTGAAACATCTTACTGATGTGCTTAAGACATGTTAAGCATGTGAGTAGCAAGATCATGGCATCTATTAATCAATTTATTGAAGATAAATTATTGACTTAAAGTGTGACAGAAAAACAATTACCTAATACAACAGCAGACTGTGTAGAACATACCTCAACTAAGCTGTAAGATATTTGCCTGTATATCATATGACAGGCAATTAGGATAAAGAGAATCATTATATATTTTATTATATTTTAGGTCTCAGCAGGCTTGTTTTCAGTCATGTCAAGATTTTCTTTGGTCATTTCACTACCCCCCCCCCCCCCCCCCCCCCCCCCCAAGAAAAAAAAATCAGAGTAAAAAATCCGACTGAAAAAAGACAAGTTTAAAGCCAGATCACATCCCCCAGCTAAGATTTTTCACATTAGAGTATGACATTGTGCTGCATTATCTATTTTTGCCTGAACAGATATACAAAGAGATTGGACAAAAGTTGAGGGGAAGCATGCAGCAAGTACAAGTTGTGATTGTTTTTGTTTATAACAAAGAATGAGTAAATGGCTATGTTTTTACAGCTTTCAAGTCTGATGCAAGCATGGCAAAATGAAAGATGAGACACCTCCCAGCACCATGGGATGCAAGGGAACATGTCCCACGTCAAGGTTCTTGCTGATGGGAGAAAAGATGCTGTGTGCTGTAGGCAGTTCCCCTGGGCTGGCAGCACCACCAGAGAGGTCAGGGAACATGCAGCATCCATCAGGGACAGCCCAAGCTCCCAGGGCTGTCACAACACAGTGTTAATTTATAAAGGAGTAAAGAAGAGGCTGAAACTTCCTTAAGTGCGCACACACCCCTTTAAGCCCTAATAAATCGAGATGCAGGAAGTGAGACAATGGTTTACCATGAAAGAGGGAGCTTCCCGCATAAGCACCAGCTTAGATAGTCACCAGAGTTGTAGAGGTCTGAGCAATGAGTCACAGTTCCCATGGGTTAGAGGTGACCAACAAGACAACAGGTGCCAGAGCACCTCCTCATGCCATGGGAGGGCATCCAAACAGTTCGAGTAGATTCACTTGCACTAAGTGGCACCCTTACAGCCACTTATTTGTACACAAACATACCCCAGCCCAGCAGGCACCCATGAAACCCCCTTGCCCAGCAGGGGGCCCAGCCAGCAGGAGAGTGGAGGAAAGGGCAAGGCTGTTATGCCAGGGCAAGCCAATTGCATCCTCCTCCCTGATGTTATTAGGTAACCTAATTGCTAATCTAAGAGTTAAAGAGAATGACAATAGCCAACCCAGCCCTTACTGAGTCTTTATAGACTTTATTTATATCCCAACAGAAGCTACAGCTCACGTTCTCCTGAAAGGAAAACACACACCATTTGAGTCAAGCCAATAATGTCTCGTTTCAAACATTCAATTCACACACATAATGAAACTGGAAGTAAGAGTGACATATACTATGTCATCATGAGCTCTCCTACACACCCCAAATTCCCTAGGTGAAAACTGAGTTGACCTATATGACATGAGGAGCTGTCGGCGGACAACATCACTCTAGAAGCAACTGTTTCTTGTCCTCAGGCACCACAAAGCCTCAAGGTTCCATTTGCCAGCCTTCAGGAGGATCAAGTTCTCCCACCCTTCTGTCCTTGCAAGTTGATTGGGGTGGAGGAAAGAGGGAAACATGTAAACCCAGATGCTTTCCAACTCTGAGTCACCATTTATAATTGACTTCACAATTCCTGGTACCCCACAAATTCAGGCATAATATATTGATGTCTAATGACATTGGAGGGTGAAAATCCTTGTTACATTCTTTGCTGTCCAGTTAGCTGTCCTAAGGTTTAAAACAAGTTTATAACATTCAAGCCTACAAAACTCAACATGGAAGCCATGGGCTGCAACAGGACCTACTGGTTAAAGAAGGCTCGGCATAGTATTTTCAAAGGAAATGTTTTGGCATCCACTGATTATTCAAAATAAAAGCTCAAGCAAGCTGGGCCCCATCTGTGTTGTCATTTGAACACTTCCTAAATCAAGAACAACTTCCAAACATCTCTAGGGCAAAACCTGCAGAGAGCAGGTCCCCAGCCATGCCTACCCAGGCTGGGCAGAAGCGTTACACAGATTTCTGCCCTGTCCCCAGCTTGTTGCAGGCCCTCACAGTCACCATGCTCAAGATAATACTGCTGAGGGCAGAGTACATGGTCAGGGCTCTCCCACCACTCCCTCCTGAGGCATGACTGCTCTGCAGAAGCAGAGAACTTTGAACTACATGGGCCACCTCAGCAAGCTACAGCTCTGTGGGACTGTGCACTGTGGCTGGACACCAGGTACATTGACATGGCCAGGACACCTCAGGCCTTACTGGGGAGAAAAAGAAGGCAGGAGAGCCTGCTGGCACTGGCATCACTGTGATGCTCTGGGACAGAACTGCGCCTCCAGCCCCCAGACCCTGTGGGGCTTTCTGATGGGCCCATTGTCACTGTTTCACATTTCTATTTCTCTGGAGGAAAACACATGCCTCTCTGTAACTGAGAGCATCCCCAAGCACCCAGCAGCCTGAGAGTCACCAGTGAAAATACCTAAATAGGAGAAGGAAACACACCGCTTTTTCCACATGCAGCTCAGCAAGAGATTATTTCACAAAACTGTCACAAACTGAATCTGGGCACTGGGTTGCACAGAAAGCAAAGCATCAGCACCTGTCAGTGGCAGTGATCACCACCACCCCTGCAACCAGGGCTTTGAGGACAGGAGCGGTCTTCTCGCCCCATTATGCGATAGCCTGTGTCAAAGGCACTTGAATCTCTTTCCCCAGGAGAGGTTTTACCAGAAGCGTGACACACTGCCAACCCCTCAGAGGTCAGACATGGCCCCGGCTGGTCAGACAGAAGATGGTGATGTGGATGACATTTCTCCTCATGCCCAGAGACAGCAACACTGACAGCTCCTACCTCTGGAGATAGGGGCTAGCTCTAAGTGCTGATAATGACTGTCCAAAGAAATGCAGCAAATAGCTTTTCAGGTGTAGTAGCAAATTAGTTGTTAGCTTCCTGGTAAAAGTGTTAGTTAAGATATTAAGTCTTGGTAAGGAATGTAAAACCTGGGTAAGGTTATTGCAATACCCCCAGTGTTTTCCACATTTTTAAATGTGAGAAAGACTGAGAATATTCAGACTATTGGGATACAGGAGGATTCAAAGAAAGCTTTTAGGAATCACTGTACAGGACACTGATGTAAACACTAGAGCCCAAGACCACAGCTTCAGGGATAGGTGTGAAGAAATGCAGCTATTAGATCCCCATTTGCCTTAAGCTGCTATTGGCACTGTAAGATCCTTTGATTGCATGGAGACCAGAGTGTTTTGTTTTTATTTTTAATTCTTACCACTGAGCTAGGAAGCGTGTCTCGAGCTACTAGACTTTGTCAAAAGGAGGTTCTAGACTGCAGCACACAGCCCTTGGCTGCAAAACAAGGGCAACCCAACAGCAGCGCAGACTAAGCACACTGAATACAAAGAGCTCTCCTGAGTCTGGTGCACCAGACCTGGTCCGGGGCACTTCAGGAGCTGCACTGCTCAAAACAACCGAGCTGAATAGGCTGATAGAAGACTGTAGTTCACCTTGTGCGAGAAACACGTGTGCACCACCCTATGCATTATCATTATTCCCAAACAAAACTGGGAGTCACATGTTTATCAATATTAGTTTATTAGAGGGCAGTCATTTATTAGAGGACGTAGTAAACAGATAAAAAGTTCCTATAATTAAATTTGACTCATCACTTACCAGCTAGTGCTTATAATCATGTTCAATAGTTTTTTCTTTTTGAGAACAGCTTCTAAACACGGTTGTGTTTTCTAGCAGATCGCGCTTTTAAAATCTTTGTTCATACATCTCTATACTTTGATTCATAATAACCACAGCATGCTCAATAAATATGACAACAGCCCAGTGACCAACATTATTATATATGTTAAAAGTGAGGCGAGCAGTCACCAAATTTCTATCACAGAAACAAGAAAACTTGTGATGTCTCTGCCCAAGATACCCAGCAAGTCCAGCACTACTAAATGGCTATAGTGTGTTATATTTTACTAATTCACTGCCACAAGCCTGAGAAACAATAGATAAACACTTCCTATACGTATCTGCTGCAACGGAAGAGAGAAAGCAAGCTGCTAAGCACAACATGACTTTGCCGCAAGTCTCAGTTCCAGCCTAGACGTCTTTATAATCAGTGTCTAATCCACACAACACACAGAGTCAACAGGTTGTTTAGGGAAGTAGATGGTATCTGCTTTAGGTTATACATACAGTTATCATCTCACCACAGATAACTGATATGAAGTCATAACAGCTGGTCTCATATCACAGAAAAAACCTTCAGGAGATATACACTTATTTTGTTTTCACAGGAGAGTATGGTGATTTATGGAATGCAGATCACTCAGTAATTCAACACACCACCTTTCTTCTTAAGAAGCAAATACCTCAACAAACTGAAGTCTAATGCGTTTCCCAGGACTACAGAAGTACACAATATACCTGACCAGCTCATTCACCGAAACACCAAAACCCACAGAGCAATACCCCTAGGTCTCTGCTTTCTAGGCCACTTCCTTCCTCTAGTACTCCTCCCAGCATTTTAGTTTGGTTTCCTAAGGAAATCAGCAACATGCAATGTCAGAGCATTGTCCATAATGACTTTCAATTCCTTCAGCCAAAGCTTAGCCATACAAGATATTTAAGAGAGGTTTAAATCCTTACCATTTTTGCAATATGCAGGGACAGGAAAGACCTCTTCTTATGCCCTCTCATGAGTTAGGGATATCTTACAATAAATACTGTCAGTTCCTCACTCTCATTAGACAGAAGGAGAACTGGAGGCCACCAGCCTGTTTACAATTCCTCTGCTTACATTGCTTCTTACTTACATCTTGGTTCTCTTCTTGGATCACCCCTAAATAGCATCTAGGGAACTTTCTTTCAACAACCCCCTTTCATCCTTGAGCAGTATGAGTGTGATTGCTCATAGCCTTTTGATAGTCACTCAAAGCGATTGCAACCCCCCAGCACCTGTGGAAGCAGGCACAGATGTTACTAGGCTCAATTACAGTAACAGCTAGTAGGTGGGGATTTACTTACATTAAAAAATAATAATAATAATCAAAAAGTTTATTATCTAAAAGCTTTTATAGCTGGCAGGTTTGTTGCACAATTCTACAGCCTTATCTTATGCCACTGAATGCAATGAAAAAGCTACCTTTACATACAAAAGTGGCTTGACTGAGCCATAAAATACCATAAGAAGAAGTAATTTGGTTTTCTGATTTTTCTAGTGAGAATTTCTAGACTATGAAATGTAGTGTGCACTGCAAATAAAAGCTGCCACTTCACTTTTTCTTAAAATATACTATTTAATATATCTGTCCTTAAGTTTTCTTTCTACAAACAGTATGATGATTTTACAGCACCCAGAAGCACCGTGGTCAGTTTGCTGAGAAGGACCACAATGGGCTCTTAGCTGCTGTAGATTGACACAGATTTCAAATGGCAGACACCTGCATTTTCTAACAAGGTAGCTGGCACATATTAGCAGCTATCATTTAGGGTATAAATATAGATGTGTCAAAGGCAGGTGTCTATATTTGAGTTAATCAGCTTATGCCTTCTGTAGAGCAGATAGAGGCATAAGGGTATTTATTTGACCTGCCTTTGATCCCCCTCCTGGACTAGGATAAAACGTGCTAGTCAAACACCTTTCTTTCTGTAGGTAGTGAAAATATCTAAAGATGCCTACATAAGAGATAAAATAGCTAATTTTTAGAGGCTTAATACTAGGTAAAATGAATACTGGTTGTTGTGTCTGTGTTATGCTGAAAATTCCCAGCACTCTTTCTGGGAGAGCATTTGGTATGTGGAAAGCTTTCCTTAGGGAGGTAGATAAAAAGCTAAGTGGAGTGGAAAGGTATCCTAAGCTTGACTCAAAGTGCTTGAAATAGGTATGGATTTTCCAAAAGAAAATATATAACTATGGCCCTATAGCCTTCCTACTGAAAGTGGGAGTAGGTATTTGAAAGGGATGGAGGGAAAAAAAAAGAAAATATATATATGTATATATATACGGTGGGAGGGGGGATTTGGGTTTTGTGTGCTTTTCAAAATGGGCTGGGTAAAGTAAGAGTGAAGAGCATGTCTAGTCTTCAGAGCAGATCAGCCTTCCTTGGTAAGGATGTGCAAGAGCTGCTTTGCACAGGCACATATGCACAGCTACAATGAATGCAAAAGGAGGATAAAATATTGCAGATTGTCAGATTATATGCACCCTGTGCAGAGGCTTAAGTGAATGCACAAGGAAAAAGAAGTGATATAGGTCAGACTAAAGCATTCATTAACACGGGATCCCTGTGTTACTGCTACCTTTAAGAAAAAAAAAATGCTTTTCTATGTAAAAAGTGCACAAGCAAATTCTACCCTTAGTGACCCTCACTATAATCTCAGGGTTATCTAGATAGGGTAAGCAAAAATCAAGGCTTGCACCAGAGCTTTTTCCAAACATTTTATTTATTCAAAAAAAAACAAAACAACAACAACAAAAACCAAGCAAATAAACAAACAAACAAAAACACTTGGAAATTTTATGAAAATAGGCTTTTCCACAAGACAGAGGAAGCACTGCATTTGATTAACTTTACACATCATCACTGTTTAGAAAATGTACTTAGATAATCACAGGACCTGAAATTATATATTAAAGCGACAAAGGAAGACACTTTGCTTCTGTTTTCTGTGTATGCCCAGTCAGTCCTGTAGCTGTTACTTCATATGAATTGCTGTGCTGACGCAGATTAGGGAGCTTCAGTCACCATGCATGAGATCTGCAGGCTTGTGTGATGTGTGTAGGTCTGATTTGCAAACACTAATGACTGCAATTTTTGACTTAAGAAAAAATTTTCAAAGGTTTCCACTTAGAACTGTGAGTTCACTCCATTTCATTTCAATAAACAAAATTAACACAGAGAGAGAAAAGGCAGCAAACACAATAAGCCTATTTTTCATTTATTTACATTCCCCTCTAATATATATTTTTATTTAATGTGGTAAAAGACAAAGTTAATACTCTCTGCCAAGTTTCAGACAAGTGTGAAATTCCAAGGCTTATTAGATTATTAAGCTTCTGAAATACGGATTTATGTTTATAAAAGAAGTGCTGACACAACCTGAACTCTGACCAATGGTAATGCCACCGCAATAGCATGGTTCATACATGGTGTGAAGAGCCCAGATTATCTTGCGCTAATAAAATGAAGGATTTAAAACAGAGCAAAAAAATTCAAGCCATCATATTTCTAGTGCTGTCATGTTTGCAATCACATTTGGGTTTAAATGATATGAAAACATGAATCTATTTATATGTTCTAGAAATACACCCACAAAACAGGCTCCTAAAAAAACTCTTGCAAACAGGGCTTACGAGAGTACACGTAGAAATGTGTGTAGGTGTATGTGCCTAGATAGATTATGTATGTAATCAACATGTAACGCTCCATAATGCTGAAAATAATAAATTGTTGTGAATGTGTAAGGGTGGAAAGTGCATTTTACATGGATTATCTGCCCTAGTTCCTGTTCTTATTTTTGGAAAGCAATCAGCTCTTCGTGAGAACTCAGCACCATGCTGAGCCACCCTGGGGCTTTTCATGGCCCAGCCCTTCACTTTGCATTATCATCTGCTAGCAGCCACATCCTGTGCAGACTGATTCATTACAGCCAAGAGGGGCAGAGAGAACAGGAGACCCTCTGAATCCCAAGGTCTGTAATCACTGTAAAATACATTTCTCACCATACCATGTAAAATAAACCTATATTTTCGAAGGAATTACCAGCCATTTATGTTACTGACTACTCCAAATGAAGGCTTATTTTAAGATAATATATTATTTCAAGATCTTTGTAAATCACTTTAACTTGAAAACTTCATGTGCCCGATCTGGAAGACCATATATTCACCCCAATTTAATTCAAACAAAAACAAATAATTCTGGCTACATTTGCTTAATAGCTATGGTCAAGTGCAAACAAAAATCAGATATGGATGATTTGCTTTATGAATATTTATTTACTGATTAATATGAAATGAATTATTATTTACAGTTATGGTAATATTTTTGTTTTCTGTGAAACTGCAGCTCATGGATTTAGACATGACACAACACGTTGAACTTGTGTTTTTAAACTCTCAAACAAACATACTACTTTTGAAATGGTATGATGGACTGATGCTTGACTTCTGAGCACAAATAAAAGTTACAAGCCAATCCAGAATCAAAATTACTCTTACACTCTGTCTATTCCTTTCCATTATGCTGTCTCTGTAATATCTGAGTACCTCACAGCAGTTTTAAGAATGAATTTAAATGTGAAAGCAACTGTGAGATCCTTGCTCTGCACACAGACAATGAGTGTTCAGGGATAAAATGACCAGAGCTATCAGTGGCTGGGCTGGAGGCACCTATCTTCAGCCTTGACCTCCAGCTTCCAGCATTCGCTCCAGGGCTTTACAAATAAATGACATAGGCTGAAGTGTGTCTTTTAAAGCTGCAGCACACAGCTGAGTCTTTGCACAGAATCTTCTCAGACACCCTCTATCCTGATTACAGCAAGAGCAAGACACATAGGCAAACACTGCATGTAAGTGAATTACACAAGAGAGTGGCAGAAATACAGTTGCTGAACCATACCCATGTTCCTACCAGTCCTACTACAGCACGAAGTGAGGGAAGCATATTGATGCAGCAATAGGAGATCTGTCAAAAAGCATCAGTGTGGGCACAGGCTGAGAGTCCCATTTATCACCAGCCTAACATGAGTGATTACAGCTGAATTACAGTGGCTTTAAATGTAGAAGTCAATTTTCTAAGCTAATTAAAATGAGGGAGGCTAGCAGACCTAAGGTTAGCACAATTCAGCTCCTATATCAAATGCAGTACAATCAGGAAAAATGGAATGTATATCCCTGATTCAAATAGAAACTCATTAGATGAAGTTCAGTGGAAACAGTGCAAATAATAGTCCATAGATTACCATTTTACTTATGCTACTTAGAATATAGCAGGAACCAAGCAGGAATAAACTGTGCTTGCAGAGACATTGTTACATTAATCTATGTTTCACAGAGAATCAAAATTTTCTTTGAGAATCCAGGTTGACCCACAGTAGCACCTCAGAGGGACAGCTAAAAATGTACATGATGAATATGTAAGTGCAGTATTAACATTTAAAACAGTGGAGACCTTATGCTGGTGGTCTGAAGACTGCTGAAGGCACCTTAGAGATCATCAAGAAAGCAGTGTCAAAAGAGCACCAGTAGCCCACGCGTACAACAGCATCCAACTGTAAGAAAGCCAGCAGGGTTCAGCTAATTTTAGAAATGAGGATATTTTTAGAAAATTTCCCTCTGTTATAGTGTCTTCGTTCAATTAGGCCAGCTTTACTAAAAGACCCAGTTTAGGTAAACAAGTCACCACAACAGAGGTGAACACACTTTCCCAACCCTTTTGACTCACAAACCCGTCCTTATGACACCCAACTCAGATATGTTCCAACAACAAAGCCTACCAAAGCTTTTAGGACAATGACATTGACACAGCAACGGATGGAAATGCTACACTCTTAAGGAAATTATTCTTACGTATCATTCATA
Organism: Anser cygnoides; assembly: GCF_040182565.1. NCBI lineage: Eukaryota > Metazoa > Chordata > Aves > Anseriformes > Anatidae > Anser > Anser cygnoides. The sequence continues at coordinate 29,859,872 of NC_089874.1, read as the reverse complement.
AAACAATAACAGAAGATAAGCGCCAAGGTTGCAGAGTCAGTGGTAGCTCTGGACCACGTGTGGTGGCTGAGGTACAACCAGGCCTCACACCCTTACCTCGCCTGACCCGGACTTCTGCTGTCCTCGGGACTCGGTAGCCACTGTGCCAGCCAGCCCGGCCTCCCCGGCTGCCTGCCGGCTTGGCACCCCGCGGGCCTTCCCCTGGGTCAGCGTGACCAGAGATGAATGCGGCGATTAGGTGGCTTTCTTAAATGAGGTATTGTTTCATTTCAGCAATAGGAAAACTACAGCGCATAAAAGAGTGAAGATTTGAAGCCAATTAAGCAGCCTAGAAGCATATCTATTTCCCTTAGGGCTCAAAGTCTTGAACAGCTAGTGAGGTCCAGCAGTTTCAGATCCTCTCTCCCTGCACATTCCCCCAGCCAACAACTGTACCCAACATTCTCCATTCTTTTCCAAACTTTCAGTATTTCATCATCTCTAGCTCTTCAGTCTGGAGGAGCAGCTGTGTAAATATAGCTGGAACTAAGGAGGGATAATCTTGGCTGCTCAGGGATTAACTTCTCTTACCTTCCTGAGCCATTTACAAGCAGGTACTTAGTCTGGAAACATTGTCTGGCCTCCCCACGTAGGTTTTCTTCTTAGATTTTGGGCTTGGCTTTGTATAAATTCAGCATATGAAAAGTGAGCGAATGTGCTCTCAGCCTGGCTGGGCAGTGGGCAGGCAGTGCCTCGGATCAGTCACAGCAAGGGGCAGTGACACAGGAGCTGACAGGTAGGATTTGCTGCTCGGATATTTTACTCTTTTTTTTTTTTTCCTTATTATTTCAGTTAGGTCTTTGAAACTGCATTTTTACTTCATTACAGCTGATTTAAGAAGATCAACAAGCACTTTAAAGAAGGGCAAGCTAGCAGCTGTGTATTACACCCTGATTTTCTTTTCAGATAGGTGGGATCACTGCAAGAGCCCATGTAGCAACCCCATGCATCACCCTGCTGTGAAGCTGGGCTGTGTATTTCCCTTCAGTTTCAAAACACGCATGGTTCATCCACATAGTTCTGCAGTATTGTACTGCTCCTAAAAATAACCACCGCCTGCAAAGCCTTGTGAAAGGGACAAGCCTTCACATACGTAGGTCAGTCAGAAATAAAAAAAAAAAAAAAGCTTTCCTGATCCCGCAGACTAAACATGAAGGAGACTCTGCCTGTTCACAGCTCCCCAGATATCCCTTCCTGCAGCAACAGAAGTGGTTTTGGCTCAAGGACACGAGACTGCTGGTTACCGGAGCACAGCTGTAGGCTGTGACCCTCTCAGAAGATGAGTCACACGACGGCGAAGTGACAATGATACAAAAAGAACGCAGTCATTCCTAGATTTCTCTCTCAAGCCAAAGGAATATAATGTTATGAGCAGACGTATTAAACTTCATGCACGCCAATCTGAACTTAGACTACACACTAGGGCTGATGCCCTATATACAGAATATCCGGGCTGCCTACATTTTCCACACTCTCCCTCATGAATTCTTTCTTTATAGTATCAATGCAGTATCCCAAGTCCTTCTCAGACACCAAGAATCACACTCTCTTGTCAACAAAGTTTCAGCCAGCCACTAATTAACGCCACACTATCTGTAAACAATGGATCCAAGACGCGGATTGCTGCCTTCACGCAGACCTGGTGGGGACCAGGAGGGTTTGTCAGCCTGTGTCCCACCAGGCTGCTGTTGGCTCCTCGCCAGCTCCGTGACCACCCCAGCCGAGGTCGGCAGCTCCCGCGGGACCCAGGGGCACAGAGAGTATCTCGCCAAGCCAGCCCGCAGAGCAGTGGGCTGGCTGAGGGAGAAAGATTTCACCCTCCGCCTTACTGGAAAGTAGTATCCGTTTTTTTTCAAATGTAAACACAAGTTCAGCTCAACAGCTTCAGCTGAAAGGGTTGGAAGTTAGTACACTGCTACGAAGCTTGAAAACAGAGTCCAGACCCTGAAGCCTGGTCAACTTTAAATGATTTTATACGTATAAACGGCTGAGGCAGTGCCATACCAACCTGTGATTCTACAACAGCAGCAATAAGGTAACAAGGACATGTGGTTTGTTTCTAACAGTGCTGCACCGATCTAAATGCAACTCCGTGCCTTCTTAACGCAGAAGCAGTTTCAGATAATTTAACTTAGCCAGTACCTTGAAGAACAAAATATCATTTGAAGCCCAATTTGGCAACATTTATTTTAAAATTTGCATAATTACTCCATCATTGTAACAAAATTATACCTGTTTATCCACCTCCTCTGAAGGTTTTCAGACACATACCAGTAATTTAGGCTAGGTTTGTCTATTCTTCAGATGGAAAAGAGCGATCCCAGGCTGACAGAACTATGCCAGCAGAAACTCAGTCAGCAAGGATACCAAGTGCTCTGTCACAATCGCCATTTTGTTCGTAGCTGACAGCTTTGTCAAAGTAACGCCAAACACACTTTTGGAGGTACAGCTACAACCAGATATGTTACTTAGGAGTTACCGTAATACCCCAGCAAAACAGTTCTATTAGAGATAGGTATAGCTTGAATGTGAAACTCACTCCCCACTTTAAGTTATCTACTCCAAGTTAGACATTATACAACAACAACCAGGTCATTCAAGGAGCACCACTCTCTGACTTCCTCCTCTAGATAACAGTGCTGGAGTACAGATCAGTCCTGCCTTTGTATTTAAAACCATTCATTGAAGCTTTTATGCATGTTAATGGAGACTGCCACCAGCTAAACACTGGCATGTTTAATATGCAGAACAAAATATGGTTGACTTTTGGGAGTGGGATGGCTTTTCAACTGTTCCCAGTAGATGTCAAATGAATACTTGAAATGAAGCAATCATTACTTTGTATTTTACGGTTTGTTTACTGGGTACAAAGAGCCAGCCTGCCACATCAGCTTCCTTAACCTAGCAGCACTGTGCACATGGTAGGAAGGAAAATATTAGCCAGATGATACCAATAACGCCCTAGATTCATAGGCCTAGGCAGCACAAACATCTTTCTCAGGATTGACTGAGAGTAACCTACATTTTAATGTGCCATCAGCTACATGAAAAGAACTGAAAATATCATCTTTTTGAAAGAGAAGTTTGGGCATTCTGATTCAAACTTAGCAATTTGGATTTGTAGGTTTCTAAATCATTTTTTTCTTGTCTTTGTTAGAGGCCTAAAACTAATTAGAAAGTTTAATATCTCTTGCCACATTCTACTCCCTACCATAAAATCTGAGAAAATTCACTGAAGGCTTATAAGCATATCTGAATTCCTCAGTTTCAGATATTTGAGCCTGAAGACACTAAATTCAGTACAACTTGTGTATATGTGATAAATGCCCAACATTATGTACCAAACATTACACATAACACAGGATAGGTTCTACCTATTTAAAGGATTTCTCAAAAAATGCAAGACCTCATCACTTCAGAAAGAAACCACTGCAGTCAGTATTTCTTCTGTGACCTGATTTGAAGTTTTTAATGAGATACCTACAACTTATAACACTGGGACATTTATGAGCCTTACCACATTTCTAAGACAATTACTCCGTTTTCAACAGAAATAGTTCTATCCTCACAAGAATCAATACGTGCCCAGAGGTTGAGGAGAACGTACAACTGCAGTGCAAGTAGTCAGACACCTTCTCTCTGCAGGCTTGTTTTGAATCGTTTATTGAGGTTTAAGAAGTCATCCACATTTCTATAAATATAGACATTACTTGAGTAAGTGACTTACAATGTCACCAGTGCAGGTACATATATAACCAACATACAAAAGCTCCACTGGAAGCTACTTCAGTTTATTCAAAAAGGACCAAGATGTCATAAAAAACAGCTGTCATTTCAGTTATTGAAGACACTAAAGTGCATTTTTGGTTACCTCTTGGATGAACAGCTGCTGGTTAAAAAGTTTGATTTTTTTTTTTTTAAACATATTTAAGTTACACTGATTGACATTCAGGTTTGTAGCTGTCATCCTCCTGATACACGGCAGCAGGTAAGAAAAACATATTACTTCGCTGGTTGAGTAAGAGGAGGATATGCATTTCGCCTTTTTTTTTTTTAATTCAGTATTTCCAACAAAAGTTTAAAGAGAATCTAACATTCTGATGAATTTTTACAGCACCACTAAAGTTAGTCTTAAAAATCCAGGCTCTGTTTTAGCCCTTTTAATTGCTAGCCAAGTATCTAAAGAGTCACTTGAAGCTCTGTACCAGTAAGAAAAACTACCCTCCCTTTTCTGTCAAGCACTATCCTGCCCAGTTAACACTGTTTGCACACTCTGTAAACAAGAACAGCTTAAAGCATAATTAAAGCAGAACACAGGCCCATCTTGAAAATCTTCTTCCCCCACTCCCCCCCTCCCAGCAGTGTCAAATGTTTTGAGTGTATAAAGCATTATTACATTCCTAACCACAAAATACTTTAAGAGTCACAATAAAAAAAAAAAGCATACGTTGAAAGTGACATAGCAATACCACTTTAATAAAATGGGGGTATTTAGGGGAGATACAAGATGTGCTCTGCTAAGTTTAACTCCATCTTTACTTCATTACGATTTCAGTTTTATTGCCAAAAAAAGTCACTAATAGAGCGAACAATGCTGCATTGGTCAGAACCACAACAGCCAAAGTTGTTCTTTATACCTCTTTTACTGCAATTAATTTACTTATAATTTGATAGCATGAGGACGTAATACTCATCATTCAAAAACAGATGACTAATTTTGAGTAATAGCTTAAACCTGATTTAATGTGCATGTATATGGATGAATGGCTACTTCTATAAAAAAAAACTTACATACCAAAAACATGCTATACGTTGGGAAACCACTTTTCCATGCTCCATCGTGCTGTTTACATTTTTTACTTGTCAAAAAACTCTTTCAAATCAGTTGAAAAATCCACAGCACTTAAGTTTCAAGTATTTGAACTGAACATGATTCAATTTCAAAAAGTGCCAAATTGAAAAAAAATACACATGTAGCCAAGCTTTCATAGAAATTCCCAAACAAGATAAAAAAAAACAGCCTCTTGAAATAACTTCATACATGTTTTTAAAGCTGTATAATGTTCACCTAAACACTCCACTTACGAGCATTAGAAGTTTAAAAACACAGAACACCTTCAATGCAAATTGCTTGCAGAGGGCACCCTCAAACATATGAATACAACACTACGCAGAAAACCCTCGTTTTATTTGGCTATTTAGACGTCCATGTCCCATATACCCACCCATCCATCCATTTCCTGATAGTATTACATCATCTATTTGGGCTTCTGAAATAATGCAGAGCCATAAACTCAGAAGAGACTATTTAAAAAAAAAATAAGTTCCATGACTGCACAGCCTTCCACAAGGCAAGGTTGTGCAACTGATTGTTTAACGTAACTAAGCTTAACGGCATCCAAACGAGCAGGCCTGGGTTTGGAAGCTGTCTCATGTCAAATTTTGACCGTGTAACTACTCTAAAAGAGAAAGGACAAAATAGAACTCATCTCTTCTTTTTCTGCTGCCTCAACATTTTCCTTCGCTTAATTATCATATCATATAGTTTTTCCAGTCCCTCTTTGAGTCCATCTCCAATGATTGCACAGGTAGGCTGCAAATGCCAGGGGGTCGAAGAACTCAGCTCGCTCATCGCTAACATCTTCTCGATTTCAGAAAGCGAGAGAGAGTTCCTCAAGTCCTGCTTGTTAGCAACTATAAGGACAGGCACTCCTTGATTTTCCGATATCCTAGTGATTTTGTGAAGTTCCGTTTTGGCCTCCTCCATTCTCTCGACATCAACGGAGTCCACCACAAACACGATGCCATCCGTGCACCTCGTGTACGACTTCCACAGCGGCCTCAATTTCTCCTGGCCGCCCACATCCCAGAAGTGGAAAGTGACCGTCTTCGAGTTGCCCAGCGTCACTTTGATTTTCTCCGTGTTAAATCCTTTGGTGGGCACGGTGTTGACGAACTCATTGAACTGCAGCCGGTAGAGCACCGTGGTCTTCCCGGCGGAGTCCAGCCCCAGGATGACGATGTGGAAGCACTGGAAGGACGGCAGGCTGGACAGCAGCGGCGTCTGGTCCGAGAGTCCATTCCCCATCGCCGGGCGGAGAGGTGACAGCAGCCTGCCAACACCACCGCCGGGGCCCCCGCTACGCTCCGAGCCTGCGGCGACAAACGCGGCGTTAGCTGGACTCCCGCCCGGCCCTGCGGCCCTGCGGCCCCCCGCCGAGCCCCCCGACCCCCGCCGTGCCCCTCGCCTACCGCTCGGCCCCGCCGCCCTCAGCGCGGGGAGGCGAGCGCAGCTCCGGCCGCCATGCCAACCGCACCGCCCGCTGCCGCCACCGCCTCTGGCGGCCGGGCTGCGCCCAGCCCGCGCCTAGCCCCGCTCGCCCCGCCCCGCGCCTCTCATTGGCTCCGCCTCGCGGCGGGGGCGGGGAGAAAGGCGGTCTGCGCCTCGTCGATTGGCCGGCAGCTCCTGCCGCTCATCGCGGACGCCATTTTGTCCCCCTCAGCCGAAGAGGGAGGGGGATTGCGGCCTTCGCAGCCACGCCCCCTCTGGAGCCGCGCGCGCTCATTGGGCGCGGGCGCTGTCACTCTAGCCGGCGCCCCGCCCCTCTAGGCGCGGCTGGGGAGCGGCTCGGTGGCGCCTCACAGCGCGCGGGGCGCTCCTCGCAGCGCACCGCGGCACTGCCGGGGGGACTGCGCTGCGAGGCCCTTCTCCGGCCGCCTGTCGTGCCGCCAGCCGCCCCGGGGGGGCCTCTCGGGGGGCCTCTCGGGGGGCCCAGCCGTCCCGTCAGCCCCCCCCCCAACCGGCCGCGCCCATGGGCGCCTCCCGTCGCCTAGCAACGGGCTGCACGCGCAGCCCCGCCTCCCCCCGGCACCGCGCTGAGCACGTGACCCGCGGCGGGCGGGACCACGTGACGTGCCGCCCCGTCCCGCTGAGGGGGGACTGCCGCCATTTTGGGGCCCCAGGGGGGCGAAGGGGGCGTTGGGTGTGTGTACCTGGCACCGGGGTGGGTCGCAGAGGAGGTTCCTCGCAGCAAAAGGCCATGCTAAGTAGTTCTGCATTTCACTATCCAAGCCTGATTTGAGCTTTGAAATCTTCCAAAGTCAGAACTAATTACAGCCGTCTAATAAGTCATTTTTGCATGGTGCTATTTTCAGAGCAGACAGGGTTTTCAGACGAGGCCTGGAGCTATGTTTTGTCTCAGATTTTCTTGCTGTCTCTCCATATTTTTTCCCCCACCACTGTTCACTTAGTGCTTTTGCGAACGTAGTCTTAATGTAGCTGTGGCAATGCAGATGCCTACTTCTTTCAGATGTCTGTGTGGGATTTATACCAGCTCAGTGTAAAATGCCTCTAGCATACAAAAGGATCAGATGCCATGACTTCAGAACAGGGCACACTAGTAAAGTGTTTATGTATAATTCTTATATAAAATTTAAATAAACCATTCTTTTTGATGAAAGCATCTATTTGACTGCTAACTAAAGCTATGGCACTGCCAAAGGCTACTGTTGCAAGCATCTGTTTTCTCTACTTTGTATCACAATTAGTAGAAAGAAGAGGGTCACTAGCTTATCCTCGCAGGTATGTGCTTGACCTGCTGGGCTCCAGTAAGAGAGAAATAGTGATATTTTCAATATTAACCTTGCATCTTTTTCTAGAGCACTTTTAGGTTTCTTCATGTGGCTGCTGAAAAGGGATGAATTTTTAAGGATATTCTGGCAACTACATTATTTTTTTCCACTTGAAAACATTACAGTTTATATTTTAAGTCACAAATGTGATGTATAAAAGAAGAAATGTATTAGTGAAAGGGCACTGTATAGCCACAGAAATGCCACAGCATGCTGTAGGCATACATGGTTTGATATCTATTATAATCCTACTAAAAATAGAAAATTTCTAATTTGCTTACCTTTGAGGTAGATGTTCCACTGCTTTTATCTTTGTTAGTTATTTACATCCTGATCTTGCAGATGACTCTTTGGAGGAAGTGGCCTATTTGTATAGGAAAGTGGTTTTACTTCTGTGGAAAAACAGGGGTAAGTTCCTACCCCGAATGCCAACTAGTACGGCTTCTAATTTGGCACTATTTTACTGTATCTTTACGTAGTTTAAGGAGCTGCATAGCATATAAAGCTATAAAAAAGCAACAGTAGAACTGGGCCTTAATTATTTCATGAATGGTGTTCAGTAATTTAAAGTTGGTAGAAACCAGATAAAAATACCACGTTAAGGAATATTGGTACAGAAAATAGATTTATTCATAAAACTTGACTGGCTGAAAATAAATCAAATTGACCTTTGTTTCCACCTATAAAATTGTTTTCCTTATTTTAATGGAAAAATAAGCCCACTAGATATTATAGTCTTCCAAGCCTTAAACCACTTTACACAGCCTAATAATAACCATCTATTTTATAATTAATTCCACAAGGAAGATATGGGCCAGCTACTACCTTTACTACAGATATTTGAATTTTAAACATAAAATACAGAAAGATTTTCTTTATCTATTGCTTTGTTGAAAAAGTCAATACATATTAAGATTTCAGTGTCCTTGAAGAAGGAGTGATAAAGAACTCATGATTTTCTAGAGTATAACATATCTGACATCTTAAAGATGACGTGTTTCTTTGGAAGAGGAGCTTTGTGGCATTGGGGAGATAATTATAAGATTAAGATTTGAGAGAAATGAACATCTACAGCAAATGAGCATATCTATATTCGTAAATACATACATGAAAATGATCCACACTGTCTAAAAACATGGAGAAGTAGGTTGTTCTACTTCTCTTTCGTCTCCCTACGGTTAATTTATCTTAGCCACCTGTTGTAACTTGCTGTAAACTGAATTATGAACTCTCTGGGGCAGGGACTATTCTTCATTGTAAGTCTTCTCAGTGCTTAGCACCTTGATCTTAATTAATGCCTGTAGGCATTCCTGCAAAACAGCTATTAAATAACAATCCAAGTTGATCAGCTCCTCCCATACGCTTCATGCTACTTTAGAAGTCAAACGTGCAGACTGGGCAGGTGTTCCAGGTGCTGGGAAGGGAGTAATGGTATCTAAATCAGTGGGAGGGTGAGAAAGCTGACACGTTCAGCCTCTGATAATTGAAGGTAAGGGCAAAGCAAGGCTTTGATTATCCCGTAGAAGCTTTGAACGAAGAAAGTGTATGGCAAGAAGTACACTTACTGCCTTTTCAAGTATGTAGCTAAACGGGGACCTCTTATTTAGAAGACAGGTGAAAATAATTGTAAAGTGCATGTGGGAGGCAACTGGAGGGAAAAAGGCTCAAACCACGTGAAGCCTGTAAGCAAAATAAGGAGAGGCCTAATTTCTACGTTGGGCCGTTTCACAAAGTCATCCTTACTTTTCTCACTTCCTATCTCCAGCTCTGAGTTCTCTCTGGCTCAGCATTCCTTAACTGAGGAAAACACCTACAGATTCTCTGGAATAAAAAGCTTTTAGTTCTTTGATATCAATTTACCAATGCACATGGCAGTACATTGTTTTCTAGATACATTTTCTGTATGTTTTATATGCTTCATACATATAGCCTACATATTTCTTCACATATTTTCTACAAAGAGAAGGTAGCCTGAGACAGGCCTTTGTGTTTTAAGAAAAGGAAGCATTACCTGAATAGCATGTAGCTTCTTCATAGTGGTACAAAAGGATTTTATTATTATTCCTACGTAGGAATAGGTCCAGGGATAGGTAAATTTGGTTCAAGGCAGATTTGGGAGGTCCAGGCCTCCAAAGCTATATGTGAATTGAGAAATTATTCCCAAAGCAATGCCAGTGGGCTTGAATTTCCTTGGCCAGGTAAGCACAGTATTCCTTTTATTTTGGTGAATATCATCGTTCTGTAGAGCAGAATGGCATTTATTATTCAGTTCAATTGCTAATCATCTTTTTTTTCTTTTTTTTTTTAATAACACTTCATGTTGTGAATAGCGTGCAAATCAAATGAAAAGTGAAATGTAAGACAAACAACCCAAATCCCGTATACTGAGGGTACAGCCAGAAATATAGCCCAGTAAAGAACTGAGGCAAATGCAGATGGAGTGAGCGGAAGAAATCTGCATCACGGAGCTGAGTTAGTTTTAAAACACAGACAAATGAAGTCTCTAGAAGAATGATGTTACTGCAAGGGCTGTGCTGCCGGCTATCTATAGCTGCCGTCTAGTAATGGGATGCCAACACCCCTGTCTGCATGAAAGAGACATGTTAACGGCCTCACAGAGTGAATTCTCACTGCTCCATGTGGAAACTGAGCAGATTTCTCAATGTGTATAAAAGAAAATCAATTGCACTTCAGTATAATGATGTGACAGGCCTAGGCTAGGGTGCAAAATAATATTTTACAATTGTAGCTTAGTTGCATACATTCAAAAATTGAAGCTATTTCTCCTCTATTACATGCTAAATCTAACATTATAACTAAAAAATATTGTTTTGAGGTGACATTATTTGTTTCTGAAAGAAGATAAGTTCCCACCTAAAATACTACAGCACTTTTATCATTTTGATTTTGAGAACCCTCTTGAAAATCAACAGTAACAATGAAATTGTTGACAAATTGCAAGACGTGACGTTTTGCTCTTAAAACCATCTCTTAAATTGACATACAAAATGTTTTGCACAAAGAAGCCTTTTGTCATCTTTCCTATGTCTGCTGAATGTTTTTATGATAACTCGCGAGCTGCATGAATTATTTTGCTTTGATTATTAAAAAGTAGTTGGTGGTAGAAAATCTAATTTATTTCTTCACAATAAATAACAAAGCTTCGAGCAGCAGGAGATGGAATTGCTGTGTGTTAAAGTTACCGCTCTGATTAGACCAGTTAATTAAATCTATTCGCCTTTCATATGTACCTTCACATGAAGTCTAACATTTACATTTTACTGCTTTCCTTTTCATAAATAAACATCGTGCCATGTAGCTGGCTAACAAACAAGATGTGTTGTGTGATGCTGACAGTCGTACTGAGTTGCATCTTGAACGCTCCTTAGGTGTCTTAGTTGAAAAAGAAGCGGTACTAATTCATAAATGCCCATAGTCTGAGTGAGCAAGTGTTTTGTCTCGCGGTGAATGAAGTTACAAACGCCACCTTCCAAATTCTGTAGATTTTAGTTGCTTTACTCTCTGACAGGATGGCACTAATGGCAGAGACTCCAGGTTTGCGGAGCAGAGAGGGCCTCGTGGCCGTTCTCCGTGCGTACGGCTGCGTGTTTGCAGTGTGCCTTCCTCCCGAGGGCAGGTGGAACGCAGCACAACGGCCATTTCCCCAGCAGCATCTCCGTTTAACAGGCTCGTATCACAAAACTCTTACATACTCATTTTTCATTTAATGGCGGCACAAAATTAGCAGTTAGGCATAGATTCTGTATTTGCACTATGCAAAGATTATAATGACAAAATCCAAACCCAGACGTGCAGCTAGTTATGAGGTAATTTAAGCAAGCATTACTGTTGCATTTACCCCTGGTTATCAATCTCCTTACCCCTACTTCACAAAGCAGCTGCCTCTAACAAAAAACATCAACAACAACAAAAACACCAGCAAAAATATTTATTTAATAAATTAAAAAAATACCTCCTACCTTAACCCTTCAGTACACAAGGTGAGACCATAAGAAATTCAAAAGACTGTTCTATGTGTGATATTATATACGAGCATTACAGCCTTGGCTTGCACGTTTATACTAATAGGACACATCTGTGCTTATATTCACTGCAGCAACAGTTTTCTTCCCCCTACTCCTTCACCCTGAGTTTCTGACACCATTATTTCCCTAGAACTACTGCTTTGAGTCAAACAAGCTCTTGTGCTGGCAGCAAGGGGCTACTGAATGCTACCACTTGAAAACATTGTCAGTTACAGCACTGCTTCCAAGAGATTTATTTTTCCCCCAATATTTTCCTCCCCGCAAAAGCCATGGGCACTTCAGAGCTTTTTTTCTATGTGAGAGTGATTCTGTTTTAAATCCTCTCAAGTTGAGATTTCGCTCTAAGCTGCCATCTCCTCACAATGCTTCCTTTGAAGAGGGTTGCACAACTTTTAAACATATCAATTTTCTTTAATATAATGGATGCACTTTTGCAGGCAGATTGAAAGTACTACAATTTCAAACAGAGGGGCAGTATCTGCTTTATTCTGTTCCTGCATAGCTAAATTTAATACATGAAGGTATTTTCCCCACTCCAAAATAATACCTGAGATACCTGCAGTAAATCAGATCCTGCTGTTTGCTTAGTGACGTTACTAGCACCGAGCAGCAAAGAAGAGAGCTAAACAGGAAAGTGCAATTAAAGTTTTGCTTTTTCTGAAGAACTCGCTGAGTATTTAGCACTATATAACATTTGTAAGGGAGGTGAGATTTGCTGGAATTATACAAGATGGGGCAAACAAACACTTGGAACAGCAGAACCAAAGGCTCATTTCCCTGTGAATTTGGATCTCAGTTGATTCACTGTAGTAGAGAAAGAGATGCAAGTTCTGACCGAGGCTTTGCAAGACTGATGTTCTTAAAGGGTTTTGCTCCCCTGGCTTCACTAGTTTTTTGTCTGGTATGAGCACAGGGCACTTATGGATGCAAACTGTGAATTTTTGCAAAGTTTGCAGAAATTTGTCTTCAAGACATTAACATCTCTGTTAAGACATCGTTTATCTAGTACTTCTTATAAAGTACATGGAACTAGACATACAAACACAGATGTGCTGTGTACCGTTACGTAAGGCTGTTTCTGTAGGGAATCAAGCCAAAAAGGCACACGGAGCAGCCTCATGGTTTGGGCACTGTTGTGGTTTAACCCGGCTGGCAGCTAAACACCACACAGCCATTCGCTCACCCTCCCCCCTCCCTCTCTGGGATGGGGGAGAGAAACGGGAAAGTGAAGCCGGTGAGTTGAGATAAAGACAGTTTATTAAGACAGGAATATAATAATAACAATAATAATAATAATAGTGATAATGATAATAGTATTAATAATAATAATGTGTAAGAAAACAAGTGATGCACAATGCAGTTGCTCACCACCCGCTGACCGATGCCCAGCCTATCCCCGAGCAGCCGGCCCCCCCACCCCGGCCAGCCACCCCTATATATTGTTTAGCATGATGTCAGATGGCATGGAATACCCCTTTGGCCAGTTTGGGTCAGCTGTCCTGGGTCTGTCCCCTCCCAGCTCCTGCTGCACCCCCAGCCTGCTCGCTGGCAGGACAGAGCGAGAAGCCGAAAAGTCCTTGGCTTGGTGTACACACTGCTCTGCAACAATTAAAACATCAGCATGTTATCAGCGCTCTTCTCATCCTAATCCAAAACATAGCACCCTACCAGCTACTATGAGGAAAAATTAACTCTGTCCTAACTGGAACCAGGACAGGCACGTATCACTCACTGGTAGCTTGTGGAATGAAACAGTAATTTCAGCCAGTTATTCCACAATAATCCATCCACTTGCAACAGGTCCTTATTTGAAAGATAAGCTTTGTCTTTCTGGTACTGCGTATGTGCAAGAGGACATGCAGAGATGGGAATCCAGTGCACAGGGGCCACTGTGAAAACAAGCAAGCTCTTGATCTGCAGTAACTGGAAATCAAGCTAAGTGCACATCTTAAAGTGGAAATTCAGTTGCTCATCTCTCCTAAACAGGCATAGCAGCAATAGAAAAAATATTACATAAAGATTACAGCGTATGGAAATAAAATTTTATGGGAGATACACCTAAACTCCCAAGAGGGCTTTGAAAAAGTCTCTGCTTCAGTGTGTAACGTTGTAGGTAATGTAGTGATAACATCGCAGCTTCTTGAGCTTGGTGTTTGGAGGCAACAGCTAATATAAATCACTGCTGAGACAATGAAATAGGGCACAAACAATTTGCTTCATGTTCTCCAACCACTGCTTTGTGCTTTACCAGTGCTCCTAATGATAAGGGCTTACTAGTGCTCCTAACAACCCCTGGTCATCTAGAGAAAAATATATATGGAGCCAAGCTACTCTGACATTCTGAAAACACCTTTTTCTTAGAAAAGTGAAAAAAAAAGCCCGAATGGCTCCCTGGGTACACTGTTTTTGTTGGTTTTAATTTGCTAAAGGAGACAACAATTCATTGTGAATTTCAGACTGATAACTGAGCAGTGTAGTCGTAATTTCTTTAATGACATAATTAATGGATTAAAAGAGTTCCTGAATATAAACAGCACAATAGATGCTTTAACAGATGAATCAACTTGGTGTTTTGTAAACCTCAGATGCTCAATGGACCGTATGAGCTTTCTATGAGCAGTCCGCTAGCCCGACCCACCACAGTGCTTGCGTCATTTCCTGCCACAAGTTTTTTCTGGTCACTTCATTTTAGCGCTATAGTTTTGAGGCATTTGCACAAGTTTTCACTGCATCACCAGGCAGATCTGTGCCTCTCTTAGTCAACGGATAACACAAGTGAAAACACTTAGTCTAGGCAAGTGAAATATCTCTGTAAACATACATTTGCACACAGAATGATACGTGGCACAATTCACCACTTGCAAGGAAGGACAGACTTCTGCCCGGCTTTTCATTTGCAGATGTACTGGGGACGAGGAGTTCCAGGAGCTCTGAGCCAAGATCTCCTTGTCCTTTCCCTCTTCCAACCCAAGAGCTTTAAACAAGGTGCAACACACACAAGCCATGATGTAGTAGCAGCAGTACAAGTCTACAGCTTTTACAGGTGTATGGCAGTTGCATCCAGCCTCTGAACAAGTTCGGATTTTAACCAATATATTAAATTGTGGTTTGGATCAGAAAGGTGTTAAAAATCAGCTTTACGGGGGGAAGAGAGAGCGCAAATACTCCCTTTGCTTTGATTGCTAGCTTTAAAGTCATAGTTCAGCCTGCAGAATGTGGACCAGAGCTAAGCATTGAGATCTCAAGCCTCAGGAAGGTTTTTTTTGGCTGCAGGTGATAAGAACTGCAAAGTTTCAGTGCAACAAAAGCAGTCCTTTCCCCAGGAGCATTGACAGTTTCACCAACTAGCAGAAACTGCCACATGAAGGTCTCAGTTTCTGACCTGGAGACATAGTGGCCATCTGATACTGCAGTTTCCTACACTTCAGCTAAAAACGTAGATATTCTTCTAAATCACAACACTTAAGAGTTCTCCTCAGAGTTTATTGTGTGCTATGGGCGTTGTGAAAGTAAAACCAGCCCTTAGCCTAGGGTGCTCACAAGCTTCCATTATGCTTAGGTGAAAAAAAGGAGGAAGAAACAAACAAAAGAAGAGAGGAGGATTAAAGGACATGGTTTCAGGGAAGGCAAACATTACGTGGGAGGGGAGCAGTAATTTCGACTCATTGCTCATCTGTACTCAAGAATTTTGCAGTCTTATTGGGTCACCATGTCTTCTTTTTAAGTTAACAGCAAATCTCAAAATTACTAAAATGAATGCAAGGTTGGGGCTACCGTTTGCTGCTAAATTTAAAAGCTGATTCATTTGAAAATTGATTTGAAAGCTGAGCATAGGTGTGCTGGGCAGAAAGCTTTCATGCTCCAAGGTTTCAATTCTTGGATGAAAACAACAGTAAACTCACTTTGAAGACCTTGTAAAAGCTGTCTCTGCAAAATCTTTTTTGCTTTCATCTCACAGAGAATACAATTCAAACAAACCACATTGTGTGTTCCGGTTTTGTAGCACTGAAAAAGACTAGAAGTCTTTCAGAGAATCTGGCACCTTACAGGTTGCCACCATAGTTGTAAACTCTATTTATGTAGAAACCTGCTGAAATATTAATTTTTAACTACATATGTTTCTGTGCCTTATGTTGACATCACAGCCATTTATCAGCACGTAGGTTTCCACTGTTCTGGCTCTCACGGCCATGCCACACTACTTAACAGGCTTTAAGCAAAGGAAGGCAGGCAGATACACACCTTCAGGGAGGAACAGATTGTTTAGCTGAGATTTTAATTGTCGTGTTAAGCGGAGATAGCGGATAGAGACAATACTGCAGGAGCCAGTAACTTGGACTTCTGCAAGGTAAGCTCCCTGGTTGCCATCATCTCTTTGGAGGTCTTCTCCTACACCTCTACCAAGGTGGGACACAGATGATTAGGAGATTAAGAAGAGTCCAAGCAGAAGTCTTGGAAGCAGAAGCAGGATGCTATAAAGATGTATATAAATGTATTTTCAATTTGCTTTTCCCATTTGAGGCCTCTCTACTGTCAGGATATATGAGGAAAATAAATAATACCATTATGCATAAGGAAAAAAAAAAGTGTGGCCATATAAGCAGAAAGGAAGAAACAGAATTTAGGGAGTTCTTCATGCTTGGAATTCTTTGGATTTTAGATGAAGAGAAATATGATAGATGTATGATGCATACAGCACATGAATACATACAAGCTCGATCTGAATCTTCAAAGGAAGTATCAGAGAGCTTTAAAGAGGACAAATGGTTGCATCCCTTCCTCCCATTTTAATGGTGGAAGGCCTTTGAAACTATAGATCTTTCTGCTAAAGCCTATTATTAAGTCTTAGAGATCCTACCTGCCGAGTCTCACTTCAGGGCCCAGCCCTTTTGTTTAGGGATGCTGACACCTGCCCAGGCTTTCATCTCACCACAAATCCACAGAAAGGTTTTTTTTACACGAGCAACGCCGCACTCCCTCCAAATCATTGACCTCCGGGTCCTTTGCTGAGGGTTGATTGAAGGCCCAGCAGTCTAGCACATAAAGTGTATACATCTTCCTGCATTTTTCAGACCTGTGATAATTCAGAGTTGAGATAAAACGAGAACCATTTGCAGTCACTGTGAACTCCCAGCTCCAAGCTTTCATTGTTAGAGAACTGTGAAATCCTCCCTCTTATGTGAAACCAGCAGCAGCAGCCAGCAGAAGTTTCACTGGTGGAGATACCATTAAAATGCAAAACCAAGGTCTCAAACAAACAAGGTATTCAGCAGTTATTGTAATCCTTGCACTTGTAGTCAGCAGAGACTTTTTGGTCCTCTCGGTTCATACACTTTGCAGCGGACAGGATCCCTCAACACTCTGAAGCCATGTCACTAGATTCTGGTTCCCCAGTGTAATTCAGTAGTAAAAGAAGAAAGACCAAGTAAATTATTAACAACTACATTTTTTTCAGTAGCCCAGAAAATGCCACTTGCCAGAAACCAAATGAGCTGCACTCCAGACAGGCCCCTTGGCTTTACCAATAGCATCAGAAAAATTGACCTACCAAAAGCAAACGTTCTCACTCCCCATGTCAGAGTAAGGAGGAGCCTGAGGATTTTGCTGTTTGTTTGTAAACACAGCTGAGCCTTGTCTTCCGCTCACACTTACCTTCCCCAGAGCAGCCACTCCTGATCTGGAGGGGGATTCATATGGACCTTATACAGGTGTGCCCACAGTTATCACCTAAAGACTGCTCTATCAAAGCAACCCTGAACTACACTGCTAAGGTTTTATGTTTTTGCTTGTGTTGGTTTATATCATAGAGTCTTTACTTCTCAGCTGAGCTAGATCCAGCCCTTCCTCTGCTGCCCCAGCATTAGCATCAATGCACTGGTATTTCAGCAGCGTAGAGAAGTCCCCACGGGCCAGCATCCTACTTGCCTTGTCATCTATTCATGCTCCGAGCAAGCCTGTGCTGCTTGGCACTAATAACCCTGGCAGCTGTCTGGATTATGATCAGTACACACAGGACGACAGCGCTGAAAAGTGACTCCGCTAGGTCAAGCATCGTACAAACACATGGTAAAAGTGCAGCTTAAATAAACAGCAAAAGGATAGAAGAAATCCTCATTTAATAGGTGGAGAATGGAAGCACAGAAATGGAGTGATTTACTCCAGGTTATATAAGGATGCACAGAGCACAAGGAACGCAGGTTATCAGAATCCTTGTCTGCTGTTTTAAATGTGGGACAATTTTCGGTCACCTTCCTTCACACAGTCTTAGAAAAGGTCACCTGGAGCTTTGGGTACGTTAAAAGCTCATGATCGTGTCTTCTGACTAAATTCAATGACTGATAAAAATATGTTAAAAGAGTGTTGTTTGCATGCTTTTTTGCTAATGCTAAGATCTCCCTATCCGCAGGTAGGCAGGATGGGTGGCACACAGCCAGGCAGCACTTGGAGAAAAGTGTTCATGGGTTGGGTAGTTAGGATAATGGATGCCGGAGTGCATCTGCAAATGCTCAGATGGGGCAGAGTTTGGCATGCTAAGGTGAGTTATCTACCGAGGACTGGGACCATTCAGCAAGGAAATGGGATTGTTAGAGTAAGCCTCTTATCTGTTGTCCTTGCTGATAAGGCACTCACCGCCACTCCTTTCTTTTCTCCCTGCCACAGTGACTAACTTCTTGCTGAAGTCCAGACGGAGAGCAGCTAGCTGGTGGCAGCAAGGGCAGTGATCTTTGGCACCAACAAAGACAACCGCAGCCCTGTTCAGCTGGTGAAACAGAAATCAGCTGCCCGGACCAGCCTGTTACAGGAAATCTGTGATATTTCTGAACCACATCTGCAAAAATCTAAGCCCAGAGCGAAATTTGCCTTAAATTCCTCCTAGAAATGATCAGTTTGACTCAGGATTGTTGCTATAGCTGGTTCTACTGTAGGAAGGACATCAGATAGACAAAGCACAGTCAGATGTCAGGTAAATGATGCTAAAAATCACCTGATTGCATCCAGCCTCAATGGTGATACTTCCGACTCTTGTGAAATCTATTAAAAGGCAGTGGAGAGAGCTGTGTTCATCTAAAACTGGTCAAGAGATGTTTGAATAGTCAAAGCATTGCTGGTGTTAAAGCAAATGTACCTATCTCAGGGCGTTGCTGTAGGGTACTGTTCGCATTGTCCCAGCCTTGCTACTTCCTCGTACCTCACACACCTTCACTGGCCCTGCTTGCTCCCACCCAGATCATTTTCTGAAGCATCCACTTGTTTACTGAGCACAGGACTTGTAGTCATACTAGCAATAAAGATTAATGTATTCACACGATCCTTTTGTTTTGTTTTCGGGCAGGCCCACGTGTCGCTGCTGACTGACTAAATACGGTGCTGAAAGGAGCAAGCTTGTACTCAGTACTTGCACAGCTCTGCCTGTGGAGAGAGCACGCACAGGGTGCAAGTGGGGATGAGGTTAGGAAGAAGCTTGGTGTGGGCTGTTTCTTGTAACTGCTGCTCTGGAAGGAAGGAGATTTACTTATTTATTTATTTGGCTTGATGTCACCAAGAGGAGGGCCTGAGCAGTCATCTGCTACTTTTGTGGCGTGGATGGTTCCTGATTCCCGTTGGCCTGCCCTTCCTCCTCTTGCACTGTGGAAGCTTTAACTGCTGTGAGCGCAGTTTATTGATCTTCAGCAGAAGTTAATGTGTCAATAGGCAGAGCAGGTCAAAGTAAGTTCAGGCCAGTCTAGAGAGGATGTAATGAGACATGAAGGACGTGTAGTAAATTAAAGAGCTGATTGTGCTCCAATGAAATCAGAGGTTCCTTTGATTTTAGCAGCAAAAGTCCTAGCCATAAGAAGGAAAAAGTGTGTTATTTCTTTGTCTAAAGACAAAACGACTGTCTTTAAAAAAGAAAAAGCTAGTATTTGTAAAGCCAGCATGTTAAAGTATAATCTACCTTTGGTTTTATGAGATAATAATAATTTCTTTGCTTCATATACTTACACATGGCTCAATTAAGCCATAAAGTCCTGACTATAGTGGTGTGCTTAGGAAGCAGTTACACTCTGAAGCAAAGTTTGCAGGTGTTTTTGTGTGTGTGTGTGTTTTTTTTTTTCAAGCTTTCCTCAACAGAAGTGGACTCTCAATAACAACTTCAGTCCATGGAAAATAGTAGGCTTGATATTTTCTTAGCCTTTTTAGAACCTGTAAAAATGAAGGCTACAGGAAGATCACAGAGTAAGGGGTTTGTAACAAGAAATGTCCCTGTGTCTGAGAGCACCTCCTGCTGTGAGCAATGTATTTGCTGTGTGATTCCTTCGTTCTCCTGTGAGGGACAGTACCACTATCATGGGATCGACGTCTACCACTGTTATCATTTTCTCGTTGCAGGTGAGGCCCATGTGAGTCTGAACTGGCAAGAGATCAAACTATGCTAACTGCAGCTAAATTCAGTTGAACAATCACAGCAGATCTGTTGCTACAGAGTACTATGGGTCAACATGGGTATTTAGAGCAGTGATTCCAAAAGCTGGCTCCTCTCCAGTGTACAATCTGTAGTTATATTCTAAGACTATGCTATTGTGCGTAAATTGCCTATACTGCATATAATATTATAGTGTCCTATTTACCCTAAGGACTCCTAACGTTATCTTTGTGCTGCTATGAAATTGTATTAAACATAAAAATGATGGTGTATTTTTGACCAATAAAACATACAAATACTTTGGTAGCCTAATGAAACTGCTAACTCAGTATCTAATTTTGCTATTACAAGTAGAGTGAAAACACTATTGCTGTTTGTTAATAATGCAAGATACAGCTTGTTCTTGAATTAACTTTACTGCATACACCTGCACATTTTTTCTATTTATTCTGAAAATAAGACCAATAAATTTGATGTGTATTCATAAAGTTATGTGCATAGATATTTTCTTGAAAACAACTTAATCTTCAATATTTCCAAGCAGTCACAGCCCTGTCTTCTTCAGAGAGAGACAGAGAGAAAGAAAGAAAGAAATCTTTGTCTCTATTGCACATGTATATATATGAAAAAATAAACATTCTCACTAGGAAGTAAACCCAAGAACAATGTTGCTAGCAGCTCTTGTGCTTAAAGCACAATCGCAAACTTTGTTCAGTCATGAGCTCTCAATGAGCTCTCTCTTCTCAACATCAGCAATCAGTGTGCCAGGACAATGTATTGTAGACCAAAATGCCCAGGCCAGGAGATCACAAAAGCTTCTCTGTCTTGTGTAAGGGAACTGAAAACAGGCTTTCACAGTGCTGCAGAATGTGCTGACAGCCTGTGTAGGGTCCAGAGCTCTCACTGTTCTGGGAGTTGTTGATATACAACCAGAGTAAATCTTGTCTAATCCTTGGTTAAGGAGCTACTATAACTGTTATTTTTCAGAAATAATCATATGCATGTGTCAAAGACAACCATGAGATAATCACAGACTGCTCGGTGGCTGTATGAAGTGCATGAGCTGAGTAGCTGAATACATCTTTGTGCTCCTTCCAGCAAAAGGACAACATCTCTTCTCCTCTCATAAATAAAAAAGCAAGACCTATGCTTTAAAAACAAGCTTAGAACCATTTCCTATTATTGATTAAAATATCATTCCTGTAGTGGATCATTTCTGCAAGCAGGAAATTGTAAAGCCAAAGAATTTAATAACAGCAGTGGTAGTTTTTCTTCAGGATGAAATAATATGCTAATAAGTACCCAGTTCTTTCATTTTCATATGGGTTTGTAACTTTAGAATTGTTGTGAAGAGTTAACTCTCCATTGGGTAAAATGGCTTCAAAGTAAAAACCAAACACACACACACACAATTTATCATTGCATTGTCCATCTGAAGAGGAAGGTTATCTACTGTTTTTTTTGTTTGTTTGTTTGTTTTTTTAAGAAGGTTTTCTAGACATCAGTGGACTCATCGAGCAACAATACGCCAGAGATAAGAAAACCAGCTCTGCGTATACAGTATTGTTTTGTAATTTTATTTTGAATGAAATGACATTCAGATACAGCCCAGTTATCTAAGGAGAGATTTAAACAAATGGTTAAAGCTGAAAAGCTCTCAGAATTAATCATTTAGCTTCTCCATTCTTTTGTTACTGATATGAGCTTAGACTAAATTCACTCTTTTGCATGACTCAGATTCAAAATCATAATCATGGTAAAAAATACAAAAATGACTAAAATTTCAATTTCCAAACTAACTTACGAGAACAATAAAGGAGTTCAAAAGCGTTCATTAAAAAGCCACATTGACATGATTTACAGCTGTACAAATTGTTTAAAACAAGCATTACAGGATAAGTGCTCAAAGCAGTGCTAAAATTTGTAGCAGAATTTTTCCTAGTGCTCTTAAGGAGACTTTTCTGGATAACCTACAAATAATAAAAATAATAATAATAATAATAAAAACACTTTGAAAATGTACTCTTAAATTCACCAGAATAACAACAAAAAAATCAAAATAACTGAGGGAAAACATAAGGCCTTATTACGCGGTGCTTACTCATACTCCAAATTTCCAGGCTGTGGAATGTTACTAAAACAATGGGGTTTCTTTGCTGATGTTTGACTGAGACCTTTAGAAAATGAGTTAGCAACACATCTTGTACCTGACAATGTGAGCAATCTCCATGCCAGAAAAAAAACACAGAGTACTGCTGAGTAAGGCAACCAGGACAAAGTATGGCTTAAGTGCAGTCTGGTTAAGGCAGAGTAAGTATTTTTAAAGCTGTTACTTCTGCTTCCACTTAAAAGCAGTAGTGCCCTAGAATGTGTTTAAGAGCTTCAGTTAAAAAGATCTGGAGCTAGAGTCTGATTCACATACAGAAATCTAAAGAAATCTATTAAAATGAGCTAGACAGACCCTAAAAAAAGTACACAAAATACCCTTGTTGATTTCATATTCTTACAAGCATACTGTTCAAAGCTCAAACTTTACTAACTAGACCAAGAGGAGCAAACAAACATGTTAAGAACAGTTTTTTTGAAATACTCATCTCTTATCTGCCCCCTGCAAGACAAAGCTCCCACTCTGGGTCAGGCACCATCTGAAATTTTACATGAGATATAGAATTAGTCCTTCATCAGGCCAAATTCTGCACAAAATTATGCTGACCTTAATCTAAAAGAATTTATTTGGCATTAGTTTCCATTTTTAAGTGAAGGCAGAATATGGCCCATTTTAGCACAGTGACTGATCCACGGCTTCTGTGTGAAGAACTCATTGATTAAACAAAGTATGGTAGCACTTTCCATATTTTCCACATGTAGCTCCACCTACCTCACTTGACAAGTTTATAATTATCATTTAGCCTTTCCGGTGCTGAGATTTTCTAAGTTATTCATAGAAAAGCTTGGGCAAGTGTAACAACAGCTGCATCATATCGTTGCATAAGCTTATGAATAAAAATACTAGAAAATAGCTGTGCTCTCATCATTCTTTGGCTTGAAGCTGAAGCTTTCTCGGGTACGTCAGTTTTTCCATTTGTTGGAGTCCCAAGCCAGGAACCAGCCGGTGAATGTTGGGGGTTCGTACCCCTGCTTCACAATAACGATGGGGGTCCCCTTATCTCTGCCAGAAGGATCTGTTTCAATATAGCGTTTGGCTAAAAACAGAGGGGATATAAAACATGTAAAATATTAGTTCATTCCTTTGGCATAAAAAATGCATTAAAAGCCCCAGTGAAAGAACCCCGGGCTATAATAATAAAGTATTCAATTAAATTATTTCAAAGGCAATGAAATGATCGAGTAATTGCTGATTCAGATGTCAGTGAAAGAATTTTCCACCAGATTAAAACTATGATTGTTACTCTGGTCAGTCTATTGCCATACAGCCATGTTTTGGCTTTTGACCAGGAGAAGGCATTTGCTGGTGCAGTGCAAATGCACAGGCTTCAGTCCCATTTTTCCCACGTAAAAGCCTCATAGCTGCATTCCGTATAGTTTCCCTCTGCATCTCAATGTGACATCAGTGCCTGTCAGAAATGCAGCTAGGTAACCTTAGCTGCCCTGGGGAAATGCCTGCAAGCATTTTTAGCAGGAACTTCATCAGGAAGGCTCAGCTATATGAAACTGCACTAAAGATGACCCAGGATTTTTCAAGGAGGTGCCTTCCAAGTAAACTGACTTGATTTGTTCTGCAATTGGAATTTCCTCCTCCAAGTTTAACTCAGTGAAGTGTGGCAATACAAAGACTTGGGGTTTTGTTGGCATTCCTTGACTATATATATTAGTGTAGGGTGCAGGTCAGCAGTTATCTCCTTTAAAATTCCTATTCTTCTCAGTGCAGTTTCTTTTCATAGAGATCTTTTATATACTCTTTAAAAAGCTCTGCAGCCTTTTAATGCTCTGTTGATTAATTCTTCTCTTCATAAACTTACAGATAAGAAAGATACAATGAGTTTTAAGTCATATTTCAAAGAAAAATAATCTTCTCCAGGATTAAAACCTAATAAACCCAATAAGCCTTTTAAACAACACTGTAAGAATAACTGAATTTCTTCTACAACATCTTTTCATTTATTTAAATACTGTTGATGTTTCTTCACTTGGACTTCCATCAGATCGATTTGATTTACCAGATTTCATGGATTCCTGTCGTTCAGTTTCATTAGCATCTTTCCCAATCCAGATAAAAACCTGCAAATAGAGGAGAGAACAATTTAGCTCCCATGTTGTTGTAAGGATGTTTTGTGCAGCAGGCAAACTACAAAATAGCTGATTCCACTAGGAGATAGAATATATGTTATGAAAGTACTGCAGAGATGCACAGCTCTCATAAGCCAAAGTTACTGGTGTTTTTTGTTTTTTCCCCTTGCTAGAGACTGTAGTTCTATACTCGAAAATTTCACCACTCTTGACACTGGATGGCTGGACTTCATTCATTTGGATGAATGGAACTCTAATTACCTTTTCCATGGTTATCTTTTACAAGTTTGCGAGGAAATTGCTCTTTAGGTGTAGGCAAAAACACTGAATAGGAGCTGTCTCTGGATTGAGCTCTGCGTAGGCATCAACACTTGTGCCCTGTGGCAGATGCTACCCAGGGTAACTGAATACTCCACTGAATAACCCAACACCCAGAGCCTCAACCTGCAATCCTCACATTATTATTATTTTTTTTTTTTTCTGTCAAGAATTCTTTTGGAAACTAGCTCCATTTCTTTCATTCGTACCTGAGTCAGTATGTCCCAACACCTTTTTCACCCATCTTTTAATACTGCCTTCCCCCCAGCTCTTTCTTGAATGGGCCTTGGATATTCCTTCTCATTTCCTAAAATCTCAGCCTTCTGTCCTTGAAGAAGACAGACAAAACATGGGATCTGTGGTCTTCTCCCCCTTTCCCTCCAAGGGGCAGAGAAAGAGTAGAGAGAATATACTGTGAGAAATACTGTGAGTGCAGAAAGCACACCTCAATTTGCCTGTCATCTGAAAAGCTCTCAACATTTTCAGTTTTCTGTGAACCTGGGAAAATTATAGAGGTTATTTCTAATACCCTCTAGCCAGTTCTTGGGAAGAAATTTGTGTAAAGGTCTAGTGTTTGTCCCCTTCTTTAGTAAGATTTTTATAGGTGCTACTACTACATTGATTTTGTGGCTTCTGCATAACTTTTTTTCAATAACCTTCTTTCTTAAAATTAAAAAATTTTAGGGATAAAGTCAAGAGCATTATCAGGAGCATTTCAGAACAATGCTGGGGCTTATACTCTTGCAGTCTCCATTGGTTTTAATGGGAAATGTCTGCCATGGTGTCACATTATGCTTGGAAATTCAATCATATATGTTCACACTAGAACATCATATAGCTCAGAAATTATAGCTCCTGATGATATAATTTAAGGAAAACAAAACCTCTTTCATTTTCACTAAGGTGATTTTTCCTCCCATCTTACATTCTAAGTTTTTAGGAATAAATTCTTGTTATCATAAAAAAAAAGGAAAAAAAAGGTGAAGTACACAGCTTACCTGTTCCCAGGTATCCAGCAACATGACATCATCTTCAGCCAAGTCATCCTGAGTGAATTCTCCTGGGACCTCCTCAATCTAAAAAGGATACTATGGTGGGTATTTTTTGCTTTTGCTTTAATAATTTCTCAAGATATTCTGATTTTAGACAAACCAAAGATTTTTTTAAGGGATAATTGAAATTGTGATTATTGTAAGTTGGGACTGAGGTCTGCTAGAAGAAAGGGACAGGGAAATTTCCATAGTGCAACTTGTACCGAACTAACTAAATCAATCTTATACCTGTTATATTCATGCAGCTTACATTCATTAATAAGGAAAAGAAACGACTTCAGTTTGGAAGTGGTGAGCTCAGTGATGAAATACACATCCAAGTAAGCTTTCCAGTCACTTGAAAATGGGACGTTGTAATTGACCAAGCCATTGAGGATTAGTCCCAAAGGAAGCACAGACTGCTTGCTTCTTCCATGGATTTACAGGCACATAGGAAAGCAGTTTAATTTTCATCTGTATGACCAGCAGAGGTAATAACGTAGCTAGCTAATGGTTACTTTGCTACTTGTGAAGGGCTTTCAAGGGTTTGACTATGCTTGGTCACATAGGAGCACTAGAGGGATTGGGATCATATGGTGCAGAAGTAATTCCTTTTTTCTCTCTACCACATTATGGTGGCCAGAAACTCAGAGTGATCTGACCTACCTGTTCTGGTGAGCTCTAACAGTGGTGATTCAGTTACTACAGAAATGCTACACGAGATAGGGAATTTCACCAAATTTAGAGGGAATTTAGAACAAAATCCACACAAGTGCATAGCTCCCAGAAAGCTATTATAGTGAGATTGGTTACTGTTATTGTATTTCACAGGAGCATTTTAGAAGCTTGCTAGAAGAATATGCCTTACTACTTTTATAAGATTTTGAAGTCCTTATTAAAGGATCCTATTTGTTTTATCCCTCTCCAAATGAATTGGCTGTCTCTTAAGGAGACTGCAGAGAAGGTAGCCAACTATGTCTCCTACCTAAAAATTAGTGCATCCTTGCCAAACAGTGACACAGTGTTACTCTTCCAGAATACAGTAAGCAATTAAGCCTGAACCATAGACTTAATACCCAGCATACAGCTCCAGGTATTTCTGCTAAGGAAATAAGTCTTCCTACCTAGAGGCATTAATTACATGTCCTAAATCTCAATGTAAAATTTCAGGCTGCTAAGGATTTTTGGCAAGGGCTCAGGACATTTCTTTTCATCACCACCACCATCAAACATGTAAGGGCCAAGGCACTGACCTGCACCTTCTCAGAGAAATGACAGCAGTCTAGCAATGTTCTGCAAAAACACAATTGCTTTTGACTAAGCAAATGCTTTAGCTTCTTCCATCTGCAAGCCTCTAGTCCCAGGCTAGAACAGGCTATGCAGACATCTCTGCTATTTATTCTTCTGTCTGTTCTCTGCACTTGGATTGATTCAAAGCACCAAACCTCAACACTCTAGCTCTTGCCAAGCACTACTACCTACACAAAGCCAGATCCCTAAATTCATCCTTAATGTTTGATGATTCCCAAGCTAAAATATGCCAGAAATTATATAATTAAAGAGAAGGGAAAGTATCCATGATACACTTACAATAAATCTGCCAGTCTTATTAGAACAACCATACAGACGAGGAGGATGATCTTCACCCTTTGTCAAGAGCTGTGATGAAGTCTGATATTGTTTTTTACCTCCAAGTGCTTTCCAGAATTCCTCTGAAATAAATAACATATAATCTATTCAGCAGTGGATTTGATATTTTATGGTTTATCTTGTTAGATACTGTTTCAAGAATCCCTGAAGAGTCTCTTCTTTGTTGTCTCAAAGATAAGTTTATTTTCTTTCAGTTCTTCCTCCAGTTTGTTAAAATAATATAAAGGTATCACCTGCAGCCCTAGACAGAGCAATTTCTTCCTCCCCTCATAGTCACCCAGAGTAAAGAAAGGACCACACTCTGCAGCTTCTGCTACTGCCCTACAGACATACAGGGCATTGCACTACTTGTGCCTCAGCCAATTCTGGATAGATGTCCATGGTAAAATGTTGTGTTAGACTTTCAAAGTGAGATAGTGAGCATATGGTTCTGCCTACAACATACATAATTGTAAAAAACATTTGGGCTATATTTCCATATAGTGCTGTGTATTCTCAGCTGCCCATTCAGAACCACGGGGTTTCATACCAACCTGGTTCCTGGCCTTCATTAATCTTAGTAGTCTGGCATTTAAGAACACTGGCAATGTATTGAGCTCCTTCTTCTTCTTCTTTGTTTGCTCCTTTTCCCATCCAGGTGTAGCCAGAATTATTTGGCAGTTTCAGAACAAAAACGTCATTGGAGTTTAGTGACGTTGCATCAACATGAACCTAGATCAAGAAAGAAATTGTTTTATTCTTCTGTTTTTCAAATAATGGGATCTCTATTTTGCATGTTTATATAAAATGTATAGATAGATGTTTATCAGCTATGCTTTTTAAATTTGATTTTTCCCTAGATTTATACTGACATAAATTAGAGAAGTGCTTCACTTGATGTAGGGAACTGACTTGAAGGACAAATCTTGAAATGATTTGGCAATAGGAAAGACTGTCTCATAAGGGCTGCTGATTTCTTGTCTGTTCTTTGCCAGCTGACTGTTCATTGCGCATTTTCCTAGTTTCCTCTGAAACACGTAGCTTGGTCGTAGCCAGTTAAACTGTATTCTCTTTGATCTATGAGATAGGTTGGTCACATAGAGCAGTGGATTTAGATTCTGCATTCCTACAGATGTGACTACCCAACAGAAATAGTCAGAGGGGTTCATGGCAGCTACACCATTTCCCATGGGGAATATTTGTTTTTACTTAGCAGGTGACCTTACCTCCGCAATCCTGGTGATAGATATCAGGTTTCTGCGGATTTGGAAGAGCCGTGTGGGTGGAGCGGGTTTCTGACCTTCCTTCTTGGATGTCCCATTCTTGTAGACAATAAGTGGCTTATTTTTGAACAAGCTCAGTAAATGGGCAGGCTCTTTGCCTTGGCTGACTCTAATCTGTATGTAGATAAAAAAAATGGAATAAAAGAAACATAAGGACACAGGTAATTATTTTTAGTCTTTGTTGAGTTGCATAGGGGAATTTAGCCAATAAAGCTAAGAATGTTAGCAAGAATGAGAACTGGCAAACTGAGAAGCTCTAAAAATATAGTTCCAGACACAGTAAAGTTATAGTATTTGTGAGATTTTTTGTCAATCATGCTAACACACAGACAGGATTCAAACTTCTAACATAATGTCTAGCTGATTAAAATGGCTGCTATCTACTGCAATAAGAAAATTACACTTTTTCAAAAGAACTGTCATTTCATAGAGTTTCATAGTGCCACTTAATTCCCATTAAAATAGCTTGGAAGTTTAGGGGCTGTGTACTTAAGCAGAAGAGGTTGGTTATTCATCCTTTTCTTTATTTCTATGTGTATTTATCTGTAATAGAATGGAAAAGATGAACATAAATCTATCTTGCAGAGGATAACATAGATGACAAAAAGGAGCTTCCATTACAGATACAAAAGACATTACTGCAATCTCAAAGAACATTGAGCTATGTAGAAATGCTATTTTTAGGTTAAATGTGCTATAAAAGTTATTTGTATACAACTGTTTATTCTTTCTTTATGACAGTATCCTTTATTTTTCCCACTGAAAGAAACAAAAAAGTGACAGTGAAAAGCTACACCACATACAGATTTCCTATCCAAATTCCCCTAGCGTTATACATGAAAAAAGTGACTTGCGTCTCCCACAAGATGAAGGCAAAAGGGAGGATGACAGAAGAGAAAGGCTGGGGAGAAAAAGAAAAGGAAATAAATGGAAACTGTTTTCTAGGAAGGCACCAGTGCAGGGCGGAGCTGTACTGGCTCTGCTTTCTGAGCAAAATACCCAGAGGATGTGGCAATGCCAGCCCGCTGAAGATGCTGCTGTATTCAGCTGGAGATAGCAGAGCCCAGGGTGTGGGCAGCTGAGTCACTGAGCCCTCACTTCCCGCCCAATGCCTGCTCAACAGGGGTCCCCGTGGCCCCTTCCACCCGGAGGGCTGCAGGTCCCCACCTTTCTGTAGCTGCTCCTGGGGATCACCCCCAGGAAGGAAAGAAAGGAGAAAGGCGTGCTGCATAGCCAGCAGAGGAGAAGTGGAGAGCACCAGTGCCAGCCCTTGAGCACTGCCTGGTGAGGCTGGAGGCAGTGGGAAGCAAAGGAGCTGAAGAAGGAAGGGCTGCTCCAGCCTAGCAAGTGGTCGTGGGCAGTAAAAGCAGTGCTTCTAGCTAGCACGCAGCTGGTCAGACTGGTAACACTGCCTGATAAGGATGCCCCAGAATATGTATACTTGTGGGTTCCAAGCTGCGAAATTGTGGCAGGATTTCTACAAATGAAGGGAAAAAATAAAAAATAAAAAATAAAAAAGGAAAGAAAAATGCTGAGGGAAACGTGTTCCTGCAAAACAAATTTTGTCACGGCCTTTTAATAGTAATTTATACTGTAGTGCCACCTAGTGAGCAAAAATAGAATACTTTAAACCTTTCAAATAATGCTTATACAGATATTAAGTATAGGTAATATATTATAGGTAGGCACGTATATGCATACAAATCCACACACATATATATATATGTATTTACACACACACACACACACACACACATATTCTTAAATTCACTGCAGGCTAAAAAAACATTTTTAAGTATCATGTCCACTGCAGTGAGGTGGACGTCCTTCAGCTTTCATAATACAGCTTATTATTATTGCAGCTGCTGGTAGTAATGTTATTTTTGCTGTAGTAATTCTCTAGTGTTAGTATTGGTCATGGGTATGGGGAAGGACCATATTGTGCTGAACTCCGTCTAAAGATAGATCATATGTTAAGAATATTTCAAGGAATAATTAACTGGGAATCTTTTAATCTTTCCTTAATGTAATTTCAATCATAAATCATAACTGATTAATAGCTAAAAGTATCATCTGCTATCTAAATTAACTGCACCTTGGTGGGTGTGAGAAGCCCTTACTTTGGTAATTCAGGAATGGGAAGCACAGAATTACCTTCTAGTGCCTAGAAAATCCCTGCTTGTCCTTAGTCATCTTTCTGCTTGAGCCTGTGTGTGAAAACAGGAGGCCTCCCACCTCTTCCCCTACACATGCCTCCTCACTAGGGAGGAGAGGAGAGCATACATCCTAGTCATGCTAGGACTAGCTTATCTCACATCTTTTACCTGACGATGTCATAGAAACATAGAATCATAGAATGGGTTGGGTTGGAAGGGACTTTAAAGACCTCCTAGACCACCCTGCCATGGGCAGGGACACCTCCCACCAGACCAGGTTGCCCAAAGCCCCATCCAACCTGGCCTTGAACACCTCCAGGGATGGGGCATCCACAGCTTCTCTGGGCAACGTTCCACGGCCTCAACACTCTCATAGTAAATAATTTCTTCATAATATATAATCTAAATCTCCCCTCTTTTAGTTTAAAACCATTACCCCTTGTCCTATCACTACACTCCCTGACAAAGAGTCTCTTTCCTGCTCTGTTGTAGGTCCCTTTAGGTACTGGAAGGCCACTATAAGGTCTCCTCAGAGCCAGTGCACAGACCCTTTCTGCAAGTGTAGAGCTTAAGGCACTATGGGATGGGAAAATCCAAGGTATGTTCCTCACAACAGCTGGGTCAAGCCAGAGCCTGTGACATAGTTCTGGCTGGTTCCCCTGCTCTGGCTTTTCACGTGGCTTTCACTTCTCCCAGTTTTTGCCCTCTGTAAGTCAGGTGTCTTGTCTAGGCTAAACATTGCAGCTTCCTGTATAATCAAAAGGAGACAGAGAGGCACACGTGGCTATTCTCTGTCAAACACCTGCTTCAAAGTGGGTTGCCCTAGGAGGATCTTATCCTTCAGTCTCCACAGGCCATGTACACAGTCTGTAAAACCAGGCAGGACTAAAACCTAATTTTCAGTCAGTGAAAGTTGAAGGAAATAAAAGGCAGTTTTAGGTTGTGTTATATCTCTGTTCTCTACATTCAAAAGAGATAATTCAAACAGGGAACCTCCACTGACTTAAAAGGAAAAAAGGAACACTGTGCTTTAGCTTGATACAGACTTCTGTAGACACTGACGTTCAGTCAGTTATCCAAATTATATGTATACAACTCTGTTTCAGTGAAAAGGAGAAAGGGAAAGTTCCTTGACTTTATGTTTTTTTTTTTCCTTTTCTTTCTGACATCAAACAATCTCTACTGCAGCAAGTGGGAAAACTAAGAGATATGAAAAAAACATTCATGAGGGGCTTGTTATTAATTGGAGAAAAGCTTGGACAAGTCTTCCAAAGAGGAAAGGCTACCAAGTTAGGTGAATCCTAAAATGTACCTGGAAGTTACTCTGACTTAATATGTGAAGATTTTTAATAATCATAGCTAATGAAATATAGAATGACCTTGTTTAAGGCTATATAGTGCTCTGCAAAGTAATCATTTCCAAAGATTAATGCCAACAAGTAAGAAAGATATTTTAAGATAAATATGAGGAGCGAATAGTGTTAGTTGTATGAAGAAAAGGCAAAATTTTGAAAAACTAGATTATTTTGAAATGAACTCAAGTAACTGGCAGTTTGGTTTTATCTGTAGAAAGGGGTAGATGACAAGCAGACTGTGTGAACACAAACTTGCTTGTTTGCTTTTTAACTAAGCAGATACATCCATCTTCTGCAACGAAGCTAACTACTAACAAGTGGTTAAAGACCAGATACCATTTTCTAAGAAAATCTGAGAGTATGGCCACATGCACAATTTCCTGCAGGGTGAGCTGGGAGATAAGTTTACAGGGCTTCATGGTTAACCTTCATGCCATTAAGCTGTTGTAAACGTAAGTAAGTTCAGGTAGTTTACTCACTGATGAAAGAAAGTTAAATATCTTACTACACAGAAAATACATGCACAGAAGGAGTCACTATGAGCAGTTGATATTCCCAGTCTTCCAACACTATAACTTCCTTTCAATTTTCATTGTTTCTTCAACTATATTGCATGCTCTGTTGAATTTCATCTGAAAGACACTAACCTGCACAGCCTGACCATTCAATAAGCGATCAAGCTGAACAGTCAGAAATGCAGATGCTGTCAGTTCATCTTTTGTAGCATTGGCTCCTTGCCTGAGGAAGATATGGTAAAAAACAAACAAACAACACAACAATAGTTAAGTCCAGTTTCAAAATGATCCAGAGTTTATACTGCATGACAAATACATAGTAAATAACCTTGTATTTACATGTGGTTCTACTCTTCTGAGCAGGACAAAAAGTTAGCATAAAATAATATCCACATGCTAGAGGTCTGTGCAAAGCTGACCAAACATACCATGTGTAGATGATCTGCCCTTTAGGATAAGTGTAGAGGACAATGTAGCAGTCACCACCATAGAATTGTCCATATGTCTCGGGTTCCACAGGAACTCTGCCGCTGCTTTCCACACGCCAGATCTGGGAAACACAGAAATCATTGGCAAATGCTGAACTTCATCCTGAGACACTTTAAGGAGAAATTTACTGTATCATCCCTTAAGCAACTTTTGCTTATGTACCCAATTGTTACGTTATAAAGCCAGGAAAGATTCTTCTTTGAAGCAGATCTTTGTACCCTACGTGCACTGAATAAATGAATAGCGATCACCAACAAGCCATTGCAGTGCACTTTTCTTTGTCCTGATGCTTTCTTTAATATCACTCTATCAACATAATGCTATGTTGAACTTTTTTAATGTCTTAAGATGATAATGTGACATGAATGGCACAATATTATGGTTCATAATAGAACTATCATGCTATTTGGGAGAGGTACATTGTAGTTAAATAACATACAGTTTTGCAGATTTCTTCCTATTTGATTCACTAAAGCTCAATTCAGTTAATGACTGACCTCCAAAAACATACTTCTAAAACTATATGGCAAAAAATGCTTCAGACCTAGATGCTGTGTCTCAAGTCTATGCACCATCCCAAGTATGAGGTCTGAAACTCGGAAAATATACCAATGAGACTGTAGGTATTTATCCCTCCTCTTACTTCCAGAATCCCAACATAGGCTGTGTTGGTGCAATCACAGACTCATTTAGGTTGGAAAAGACCTCTAAGATCATCATGGCCAACTGTTAACCCAGCACTGCCAAGTCTACCACCAAATGATATCCCTAAGCACCACATCTACACATTTTTTTGAATACCTCCAAGGATGATAACTTAACTACTTCCCTGAGCAGACTTACAACCCTTTCAGAAATTTTTCCTGATATCCAACCTACACCTCTCCTGGCACAACTTGAGGCCAGTTCCTCTTGTCCTAGTGCTCGTAAATGCCAAACAAAGCCTCTGTAGTCCAAAGATATTAACTTCAATAATGTGAAAGACTAATATGAAGAGATTCAAATGGGATATGGGTATATTTAGAAGGACTCTAAAGCCATCATATTCTCTTCAAATCCAGGCTACCTGAGAGACCCACTAGGGACAAAGAAGCAGATAGGACAGATACATGAAGATGTATGTAAAGAAACGGATTGAATTTCTGACTCCAAGGGAAAGTCTTCCCCTTCCAGATTTCAAGCTGATGTGGGCTAGAAGTATTCCTTTAGGACAACAATCATATTTAAAATATTTCTTTAAAAGGTATTCTGTGAAAGGGAAGACATTTCTTCTCTTTGATTTTTGCTGATGACTGCTACAATGTCTTTCATGAGTATCAAAATAACATGACATGTCAGCATACAGCTGACATAGAGATTCACTTTCCACTTCAAAATACTTTTTCTGATGGCAGGAATAACATTGCCATTAATGTAGTTTTACTCTACACCACAGTTTAAATGGCAAAACATTTAGTAGCAGTTTAGCCTGTTATAAGTAACCGAAGAAATTGGGTCAATGCAAACTGCATGTTTGTTAATTACAACACAAAAATTACCTCTACTTTCCCTGAACCATCATCTACCATGTTATGTTGGGCAGCCATTTGTGGAGAGTCATGTAACTTGGTAGCATCAAATTCAATCTGCTCAATTTTAGCCACTCTCTCTGTGACATATACTTTGCCAAAGCCATCACTTTCATCTTTATCCTTCCAGTCTTTGAAAAATTGTTTGAAAATTGGCGTTTCACCTCCTTCTGGAAGCACTTGAATCTGAAATGAAATAAGAAACATGGGATGGAAGAAAAACAAAACTGACATGGCTACTCGAACAAAAACTTTTTTGAATTATTTGTAAGTGAAACACTGCCCTTATGGTCTTACATGCCATTAATTTTTTTTATTTTTTATTTTTTTTTTTATTTAAAAACAAAGCCCTTAACAGAGTTCATTCTCTGTTGGTATCATCTCATAAATAGATCTCACCTGTGTGTTGGCAGGATAATTCATCTGCTGTATGAATGCTTCAGCATTCTTCATGGCAGCCTTT
This sequence comes from Anser cygnoides, assembly GCF_040182565.1. Taxonomy (NCBI): domain Eukaryota; kingdom Metazoa; phylum Chordata; class Aves; order Anseriformes; family Anatidae; genus Anser; species Anser cygnoides. The sequence goes on along the minus strand of NC_089874.1, from coordinate 29,824,696 downwards.
CTCTCTTGTGGGTTAGCATCTTTGCCTGGTTAAAACAGAAGGATAACAATACATGAGAAAGGGCAATGAGCTCACAGATCCTGCAAAAATAAGATGTCCTTGAGCCAGGTTCTCTGCAGCCTTGCCAATGCCTGTCTTGAACAAACACAAATGCTGGACATAGCATGAGTAATAACATTCACACAAAGTTGAATGGTCGAAACAGTACCTTAGTGGTTTTGAAAACAGTTAAAGTAACTGGAAAAAAAAAAAGTTGTATGCATCCAACAATAACAACCTGTTTCCTTTCTCTGAATTGTCCCTTTCTGGGTTCCAATGTGTTAAATGAAGGTGCTGTCCAGAACTGCCTTCCCCTCATTGGGTACCACCACTGTTCTACAGACTGAGTAAATGAGTAAAAAGCCTTTTTAATCTGGCTATGCTGTGCAATTTACCACCACCCTTTCCTACCCATTGCTCCTTCCTCAGCCTTGTTCAGTATTAGACATCTCTGAAAGCGTCTGTGGGATGGCTTTTTTTGTATCTGTTCTGTGACCCGGATGGCTATCAATGACTATACTTCAAAGACCTCTTAGACTAAGAGGTACATCTTTGTAGACTACAAAGATGCTCTGATAAGCTATATATTGTATTAAATTCTGAACGAAACTATTAGCAAAGTGTTTCGCACTCCTCAGCTTAGTGGTCTGAATATTTGAGCAACCTGCGGTTTTGAGTAACCTGGTCTAATGCAAGGTGTCCCTGTCCATGGCAGGAAGGTTGGAACTAGATGATCTTTAAGGTCCCTTCCAGCTCGAACCATTCTATGATTCTGTGAAGATTTCCAGTAGCGATGATAACTACAGCCCCTCAGTGCAAGGGTGAGACTCACAGATTAATGTAGTGTTGTTCTTTTTTTGTTTTGTTTTTTGACATATTATCATTACCAACAGTAGCAAAGTGAGGATGCACAAAGGAGCATGTAGGGCTGCATTCATAAGACCTACATTGTATATACGATGTCTGATCCTATTGGGTTGGTTATTCTAGGAGCTGTCAGGTGAATAGGGAAAACCAGGAATTAGGGGCTCATGTAGAACTTAGGTTATATGAACACAATGCACGCAAAATGCTCTGTTTTAAAGGACACATTCCTAACTGCAAATGAAGTATTAAAGCAAAATGTTTACAATGCTTTACAACGCACATGGTAAAAAGAAAAGCAAATGCCAAACAACAATTAATACACTGCCTCAGACAAAAAAGGGGAGATACTCAATGCTGGATGCAATGGCAGCACCAGGTAAAGGGTGTCCAGACCTAATTCCTCAGTTCCCTTCTGGGAAAATGGTCGGTCAGAAAAATTGCAGACAGTCCTACAAGCATTGATGATACCACAGAGAACTATTCACAAGGAAGAAAGAAGCATCAAAGTATTTGTAAGCTTATGCTTTTAGTTGATCTCTGGGACATGAAGATTGTACTTCTTACTCATCTTTCAATTTCACACCTCCAGGAAACAATGTATGGAAATACCTGTTATCAAACTTGCAATGCACATATTTTTCTCATGGAAGATAGAGATTTGATGGCAATATACAAAAATTGCAGGACTATTATAGAATTATAGATTATTTATGTTTGATTTGTAGTTGCCACTTAGATAAGCATTTAAGCACCCAGGCTTACAGATGCCTTAAAAATAGCCAGGATCCTTAGACAGGACTCAGACTCAAAGCCCTTACTCACATCCTTATCCACTGACCACGCCAAGGAAGAACTGCGTGCAGGGTACTGTGTCCAGCCAGTATTAAATTTTTGCTAGTGTTCAGTGTGTTGTGTGTACTCCTTAGAGCTGTCGGTGTTCCTTCTGCATTTGCGACACAAGTGATCTCTTACCTTTCCACACAAAGATCTTCCTTGCAGCACCGTTGTCCAAAATGAAGCACTCCTGAGACAAAAGCATAGCCATAGAGAAGGGGTTTTCCTCTGCTACCACTGACACCTTCATGGATCCACTTGCATCTGACACCTAAGGAAGTAAAAATTACAAACTTAGATCAACTCTGGTTTTGATAATCAAACTAATTTCCACTCCCCCAAATTACTATAAAAATCAGTTACCCTTCCTATGTATGACGGTGGTATCCTGCTGGAAGGTAAGCAGTTAATGAGTTTTAGTTTCATTTCATTTTACGTCCAGTAGAGGGAGACGTAGTGTTAATTTTAGTGATCCTTGTCTCAGCTTTTCAAAGTAAGTCAAGTTTCGTTTCCACTCTCAATTCGACTGCTTATTCGATGAACAGCTCACAGTTAAAAACACATACTTTCGTCAGCCCAACCTTCATGCTCTGCTGAACTGGCGGAGGCCCTAGATGTCATCCTCTGCTACTAAGCAACCCTCACTGAAGCCAATGGTACACGTACATGCTGAATGAGAGCATTTGAAACTATGATAAAATAATCCTACACTGATCTTGACAAATTAAATATCTACATTTATACCCTACAGTTCTTTAATAGAAAGCTGTGATAGGATCTGTTGCAAAATCTGCTTTGTAACCTCTGTAAATTGATACAGACCTTTATAAACTTCTAGAATGCACTCCTACAAGGCTAAAAAGACCAGCAAAAGGATTTATTACTCTTGTGGTTTCTGCCTGTCAGTCCTTAGTTCTTTTCATAACTAAATATTCACTTTAAATACACCATTATATCTTCTATTGCATATTATGGAAACTACCATTGAATACCACAAATAAAAATAATTTTGCCTACTTTGAGGGCTCACTGTAGACCCGTCTTCTGACTTTGACACTCACTTTTATATTGCATCACTTTTGAATTTGGTTAACCGAGATCTGTTAGCAGGACCCATATACTTAGAATTTCTTAGATATTCACTGAATTTTATGAGAGTTTGTGGGATCCAAAATTCAGTGTAAACACTCTACTGTAGCCTTTGCTTCTCACGTACTATCTTATTACAATGGTCCTGATGATACATGCAGGGTTCCTTTTTCTTCCCCTCCTCTCCTTTTTTTTTTTTTTTTTTTTAAGCCAAAACCTCTACTATAAAGGTGAGAAATAAGTGCTAGATTTTTTGGCAAGAATGGAATTGTCCTTAGGTTTGTGCCCTGTGATTAATGGGAACTGATCACTAAAAATGGACTTGTAACATGGATCATATGGAATAGGACTCTTGTAAACCCCAGCCATGCATAAAGGTAGGGTAAGGATCATGTAAGAAGCAGGGTGAAAGATGGCTCCATCCTGCTGCAGTCTGTGGGATGCAGACTGCAGATGGAGTGATTCACCCTTTCTCACACTTCACAGCAGCACCAGAGCTGCTCTGGACACAGCACCTTGAATGTCACATACACAGGGGTCCAGCAGCATGCAGTGCTGTTGGTGTTGCTGCACGTGGCCCAAACTTTTCTCCTTGTTACATGATTATGGGAAAGGAAAGAAAGTAGTGTATGTCAGTAAAAGATTCTGCTATATCACACAAGATGACCTCATTGCATGAGCAAAAGTGCAAAATGCTGAAGAGAAAGGCCCAGATCTCAATGCTATTAGGAACTTGTAAAAAAAAATTAATAAAAAAAAATAACCTTGCAGTCTTCAGGATAAAATAACCTTTTTTTTTTTTTTTTGGTGGGGAAGAATAGTAGAGTATTTTCTAGATTTCATTAAAAACAACCCTCTTTTCCAAACACTTTCACACTTCTTTTCTCAAGTAGGAGAATATGAAAGAAAGGAGGGAGCTATGAAAGAAAAAGAGAAAATACAGAGCTGGAAAAAGTTTGTTGTTTCAGTTCTGTGGCTTTTTGCAATTAAATGGAATGTCTACACGTTTTAACTTCAAAACAGGTTTTTTTTTAGGGAGTTGGGGTGAGCATGGAAATGATCAAATACAAAAGCCTGGCTCTGCTCTGACACTGGTAATGAAGAAAATGCTTTGGAGTAAGTTATCTATTAAAGTGAATCACAGACTATTTGTTGAATAATGTGTTCCATGAGTATCACAATGCTTCTCAATAATTTATTTAAACTGTTATCGCTTTTATTTGTTCAAATTAAAGAGATATGTAAATAATTTGACCATCTTTGGAAAGGAGAAGCTATTCACACATCCTTTCAAATAGAATGCAAATAACCTTTAACTACTTCCCCATCTCTAATACTTAGAGAAAAATAAGTAGTTGTATAGACTTGCATATAAGATGCTGTACTGTTAGCTTGAAGAATAAATTCCATGCCTCTTCTGGGTAAGAACAGTATGCCTACTTTAATGCAAGGAAAAAACATAACTTTGCTAAGTGTAATCATAAAATTCCTACTGATAAAATGGAGTAAAAATGTTATCCATTCCGTTTATGGTAAATTTTTCTGATATTGGCATTGTCCCAGTCAGTGTTAAGCCATTGAAGGTGAGGAAGAAGAAAACGGGCATCACAAAAGAAAGGCCTTTTGTGTTTAAATTCTTTTGGATTTTGCTTAGAAAAATATAACATAACTGTACATCTCTCAAACTCTGCTAAGAGTAAGTAAATCATATATGTCTACTACAACTCTCTCTTTTAAAATCAAAAAGACTGGAAATGTAGATTGATTTAAGACCAATTAACTCTTCTTTGACCTGCACTGAATGGTTCATAGGCCATGCTTAATTTGTTTCCTGAGTAAACGGGACTGAAATCAATATTTTTTCCTCAGTTCCTCTGGGCTATCTTGACATCCTTTAAGAATCTTGTCCATTGGATGTAAATCAGCCAACACAACTGCATTTCTGTAACTGAAGCCAGAACTCCATATATGAAGGTATTACATGCATGAATACCACTGAGTGCACCTAACACAAAAAATAAATTTACTTACCATATATAGTTTAGCACTTCTCCTATTTGTAATATCAGCCATCTCATCATCATCATCACCACATTCAGGAAGCTCTGGCTTTGCCCCTAAAACCTGTACAACAAGAAAATAATAAAATCAATGTAGAGAGATTGTAGGTTCTGCAGCATAAATACCCCGAAACTGTAATGTGTTATCCCAGTAATCAGTTAGTTGTGATTATCTTTATACTTATTCCAATCTAAATCCAAACTCATGGATGACTTCTTTGCAAATAACTGTGTCAGATCTTTAGTAGCATTAGATCTACATGTTGTCTTTCCTGCAAGCCAACTTGCTGGTCTTGTATAGGCTAGGACAGGAAACGGTATATTACTTAAAGCTTCAAAGGATGGAAAGACACACACACACACGAGAGATTTATCTGCTCCTACTACTCTGTGTGTTTGTTTATATGTCTGTCTTCCCCTTTTCCTCCCAATGACTTCTACAGTGTTGGTAAGCAGGTCTCACGCTTTTTGGAATGACATTGCTCATGAAACGTTTGAGAATAAAATTAAAGCAAAGTGAAATACATGAGTTGAAGTTATTTTAAAAAACAGTTCAGTTTCTTATAAGATATCAAATTATGAGTTCGAAAATCTTTACATTTACAGATTCTTAATCTCATTTTCAAGGGGAAAAATTAGCTGAATTCTTAGGAAAAAAATCATGGAGTGAAAAAAACATTTTCTTGCTCCATAACCAGATTATCAATTTTAACACTGTGGTAGTTTTTACATCATAGTAGTGTTACACCATGGATAACCTTATAGTAACTATTACTAGAAGAAATTTACAGAGGTTCATCAAGAATATGTAATAGTCAGGTAGTCATTATTAAATCCTAGTAACTCATTATTAATGGCAAGACCTCTCCATACTGACTGATATATGACCAGATCCAATTCTGTTGCACACAGAATTTTATGGATTTCTATGGAGTTATGTCCTGAAATGAAGGTAGTAGTGGTTAAGATGTCTGAGTAACAGTAAATTAACATCAAGTACAAGTGGCAGAATAGCCTTTCTAGGGATTTGCATATAACATGAAGTCATGTGCAAAAACATTGTAAATATTTGATAATAGGAAAGGCTGACAAAGCATATAGCTGCAAGAAATTTCAAAGAAAACTGTAGCGTATATGTTAATATAAATCTGTCATTTGTGGAATTTTCTGACCTGGAAAAGTAAAATACATGGCCTTAGTAAGTGTGGTTGCTCCAGTTTAATATTTTACTTGTGACTCACTGAAGACAAAAAGTAATGCCCTGAAAGCCTAAGGTGTTACCAGTAGCTCTTCAGTATCTATCAGTCAGTATTTCCTGAACTGACACTACATGGCTGTGGGTCTATTACTATATAGGCCAAGCAGGGCTATACTTTCATAACAGAGTTCCACAACACTGGTGAATGACCGATTAAAAGAGAATGTGCGTATGTGGCATATTGTCACAAGTTTTCTGAAAATGTTTCCCTTCCTAGGTTTGCAGACTGAACAGGAGCCTACACACTAGCTGCAGAGCACCAAGAATAATGCTGTCTTTGTAACGCAAGGGTCAGAAAATTACCAAGGAACAGGCACGCTTCTTTACCTGAACACATATTGAACAGCTTGAGGTTTTCATAACATTTGACTTTCAGTGACTATTAAAAGGGTAAGAGACTCCTATTAATAAAACCTCCAAAACTCCATACTCACTATTTTTTTCTGCTTAATTAGGTACTTCCAGCAAATACAGAAATCCCACTCGCACACAAGTTGTGATTCCTGACATGGGTAAAGTCAGCATTTTCTCTTGCCATGCATACAGAATACCTGTGGCACCACGATCTCTTTGCTTCACTGTAAGTTGCTTAAAGTGATATAAAATAAATTGCTCTTAAAATTTCTGTGTGCACAGGAATCTTTGAGAGCTGTGCAAGTGCCACGCTGAGTATTTTTAGAGGAGGCTAAGAAGTTCCTCATGGTGCTTATGAAAGCAACTTGACAGAAGCAGCCTCTCTGCTGACAGCACCGTCGAAGCACTCTGCTCTGGGGGCGATTAAACCAAGCAGGTTCTATAGCTTAAAAAATCAGTTTTAAAATTGGCTCCAGCACAGTTTAGATTCTGGCCTGACCTACTGGTGTCTTAAATGTGCAATTGGAAATGTTTTTTTCTAAACTAGATAAAAAATTACTGTCAGACTCCCTGTGTTTTATCTGCATGTGGAAATTTCAGTTAACCAGTACTTGCACAGCTAGAGGGGTCAAAGCCTCCCTTGCACAGACCAGTTACGGGTGTGAAATGAACTGGCCTGCAAAGGGCAGAGAAACTGTGGTTTTGGGGAAACCCATTCACAATTTACTAAACAGCAGCTTGCGCAGTAACTTCTCTGGCCAAAGCTAGCCCTGTGCTTCAGTGTAGACAAGCAGAAAAGGAACATTACTGAAGGCTCTGTTCTGTGATTTTGCAGTTTCTCAGAGGAGTGCAAAAACAAGTGCAGAAGGGCCTTGAGGGTGCCCTCTTTTCCTGCATTTGAAGTCACAGTTATTATAGATCTTAGCATTGTTAAGATGGGACCCGACACGCTTCTCCTCTCAACAGGTAAGGAAATCCAGGGCTTGTGAGGAGGGCTGTGCAGCCAACACAGCCGTTAGGATAAGCCTTCAGCTGAATCCCTGCTGGGAATACTTGTGTGTGCCCGTGTCAGAAACAGAAGATGAGACAAGGTCAAAACAACCTAAGGCGAGTGAAGACACCAGTCTTGGTGTGAAGCAGGGCAGCACTACACATACACTATGTGTGAAGCGATACAGTATGAAATACATATAGTCACTACCCTTTTGTATTGCTGGGGACAAACTACATCATTCCCAACACGCATCAATTTCAGCCACTTCATTGTACAGACTGGGGGATGACACAAATAACAGAAGGAAAAAATGTGTCTAAACAGAAAGCAATTAATGCTGAAAAATTGTTAAGTTCTGTCCCAAAGAAATTCCTCCTCAGGGATACCATCTTCCCTCCTTCTAAGGGAAACTCTCATGGAATGGCAGAGTCCACACAGAGCCACACATGTGCCTGGTTGTTAAGACAACGGATACATTTTATCAATAAGATAGGAAGTGTGTGTGGAGTTGTTAACTGCTAAACTGGAGCTGGGTTATAATTACAAAAGCATATGGCTGGCTGAGGTGTGGCACTCCAGGCTGCCTCACCTTTATATAGCTGATGAGGCATCATAAAGAAAATAGCTCATGACAGCTGAGGCTGCAGTCAAAGGCTCCCGAAGCACAGGTACCCAATGAAATGACTTAAATCAACAGACAGTGTAAAGGACTTTGAATCTTACGGTCCTTACACCCTGGTTTCACGCATTCAGTGTTAGCGACAAGAACAGGACCTTGATCATACAATTCTCATACAATTAAGTATAATTAGAGCCCTGAAAACATATCCATGCCACAACTGCCTCATTCTCTGGGCTTGGCATCTTTCTTTGTAGCTGCTTGCTTGATTTCCAAATCACAGTCTCTTCCTATCACTTCACCTTACCTGCCTTTGACATATTAACATGTCAGATCCCTCCTTGCTCTTCATTGCTCCGTCCTGGAGTGATGTTTATTTTCTCCCCACCATTGCTTTCTGCAAGTTTCTGAGTCCTGGAGAAAAGCACGAGCAACTCTGTGCTCTGCTAGGGTGCACACAGGTGTATTGCAGGTATTCTCCCAGTGTGCACACACTAACCTCACACTGTATGTCAGGTTATTCAACCACTCCAGGCTTAACCTACATCACGGTTATTTTAGAATAGAGCGTGCTCACAGCTGGTTATGTCAGCCCTTACCATGCTGCACATGGCTGTAGACTCACACCAGCTTACTTCGCAATGAGAGCATCTGACCACAGAGTTAACATGTTTTATCGAAAGTGTTCACAAACTCCACACCTTTACATCTTCTCTGGGGGCAAGGAGGGGAATACAATAGAAACTCAATCTGCATTAATTTTATTTTATTTTTTTAAAGCTCTGTTAAACCTTAATGTTGACACACTTACATTACTACAAGAGTGTCTCAGTGGAAACCAACAGAACATAAGCTCCTCTACAACATGTGCCCAAGTGTGCTCTTACCTCGTGGTAAATACAGCACTGTTTATCCTGCCTATAAATAATCCCCTACATCACCTTGTGTGCATATCTCTTCTGCATGTATCTGCACCCTCTCACAGAACTGCAAAATACAGAGCCAAAGCTGCTTCTGACAAGTGAAATTCCACTCTCTTGTCCTCAAAAAGAACAGAAGGAATCACAGACAAAAGGTTTCTAATCTGTAGGAATGCAAAAAGGTAAGCAATTTTAAGTAAACACATCAGAAGAAGGGGTTTAGCAAACATTGTCTTCATAACTGGAGAAGCAGGCTCTGCCTCATAAATAGTTGATATTGATTTAATGGGAGCAAGAAGTTTAAGAAGCTCAGTGAGGCTGAAAATCCAACTAAGAAAACAATGCTTGAAGAACACGTCAGGTGAAAGTTAATTAAGAGGGAAAACCAGTTTCGTACAGTTTAACTTGGGTACACTAGTGCTGCGTTTGTGTTTCTTCTCACTATACACAAATTGGGTTAGGTTTCTGGGTCTGAAACCAAGCTATTTGTTGTGGCTGTGATCCCAAATGTTAGATCTCAAAAAAAATTCAAATTCCCCTCTTTATGTACTAAGAGCAATAGAAAGAATAGAAAGACATTTACAGAACTTAAAGCTGTCTTGTGGGCCTGACTTCTTTTACTCAATACTTTCAGAAAACAATCCGGATTAGCAGCTCATCACTGACTTCTTTACATGCTCTGACATAAGTAAATATATCCTGCTACTGCTAACTCAAGGTACACGTGTGTGCTGTGACAGAGAATAAATCTTTTTTTTTGCATGATGATAGGTCTGAACTATAGCCACAGCGTGAACTCATTAGCAGATAAGGACTTGATTTTTATACAAACTTTCAAAGCAAAGAAGAATATTAGAAGCAATGCCTCTCTGAAATATTTATTATCTCAAATATCTACTCCAGTAGCCAATAAGAAGAAAAAATCCAGATGAGAAATGAAAAGATAAATAGGCCAGTAACCACTGTGCCAGCAAACAACAACTGCCAAACCTATTCTGTTTCAGACAAAAGCTACTTTTGACATTGGCCAGATTATGAATAAGCTTATTTTACTGGTTATTGTAACCTGGAGCTCTTTCCATCAATCTGAGCACACATTAACAATCTTATAAAAAATTACACCTCAACCAAGGGAAAAAAAAAAAAAAAAACTACACCTTTCACTAAACTGCTCCTAGGAAGCTAGCAGGATTTCTGCCTGGAATTGCCTCTCACCATCAATTGAAGCAACAACAGATGTCATTACATGCTCACCCTGAGGAGAAGACCTCCCACCAGCCTGAACAGTGATTGAGAATAAGATGGAAACGCCATCATGTACTGACAACCACACAAAAGGATGTTTTATGTTAGCAAATGGTTCTGACATTTTGAGAATTTGTTTGGCTTCACCATATAATTTGTCAAAAGCATTTTCTGGTATCAAGGTTTAAACCTGATCTGTAATGCATTCGGGATGCTGCAAAATAGCAAAATCCATCAGTTGCTCATGGCACTTCTGATGCATAAATTGTGGCCTACATTTTTATCCAGTTTCTGTTGTCTCAGGAACTTCAAATGCAAATCATAATTTTATTCATAGCCCTCCGCTTAGCTTACTAAAAATAGGGCATTAGGCTTTGGCAGCTTATCATACAATATTTTCAGCTTTGCATATCTGTTTGTAATAATTTGAATATAAAGCCTTGACTGGTAGCGATAACAATGGTCTAACATCAATTTTCTGCTCTGTGACACAGGCCACGGGTAACAGGCTCACAAAAAAAAAGCATCTAGATCAGTCTGGAGAGTCTGCCTTCTGTCTTGCTGGGCCTGCAAGATCAGCTATGAATGAAACGAGGAAACCCCCAGCCTATGTCACCTTCAAATGCTCAGCTTTTAGGACACCTCAAAGAACAGTGATCGCACACTAGAGAAACTGGGAAGGTGAACTACAGTAACTATGTGAAAACCGCCAACTCTTTGTTGCCATTACTGCTGCTGAACACTGAACGTTAAACCGCTCAGCAACCCGCCTGCCTGCAGCATAATTAAAAATACAGTGAGTAATTACCCTTGCATCTTTTTTTTCCATTTATACCAATCCTTTCTACCTCTTTTTTTAAAATCTTACTTCTTTGTTACGTCTTCCTCAAACACCATCAGAAGTATTAGAACTGAAACCCACATCCTGCAGAGACTTGCACACATCCTTGAGTTTACAGATGCAAGGTTTTCCTTCATTTTTGGGACATAAAACTAGGCAGACACTAAAGTCGTTGTAGCAGATTCCAGTTTGCAAGCTTCGTGAATTAAAGCCACATGTGCATGCATGTACTGCATGCTTATGTGTTGGAAAATTACTAATGAAAATAAATCAGTAACTACTGTTAACAGAAACCTCAGGCATGAAGAATATTTATCTGCTAAAATTTACAGAACTCCCAGCTTTTTGTTCTGTAAGGTATGCACTTTGGCAGCTGGGCTTTTGCAGTGCCACCATGCAGCTTGGTCCCCAGGCCATGACAGACCAGGCTAGAAGCAGCAGCAGGGTAAAAGAGGAGTATGCCAACTACCCTGCAGAGCTTGAAACAACTCAAGCAAGCTGTGGGCAGCAGCAGGAAACTGGCAGCCAGCAACCCTGCTGGAAAACCAGTGCTCCCAGGAGAAGCAGAGCAGCAATACACTGCTCACCAGAGTGAGCAGTGGGAGCCATAGCGAGGTGTTTCATCCCTCAGTCCATGAGATAAAAAGTAGAAAAATCTACTCAGGACACTGAACTACTGTCCTAGTGCTGAATTCACTGGCTGAATTCACAAACTCAGCATTTCCAGTCCCATATAGCCCAACAGATGAGGTATGCCAGGGGAACACCTCTGGCATGACACCCAGACTCCTGCATCCAAGACAGAGAAGAGAGTTGGACCCTAATGTTTAAGAAAACAAACCAGAGGGTAATTTGATAGTTTCTCTAATGCTTCTTGCTGAAGCTTAAAATAAATTAAATATGCATTAGGACAGAAAAAGAGAAAGCAAAAATGTTTCTTTCAGCTGGTTGTATAGGAGGTACAGCTTACTTAACTCTGAAAATCATTTCTTCTGCTGGTTTAGATGCCCTCCACTAATTATTTCAAAGTTCCTATATCTCCTCAAATTTTGTGTGAGGGAGCCAAATTGTTCAACAAAGGGGCTGTGATTTTCTGCTCATAAAAATCAGATAGTCCATAACTGAGTACTGAAGAATTTAAATCCCTCTTGTGATTTTACCAACCCCTTATTTTTTACAGTTAAAGCCAGGTAGCATCAAAGTCATAGGCAGCAATGTAAGCAAAAGGCCTGTCCCTAACAAGCTGCTTTGCAGTAAATACAATAATTATATTTACATATCTCTTCAGGGTTACACACTTGGTGGTGGTGGAAATACTAAACTGATCCTGAAACACATGCAGCAGCTTCTCCTGTGCTGCTCTTCATCACCGTTGCCCAGATGTGATGCTATATGGCTTGAATAGATGTGCAGCAATCTGTACATGCAGATTCTATGAAAAAAACTACAAAGTTTTCCTTAAACAAAGTTTCCTTCCTGCACTGCAGAACTTAAAGAAAATTCAAAGGCAACATTGAGCATAGATCCCTTCAGAGCTACTCCACCCAGGAGTTGGGATGAGGCAGACCTGGAGACCAAAGCCACTGCAAAACAAAATAAAATAATTAAAAAAAAAAAAAAAAAAGATAAAAAAGCTCTTTTCAAAGTGCATTTTTCTTGGTTAGATGCTGGATTCCACAAACACACATCTCTGATCTTTTTGTTTAGCAAAGAAACTCTTTCTTCTCCATGAAACCCCCTGGTGCTAGCAAGTTCATGGAAATAACTACTAGCAACTCCACATAGAAATAACTGCTAACAACTCTTTCCTTTGGCCTTTTCTTAATTATGTTCATTTAATAACTGAAAATTATAGCATTTCTTCCTCAGTGGATTTCTTGATATTCTAGCACACAAAAGAAAAAAGCCATTACAAAATCCATTAGTATTCTAACATGTAATTATATGATTATAATTGACTAACATGGTAATCCTGCAAGTGCTAGAGCTGATGAAGAAAAAAGCATAACAAATGAGGTTTTCTCACCTACAAGAATGCAAATAAAACAAATTATAATTAAATTTCAAGTGCTTCCAGCAGTTACTAATGATTTTAGAAATTCACTAAAGTACCTTGTACAGAGTATCTGTTCTAGCATAAGAAATTATTTTTTCAACCCTCTATTATTAGAACTGTTCATAAAGGATTTAGTTCATGCCATGCAGTACGATACGCCTGAGTACTTTTTAAAGTAAATTCCTAATGCGGGCACTGAAATTTGCATTCAGAGACCTGATTAAAAGCCTGCCTTTCAGATATACTTGCCACCTGCAGCTGCTATTCAGTTCCCTGTCATTTAAGTACCTGGCTTCAGACAGCCAAGAGTGAAAACTGCAGCTTGAAGAACATTATCGGTAACTCACAACACTGCTGAAGGGAGTCCTCCTTGCCAGACCCTGCCATTCTCAGGCAAATCCCCTGGCTGATTTTCCATTTAGGCCTGGAGAAAACATTAGGCCAAGCGCTCAGCTGGTGCAGATCAGCTAAGCTATACTGAAGTCAATTCAGCTGAGGATCCAAGCCACGCACGGATTGTCTGAGTGCAGGTTGCATAACCAAGTGCTTACAATACAAATTTTCATCAAAAACCAGGACTGCCCTTAACGAAGGAGAAATACTCAATAATTAAAATGAAAACAGGATGTCTGGTTTTGACAGCTTGCAACTGGCTCCCTGCAGGGCAAAGGGTTTGTACTTTGTACCTATATTCATAACCCTCATAAATTTAACAGTGTAATGATTAAACTTTCATTCCTTGGATGGGATAGGAGCTGCTGTGAAAGGTGAATAAGCATGTGCACTATCTTTTTCTGGACTATTTTCATATCCTACAAACTCTGAGGAACTGTTCAAAATGAAGACCCAACTTCTGTTCTTGCAGGCATGTGCATGTACCCAAACCACTCAATGAAGTGCACTCACCTTTCTGAGATGTAAATTTGACACACAGTTTCAAATCAAGCTGAGAAAGTTGTCTCTGGGTCTGAATAGCATTACTGTTGCTACTTTCTGTCCATCAGCTTTCTTAAATCTTTATATTGTCATTAAAATTTAGTTAAGTTCTTCTCTGTGCGCATATGACTGCTTAGCTGAGAGACAGTACACGTCCCATTGTCATCCCCCTTCTATAAGAGCATTCACTTTCCTTTGTTTACCTGATTGTTCAATATTGCCTCTGCCCTGTTACTGAAATTCATTTACAGTATTTATTGCACAAAATTCCCTGGAGTCTTGCCCATTTATTTTTTTTTTACAACTGCCTCAATTTAGATAATAAAAGATATTACCTTGGCTTTACCTTGGCTTACATATTCCCAAAGACATCCATAACTTGCCCTAAGAGAACCTCATTAAGATATTTTTATATTTGGTATTTTCTTTCTAGTGAACAGGTCAGGCTGGACCATAGTTATGTGCAATTCGTGGTATATGGCCTTTGAGTAAAACCAAGTAAATGCTAAGTGATTAAATAACTATTTGATGCCTTGCACATGCCCAGGGGTTGTATTCCACAGAGCTCCCCCTCCTCCTCTTGTGCCACCTACCCACCCTCCCACCGCTCCTCCACACCTCTGTATACAAAACAAAGAAGCTTCACCCCGTAATGCAACCAAAAGTGAGGGAACAAGAAGAAATGCAAACGTTTGGAGAGCAGTTACAGCAATTTTTTGCTTTTACAGATGTGGTAGCAGAGCCTGTTCTTGCTGGCTCCTGGGAGAGGAGCAGGTACCCAACTAGCAGGGCACACGCTGCTCGTTGCGCCTTGTGCAATGATCCATGAACCTGCCGAGCTCGTTCAGAGAAGCATGCCTTTGCACTGTCCAACTCATTAATGCTAGGCACAAGTCACAGCAAGCCTCAGTTTTGCCAGCTACCTCGCTGTGCTCCCGTGCTGCCTTTGGGAAGTATCTCTGTTTTGTAGCAAATAAGTTTTAAGGACTTGAATTTAACAAGAAAGGAGTGGTCCTGCTCTTCTTATGCCACTGTCCACCTTGCCCAGAGACCTATCTGGCTAATTTAAGGTTTACTGAAGCTTGTCATTATGCTGATGTTCCCATTAGTTGGGTCTCTAGAGAAGTAGCCTCTGAAACTTGCATTTGTTGCGAGCACTTTGTGCTCTTGAGCCTTGATCCACATGACGGAGTTAGCACTGTGTAGTGCTGCTGGTCTCTTTCCAGTCACTGGGGTGGAAAGGTGTGACTGGTTGTAATACGATCAAACCATTCGCATACCTCCGGGTGTAGTATTTATTCACACCACAGCCAAAAACAATTATCCTTGAATACAATCGCATTCAGGAATTCTCAGAATTAAGCAGTTCTTCAGAGCTTTAAATAAAAAGGAGGGAGGAGAATGGCTGCATAATCAGAAAGGACGGAGAGGTTCCTTCTATTGCTCAGTATTTAAACTAGTTAAATATTTACATAAGTATTATATGAAAAGTGAGACTACACTCATCTGTTGTAAGGCCACTAGCACTCTAACAAAGCAGGCACAGGACAACTGCAAATGATAGGTAAGCAAAAGTCATGGCCTTTTTTTTTTGTTGTTGTTTAAAGGCAGAAGAGTGGTTTCAAAGTTGTCTACTAAAATGATTGTTCAGCTTCCTGTGGTTTGAGACCTCAGCAGTCAAGTTTCTCAAGTTTCACTGTTTCAGCCATACCATCAAAGACATTTACAAAAATCAAATAAAAGACAAAAGTCTCAGCAGTAAATGCTGAAACAATCGCATGTGCTGCAGTTTTAAGGGAATCCTTTGTAAGGAAAAATAAAACAATCCAAAGGATCAGACAGTTTGGACTGCATAGGAAACAAGAATCATCCTGAAAATTCGATGAACACTTCATGATTAAATGCAAGGGGCAGATGCAGGCTCAATACCTAGTCTAGTTAAAACTCAGCTTTCATCAGCTCTTAGACCCTGCAGGCAGCTCTGCTCAGCCACATCCAGGGTGTCACAGGTGTCTGAGATACTTAAAATCTATCATGGGGAGATCGGTCTATGTAGCTAGAACAATGCTGCCAATCTAAAAATCTTTTAGGGTGTGTAATATATCAAATTCCACTAATACTCTAAGACTTTCTCTTCCTCTCCAACTTCATCTTAGCATACTAGATGAAACTATTGATGTGCTATGGACGGAGGACTGGGTGCTTTGTATCTTTCTTTTAGGTGATTCAGAACTCAGTTCTGTTTCGTGCATTATTGCAAGCAGCTTCAACTTGCTGACTAAAAAACTTCCTCAGTTTTGTCCTCTCTTCAGAATTAGGAGATTCTAACCACAGTTAGAAAATTGTCTGTCCCAAGCATGGCTACCTGTTATTGTGGCTGCACTCAGTTATCTCAGTGATCTGTTGGATACACACAGTGTCATGAAACCCCTGCTTAGCAGGGCAGGCAGGCAGAAGGCCAAGTGTTAGCATCAAACCTCACCCTGAGGAGGTTTCCAACAGGGCTAGAAACTGACCCTAGAGGATTTGGTCCTAGGTTAGCTTTTAAACCACATATTTAGTTTTCCTTTTGGTTTAAAGAAAATAGCTGAGTTAGCAATAACTCTAATGTGATCATTTTACAGGGAAAAAAAAAAATCTAACTCATGATTGCCAAGACCTGTTTTTGGATTGGTCCCATGAAGGTGAAGAAATTTCTGTAGCACAATTTGAACATTCAGGCCTAAGATTCAGAATGACTAAGAATGACTAAGAACTGATTAAGAATGGGTAACTATTCAGCTGTTTACACGTTAAAACCAGAGCAGCGTTGGCATCTGATGAATTTTACTATGGGCAGCTGCAAGTGTAGCGAGCAGTCACAGTTACTGAGCAGGAGCAGCAGCAATTTGTCTAGGGTGGTCACTATTTTTTAAATATTCAAGGCAGCCATCTTATACAGCAATTCCTATTTAAACCTGCCAGTCAGTACCTCACCTAAAACGCAAACACAGAGGGGAAACCAGGTGGATTAAATATCTTTGTGCTTATGAAGAAAATTTCTGCTTTGTCAGTGGAAGAATTTTAGTTATTCTTGCAGCATCTTACGAGGCCTTCTGTACACCCACAACAGGTCCGAGGTTTCCAGACACATTGGATCTCCTGAGAGGGAGCACAGGGTGATCACAGCGTGTTCCCAAGCAACCCCTGGTCACAACAGCAGATGAAAAAAGGGTTTGCAGCCCCTGGTCACAACAGCAGATGAAAAAAGGGGTTGCCACTGTCAAAACTATTCATGTACCCAGCTTCTAGCCACTCTCCTTTCCTAGGGTGAGCAAGCTGTATTGTGCTGACCTGCCACAGCAATTTATCCTACAGCATGCTCCAGACAACTTTCCCATTGGCACATTGTACAAGCAGGGCAGCCTGATCCCAGGTCCTTGCTAAAAGAGGCTGGTTGGGAGCAGGCAACTGCTCTTGTCAGAACAGTTCCCTTCACCCACAGCTCCCCATAGGGAAAACAAGCTGCCCAGGAACCACAAGCCCACCGCTGCCTCTGTTAATCCCATGGCAGGAGAGATATCTGGCAGGGTTTGTTGAATTCATCTCTGCGTCCTGCCTCAGTACTGGGATAAAACACAGTAGTCCTGCTTTACTGGTTGAGAGGTGATTCACTGTGCTTGTGAAGTAGGGATAAAAAAAAATCAGTCAGCTCTTTGCACTGGTACTTGTGGTGGGCATGTCAGCCCCTGCCTGGTGAACACTTGGCTAGCAGTGCTGCATGAGCAAGCCAAGCCACCATGTTTGAAGGTGATGGGCTTCAAACTCACAGGAGGGGAAAATCATTCCTGACATTTATCTGAGGAGGTAACGTCAGGAAATCTCATTCTGATGTCAGCTATCCACTAGATGAAAAAATGAATAAAGTACACAGTACTCTCTCCTAGAAAAGAAGAAATCACACTTTTTTTCTGGGAAAGCAGGAATGGAAAAAATCAATCAGGGACAGGAACAGCAACTTCCCTTCATTTGCCCATAACTGCATGATACTGAGGGAAGAAGCAAGCATTATGCTAATTTCAGAGCAGTCAGCCCAGGCAAACACTACAGCAAGTTAGAGACAATTGTGTGAGAACAACAAGAAATCAAAGTGAAGAACACCATGAACTAGATAGATTGTGTGCAAAAATAAGGATTAATAGGCTTTATATATTTATTAGGTTAACTACCATCCTGCCTCATTAACAGCACACTTCAGAGCTTGCAGCGACGGGGACAGCCACAGGCAAGCTGCAGACGCTGTTCTGTGGGCAGCACTAGGCAGTAACCCTGGCTGCTGACAGGGTCGCTTGAACCTATTTCCATGCAACTACCCACTCCTCTTCTCTCTATATTCACAACCCAAAAGGAAAAGCTGAAGTACATCCATCCTTCATACCTTGCTGGCCACGTGTGAAAAGATGTATTTCCTGATATAGTAACGATGCGTTACAGGATCAAAATGCAGCCTTGGCATTTTTCCTGCTCTTACTCACGTGTCAAGGCCGCTACAAAACAAGTTACACACAGCTGGCAAGCAGATACACCGGTGAGGCCAGCATACCCTGGCTGCTCATACCCTTGAACGAGTAGAGGCAGCCAGCGTCCTGACAGCCAGCCCTTCAACAGCCCATGTCCTTGCTGTAGCTGCACGTAAGTCTGACTTCACATCTGCAGCTGTACGTTAGTCAGATAAGAGGTGCAAAGTGCAGCTGTTCTGATCAGTGCTCCCAACTCGGCATCAGCTTATCAGAAATTCCATGTGGAGCCTTGAGCAGTAATCCCAAGGAGGGGTGGCTGCAGGAGGATGCTGCCAGGGGACTGAACCAGCATGTTCCTGTAGTGCCACCCAGCACCTGCCACTCAGCTGTGGTAGGCTGCAACTCGCTCATGCATTTTGGATAAGGAGCAGGAGTTTGGGCTTTAATTGTCAACTTGTGCTCTTTTCATTAATGGTACCAATATAAAATACATGACACAGAGTCTATGAGAAAAGCCTGTAAAAGGAAGTAAAGAGCCAGGTAGAGGATTGGCTGTCTTTTTTTTTTTTTCCCCCCCCTTCAAAAAAACTGGTGCATGGGGTACCATCTCCCCTGCTTCCAAGCACAGTCGCTTCTGTACTCACACCCACAGGCAAAAAGCCTTTACAAGCAAACGGATAGATCATCCAAAGGCGTCACAGCTAGCATGGCCAAGGGCTGGAGGCTCAGCATCTGGCATGCTTTGCTGCTTAGACAATCGCTAGTTACACTCCATGAAACAAAATTTAATATAAGCACCACCAGAAATAATGGCATGCCTGCATGCACCGTTAGCATTACTTCCTGAAGTTAATCTGAAGTATGAAACAATATTCTAATTACACATTTTTCATTTTATGGAAGAGCTGCTTTATGTCTCTATTGCCCTCTTCTTTCTTTTTTGAGAATGAATGGAGAAATCTTGACTTAGCACACAAATGCCAAGTAACAATGCCTTTATTAGGATGTGGACTGCAACAACTCACCAGCGCTTGTTTTTTTTTTTTTTTTTTCAAGATGTGAAAATTCCATAGATTGCTTTTTTGTTTGGTTTCACCCACTCTACTTTAATCATATATTTAAAAAGCAGAATTCAGATTTCATGACTGAGTTGATCAAACTTTTTAAAAATGAGTAAGCTCACTAGGCTTACTAGAGACTAGGTACATTAGAGTTTATAACAGAAGTGGTAATGCAAAGTACCTTGCTACATTTTTTTGACATTCAGGACATAATACTTCCATCTATTTGGTGATATCCAACCTTGATGCTGCTCATTTTTCATACAGAGCAGAGAGTGTGGTTTAGGTATGAGCTCTGCTGTTAATTCAGTCACCCTGTGCCTAATTCAAAAAAGCAAATATTTAGTTCTCAAAAGAGTATTTTCAGATAATTATCTCAGACTCTACTGCCCAATATCATAATACTGCTTGGATAAGGATAGAAAAGAAGCATAAACTGGCCTACCGTAAGCTAACTCTATGATCCTGAACTACTTGAAGAACCAAAGTTTTGAGCCCAATCCTGTTTAACTCCTGAAGTGTAACATTTTTTTACTCACATCTGTATCAATGACTGCATACTCCTGTTACAATACCTGTATGAGCTCATTTGGTTCACTTCCTTCTTCCACTGTAATTAATGTAGATCTTCCATTTCGTTCGTTGTCCCGAATGCCAAGGGCAACCTGAGCAGCCTTCAGACGCTCGTATTTATTGCATGATGAGCCAAACCATTGATAGATTTCCTAAAATAATTAAAAACATACATGTTAACAATAAGATTCAACAGTGAGCAACATTATGAAATCAATATTTTATTAATCATTATCTGACTGAAGCTAAACCACCAGAACATCAGTGAAGCTACAATTTTCAGATCTCTTTTGGAAAGTATTTCTAAGTCACCTAGATATCATAGTAAATAAGATATTTTATGTAATGTCATTTAGTATCCATGTATTAGGAGATTGTTTGATCTCAGACAAGTCAGAGCTTTGGTTTGACAGTTTTATCACAGATAAAGCCGTATCTTCAGCTATCTAGAGAACCTGAAACCCCTAAATTTGCTACCGTAATTTTTTTATCTGGAAGTTCCTCTTCTATGCTATTTCAGCAGTGCCAGTTTCCATCTCTGGCAAGAAATAAAGTCATTTCAAAATCTCAGTGAAAACCCTGATTTTATCTGCTATTCAAAAAAAAAAGTGAGATCTTTCGAACCAGTTTTTATTTTGGTGACTTTCTGCTGCAGAGTATTTGTCATTCACTCAACTCAGTTTGTCACTCACTGCATCAAACTCCCAAACCAGTTCAAGTGCAAAGAGATATCACAGGCATTTTCAATAAAAGGTCTTCCTCACTGAAAAAATTTCCTCACCGTATAGCTGATCCAATGCTCATAAAAGCACATTAACCTTAGATAAATGCAAGCCCTTCCAACTGGGCATATCACACATGTCTTTATAAATGACTTATAAAAATTTACAGATTAGGAATAAACTGATTTTCTGATCAGTTAAAGCACCAAGTTCCTTGCTAGCCCAAGATACATACACCTCATCCCCTTCCTGCCTCAGGAACTGGGTATAACGAAGACAAAAGACACATCCATAAGAGATGCCTGCATTTAGAAGACGCAGCAACTAGAAGTAAGCTGCTGCCCCAGGGCAATTCACCAAATTACAGTTGCTCACCTTTACAGGGAGCTCCTCAGAAACCACAGCAGTGGCTCTTCACATTGAAGAGCAAAATCTCTGGTGGCAGTAGCCTACTCATAGATACCTTCAAAGCCCTTCATGTCATCTGGCTAAATAGGCAGTGTATAGGTACTGCCCACACAACATGGTAAGTGCAATCCATCCAGAACAGAGCATGTTACCCAAGGCATCTCTCAGGAAGGAGGGCCAGCAGAATCAGCCTCATCCAGTCACACCAGAGACAGAAGAGCCACAGTATTGTCAAGTCCCATTCTTCATCCTGAATGCAAAGTGTTTCAGGATAAAGAATTTAAATTTCAACCTTGATGGAAGTTACTAAGAAGAGGCAGAACTTAGAGCCACTAGAGGCTAAGCTGGAAGGAGCTACTCAAAGGAAATGAATCAGCTTGGCTGAGTGCATTTTTTCCCTCCCTTCTTTTGGAAGAAAGTCATTTGATTCTTCTTCACGTGATTCTATCAGGATCGCATGGACTTCCAAAACTAGATCTTTTTCAACTTGTAGATGTTATGCAGTGAAAGCTGTGGGGTTTCCAGCTTGACATTACCAACTTGATTATAGGTTCAAGACCTAAAAACAAAAAATATTTCCAAGTTCTGGTTTAAATGTCATCAGCTTCAGTATCCAGAATCTGGAGACACATACTTGGATGCAGATACGAACCTTCCCTTTAATATGATTTGACACTTTTTACATTTCCACAAAATAACTGTGCAGATTCAGGGAAACAGAACTTGTAAAGAATTAATAAAATATTGCCTTGGGAGTATGTAGAAAGTCAAAAGTTTCATTTTAAGCAGATTTTTAAAATATAGTTATTACAGCAATAAACTGCTTCAACCATCCTCTCCTAAGTTCTGGGAGACTTCTCAAAACACAGTCTCCTTTAGTTTGAGAATTTCACTACTCAAATTTACGTATTCTCTTCTTGGTCTATCTCCTAATCAAGCTTATTTGAAGTGTGAGAAAACAGGAGCCATTAGTGATATAACAGCAATAAATAGGAATTCTTTTTTTTCCACACTCTATAGAAGCAATAAGGAAGATGACAATGACATGTAGAGAATTAACTAGAGAGGTCAGGCAGATATTGCCTTATCTTAGTATGTATGCTGCAATTCATGGAGATTACTCATTCAGAAAGGTTAAAAGTTCAGTTTCAGTTGTATACATTAACCTTCTGTAGGTTTTTTGGTAACTGGCCATGC
Organism: Anser cygnoides; assembly: GCF_040182565.1. Classification (NCBI taxonomy): domain Eukaryota; kingdom Metazoa; phylum Chordata; class Aves; order Anseriformes; family Anatidae; genus Anser; species Anser cygnoides. Next base: position 29,802,124 of record NC_089874.1, on the reverse strand, counting down.
AATCTCAAACAAGTATTCTCATCTACAAAATGAACATTTACTGACCACACAGGATATTGTGAGACTTAAATTGTCACTGCAAATTACAAAGACCTTTAGTTCTCAGACAGTAAATTCACATTTTCCTTTCTTAGCATCTCTTAAAGGTCCCACTGCACAGCAAGTCCTGGCTACCCCCTATTCCATGTGCTCTCCAAGTTTGCCTTCAGTAAGCAAGTGACTAAACTGAGCTGTCAAAATCTATCAGCTTTATGCATCAAATCAGCCAGAGTAAGGAGAAAGGCCTTTAAAAATATACAGCAGTGGATTTCAGATTTTTTGATTTGCAGACATTGTTATTTTGCTTATGGATTCCACACCACTACACGAAAAAAAAATACAATAAATTTAATCCTACTGACAGTTACCTTAGTTAATTTCAGACCCCGTAATAACTTGCTACTTGACTACAGTTTCAAAGCTATTGCAAAAGAAATACTCCTCAAACTTTCCTCAGAATTCCCTTTGCATAAGATTTTGCTAAGTCTTCCATGGTAGACAATAAAATATACACAATTTCATTTTTAGTATATGCTTGTTTCAGTTTCCATGATTGGGCTGTGTATAACTTCTGACCTATAGAAATATTCTCACAAAATAGCATGGCCTAAATGTTTCTGTCCGTAAACCAAAATAAATATGAAATTTTATTAGTTTTTTATTTAGGTTTCTTTATCAAGAAACCTTGTGAAAATGAAACTTAGGTTTTCTCCTGCAGCATAAAAAATTGTCATCAACAAGCAGTGTCTGAAAACATCCTTGATCAGGAGTTCACATACCATTAAAGCTCCATCTTTCTTGGTTATTTAAAAAATGATTAAAAGAAGCTAGAGAAACAAGAAAGTATTTTCAGCATTTGAGAAAAAAGACAGTGTTCTTTAGTAACAAGATAAAAAGCTGAACCTCAGGTACTGAGCATGTAATTTAATAGAAGGAAGTGAGCAGCTTGAAGTCATAAAAGTATCCCAGAGTGCATAATATTTTACTATATTTACCACGAGCACTAAATAAATATGTAAAGTACCCAGTGCTACGAGCCTTCAGGAGCTTAGATTTACTTATCCTTTAATTCTAAAGTAAAATAACTTTCTCAATTATTTTTAAGTATCTTATTTTGAAGCCTCATGATAGAGGTTCAGGGGGATATTTATAAGATTGTCTTCCTGACAGTTTGCTCACTTCATTCTCTAAGCAAAATGGGTTTTAACATTTAATCTCAGAAAAAAAAGAAAGATGTTTAAAAGCTAGAGTCACTCTTGGCAAGGCTAATATTTAGATTTACCTAAATATATATCCAAAGTCAGCTAGCTATCTAACTACATCCAACATGCTACTGAGGTTTTGGCTTATATTTTATTATTATTCATGTATTTATTTAGACCTATGTATACATAAGAACTAAATAAGGGCTATAATGTAGCATTTACCTTTAGTTTCAGTGGCTTCACAATTTCTTAGCTGTACTATAAATTCACTATTTTTAGCTTTGTTTTGCAAGCCATATTTGGAATTGGCAGGCTGACAAAAATTGTTTCCAATAAAACGAAAATAGACTTCAAGTTTTCACTCATCTCAAAAGAAGAAAAGGAACTTCATTCATCAGTAATTCCTTTGCCAAGCCCAGTTTATTTTCAGAAGGTTGCACCAGTGGGTTTTTTTTTTTTTTTTTAATCTGTTTAACAGTGTTTAAGAGAGATGCTGTGGAAGAGAGCTATTCTGCTACCCAATATTGCTGGCAGTTGATACCAATACTCTACTTGATCACAGCTGGCCAGTCAGCAGCTCAGGGTGAGAAAGTGTTACCATGGCTCATCACAGTGACCGCCCCAGGGCTGCTGAGAGAGATCAGGAATGTATCAGGGTCTGTATCACACAGCAGTCATAGCAAGGTCTTCTGATCTGTGCATTTGGGTGACACATGGTTGGGTCTTCTCATAGTGCACAGTAGCACTGTAGAGTCAGAGCTTTTATTCCTGGTAGCTGCTGGGCTGCAGAGAGACCTTGGGCAAATAACACGAAATTTACACAGCGTGTTAAATGACCCAACACTTGGTTTCTATACAGAAACATGCTGCAGGGTGATTATGTATGGCTCGTGTAACTGAGTAATAGTACTTTGGCACTGTTCCCTGTATGCAGCATGACTGTGAAAGTGTATGTCCTGCTTCCTGCTCCAGCGCCAAATGGCATGTAGAGCAAGAGGAGGAAAAACAAAATTGCTTATTTCAAAAGTGATATAAAAAAGTTTTCCCCTCTAACACAGACACCTCTGTATTCAACTGGCAGCCTGCTCAGTTTGGAGGCAAGTGAAAACACTGTCTGTATCCCTGTGTCTTTTCTGTGAATCTTAGCAAGGATGAAGAAAGCAAAAGCCAGAAAGCTTACATCCATGAAAAATTTTCATTCTGGCTACAAACACATCCTGAACATACATGTTTTAATCCTATATCTTTGTTCAAATTCCCATGTCCACACTGTATTGCTGATTTGCATTCTCCTATGGGAAGATACATTACAAAGCTAAGTAAATTAAATAGGTTTCAAAATTAATTTCAAGGAAATTTGTTGTGAAACTTCAATTTTGGTAGGAAAAAAAAAAAGTCTAAAGATGTCTAAAATAGTTCCACAAACTCTAAAGTGTTAAAATAAAAAAATGAAGCTTTAAGGAAAGATTAAGTCAAGTATCACATGTCAGTGTGTCTCCATTCTTTGTTGGCAAGCCCTGATGTGTCCTAAACTCATCCACTTTTGCCTACTTCTACACTAGAACATGCTCCTAGAATGTAATTGCACATCAGTTAAATAAAAATACCACTCTTAGGAGTCAGCTAGATCTATACTGTGGATACTTGTTGGCATCCTGTACTTAACATCAGGATGATGTTTCTGTTTCTCTGAACTACATTAAGGTATAGAGACACAGATACAAAGAAGGGATTAGTGCAAATGAATGAGCACACTCAGCTGAAGTTTGTTGTTGTTTTTTTTTAATGTGGAACACCAGGCCACATTATCTTTACACCCACAACTCGTACAAAAGGGCTAAAATCAAGAAAAGTTTTGTGAAGTTATTGCCTTGATTCCTCTCTTGTCTTAGGTTTAGCTGCATATGTTTGTAGATAGAATCAGATCAAAGCCTGGGCAACTAACAACAAAGCTACTGCACTGGTTTCAGTTGGAAGAAAATCTGATGAAGCTTGTGAAGAATGATAGGTCAGGAGGAGAGGAGCAGTGGTGCAGGAGTGCCCAAAGTGGGTGGCACTCCTATTGAAAGTGGGTGAAAATATTGCAACATTGAGTGAGCCTATGATACCACTTCTAGAGAGGCAGAAAAAAAAAAAACAAGCAAAGCCTGAACACACATGAATATTGGCAAAGTTTTTCTGCGTATCTTATCATGCTTCTATGTTTATATCAGCTTAATTGGCTAGCACTCATCTGAGACTCCATTCATTCTTCATGTCATTAATAAACAGCTGTTTTGATAACACGAGTTCATTAAAGTTGAAACAATTCTTTCTATTGACATCTTTCCTTTTAATCCACTAAGTAACTAGACTAACAAAATGAGAACATGTAAATAGACTTGGAAAGCCATGTTTTTAAATTAATTGCACAGAACAGAAATGCTTCTAATTCCTTCAGTTCTCCTGAAAAGTAAAACATATGCACATTACCCTAGAGTCTGTAATTCAAACAATTTTTTTGGAAACTTTAAATGGAGAGCCCTGAAGCAGGAGTGTGAAACTTTTTTAACCAAAAACATGTGCTAGACTAAGAAAACAAAGTTCAAGTGGTGGGAAAAATAACTGAGTGGTTAAACTTCGAAGCGACTACAACACAGCACCTTTTTCACTGACTTTTTCAGGAATGGACATATATCAAAAAGAATGTTTGGATTGAACCAGTTTAATGTAGGCTTCTGGGTCAGTTTTCTCAATTTCTAAATACTATTCAATGTTTTTTCCTGTCTTGACTGTTGAATTCAAGATACAGGCAGGGAAAAAAAAAATAACCATTTCAAATCTACATCAAATCTGCCTTTCATTTGTCGAAGCTGCAATATAGTGAACCACTGAAAGTTGTGGAGTTTTGATAATCCAAAACAAACTCTGAATTCCTTCAGTCAGAATGCTGCCGAGGCCACCGTGAGCCCAGCCCTAGTATAATTACAATAGCACCTTTGTAATCAGTCTAGGAGTCTCCCACTTGGTTCAACTGGAACAAATCGTCAGGATAAAAATAAGCCAGATGTACCACAGGCATACACCTACTACATTCATTTTTCCTCTCACACTTGTTTTACTAGCTTGTTCCAGGAATATTTATTGCCACACCATAGTGTGTTAAAGGGTAAGTAACAGGAGTATATTCATTCTGAGTACCAGCAGCTCAAGCAGCAGGGGATCTGGATTTTCTACATCATCATGAAGTAAACTAACCTAACTGAATCATGAGTCTGAATGTATTAGAAGTCGTCTGAGTCTTAATGACGGTCTCTGTTTCAGCCACTTTCCTGCATACAAGTGGGTGTGGAAAGGGAAGAAAGCTTTCTAGTCCCTAGAAAGGAAGGGAACTACAAACTCTGAACACTAACTGAAGAAATAAAACGGCTTAGTATTCATTTTTCTCCATCTGATGAGTTTGGGACTATAACTTAACTTCCAGAATGCTGGAGGTTAAATTACTGAAACTAAAAATAATTGCTTCACAGATTTATAGAAAAACATGGCATGCCTGCTTACTAAGCTACACTGTGTAGTTACAAGCATATTTTTAACCTGTAAATAAGCCCATTTAGTTTAGTTCTTCAAGCTCTGCTACTTGTTTAGCATTTCCCTGCTCCCCTGAGCAAAATTCTAACTTTCAGCTTGGTGAAACTGACAAAGAAGTTAGTTGTAGGAGAAACATAACACAGAAAGGACATGACTAGTTGGACATGACAGGTCCAAGGAAAGCAACTAGGAAGAGAAACTTACAGTGATGAACTCCCACATGCAAGAATCTGCTCTTTCAGTCATTTATTCCCAAACAGCAACTGTTATAAAGCAGTAAGTATGCTGACTAAACTGCTTTCTTAAAGGAAAAGAAAAGCCACCTAGAAGAGATAGTGCAGGCAAGAGGAGATTACAGAAGAAAGTAGAACAGTTCGTAAATTTGCAATGTGATACTGAATCATACCCCATCGTCATAACCCTCAAACAATTACATCCTCTTGATTTTTACTGTTAGAAAGCAGAAGTTAATTTTATTCTTGTAAATGTTTTGATCTATAGCAAGTTCATAGTTTTTATGAAAAGCAATTGCCGCACAAAAGAGGTCTGTACATTATTATTAACATTTCATCAAGTGTCTCTATGGAAGATAAGATGGCTCTTACACTTGACATACCTATGATGTCAGGAGGTCAAGTAGAAGCATACTGATGAATACATAACAAATTGATTCATTCTCATACTTTTGTTTTTGATATCATAATTCTCACTTTTAATTTACACAGCCCTTGAGAGGTCATGCACATTGTTGCACCGTACTTTAAGCATCCTGCAGGCTCTTGAATTTCAAAACAGCAATCTCCTGGCTGTTATGAATTGGTTTATAAGCACCACCATAGTAATGGGAAGGATGGACAACTGAATGCAGTTTACACTTAACACCAGGTATAGTTATCACCTAGCCTTCTGCATTCTGCCTTTGGGAAAGAAACTAGATCAGGTCCCAATCTCAGAACTGCTTGGTACTTTTCACCCCACCAGCACCCTTATTTTAAGGACTGCCTCCTCTTTTTTTCTAAGATGCTAAGTGGCACGCAGCCCTCTTCCTAATCCCTGTAGTCACTTGGCATGTACAAAGCCTTCTCAGCAACTGCCCTGTACTTGTCTTGCCTGTCCTAAAGGCACAGGAGCCGAACCTTCCCAGGTTCATAGCCCACAGTACCTATAGCCATTGCCTTCCTTCCTGTCAAAGACAGCATTTTCTCTGCCATCTGAAGCTGTTTTCTGCTCCAGCCTCAGTTCACAGTAGGCAAGATAATACCTGGGCAGGATAATTTTAAGCTCTGAAAGTGGGGTTTAGTAAGCAACGTATCTAGGCATGAAATAACCAGCAGAAACTGAACTGTGAACATGTGAAACCATCTGGAAATGCACAGATGCTTTCAACTTAAGGAATTATCACCAGGAGGGAAGACTTAGCAGCCAATAATAGTTTTATTCATGATTATTACCTTCTTAATTTTCCCTTACCTGTTCAAACATGAGGTTTAACATACTGCAGTAATTGAGCTCAATGGGAAAACAAATGACTTTTTATTATATAAGTGGCTTGATGAAATGCAACAGGAAATGGACTACATGGGTAGTTTTGCAGTGCCATGGAGACCATCCTTCTTGTTAGCTAAGAGATTAAGAAAAGTACATCTTGCAAGTTCATCTTATTTGACATACTACAATATTTTGATAGTAAGAGCACTGACAATAAGCTCATTACTTTAAGCAGTTACTGTCCATTATTCTAACAGTGATTCAGCAGTGCCCTGAGAAATCCCAAGACTCAAGAGCAACCTTAATAAAGATTCATTTTATTTCTATTAATAATCTACTTGTTCCATTTTTTTTTTTAAAGGACCCCTTGATTAAAAGCTCCTTTAAAGACTCTCCCACTTACAATGGGCCTCTAGTCATGGAAAATTTCAATCTGAAATACAGTTATGTCAGCTTGAAATATAATTCTGAGAAAAATACACTGTCACAGTGGAAATCTGGAGAAATAGGTGTAGTATAAAACTTGCTTTACATTCACTTCAGCTTTACTTTCACACCTTCATCTTAAAGTATCAGACATTGCCATTTCCTCTCAAGAAAGTTCTGGTTTACAAATAACCTATAATGAAATTACTGCAAATGGGTGCCGAAACACCTTTTTCTTAACTTGTTTATACATCCAAGAAAGCCTATGTCCCTTATACCACTGGCATTGCAAGACCAAGAACTGTTATCAGTCGTGTGCTTTAACTGATTCCCCATAATCTGGTAAAGATCTAAACATTGTTCACATCTAATCTTTCTTCCTACAAAGGCACAGGGCTGCACTGCAGCTTAACCTCTATCTCGTCAGTCAGGAAATCAGAAACCAGTGGTGTTGCACTAAAAAAGGAAAAGGCTCACAATGTACATTCAGCATTAGAAACCCAGAATGTAAAGCCTTTTTACATTTATATTGATAGTGACAGTGCTCTCCTCTCAGCAGGTCTCATCAAGCTATACATCTGACACCTCTACATACCCATGGTGCACTTCAGTGTCTTCGACATGTCTGCAGTGGGACTTCAGTAATTACTTTGGGTGAACTGGGTTAACTCTAGCACAGTAAGGGCCTGGAGAAGTCGAACTGAAGCACACCTGCTTCCACATGATGTCTGTAGGAGGGTAACTCCAAACCAGAAAACTCAAGCCCTGTGATAGCCTGCCTGCAAAAGCAGCATTTTCTGTTGACAGCTAATTCCAACTTTCCCATCTCCCACAGATTAACTCTTAAACATTATCTATTATGTGTCTCTTCTTCACATCCTTACTACAGTGAAACATTTAGAGGTAACATTTTGGATACTGATCACTTGGCTCTATCAGGTGCTCAAACCACACCATCATAGGAGGGATGGAATAGTGTTAGGATAATACTGGTTGCTGTGCTATCTGAAGGCTAAGCGTGATAAAAATGTAACAGAATCAATATGGCCACGTGATACCAATATCTTCAGTTGTCACATCAGGGGATGCTTTGCAGAAAAAGCAGAAATTACAACATGAGTTTAGAAGAGCTCTCTTTTCAGTAAGCTAAGGAACTCTTATCAAACCTTGCTGAAGTAGCTGACCACTTCCTTGTGAAGCAATAAAACCAAGAAGATCAACTGCAGTTGCTACCCTGCAGATAAACTATTTCATAGACTCATTAAGGTTAGAAATGAAAGATGATCTTGGAGATCTTTTCCTATATTTTATACATGTCAGTATATCAGGCATGAGAATAATTTCAATTCAATAACTGGTGTCTAAAGAGTGAGGAGTACATACCAGACTCTACTTTTAGTATCCAAAAGTTAGCATGAATTTTAAGGTGACAGTACTATACTCTCAGTCATCTGAAGCAAACGGTTATCTTCTCTGACCTGTCCATACACTCCCACACTAAGCCTCTCCCACACTGAGCCTAATTGCTTTCAGCAGAAAGCCTTGCAGTATGGGGCTGCTTCTCAATACTGTCTTGTTTCTTGAGATCACTACTCCAGATAGAAGTAATATCTTGAAATACTAAAGTAGTTTTACAACACATTTTATGACAAGTTGTTATGATAACATATCTTGCAGCTGTTTCTTTAATGTGAATTAAAATTTTTAAAATATGATGAAATGTTTATTTTTAGGGAAAAGTCCAAGTTGCATTCTGTTCTGAACCCTAGCACTGATCCCATTGGTAGATAGTGCCAAAGTCAGAAAGGACTTACTATGAACAGCTTAAGGTTAAAACAGTTAAAAACAAACAAAAAAAAAACATACACACACACACAAATAAAAATAATAAAAAAAACACCTCAGTGCCTTGAGTGGGAAAAAAACTGTTTCTTGAATGATAGCCTGTGCATGCTTCAGAAATCATTTAGGGCAGTTTTGAACTTTGAAAGTGTTGTGACAATATAACTGATTTCCTAAAGCAGAGGTTTTTTGGTCATTTTGGGTGAGTGACAAATCAGTTGTGCATTTCAGGGTATTATTCAGACTTTCAAAAGGATGCTGCATCTCCTACTTTCCAGTATGCATTGCATTGCTTTAGGAATGACTTACAGTTCCAAGGTCGATAATGAAACAATCTCCTTTGTTGAAGCTGGTCCAAGCCAGGGGGACTTCTGTGGCTCTTACAACTCTCCGGCCCTTAACATGCAGAAGCCTCTGGGCACTCAGATCATTAGTAACAACGTGATTAAATCCAGAGGCGACACCACCTGCCTGAATAGAAAACAAAGCAGGAAGCTTTACTTCAGCTTGATTCTCCAGACTTACCATTTTGCTGAGAAGCTAGAAAGGAAGAAGTGTTTGCAGTGAGAGGGAAGCCAGAATTATATACTGTTTTAATAGTGCTGACCACAGACCAGACAGACATGGGGAACACCTCTGCAGCTGAACTCTCAGGTCTGAGCCTTTATCTGCAGGAAGAGATATCACCCTCCTTCAAAGGTGTTTCATATGAATGGGGAAAGGGAAAGCACCTCCTCCTACATCATTCAGAAGATGCAGTAATCCTAAACCACCCTGTTAGGACAAAAGGCAGTACATTATCAAATAAGGACTGAGCGAAAGCAGAGGAATATCCAGTCCTGTACAGATTTTCGCAACTTAAATCTCAGCGGTCTGTGACAAAGTGAAAAAGGCTGTCACTAGAGTATTTTAAAATACAAGATTTTCATGAAAAGCATGAGATTTTGCCGGCTACCTTAAAGGGAAAAAACATTTAGTAGGACTATAAAAGCTTTCTGTACAGCATAATCATCATTTTTAGGCAAAAATGAGGTTTTGGTCTTTCCCACTGTTAATGTTTTGAAGCACTTAAGCACACTGGGTTCTGCATTTGAACTAAGTTACTCAGGCTGCAGCATGGAAACTGTTTCTGCAAGACAGATGACCTGCTAAACAGAGTCCCTACTGTGAGCTCCCTCAGTCACAAGAATATGAAACTTCATGATAGTTTGACTGTGGGGCATGGATAGCATGTCTGAGACAGGTTTGCAGTATCAGAAGGGGCACTGAAACAAACTGATGCTCTCTATGTAAATACTGGGACTCCTACAGCTTTGGATAGGCAGTTCAGACCTAAAACCACTAAGCATTAATAATTTTTAAACTTCCAGTAACAAATACAAAGCAGAAGATTTGATTTTACTGGGGGTGTGGGGGTGGATGATGTTACATATATTTTTAGAAGACATTTTGACAGGTGGCTCTTTACCTTGTATTTAATTCCTCCTTTGAAATAGCTCACAAACTCAGTAGACTCATATCCTTGTATTTCTCTGCACTGCACAGGCTTTCCTCCTAAATAATCATCCAGTTGAACAGTGAAGATAGCTGCAGCTGTGCTTTCATCTTGGGTACATTCTTTCCCTGAAATAAAACATGATGAAGATGAAATACGTTCAAAAAGAATCAATATAACTTTGAATTCTGTGACAATCAAGCACTGCCTTCAGCAGGAATGTGTTGCAATAAGGCACTGCATCATAACCTTCTTCACCAAACATGTTCAACCATGCCATTTCTTAAAAATTTCAACTGTCTTTATAAGAAAAGGAGGTGAAAAATAGCCAAGTCCATTTAATCTCCATCTCTGAGTAACAGCATGTTTTAATTAAGTGAATTTAGCATGACAAGTGTCTGTGGTAGATTTTGGACTTTAAGTGCAAAGACCAAGAAAGGTCACATCAAAAAATTGATTAGATAGTAAATGATATAGTTTATATGAGAAACAACTTGCCAAACCATAGATAGAGTTAAAGTAACTCCTGAGAGCAGTCCTATTAACACTATAAAATGCAAGCAAAGGTATTTTGCTAAGATATCTTCTGTTAGGTCACCTGGTACAACTAGGAAAGAGAAAAACAGCTTTGGGTTACAGATAGTCACTTCATCAGATCACAGTTTTTAATTATTAGCCTCTTCCCAGAGATGTGGCAAAATGGCCACCTTACCTACCATGATGGTGGCCTAATTACACTACAAAGCAGAGTGTGTATTAGAACAAAACTTCCAGCATGGGCCAATACATTTTGATGCATGTTTTCAGCATTCGATTGTTTCAAGAAGATTGCTGGGAGGATCTAGTCTCAAGAAATGGGCTTCTCTTGAGAACTTTTGAAGAGTAGGGTTTTCTATGGAGTTTTTATTTTTCTTTTGGGTATAGCAATGAAGAAGCTGCTATATGAGCACCAGTTCTCAGTACTAGGAAAGGATAAAACATGGGGAGGGGACAGGGCTACCCAAGGTGAATCACTGACATAGCTGGCCCACCTTTGCAAGTGCCACAAGACAACTCCTCTTCACCCACCAATGCCTCTGCTTCTCCCAGGAAGAGTGTGGCCACCACCAGTGCGGCTTTCGTAGTGACACAAATGCAATGGAAGTCTCAGTATGAAAGCAGCAAGGATGAAGTAGGGAAAGGATGCCAAAGAATAAGAGGCATAGGAAAGAGAAGAGCATGAAGTCTGCCCAAAGAAGGTAAAAAAATTATGGAAGGCAGGACATAATACAAGAACTAAAAAAAAATCTCCATCACTTAGCAATAGCATGTTGCTACACAACAAGTTCTCTGTCAGACCAGGGTGCCTCAAGATTGCTGGTAAAGTGGGGTTTTTTGTTTGGTTGGTTTTTAATATATTTATTCATGTCCACTAGGACTAGATCCCTATATCCTTCAGATTTATTGCTTGCAATTACACAACAGGGTTCAGGGTTCAAGAAAAATGGTTTGGGAACAATGTTAGAGATAAGAATCATTACCAAGCTCAGTCTCAGTTGCTGTGCAATAAAACAGTCAATGAAAACCTGTTTAAAAAAAATCCAGTGAGCATCAATCCAAATGTGGGTTTTTCTAGCTGCATGGAAAACAGATTTATCTTACAGTTTAAGGCACAAACAGCTATATAAAATCCACAGACTAGTTTCTGGTTCAATAGATCTTATCACTTAATCTCTGAGAACAAGGGTTAAAAATAGCAGAGAAACACCATGCATGATTTCAAGTGGGCTACAGCCAGTCTTACTCGCACAGGTAGCCTCATGACAGGGCAGCTCACGCTGTTTCCACTTGGGACAGCTTCAAGTCTAGACAGCTCCCTTCAGGTAGGAATTGTATGTGCTCATCATCACATACTCTCAGTCAGGCTCACTTCAGGAAGAGTCATAGCAGCATGCTAATAACAGTAATAGCCCTAGTCAAATAAGTTTTTAGAAACAAACCTGAAAGATTCAAACTGTCGAACCCCTAAAGCCGTGTCTCTGGCAGAGCTATGTGCAGAAGTGGTTGTCACAAAGCGTGGACAGTCTGCTTGCAGAGCTAGCACAGGCTTTGCATTGAGCAGAAGATGGATCAGTAGCTAGCTACTAACACACTTCTCAAGTGCCAGCACAGAAATCCAAGCCAGGCTCTCAGCAAAGTTCAGAATGGATACAGCTGCCACAGACACAGATCCACACTGACTGCTTGGCCACGCTAGCATCACTGCAGCACCTGTTAGCAGAAAAGCGCTGCTGCCCGTAGGTGTAGTTTTAGGGTACACAGGCACAAGTTTCGCCAAGCCAAAAGCTGTGAAGGGAAGTTAAGTAAAATTACATCATATTTGAAGTTTCTTTTCCTAAAACAAACCCTCTTATGGACACGAGTGACCAAATAAACATCCTTTTATACAAACATATAGTGCACTTGTATGTTTTGTGCAAAAAGTAATAACTGAGTAAATATTAGATGACAAAAAACAGATTGAACAAGGATTTGTGACTCCTTATGACTCTGATTGTAGGTAGCATCCAGGCACAGTTGGTGAATGAATTTAGTAACTTTTGTTTTCTTTGTAAGTTTGTTTTCCAATTGATTACTATTGGTTAATTCCAGATTCTACGCTTTATTACATTTCTCTAGGAGTAAATGATCAGGCACCTCTCTGCTCTCCGTGTTCCAAAAAAAAAAAAAAAAGGGATCCGGAACCACACATATTCAAGAGAAAGTATTTTCCCCCATTTAGCCAGAGGAAGTGAGACACATGGGAGGCCAGGAACATTTTTCAGTTCCCAGTCTGAGTGCATATTACAGCTGCAGCATTCAGATTTACTTTTTAAAGCAAAGAATAAAATTGGGTCCAATGAATTTTACCAAAAAGCTGAGTAACCGTAGTTCTACCAGTTTGGTTTGTTTTGCTGCTATTATTTCCAGGGAAAATACTATTTTTCTCTGGCGAGAAATATGGGAGTGTCTCGGCCTCCATACTCGTGACAGTACAATTTAAACCAACAGATCTCCATTGGCTGACAAGTTTGTTTTTTTATATTCACACCTCTCTTACTTTTGTACATCATTTGTAAATACATAAAGAAAGCTATACATTTAAGTTCTTTAACAATGACTTTTGTTTTTATGAGTTAACAGATGGAGATGAAATATAACTTCGGCTAGAGTGTATCTATCAGCATTTTTTCATATGGACTATTTCAAGAGAGAATACATTTAAGAGAAACACTGGATTGTACTGAATTTGAAAAAAAAAAAATAACCCAAACTAATCCTAGGATACAATGCTAGTAAAGACCCTAACTTGCAAAAAAAAGTGAAAGGGCAAAGATCCAGCATCTAAACTGCAACAAGCTGTAACCAGTGAAGATTCTGCATATTAGTGTCATCTGTTGACATCTTAATTCTCCAAATAAATACTCTGGAAACTCATCCAGTCTTATTTAAACAGAAATTAGAGTGGGAAGAAGGAGAAAGTTCAATCATTTGCATGCAACTACACCGTGCCACTCTGTTGGCACAAGAGCAGACCTTAGGTTATTAAAATATACACGGAGATTAAAGCTGGGGAGAAATGAAGGAGAACTATTCTGCAAGTGTGGGATGCATCTTGGAAGAAGTAAGTCCTCACTTCCTTCCTGGCTGCTTACACCCTGCCCAGGTGTGAGAGTTTGCACAGTTTGGTCATTTTAACCTACGGGTGCCAGTCAGAACACGACTGCATCATGTTCACAGGCCATTCACCCATGGTCTGGACCTCCTTCTAGTTCTCTGGGTGTGCCCAAGCAAGGTATTAGGAGGAAGTCTGCTGCTGTCAAATATAGAAATTCAATGCTCTGCTTTCACTCCGAGTTTGGGGTCTTTTATGGTGAAGCCAGAATCTGTTCAAAGCCACCATACAATGTCCACCGAGTAACAGGTGCCACAGATCTCTGGCAGGAGTCACAATGGTGTCAGCAAATGGCAAAGCCCTTGCAAGTATCTAAGCACAAAACCTGCACAGTTTCCATCAATCTAAATTTAGATGAATTCTTTCCATCCCGCAGTCTGACTCTTAATGACTGCTGCTACTGTTCACAAATTGCTTATGGAAAGTCTTCAGAAAGGCCTTACCAACATCCTCCTTGCCCACAGGTTAGGGAATGTTTGCTCTGAGAGAGAAGTTCAGTGTATGCAACTGTGGTGACAATCAGCCAGCAAAAACACCAAACTAATTCAGGCTCCTGCCCTGGATGTGACTGCCCTTTCCTGTGCACGTTCTGGACTCCTGCTGACTTTAGGCTTGCAGCAGCATTTGTTCCTCTCTGCCCCACTGCTGGGGCACCCTGCAAGCAGGAAGGGATTTCCCAGCAGTTTACCACATAACTGCCAACCTGCCAGGTGCATACAAATGCGTGCCCAGATTACCCAAAGCTATTTACAATATCTGGATATCACCACATCAGCAAAATACGTGCACCAACATGTACAACCAAAGGTCTTTAGCCAATAGCAGAGAAGTGTTAATTACTGCAGGTGTCAGCCACTGCTCTGACTTTACGTCCAGTTGCAGAGCCCTTGCATCTTGCTCTGGGACGTGTCTGCCACACTAACTACTGCATAAGTGGTTCTAACTTCATTAGCAAAGGCATAAGTAGCCAAACCCTGCTACTAAATAGTAGTGCTGTTGATAGAGGAATATCTGCCAGAAATTCATTTATGCTGCCATCTATGATTATACTCTTGTCAGTCAGACACTGCCCAGCATGTCAACTGGGTAACTAATAACAAATGCAAAACTAAACAAGCTCCAAACATTTATGGAGAAAATCCCAGCTTTTTCTGCTATTCTTCAATGCATCCAAAAGCACAATGAAATCCACAGCAGCTCAAACCCATTAACACTAATACACATTGAGCTGTCTCTACGTGCTCCCTACAAACACAAATTGCCTACAAACACAAACCTCAGGAGAGTGAAAAAAGAAGAAATAGATCCCAGACAGCCACACAACAACCACTGTGGTCAGATGACCTGGTGACTAGACAAGGAAATCTCATAAGCCTCCAGCAGATGAGGAAGTCATATAAAACACAAACTATTCAGTGCATCCAAACGACAGACTTCTGTTTTGCTCTTAATGCTGTGCTCTCAGTTGCTTTGGGAGGGGCTCTCCTAGGCTATCAGCTGATATTAAAGAGAACCGGTTTTACAGAAAACCTGCTGACTTCACCTGCAATCTCTATCATCAGAGAGCAAAATCAGTCAAGCTGAGAATGCAGTGTCTGTGCCCCCAGCACATGAAGGGCATGGAAGTATTAGAACAAGTCCAGAGGGCGGCCACAAAGATGATCAGAGAGCTGGAGCACCTCTCCTACAAAGACAGGCTGAGAGAGCTGGGGATGTTCAGCCTGGAAAAGAGAAGGCTCGGGAGAGACCTTATAGTGAATTTCCAGTAGCTAAAGGGAGCCTACGGGAAAGCTGGGGAGGGACTCATTGTCAGGGAGTGTAAGGATAGGACGAAGGGTAATGGCTTTAAACTAAAAGAGGAGAGATTTAGATTAGATAAAAGGAAGAAGTTCTGCACTCAGAGGTTGCCCAACACCACAGGTTGCCCAGAGAACCTGTGGATGCCCCATCCCTGGGGGTGTTCAAGGCCAGGTTGGATGGGTCTGCAAAGCCTGGTCTGGAGGGAGGTGTCCCTGCCCATGGCAGGGGGCTGGAATTAGATGGTCTCTAAGGTCCCTTCGAACCCCGACCCCTCCATGATTCTATGAGAAAGGCAGCATCTGGACACAAAGCAGTATAATAACATCAGAGGGAGAAGGCTGAGCTGGAATTTTGGTCGTAATAGAAAGAAAGGCAAGAAAACTTCACCTGGATAGAGGCAGGATTTCACTCTACAATCTTGGTTTGATGCAGCCAAGACTAGAATTTAACCCTTCAGTACCTTTCCAAGCTAGTACCACAAAGCAAGCAAACACCCTTTCCCCATCACCCCCACCTTTCCCAACCCCAGAGCCCCTCAGCACCAGCAGCAGCGTGGCTCAGCACCCCATCCCCTCCCCTAAGCGCCCCCGCAGAAGGAAGGCGAAATCGCCCCCAGGTACCCAAGCGAGACAGCGACCCCCACGCTCCCCCCCGCGGCCGGGCAGCAGGGGAAGCAGCCTTGCCTACTGCCCCTGTCCCATCCATCCCATCCCACATCCCACATCCCGGACAGCCGGCTGCCCACCGAGCCAGTAGTGCAGGCGGTAGGCGACGGCGGTGGCGGTGCGCCGGGTGCTCAGCACCACGTACGCGTCCCCCACGAAGAAGTCTCCGTGGTGGCTGGGGGGCACCGGCACCAGCTCCAGGCGCTCCACCCGCCACACCTCCAGCCCGCTCCGCTGCCCGGCGCCCGAGAAGGCCGCCGGGGGCCGCCCCGCTGCCATGGCACGGCCGGGACACGGGGGTGTCCCCACGGCCGCCTTTATAGGGCCCGGCACGGCACGGCCCCCGGGCGGAGCGGGGCGGAGCGGGGCGGCCCCGGTCCCCGAGAGGCTGGGCTGCCCCGGCTTTCGGTCCCTGGCTTTTAAAACGCCTCCGGGACTGCCCCCCAGAAAACACCGTGCCACGCTTCTGCTGCTGCAAGGGGGTGATTTGTCTCTGCTCAGGAGTTAGACGAGAAAAAAGAAGCGGGGAGAGAAGCGCAGCAGGGCCAGCCCAGTGCCGTGGTGTTCCCGTGCTGTGCCGCTTATCTGCTCTGGCATCCCGTCTCATAAGCTGCTCTGAATGCAGAGGTTTTACAGCTTGCGCTTGCCGCTGGGCAATTTCGTTCCCCCGGATTAGAAAGGTGGAGCGTAGTTCTCCTCCAGTAATTTTATTTTGTTTGACCAGTATTGCCAGGAAGAGGGGGGGAAAAAAGCTTGTATCTTTCTGAAGTTTCCAGACGAAGCCCAGGATGCGTATTGTATGGTTCCCTTTCTCAGCAGACGAAGAGCATCACGGTGGCGTTTCTCTGCATAATGCAACAACAATCCAGAAGGGTTAAACCCGTTTCTCACCTGTCTGTCTCCTTTATAAGTGGTCGGTATGTCATCCTGGCAGGCCATTACAGCATGAAAATTGTATGTAGCAACTCACTGCTTTCATCTGATATTGACAGGAGGTAGATCAATCTGGATAGGATTCAGATAGATAAAGTTCACGCTGTCAGTGTATCAAAAGATGTATTTCACAGAGGGCTCTGTTTAGGTCCATCATCTTATCCTCCTGGCTGAGTTTTCAGGCTCAGGATTTCCCCACTGGGTTGTTTTGGCAGCTGGATACAAGAGTGCAAGTATCGACCTGCGGGCAGATTGGTGCTGCCGCAGTAGGGAAGGACAGGCACTGCTAAATGCAACAAAGCAGCTGGAGAGCATCTTCTCTGGCAACGGGTTAAAAGGAGCACCACATCTAAGAAATCCTTTTGAACCACCTTCCCTGCCTTCTTTTTATAGCCTGGTGTACCGTTTAGCTGGCGAGGGAAGGGAGGCCGTTGCACGCTGTACCTGCTCCCATCTCCCATTTGGGTGGGCACCCTTCCATCAGCTTTCCAGATGCAGGCACAGAGGCAGCCTGTGCTCTGTCCCCTGTTACAAAAGGGAACCTGCAGCTGCCCTGCTTTTTCCAAGGCCCAGCCGAGCATGGTATGGCTCACCTTCACCCGCTCACAGCCAAGTGTTACAATCCTCATTCTGCCAGGGCTTGGGACCTGGTGAGGCTGAACTTGCTAGATAAAGCACTGTGTGTCCCAAATGAAATACTTCTCCAGGATATTCACCTTGTGGAGAGGAAAAACTGTGTTAGGAAGAGCAGCCAAAAAAAGTCAGCAGTTCCAGTTTCAATATGTTATCAGATCTTTCAAAACATTCAAAGTGATTTCTTTACTCTCCCGTTTATGTCAGTTCTTCTTTTCGCTTTTACTCACGTACACTGTGCATTAGTTAGCTGTAGCCAGTCCAGGCAGAATTTACCACAAACTCTATAATTGTACACATTTATTACTTCTCCTGAAGCTGGCAACTTGCACTTGCTTTGGAAGTGTTGCTTAGTTTTGCCCAAATGTGAGCTCAGTCGGACCAGGCTAGCATTATGCAGCTTCACGTCTCCAACCTGTCCTGCCTGTCCTGCCAAGGTAAGATTGTTTGCGCACAGATTGCACAGGCCATTGGCTCTAATTTACATCCCCTTATTCTAGACGTAAGTGCTAAACAGACAGACCAAATACTACTCTCAGCTGTAACCCTGTTGCTGCCGTGAGATGCACATCAGTGCTATTTGTCCAGCATTGGCCATGCCCAGTATCCCACACCAAACGACAAAGGTTAAAGACAAGAACATTTTAATTGCTTTGTCTTGGAGTGAACTCTGTGGCACTGCTCACACACAAAGGATGTCAGCACTGACAGCACAGTTTTCTCATGCCCAAGTTTGCTTTGCTAGAATGATGTGCTCTGTAGTGACTCACTGGCTGCTAGCAAAGAAAATCTTGGGTTGTTTGTATCGTTGAGTGCCAGGATATTTGTTTGTACAGTTCACAAGCACTTTTTGCAATCTCACTTTTGCCATCTCACTCCTGTTACGTAAGCCTGTCATTTTATGAAAGTTGTACTGCTGTTTGTCTCGAACTATTTCCATCTAGTTTTTGTAGCAAAAATAAGCATTGACACTGTTAACATTACACAGATTCTTGTAACGTGTGAAATATTCAAAAGCTTTCTAACATGCAGTTATTCAAAAGTGAAATTTTGGAGGAAAAAAAAAAAAAAGAAGAGATTTTTAAAAGGATTCATAGATCCAGGAAGATTTTTTTTAATTACTTTTAATTTGCTTTTGCCTGTTGTTTCATGTAGTAATTGAGGTGAAGAGGGGCTACAAAATAGCATTATTTTTTCTGACTCAGAAGTCACAGGTCAAACTGTGAGTGTTACACTCAGTAGAAACTTCACTATAAAGGAATTTCAGGCTACTTTAGACATTTCAAAGATTTCCATTCTAGTTTCCTAAAGATTTTATTTTGTTGATAAACTGTCAGAACGATGTCAAAGGCACAGTGCTGTTTTAGCACTGAAGTAACACAGGGAAATATTTTGCCTCACACCCTTTCCTCAGGGGGTGGATATTGCAATTGAGTGCTAATTGACTGGGAGCACAATCATGGAGAAAGTAGCACACATTGCTACCTGCTTGACCGCACCCCTTGAGGTACAGCCATCTTTAAATGCCTGCTTTCTTTTTTTTTTTTTTTTTTCAAGTCCTGGGTGCAACGCCCTAAGTCACACAGGAATATCAGAAGGTGTTCCTGCCCCTTCCCTGGTAATTAAAACAGCAGAGATTCAAATTTGTATTGAGCTTACAGCTTTGGTATGGTTCCAGAGACTTTGAGAAACTATGGAAAAGTTTGCCATTTAATTTTTCTAATTTACTTCCAAAGTTTTTTTATCATATTTATTAAGTTTTTTTTTTTTTCCTTGAAGTATTGTTGTCATGTACTGCATATATGCAGGGTGTGGGCATGAGAGTTTATAGATGTGAAAAAACAGAACACTACGCACTGAGTTCTGATTTTTATGGCTATCAGGATTGCAGCAAAACAAGGTGTTGTTTCCAGGTGATGCACACTGGGACACTAAACAAAAT
Organism: Anser cygnoides; assembly: GCF_040182565.1. Lineage (NCBI taxonomy): Eukaryota > Metazoa > Chordata > Aves > Anseriformes > Anatidae > Anser > Anser cygnoides. Next base: position 29,782,392 of record NC_089874.1, on the reverse strand, counting down.
CCCAGAAGCTGAGCTCAAGTATCTTTCCCTGTAGGATTACCTTTCAGTATAGTTTGCCTAAGTCTACGACCTTCTACAGGTCTAATGTCCTGCGCTGAATTACAGTTACTGGAAGAAACAATAGAAGGAGCAAAAGGGAAACGTGAGCAGAGAGTGAGTGAGAATATTTTCAAATTTTCAGTCTTTCCTTCTACAAAGCTGGTTTCCTCTTCAACACTTATGCCAAATACTCTCCTGAACTCTATGACCCTCCTGAACAATAGGATTATACGAGTTTGTTTTATCATTTAGTTTCATATTACAAAGTTTGGTGTACACAAAGTATGTGTGTCAAAAGCACATTCCTATGCAAGCTGTCACAGAAGTCAGACCCTGCTCTCATCCGCTCTATTGCTGAATTACAACTCAACCAAGTCATTTCAGATTCATCCCAAACACAATAAGCCAGTTCACAGATATGATGTAATTTTTTATTTCCAATATACTTCTTAAAAAAAATAAATCACTGAAATTGTGTAAGTGGAAGGAGAATTAAGCCACACAGCTTTAAAAGCCAAGTTATCAAAACCAGATGGTAGAGTTGTGTTCCTTCTTGCTAACTCTCTCCATTCACTCACCAGTCCCTCAAATCATCCTGCTCAGTAGCCCAGCTTCAGCAGGGGAGGCTTTAACAAGGCTACAATGTTCCGAAGAAAGACTGAAAGCTGGCTTTCCTCCTAAATGGCAATGCTTGAGTCAGGAGGCTACCAGAGGACAGGAATGCAGAGTCGCAGCCAGTCCCCTCACGTAAAAATAAGTTCCTCCTGTACCTTCAAGAGATGGGTCCAGTTTCAATGCTCCAAGTCCAGAGCAAATAAAGGGCCCTAGTGTGTAGTTTTAAGCATCACTATAGTGGTATGTTTGCTTTTTAAGTGCAGAGTAACTCCCCTTTAACATATATTTGCAAGTATTGGGCTCAGTATTTAAATTACATTTTTCATCAAATTTCAAATATGAATGCATTTTGGATTTGGAACCTGTGTATTGAAACTAATTTTTAAAATACATTCATTGGCCACAGAAAATTTGAAGTACTTACTTACAGGTTAATTAGTTTTTAATTAACTGATCCTGAACTCTTACTTAAATCACTCAAATATTTGAAACAGAAAAAAAAAAAAAAAAGGCAAGGGAAATATGGTAAGGAGTTTCTGACTTTCTGAAAAAAGCCTTTCTGAAGGTTTCTTGAATTTGGTACACCTACCTGGGAAAATAAACATTTTCCAAAGGAGAATATTTTCTGGATCCCACATGTTTTCTTAAAGCTCAAATGCATTGTTATACTTCAACTAATGAACGACTAAAGTGGTTTCATACTACACAAGAATAACACACCTTAGAATTATGAATTTTGTTGCTGTGTCAGCTACTATGAATTAGCCAACTTTAATTATACCAGCACTAAACACTAGCATCACTAATAAGAGTCCCATCACAATATCTTTCAAAGAATACTCTCAGCATTTCTTCATTTTGAAGAGGCAGAAAATAAACCTTCATCACCCTTCTTAAAATGATCTTAATGCTTTTAAGATCACTGACATTAATTGGGGATCTGCAAATTGAGTTTAGTAGTTGCAAAAGCAAAGCAGTCTGAAGGAGACCAAAAGCATCCATAAATTTCAGTTTCTACATCACAGTCACCTGATTTATAAAACTCACTTCTTCCTTTCCTCTGAAATACTGAAAGTATGCTAATTCTCTAAAAAGCTGCTGAGATCTGCAAATGTGCTCGAGACAGCTTCTAAAATAATCACCTTTTGGAAGCAAACGTTGAAGATGAAATCTTGATGTTGCTCAAGAAGACTACAGTAAGGATCTATTTTAAATCAAAATTTGCTGCCGATTCCTGTTTCAAAAATCTGAGACATACTTACTGGAAAAGGATTCTATTTCTCTGTTTTCTGATAAGCACTATGCATAGAAAGCTTGGAGGTGCCTCAACATTAAGAGCCATACTATCAACGTAACATTTATTTCAAAGTTGATTTCTTAAATCTAGGTGACAAGGAAGGCTGTGGAGCAGTGGTTTCTTAGTTTTTGCCACTCATCAGGAACAAGTATTCTCTTGTATTTTCTTGTGTTTTCTTGTACAAGTGTTATGTATGCAGTACACATTTCATATCAACTCAAGTCTGAATAGCAAATCATGCTACTCCCTCAGCCCTAGACTCCAAGGTAAAATAAGTCCTGTGGGAATCAGTAGATTTTCTCAACATCTTGTTTTAAGGAGACTATTTTTCTAGAGAAGACATGTCTTTGGGGACCCAAATGTGTTATCCTGGCAGGCCCTGCTCTCCTGATTGCTCTTCCAATTTGATTGTTCACTAGTAATGAGCAGATACCAGATAAAATAAAGTATGAAGGAAAATGCATAAATGATGTGAGACAGTGAAGCACACAGATTATTTACACATCCTTGCTACCATTAGGCACAGTTCTTAGAATAAATGAATGCTTTGACTATAAAAAACAAATGAACAAGCAAACAAACATAAAAAACATAATGAATCCAATTTTTATCATCCCCATAATTCTTCTTGTTGATAATACTGTATATATTTCACCCTCCAGAATTAAATAGAATTTTAACAGCTATAAAACACTCTTTAGTTTCTCCCTTAAATCAGTAGTTTAGGTACCTCTTTTCCCTGGGAATCCAGTTTATCTTGCTAGCAAAAATCCCATCCCACCATCCTGGTGAAATGCTCTGAAGTCTCTGGCACTTTCCTGTCCTGTGTTTCCAAACTGTTCCTGAGCTTTCTTGACTTGATCTGCCTAGAAATAAAACATAAATGTTATCTCTATCCCAACCATCCCGCTTTCCTTGCTTTATATATGTGAATTCTGGGAGTACGCACATCAATTTTTTAGTTTCAAAAGTAAAATCCTGAATGCTACCACAAAAGACTGGGGGATGCCCACTCTTAGAGGACCTACCTTGTTATGACTGGTAGGAAAAACAAAAACAAAAACAACCAACCAACCAAACAAACAAACAAACAAAAAAAAAAAAAAAAAGCCAGATCAATGCATTTGGTAAATTCTGGCCTTTTTTTTTTTTTTAAATGACACAGCAACACAGCATTATGTGTATGGACCATGTGCTCAGAAATTCCAGATCTGCAAGTCACTTAAGGCTTTCTCCAAATCTTGCTGGGTCTAAGAGAAGCTTTCTTGCTCACTCAGTGGGAGGTAGCCAACATCATGTGGCTACACAGCTGTTGTACCCTTGGCCTCATGTTTCCCGTAGGCCATACCAGCCAGCTTTTAGAGACATGATCAGAGAGTAGTGCACGTATTGATACGTTGTTTTAAAACACGCCAGGACATTGTGTTCCCTTTCCTTTCATGCCTTTTCTACAAGGCCAGAACATTTCCTCTGTTGGTAAAACAAAAATCCCTTTGGTATTCCGTGGCTTTCTCTGTCCCTAGTTATTTTCACCAGTAACACTGTTCTTCACTTTCAAAGGTACATGACTATCAACAAGAATAATTATCTTCACAGGAAAACGTGCAGGAATGCATCTGTCTCTGTGCTTTGACTTTGCACTGGCTGCCATGTGATTGCTATTCTCCCATCCACCTCTTGATATGAACATTCAAGGAATACCACCATTACTTACTTATCTTCCTCAACTCTATAGGAAGTAATTGAAAATAAACTGTAACTGTTTCTCTTTACAAAGTGAAAGATGATAGGTAAAAAGAGTCAGCTAAGGAGCATAGTACCGATAAGTTTAATTTTAGGACAATCTACATGACAGACATTTCCTGCCTTTATTTGTCCAACCAAGAAAAGACCTCTATGGAGGAAAAGTAGCACTTCAATGTTTATAAATCTTTGTGTTTTAAACAGCTAAAGAACAGACCTTGTGCATTTCATGCACTGCCTGTTGGCTTGTAACTTTAGGAAACTGCGTAGTACTAAAACTGGACTGGCTTGTTAAAAGAGCCATTCGCAGGCATCCTGCAGCGACAGCAGCCCTTCCGGCTCATGGCATCTCACAGCCTCTTCCAAGGCCCTCTTCCCGAGGATTTTGACCCCCCCCTTCTCTCCAGTCTCCACTGGAGTGCGTAGAGTGTGTGCAAAATCCATGCAGAACACTCCGAACGCTTCCTGAGCTGTTACAGTGATGGGTGGCAAAGTAAAAGAAGGGATTGGCCTCATGTCAATGAAAAATTCATCCCAGATTTTTCATTTAGGCCTCTTCCCTTTGGTTAGTATTGCATATATCTGCTGTGTGGTTTTTGATGCAGTGTTAGAGCCTTTTTAAAAAACTCATTTATTTAACGTGAATTAGTAATTTCCTTTCTTATATGAAATAGCCAGCACACTTCTGTATAGTGTTAGGCAACTGTAACTGTGTGACTAATGTAATAAAATCACCCCACTGCTATTACTGGAACATAATAAGGTATAACGCTCAAAGCAAAGTTTTACGGAACAGAGAATTATCTGGCAGAAAAATATTATTTACATTTTTTTCCAGTATGTTTATTTTAATTTTGTTCCATACAAGGGTTTTTTATTGAAAAAAAAAATATCTTCAGTGTTTACCAGCTTTTGTAAATCAGTTCTCAGAAAGATCTTAATAAGTTAGTAATAATTCTTTAAACCTTAGATTGTTAGTCTATTGTTATCCAACCCTATTTTTTTCTTTCCCTTTATTTTTTTTTAATGTTGTTTCTCTGATAAGGCATAAAATTTGCCATTTCAAAGGCTTAGTATGACAAGGTTATTAGTACTTTCATCATGACCAGTATCATCCTAGGACCATTTACAGTACCTAAAATTCACTGACTGCCTGTGTACACTGTGTATGTGTTTAAGGTTTCAAATGAATGGCTTTATGATGGAGGGAAGCTATAGGGAAGGGTCTTATAGTTGAACTTGGGCGTCAATTCATGGCAAAAAACATTTAAGCAAAGTTAAAAGGTGAAAGAGCTTAGCTTAGAATTAGAAACCCTGTGTATAACTCAAACGTGGATTTTAATCTGCATGGTAATCATGCAGAGTAGGATCTCAGTTCCAGAAATCACAGTACACATGGTTAAATCTAGCCCAAAGTAGCATAACAGATTAACACTGAAATTAACACTGGGCAGTGTCTTGAAGAGAGACTTTGAAATCTTTCTGTCTATTTTATAATAAAGCTATGCAGGATATGTTGTATACATATGCAAAATATTAGTGTTAATAACTTACAGATCTACTGATCTGTCTTTCTAGAGTAAGTTTGCTTGGGTGGCAGATTTGAGCATACTTTTGTCTAACACTTGCTTCTTCAGGTCACTTATGAGATCATAGTGTTTACAATTTACTTGTAAGCCTGCTGCTTCCTTTTAGTCTTTCAGAACATATCCAGATTCACTCTCTGCATTTATGTAAGCTGTAGAGGTTTCTATAAAGTGATTCTAAAGAAACAATCCAATAATGCTGCCCAAGACAAAAACAACTCACCTCCACAAGCAAGTTCCAAAGTGCATCGATGTCAATGGAAAAATACTAATTGACAAGAATAGATTTTAGATCAGAGACCATTTTAGTAAATGGATACTGGTCCTTTCTCACATACTGGGCTAAGAGGTGTCCACGCTGCAGCTGACTGTGTGCCCAAATGACTGACAAAGCTGTCAGCGAGATTTACAGTGCATTTTCACCCCTGCAACGAGAATGAAAAAGTAAAAAGGATTATGAGATTTTGCTACAATCTCCAACTGCTGAGGCATGAGAACAACACTTTAGCCAGCCTTGACAAAACAAAACAAAACAAAACACGTTCCCTTTTCTCTGAGCTTCAAGGGCTTTGTGAAGAATGCCAGAGGAGATGGAGATCAGCCTGAACAACAAACATCTCAGCCCCACTTTTTGCTCTGAAAGGGTTCAGGTGTGCAACAGAGGAACAGGGAGATGCTGAGCAGAGGCCAGCAGGGAGAGCTGCCAGAGCAGCTCGGGTGAGCACTTCTTCCCCATGCTCCTACAAACCACTGCAGCGAGCAACAGCCTCCGGAGATGGAGCAAGAGACCAGCGATGCTGCACCCCTACTGGGCTCTGCTGGCTGCTGGAGCGCACCAAGCAGGCATTGCAACTGAGGCAGAACTGCGGCATCAGAGGATCCTCCAGCTCCTTCACCCCAAGCCACTGTACTGTGCTGTTAAGCCTGGCAGGGTAGCAGAGGCTGCTGGCTGCACAGCTGACTGGTGGCACTACTTCTGCCTTTCACAGGAGCTGCTGCTGGCTGTGGGAGGCTGAATATCTGTCCTATCCATAACAATAATGATCTTCAGGCTGCTTCCTAGCAAGGATGTGGTGTTGGAGAAAATGCTTTATACTTCCTCATAGTGTTCTTAACAGGAATGGTTGCTTTTTTCTTACATATATTGTATACAGTAAACATATATAGTACATGTAATAAAAGTACTTAAACAAACTGAGCCAGCATTTTCAAGGAACTCTTAGGTTCACAGCTCTCAGTTTTGCTTCTTAGGGTATCTGTTATGGTGTATTTGGCAGTAAGCAGCATTAGCCAAGTATAGATTCATTGCAGGTACCTTGGTTTCCTTAATAGCCTTTGTACCTCAGACAGTCTGGCAACTTGCACTCTCCTCACTGCCGAGCAGCCCTGTGACTTTTTCCTGGCTCCTCTAATGAAAGACTGCAGTTGAACAAGCCAGGAAACGCCCATCTGTCTCACCCCCCACTGCAAGCAAGCGCGAGAGCTACCCCCGTCCTGTGAGTCAGAACAAAGATAGACCCCTGTCATCTATGTTGTGAAAGATGAGGTGTCGTGCATGGAGGTTAAGGGCAAGCTCAGCCTCTTTTTCCACAGGAGCACTGGAAATGTCTCTACATCTGTTATAAGTGATTAAATTTACCTGTGAGAATTTGACTGAACCACACTCTTCCTGCTTGCTTTTGGGACAATTCATTGATCTGCTCTGTGCCTCCTTTCTCCCATCTGTAAAAAGACGATGTTTATATCATTCCTTTGAAGGAGTGTTACATGTACCACTTCATTATGCTGTCTCCCCTGTTACTATGAGGCCCAGCTAATACCCGTCTCATTATCTATGATTAGCATTGATACAGTGCTATTATGTCTACAAACAAGAGATCTAAATCCTAACCTCTGAAATTCACTAGCCATTGAATTTGTACTGTCTTTCATTTGCCATGTATGAGTGCACAAAGAAATCACCAGTCACCAGAATGGGTTTGCCTGGCATTCACAAAGTAGGGAACTTCCAGGCAGGGAAATTTCCCACAGATTTTATTCTTTCCAAACCTCGGTTTGGGGAACCCCATGTTTCAAACCAAACTACTGTCTGGAAATACAATACAATTCCTCCCTGACTGGTAGGAAGATGTGTTTAACAAAAAAAAAAAAAAGTGTCTTTTTAAAAAATATTAATATTCTACCTAATTTTTCTCTTCACTAAGGATTGCATCTGGTAAATCCTGGAAAAATGCCAAACTTCACACCAGTACACACAGAGCTATGAGATCATTGCTTAAGGAATTGTCTCTAGTGTCCTGAGCTTTCCACAGTGGTGTATAAATCATTGTCTTTTGGAAAGGGCAAAACAGCCTGCTATGCAATTTTCTTATGCTAAATTGCTGTGTGGTAAGTATACACTCTTCAGTTTACTTACAATATAAATCTGGAGATTTTAGTCCAAAACTAGCTCTGGACATGCCCCCAAAGCCCTCAGCAATGCAGACTATGACTTGAAAGTGCTACATTGAGCATCCTCACATGCTCTTTTTGAAAGGAATTGAAACTACCTGACCATGCTGAGCTTCAGCTTTCAAACCAGATGCAGACTCAAGAGCAAAGCAGATCTTCCTCTTGAAAGAAGAGGAAGCATGGTAGGGTTAGTTTTGGCACAGTCTACTGATCACCAGTTCTTAGGTAGAGAGAGCAGGGAGTTTCCAAAGTAAGCTCATGATGGCACACAGCTTCTCTTGTCCTCAAGAGAGTAAGTAATTTTTAGTACTGAAGATAGAATATAGATAAAGAAATGTTAAGTAGAAAGAGATAATAATACTGCCCTCCATGTTATTTCAGAAATTAGGACCTAAGAGGAGGAGATAAAATACTCTCTATTAAAATCAAAGTGCATTCAGTGTGTTTCTGTTCAGTGCTGGTGGTATTTACTGGAATAAATAAATAAATAAATAAACATATTTGAACATCATTGATGAAGGGAGCTCTCTGTGTTAGGTTTTGTAGTGCTTGAAGTACCTAGGCCTGCTTTGTCACAGGGTGCCGGTGCTCTGAGAGAGCTCATACCTGTCCTAACAGGGTAATACAGACACAGCTCAGGACCGCAAGCATCCTCCATAGCATTTGCAGATGTACAGATTTCATAGAACCAGAGGGCTGTTACGTTAACACGGATAAGACTGTGGAGTCTCTACCACATTGTTTTCTCATCAGCACCCTGCTGTTTAGTCTGAGATTTCTGTGAAAGGAAAAACATTATCATTTAAATAGTCATCACCGTGTAAGTTCACATCAGGCTAGTATCAAATATCATGTAATAAAATGCAGTTTTACAGCAAACAGATTTCACTGGTGAAAATCTCCTCTGAGAAGTTTTTTCTAGAACAGGTGGAAGCAGAAAGTGGCTTATTTCCCAGACATTTTTCTGTTCCTCCCAGGACTCTGGCAGCCAGGCATGGGAGATGTGTTGGTGGGTGCTGTAAGCTGTCAGCAGCCTGGAAACATTGAAGAAGGGGTGCATCAGAAGCTAAAAACGTCACTTCCAAACACCCTGGATCTCAGACTAAGCAGTTATAATTTCTACCTGCCTTAGAAAGCCACCCATTATAGCTCTGCTTTGAGGGGAGGTTGCTCCACGCAACCACCTGCAGCCTCTTCCAAGGAGGGAGGAGGCTCTACTGCTCACTCCAGCCTTAACAATCCCTCAGTGTCTTGGACAAGCTGAGAATTTTACTTCTTATCTCACACACCATTCACTTCTTGTGGCCTAGGCTGTAGAATGTTCGAAAAAAAAATGCTGATTGCCTCAAACTCTCCCTCACCGAAGAAAGAAAACCAACAAAAGAACAAACCTACATGGATGCTCCAGACATGAAAGAGAAATTTGTCTCTTCTCCTCAGAAGGGCATACAAGATCATGAAAAGCAGTGCCCTGATTTTGCAGCACCCCAGCATAGAAATATTTCAAGCAAAATGATCCAAAATTAATTCAGTGGAACATAAAACAGCCTAGAATAAATATATGCACTTTACTTAAAAAAAAAAATATTGTTTTACGATATACAAACTACCAATCTTTCTCCATCTGATAGCATCTGCCTGTATCAAAATAAAGCCTGTAAGCAAAATGAATGGCGCCAGCTCTCAGTTAAGTATTTTGAATGAGAGCAAAAATCATGTTTGTCTTCTGGATAAGACTGGATGCAGTGTCCTTACTGTAGCAGAATGAGCACTCACATGCCTGCCTCTCCCTGGCACAACTTTTCCTCCACATGATCCAAAATCACAGTGTAAGCACCAAGTTGCTGTGTGTCTCTCAGAGCAGAGGAGCAAAGATACATTAAAGTTAACTCCATTGCAGTTAACAAGAGCTGGAAACAGAATAATATTACTGAAAAGTTGATGGAAATTGGTAATTGGTGGTCCATATCCCTAGTTCTCCAGTATGGTGCCACTTCCTTAGGACTTTTCAGTTGTCCCCTGAAGTTCAGCTATTATGTGATCCAAAACACCATGAAATCAATCTGATTCAGGAGTAAAAACATCAACGAAACAAAACAAAAAGCCTCTAACCATAAATGAAGCAGATTTAGGCAGGGAGGGATTCTTTGGTAGCAGCAACCTAGGAAGGATCCCATTCATGTTCACAAGGCTCTTTTGCTTTCATTTCAGCAATTCAAGTCCCAAATCTGAAAATATTAAGCAAATTATAAGATATAAGACAAAATTTATGGATTCTAGGATTTCAAAAACTATGGTTGTTAATCAGATAGGATTCCAGAAAAGGAGCACCCAGACATATATGGTAAAGATTATAAGGAAAAAAATATTCTGTCTACGGTCTTGCTGTGAAAGTACAATAGCAGTGTTTTATGCTACACTGTATGCATGTTTGTGTACTTTAATTACTGTGTAGTTAATTATTTGCAACTAAGACATCCTTATAAGAGGCAAAGCTATAGCAAATACTCTAAAGGGCAAACATCCCATTATGGACTACCAACCACAGCAGGATTGCAAATATGGACTATTTTATCTACAAGGAAGAGGCACACACTGGACTTGATTCGGTTGCCTGAGAGTAAACCACCATTACAAGGTGGCGATTGCCATCTTATCAGCATTGTACATTTGTACATCAGTAAGCAGATTTTTGAGCTAGTAATCATGCTTGTATCAGGTATCCCTAAAACTGAGTGTATTTGTATAAGTAAGTTCTGTGAAACAGTTCCAGTCTGTTATTTAGAGCTTGGAAGAGGACATTTTTCTGACATTGAGATTTAGGGAAAGTATTGATGTTAAATTGGTAACTTAACCCTGCTACATGGCAGTAGAGGGGTTCTGTGTTCATACTCCTTACTCCACAGTGTTCATGTACTGATTCCTAATTTACGAATGCACATGTCAGCAAGGACTTACCTATGTTGAAAAGATGTGATTTTAACTTCAGATTTAAAGGATCTCTGGAGTAACTTGACACAAGATGTGGTAAATCTGTTGCATACTGTAGTTGAAAAAGAAAATACAACGTAACATCAGATAAGCCATCATGCTGAGAAACAAGAACATTGACATTAACTGAAGAATAAACCTTATAGGTTGGATTTAGGTAAGGTAAAAATACACATGCTTAACTATTGTAGCATTTCTGTTCAAAAATGCAAGATTTCAGAGATTTAGTTAATTGTTCTATCCAAGTCAAGCTACTGAGCAGACAAGAGCCACTTTCCTCCATTACCCTAAACTTCTTCGTTTACACAACCCCTACCACCATGGCCCCAATCTCAGAGTCCAGTGGCTGTTACAGTACAGATGAGAAGCAGTAACAGAAACAGAATGCTCTTCTAGATAAAGGAACTGTGATACGAAAAACATAGGGGAGGCAGTTTCCTGAAATAAATATATTGGATTCTTTCTCTCATGGAGCTCAAACCTTTTTCAAACCTTTCCAGAGAACTTAATTAATCTTTAATATACCTGTCAGTCAAGTGCACTACAATGAGCTTAAGAGCTTTCTGTTGCTGGACAGCTTTTGAGAGGGTTGAAAGCAAGGCTGAAACATGGGGATTATTTAACATCAATAAGAAATTACTTTAAAAAAAACATGTTCATTGTTTGGTAGTCGAATTGGATAGGATTTTAAATAGCTGTTAACATTTTCTGCCAGTTGCAAGATGAAACTGAGTTTGTCAGTGCTCTTTACCAAACCACGTTTTGCAAACTGAGCCAGATAAGTGTAGCACAAGATAAGACACCCGCACACTGGTCTTGAAATCCTTCAGAGACAAGGCACCTTAGAAGGGAAAGTTTGCTCCATCAGCCCATTCTTGAAAAGCAGTTTGCTTCCTGGTATAAATCATTTATGTTGGACTGCAATGCCAGGCATACAGATCTGACTAATAATCTTCCCTGATCTTCACAGGTTGAGATGAGTATCACAAAGCAGTTGCTTCCTTGTGAGCTACCAGATAGAAAACTGATAACCATGATGTTCTAGAGGTATCAGTCTCATCTGCGTGACTAGGAAGATAAGTTTCTTGGGTAAAATTAACAAGATAAAATCAAAATCGTGGAGGCTAAGCAGCAATATGACTGTCCTGTCATACTGGGGAAATCAGGGAGGGAGCACAAATGGTGCATGAAGTTACATGCTGGAAACTTGATTCGTGGTAGTGAATGTTTAACTGCACATGCACCACTTTTCCTGGTTTTGTTTGTGTGTTTTTTTGTTTTCTAATTGAGCTCTAATTTCCATTTAATGAAGCACTTCCCATTGGACTGAATAGTGAAAAAGAAACTTCCCAACAGAATGAACACACAAACTGCTGCACAAAAGGCAAATCACACCAAAATAAAGCAATTACCATCTCCTCAGTTACTGAAGTGTGTGCGTGCATGTGTGTGTTTAAGATGAAGTCTGCACTTCAGAATTGTGGACCAAAGTAGCAAGTCTTTAGGTACATTTTTATTTAGACATCTTGCATTGAGTTTGCTCATTTCCTTTTAAACTCCTGATGATATAATATTAAGGGTTTCCCCAGGGAAAATGTTGGAGGGTGGGGAAGAAAGAGCAGAATTTCCTGTATAAGCAAGTCTTTATTTCTACCAAATTTATACCAAGTCACTGTACAGTTTACAGCCCGCTAGAGCTAAGCAGCCTGAAGTTTCAGTTGTCTGAAAAGTGAAAGAGGAGGTGTTGTTATCAGGAACTTAACCAGGAATTTATGGTTGCAACTTGCTTTTTTTTTTTTTTTTTTTTTTTTTTTGGCTTTTTCCTTATTTCTTTTCAGACATGCAGACTTATCACTACTGGTTTCAGTCAGACGGAATTTCACCAAAGAAAAGCTTTGGCCAGAGATTAGAGCACTGACTGGTGACACTGAAATCCCCAAAGTGCGTGATTCATAAGGGGGATCTGAAACTGGATTTCACATTCACAGCTAGGTGCCCTTGGTCATGTAGTTATTGGGCTTTCTGGGATCAGCTTCTGGAGCTTATGAAAGCGTTAGTTTGCTCCTGATCAGAGAAATTAGAATTGGGGAAGTTCTGAAACTTTCCAAGCACTTCTAAGACATGGATGCTACACAGTCTTGCCAGACCTCCATAAGTGCTGACCTTAGGAAGCACAGTATTATACATGCAGGACAATCATGCTTCTCCACCCTCCCCTGTTTTTGTAAATTTGTGTTACAGGTCAAGACTTGAGAATAAATAACACAGATTTACTCAAAGAGAAAGGTTTGAGTTTTAAGTGAGTTTTAAGAAAAATTTGCATTTAATTACAGTTATGGAAACTTGACCATCCTGAAATTAAGCAGAATTTCCTTGAGACAAGGAAACATTATTATCGGACAGATTTCTTTTGGCAGTAATAGCTAACTAAAAGTTTGGTTTTAATTAGCTTAAGCAAACTCAAAAACAGGGAAGTTAAATTCTTATTAGAGCAGCTTGACAATAAATGAGCACATGATTTTTGCTCTCACAAGGAAAGCAGGAGGAAAAAATACTTATTTTCCATGGAAATGTGACATTGGCTATATGCCACTTAATGCGGTTTGTCAATAAACAACATGCTTAGGTAAAAATGTTTGCTTTGCAGAGCAGCAAGGTTTTTGTTTACTTTCTTGGTTTGGTTTCTTGTTTTAGAAATAGTAAGTTTGCTGAATTGCTCTTTGAGGGAGATTCTCTAGAGGGCTCAGAAGAGAAGAAATAGGAAGTTTTGTAATTAAAAGTGATTTGAGTATGAATAAAATACTGAGTCTAAATAAAAGATTGCTTTCTGTGCTTATATGGAATCAGATTTTAAAAGATATTGGTTGTTGGTGGTGGGGAAGTATCCATGAATGAAAGGGAAAAGAAATCTTTAAAAAATCTGAGCAAGGATCCTTTAGATTAGAAGTTTCTTTTCTTTAGCACTGCACTCTTTTTTTTTTTTTCTTTTGGATGCACTGATCCAAGTTGTCTCTTGGATTTTTGGATTTTTTCATTTTCTTCCTACGTTTTCTGTACATAATTTGATTTTCATCTCAAAAACTGGACATTTGTCTGCCATATTTTACACAGACACTAACACAATAAGATGCTGGTCTCAGTTAGGGCTGCTAAGTGGAAAAAATACCATAAAATCCTTCCATCCAACATGTTAAGCAATTCAGCTGTTACCTATTAATCTACAAAAAGTGGAAAGTATAGCAAAACATGGCACAGATAACAAGGTAAAGATGAACTGATTAGCCCTGATGTCTGTATTTCAAATTGCTCTGCCAAAATGAAAGCCATTAGCTACAGAGCACATTAAAAGCTAGAGCTCCAAACCTGAATTCATCAGCTGTCCCTATGGAAGTCTTTTTCGTGACTACCTCAGAGTTATGTAACAAAGTTAGGGCCTAGCTGCTGGGTTTTCTGGTTAGGAACTTTTTTTTTTTTTTTTTTTTTTTCCTGCTAGCAAGACTGACATCTAGTGGCTTCATCAACTTATCCCCAAGTATTTAAATACTCGGTATTTCAAGCAGTTTGCTTTATAAAAGCATGCAAGCCAAACACTTGTCATGTGGTTTGGGGGCTTCATACACACCGGTCTTACATTTGCCATTCTTCACAAACAGTATTTTGGCCTTGTAATGCCTGATCTGTGAAGCATGAGTGACAATCAGGCATGTCCCCCTTCTGGGAGAGGAAGGAGCAGCCTGGAACTAAGCCTGGAAAGCTGTTGCATGACTATGGACTCAGAGGTCACTTCTTGCTTCAGTTTCCCCTTTTCCTTTCCCTGTGGCTTCTGAGAAGGGTTGGATGATCTATAGAGCCAACAGCTAAAATCAAGAGGCTGCTTTAGCCATATCGGCTTTGGGTTGCTTCATTACAGTTTGTTGTTTTGAGGAAGCCCAATCGAGGTTTGCAGAAAGTTCAGTTAGACTTGCAAATAAAAATTGTTGATCATTTCGGTGGAATATGAACATAGTGGCCTTTCTGTGGATTTTTTTTTCTCAGATATTGTAGTCCCTGGCAAAAAGAAAACCAAAACATATACACATATACACTATAGAACTTGTACTTGCAGTCTGGCTAGCCCCCCGTGCATTCATTGAAGATAAATGTGTACTCGTACTTCAATATCATTTAGTACCTGTGATTAGATGAAGAACTGTTGCTTCTTGATTCCCTCTTTGCCTCTTTGTCTCAGTTCTGCAAAGTAACCTGAAAAAGCAAAGTTTGAGCCCTAGAGAAAGCCCATCTAAAACCAAAAGTACAGATGTTCAGGAGTCTACACATTCACACCAGACTATAGGAGCATGACCACTAAATATTTTTTTTTCCTGAAACACCCATCACAAAGTAGGAACACAAATACATCCTCTCCTTCACATTTTTATTCTTGTCCCATTGAAGAGCACATTCTTAAGGCAAGACTAAACCTGTGCTATTGCTTGAGCATACACACTGCAGCACAGCAGGGATTTGGTGCTAGCTGGGCACACACTAGCCTCACTTTGAACAAGCAGGAGTGACAAAGAGAACCTCAAATCAGAAAAACATTGAAACTCCAGTTTCTTCCTCTCCTGATGCATTTTAAATTTCTCTGCATTCCTGGGCCCACCCAGGCCACAAAGTTAATGAGAATTGCCCCACTGCTATGCCAGTATGTGCCCAGCTGTTATGTACTGCTCTGGGCTATCTCATCAGTCACTGCCACCAGAGCTTCACCTCCTCCCCAGAGGGTGAGAGGGATGCCCTTCTGTCATACCACAGATGCCTCTGGCAGGGTGAGTACCTTCATCCTGCAAGAGGCCGCTGGAGCAGCTTTCACACCTTAACAGGCAGTGAAGTGTTTAATTCTGTGTACAAGCTAAATAACTACCTTTTATCAGTTCTGTCTCTCTGCCAGACATTTCTTCTTGCACTGTATCTGTAATCTTAGGCTGAAAGAGTATGCCCTGCAAAATCTGGAAGAAACAGATCATAATGGTATTACAACTGGTCCCAACACAATACATTTTCCTACTTCCCTTAACGTTCAATGTTCAGAAAACCTGAAGGAAAGATATAACCTTACTACTTTCTCTTCTTTGTGCTTATTCAACCTGAGGACAGGATTTTATTTTATTTTTTCCCTAAAAGAAAATCCTGTACTGACGGATAAGGGCAAATGGAAATGTGTTTTTACACAAGAAATTGTGTTTCTGAATGAGTCTTTGGGTAGGTAGCTTGCTGGAGATATAGTAAGTTCCCCTGGACTGTTTTTGAAAGGTCCCATTTCTGTGCTTTCCTTTTCAGATGACTTTTGCTCCCAAGTCATGCTCAGCTGAGATGCTAGCAGATTCACCAGGCCAGCTTTAGGTACAGGTCAAATAGGGACCTGCCACGGTCAGCAACAAGCTGCGTGAAAGAACAGCCAAGGCTCTTCTGCTTTTCTACTCTGTGTCAAAACTGTAATAACCTGGACTTTGCATTGCTACTGCTATTGCCACCACCTAAAGGCTATGTATGCACTTGCTCCTATGTGGGTGTTCAGAGCTGCCCTTTCCCCTCTCCCCAGCACTCCTCTCTCCCCATGACAAAGTCAGACACACAGTCTGGAGGCAGCAAAATTCAAATTTCGCCTACGCTGTCAAAAATTTCAAAGCCATGCAACACTTTCCAGAGACTGTGTCATAAATGTTAACTCTTCTCCTTTTCATACATCAGTATGTGTACATCGCTAACTTATTAGTCACATGAATCCGGTTTCCTCCTTCTCTCTCAATTCCTCCGTCTGTATTCTGCAACCCGTTTTCTCCTAAAAGCAAGATTTTGCAGCCAGGAGAAATATATAAAATATGTATACACATATATACAGGTCTTAACTGTTCCTCCCCAAAGCAATACAATTCTGTGATTTTCCATTAATTTCACCAAAGCAAAAGGGCTGTGTATTTTCTACACCCTGCCTCTACCAGCTTTGTTACCGTTGATTTTCCATGCATATTTTTGTATCTTAGAAACTGAGACTCCCTGATCTGAACTACATACAGATCCATGTGCACAGTAATGAATAAGGACCCAAAGAGATGCGTTGCACAGGAAAGAGAGATACCACTCACCGACTTGCAAAAACAGGGACTTCCTGACAAACTTCATGTGATGTATCACAGAATTCCTCTCCTTCCTCTATTCTAGGGGAAGGTAAGCAAAGAGATCAACGTGCAGCACCCCCTTATTCAGGGAGATGTTTATTCTTCCATTGCACAAAAGCACTGGAATATATGGTCTGCCCATCTGTGTTGCTAAGAAACAGCGCTCTGTTGCCTTGGGACTTGATTCAGAATTCAAAAACGAAAATAGTGTCTCAGTAGACTGCATAAAATCAGCTTGAAACCTAGCAACAAGGCCGCAAGTTCAATGTGATTCTTACGTGTTAGAAAACAAGGATATTAGAAAGAAAATATGACTGAGGAAAAGAAAACAGTAATTTGAAAATAAAACAGAGCTGTTGTATCACCAATTATCCTAAGGGACAAAGCCATCTTTTTGCTAAACACACTTCTATAATAAGATCTGATGTTTTTCTACCCTGTGCTCTGAGTAGGTTCATATTGATTATAACAAGTGAACACAAAGCAGCACCAGTATTTACACTGCTATTTCCTGAATATTCACCTTGTGCAGTACGACAACACAAGAGTCAGGATAGCAGAATTCATTTCCAGTCTCTAGTTCAGTTTTCAAGCACTCTGCCAACAGAATAATTTAATAATTTCTACACAGGCCTTGAAACGATCGCCATTAAAATGGCATGGATTGTAACTGGGGGCGATTACTTAACCATATATACTTAACATCACCCAGTCTTTTGTGTATTTGCTTACGTGCAAATGCCGTATGAATAAGAACATAACTCCAGTATAAAATTCTAAATACATTGGAGTATCATTTCACCTTAACATATGGTAATTACATGCTGTTGGAACCCGCATTTGTTCAATCAGCTATTACATTAAAAAAATCTGTTCCCTCTGGTTGCAGAACTTCATTACACAGCTGAAACTTTGGCCAGGACTCCAGTAAAGTAGGCCAGGTCTGAAATGAGTTATAGTTCTCAGCTGAGTAAACATGGTTCAGTTGTTTGTTTTTCTTTTTTAATGTTTCATCATGAAATCACAAGGAACTATTCCTCAGCTATGAGATATGACTGTGTACATAGTGGATTTAACTGGAGACAAAGGAGGAAGCAAAATTTGTTGTTGACAAATCACCTGGGGACACCTGAAAAGTTTTCACATTTGTTTTTCCTTGTTTTTCTTCTTATAAGTATACTATTTTCAACAGAAAAGAAAGTTAAAAATAAAAACAAGGATTCTTCCTTAAACATTCGTAAGCTTACAGCACTTGCATGCAGTTTCTTCAGCATTTGTAACTCTTGCAATTGATCAACTGTTTTGGGCCCAAAGAGTATCTGGGGAAATACCTTTGCCTCTCTCTCTCTCTCTTTTTTTTTTTTTTTTTTTTTTAATTTAGTTTGGAAAGGCATTCAGGTATTATTGAGAGTTTACACTGAGAGAATGCATTTTTCTGCATTATTCAGAAAATGAACCTTTCTTTGGGTTTTCAGCTGAAAAGAAAGTTGGAGGTTGTAGCTGAGATTTGTGGTAGGATTTTGTATTAGTTCAAACACAGAAAGCTCTCACAGCAGCCTTAAGGTAAACGATAAGATGTATTTGCATGATCCTTTGCAAGCTTATGCTACTGAGGTACCTACAGTTTTACTGAACAGAAAACGCCATCAAACAGTTCCTTAAATAACTTGAGGAAATAAAATCATGCTGCACTGCCAGAAGATGGCAGCATGCCACCTGTTTTACAGAGCAAAGGATTTTTTTATTTTTTTTTTTTTAAGCCCAAGAAAGCTGAAGAGTAAATCTTTTTGCTCTACTGCTGCGTAGCAAGAGGGCTTGAAATTTTCCTACACAAAATCACCTCATATTTTCAGCTAAATATAAGCTCTTTGTAGACTTAAATAAGATTAAGGAGACCTTAAGAGTACAAGCTAGGAAAAGCAGTAAAGCTAGCCAGGATCTAGTCTGAGCTGCAAAATCTTCTTAGGGACAAGCAAGCACAGATGGAATATCACACCCAGATTTACCCTTGAAAACTGTGACCAACAATATCTATACTTTCTACCTTGAAAGAAGGAATTAAAAAAAAAAAAAAAAAAAGGAAGGAAAGAAGGAAGGAAGAAAGGAAGAGAGAGAGAGAAGAAAATATGCCCATTGACTATTTATTTTTCACCCTATTCTCTTTTATGATTTATATTTTATCACATGACCTTTTGAGCTTGCTCTGTTCTTCAATATTTTTTAGGATTTTTTTAAACATGAATTGCTTAAAAGTGCCAAGAGTGAAAGAAACAAAAAGATGTACTTCTGATTTTGAAAACAGACAATGAATGAACCAGTCTCTAGCCTATGTTGGAAACAGAATATTTTCTTTGTTGTTTAAGGGCAAATGGTGGCTTAGTGTTCTTTTGCTATAACTTCTATAAGGAACAACTCCACAGATTTCATAAATACATTTCTTAATCCTGAAACCTTTTTAGTGACTCAGTAGAATAAATCCTGATTTACACTAAAATAACTGTTTAATTTTGCTTATTCTGACTAGTTCATCAAGCCCAGGAATTAGTGGAGTGTCTACCCACTGCAATGCAACTCTTAAATATCCCAGCTAACTTCAGGATCAATGCCTACAGGTTCAGGTCAAGGTAACATATCCATCTCAGCTAATTAGCCTTCATATTCAAAGTCATAAAAATATAATTCTATTGCATTCAAGTGCTGAAGTAAATAAATGCACCAGCTCAGAGCTATTTTAGGCTTCTCTGCACTTCACAAGGAGTTGTGAGGATAATTCCTTATCACCATTCCTTCCATAGAGATGAAAGAAAAGAACAGTCTCAAAGATGAGGCAGGGACAACTTCTATTTCTTAAAAATACAATAGGCAGGAAAAATAACTGGGTTACCTGGAATAGCAGAACTAGAAAAACAAACAAACAAAACAAAACCAAAAAGAACCAAAACAAACAAAACCCCGCAAATATCAGAATCCCCAAGTTGGCTCCCACACTTGTCAAACTTGAGACCTTATAAATTTATTCTTTTTTTCTGGTTATGCTTTCAAACATCTCCATTATAGTTTACTTTAAAATAGTCTAGGACACATAACTAAAAAAACTCACCTGTCTGTGCTGTGAGAATTACCACAAAGTTAATTTGGATGGAAAATTTAGAAAGTGATTGATCAAAAAAAAAAATCATAAAGCCTATTTTGTCTTTTCTAATCCATTCTGATAGAAGTCATTCTGTTGTTTCCAAACCACACAGAACTGAAGAGAAAATAAACACACGATAGACAGGAATAGAAATGATAGCATAAAGCTCACTCTTATGATTTGCAGCGTCCATCCAAATCAAATTTAAGTCAGACAGCAATTTCCTCCCTCCTTCCAAACACCTTTTTTTCATTAAGAATCACAAATGTAAGTGTGTGTATATATATGAAATCAGCTTATACTTATTTGGCATTTCCATGCTTTAAAACAATTATCACCACATAGTCTCAGTCTAATAAGTCAAGTTACAGCCTTAGCCTTTATCACCAAATTCTTAATCCCTCACTAACAGGATTTAAGTTACCCAAATTGCTGACAAAACTGAAACAGGGATTCTACATCACTGTGGATTTAATGTCATTACATTAGTTTTTGCTGAAGTCATGATGTTCCTTTTTCTGAGACTGATTCCAGTGGGATTGGATTCCCTGAATTTTGAATTAACCAAGTACCTGAAACTGTGATAGATAAGACAACAGTGGCTTGATGTATATTGCTTACTTGTATTTGTTCAAATAATTCAACCTATTTCTTATGAGCTAACTAACTTTATCATCACACTTTTGTATTTTTTTTCCTCATCCTACTCTTCAAAATGTTTAGTTTTAGTCCTACCTTTTCTGAAACCAGTTAGCCTTTTTCAGACATTTCCACATCCTTTGCAAGGCTAGGAAACCATCCACCTAAAAAGCTGAAAAATAACCACCAAAACTAGGGTCTGTACATCCATGTAGATGATGTGTGAAGAACAAAGCCTCTCACTTAAATGTATTGACACAGACAGTATCTGCTGAAAATAGCAGTGGGGCCGCTGTGGAGGTGACTAGAACTGGCTGGAACCTGCTAGGACCAGCTGGATCCAGCTAGAAGTGACTGGATCTGGCTGGAACCTGCTAGAACTGACTGGATCTGACTGGAACCAGCTGGAACCGGCTGGATCTGATTGGAACCAGCTGGATCTGGTTGTGTCCAGCACGGGGCAGCCTCCGGCCTTCTCTCACAAAGGCCACCCTGCAGCCCGCCCTGCTACTGAAACCCTGACAAACACCCCTAATGCAGCTTTGTATATAAAAAGCCACATATTCTAATGATCTTTGGCCTAATGGTAAAATTCACCATGTAACCTAATACACTAAAGTGCACAAAAAGATTTCCCTACAGTCCGATGCTAGTAAACCATTGAAGTGAAATCAAGCAGACCATTTTTTCATTAAGATAGCAGTGGAAAGTATATGCTCTGATTTAATCAATCACACACTGGAAGATATCTGCCATACATTAATCAATACCGTAAATTTGGGGTCCTGCAGTTTCTACATTTCTGTTCAGAAGAAAACCATGTAATGGATGGGACAGGAGGATTCAGGCCTCACTACATCATTCATACACAACAAAATAACATAATGGGCTGAAATACAACACCTGGAGTTGGACTCGATTGATCCCTGTGGGTCCCTTCCAACTTGGGATATCCTATGACACGAACCTTGTGTAAAACATAATAAATGTTCTGAAAAACTTGTTTTGTATGAGGTTTGCATATCTGCGAAAACTATCAAGTCACTTCATTGACAGTACATTCCCTGAGCTAGCTGGAGAAGTGTATATCTTTATATTTTTATAATATCTTTAAATACATATGTACAAGGAATACAAGGCTCTGACCTCTCCTTAAGGAAACTGCAATAAGCCCAGATTGACCTACAG
The DNA here is from genome assembly GCF_040182565.1 of Anser cygnoides. Taxonomy (NCBI): domain Eukaryota; kingdom Metazoa; phylum Chordata; class Aves; order Anseriformes; family Anatidae; genus Anser; species Anser cygnoides. The sequence goes on along the minus strand of NC_089874.1, from coordinate 29,760,552 downwards.
ACCTCAGTTTCTTTAAACTTTACAGAAATGTGTATCTCTATCAGAGCTTTATGATTTAGGCCTATGTCTACAAATGAAGATCAATGCAGAACAATTTATAATCTAAGGGAAATGTATCCAAGAATAGTATTTCCCTTAAAAAGAAAAAACGGCGCACCTGAAGAAAGGGGCATGTTTTCAAAGTATGTATCATGAGAGAAAGCTCAGGGGAGTCTAGGACTGAGAAAAGCATATTGTCATCTGGGGTTAAAAGGACCTCTTTCCTCCATAAAAGAAGGAAAATTGGAGAACCTTAAATGCAGCACACCAGGCTCCTACAGCTTAGAGTTTGAAAAGTTTAGGTGATTTAAAAGAATTCCACTGACAACTAGGACATTCATTGCTCAGACTTTTTAAGTCACTATAATTTAAATTTTACCTTGGTTATATTAATTTCTTCACCATTTATGTATATATTTGGGTTGAACGGTCTACATCTGGAAATAATTTAGTAACTATGGAATACCCCTAAGCAACTATGGAATACCCCTAAGGCTGCTTCAGGCTTGGCTACAGGATCATAGAAGTGTTGTTTTGAAGGGACTTTTGGAAACCTTCTAGTCCAACATCTGCTTGAAACAGGACTTTCACATAACATCAGGCCAGCTTTGGCCTTGATACAGCCAACTCCTGAAAGCCTCCAAGGATGGGAATTCTACAAACCCCTCTGGGTAAACTGTTCAAGAGAAAAATATGACTTGAATATTTAAGACAGAAAAGTTTCCATCCTTAGTGCACTTTGGACATTTGAGTTGCAGCTTGGAGTAGCACTCTGCTGTGCAACTACAGCTACACATCTGTCTTGGGCACCCTGTTTCTTGAATTAGGTGTTCATACAACCCACCGGATTGTTGCAAATCAAATCCTAGATATCCAGCTCTCATCATTCAATATCCTCTAACTCAGCTTTGCAAATTTCTTTTATAGCTGGGCACATGACTTGGAGGTCCTAGAATGCTATGCAGTACAGTTCATAAGCCATCCTTTCGGATGTGTCCTGCAGATCCTTCAAGACTCATAAAGCAGATATAATAGTATTTTCCTACATACTGAAAGGCATATGAGTTTGATGGAAGGGTATCTGAATACCAAGTCCTACAAGAGGAGTACATGATGAAATCCTTACCAGTACCTTTAACAGGCTGTAGAAAGGGGAGAGGAAACGAAGAGTTGCATAAGAAAGCAAGGGAAATGCAGTAGTCCTAGAGAATGTCACAGACACTGAAGTATGTTGTGGATGGAGGAACTGAGACCTGTTTTGACTAGCACAGCACTCGGACTTCATGCAGTGAGTGAAAAAGATAAAGCCCCACTCGCTCTGTCCACCTTGAATGAGATATGAACCTAATACATGTTCTTTGCAAACTGTGTTTGAGAGACAGTTTCGAATCATTACCTTGTCCTCATTTGCTATATCAGGGTGAAGGTAATTTCTGCAGGATATTTTTACTAGTTGGAAACTCATTTGTTAAACAGCAGAAAAATTTTACTAGAAATCAATAATGGTTTAATAAAGACAATTCTTTAATTATATAATAGGGCCTTTCTTCTTTCAAATTAATTTTCCAGTAATCCCCATATTTCTCTAACAGATGGGAATAATTATCTTGGGTCTGCTGAATAACCTTAAGCCATTACATTCCTTTAGCTAAGCATAGCTTTATTTAACAACGAAATGAACATTGTCTTTGTAATGAAGATCTGCAATTCTGAATGCTTTATATTGTAAATACAAAATTCTACTATTAGAGGCTGTATATTATTTCAATCAGCTAGGACCCTTTCAGGCAAATCGACTAATCATTTTCTAACACATGCAATTATAAACTGTACAATAAGGTGTTAAAAGTTATGAATTCCCAAGATTCTTTATTCAGTGTTTCAGAAGCCAAATCAAGCATAAGGTCATTACTACACAGGTGCTAATAAATATACACTACTTCCAAAGACTTAATAGCAATTCACATAGATTGTGTATATGCACAGCTCTAAATCACTTATTCATTTATAAATTGAAATCATTAATTCAACTGCTATATTACAATAATGTGTCACACTGTAGGACTTAAAATATATTTACATTAAGGTGGATGGGGTTTGCTTTCATTATTCAATATGCTTACACACACACACACAAAAGGAAAACAATGAGAATGAGTCAGATCAGTATAGGTAGGTCAGTGCACGAAGAAGCCTGGCTTTTATTTATTTAACAATAAAATAAAGGAAAAAGTAAATACTTCTGTAACAACAGTCAAAGGTTCTTGTTGTTCTTTTTTTGTTCTCTTAAATGTCTCAGGCTTATACTCACAATCATTTTCGTTCTGAAAAGCGTGTTTGGTGAAAATGCCCTTACACTTACAAACGAGAGCTTTATATTGGAGTTCCCTTGTGACCGAACAGTGAATACCGATATCTTCTATCCTTTGATGAAATACCATTTTGACCTGTTTTTCTGTTCATTCTTTATATTTTTCTTTCTCTTTCTGTTTTAGTCTTAGGCCCTTTCTTTATTCTCTCCCACCACAGGGCTGGTAAGATGATGTAGCATTAGCTGGTGGCTCTGCAGAGGTCAGGCACTTTTTTTCATGGCTAAGCTGGATGTTGAGAAATTATGTGTATGGCTTTGGTTAGTGAATGGCTTCTGGTCCCATATCTTTCTGGCCTATGGTACAGGAACTGTTGCAGATGTAGGAAGAGAAAGTATCTTTCAGGAAGCTGTCTTTCATAACACATTTATACTTTGTCCTGTTCAACGCTTTTTTTTTTTTTTTCCAAAGAAAATTGAAGATTCTACAATTCTCCCAAGTGAATGAAACTGTTCGATTGTAATAATACCTTGTATCATCTCAAAGACAGTGATGCCACACGGGGCTGGTACACACTTCTGTATACACAAAGCTGTGTATCTACTACACCTTCATGTTGCATTTCTGTCCTTCTGACTCTTTCAAATGTTTCACATCAGCTGCATGGCTCTCATTGAAAGGAGGTACTTGTTAGAGTGATCTGTAATCTAATTATAACAACAAAACTATCAAAAAGACTTCATTACTCACTGTTTTACCTAAGGTTCATGAAGCAATTAGCCACTAATTTAAGAAAGGAGATATCAAACTTATTGCTTGGTGAAAATTTAAGCATACATCAAAGACTTTTTCTGAATAAATGCAAGCTTAGTTACACAGGTAACAGCCTTACTGATTTAAACTGCTTGTCCTAAAACAAGAACCTGCACAGTACAGTGCCTAGTATTTGGTATTCCAAATCTTTGTATGGTACTCCAGATAAAGCATTCAACATTCTTTGTATGGTATCTGCTTATGTCCTCTGGTTCCAAATGTAACGCTTTTAAATGCAAGTGCAACAGCATGTATTAGGGCTGGACTCCTAGTTGTTTTGGACAAAAGGCAGTAAAAATTTTAGAAGGAATAGCTATCTAGTGAGCACCTTTATTTCTCCAATTTTATAAAAGCTATTCACATTAAAATAAAACATGACATCATCTTTGACACAGAAAAGGTTGCATGCTTATAATCCAGAAAATAAAGTTAAAATCTCCAACTGCAAATCAAATAGTGATACATGGTCATACAAACAGGGATCAAAGAAAAATCTAGATTCTTTTGTAGCAAGAATCTTATACGCTTGACTGACTGACAGACAGCCTTTAATAACGGCTGATGAAGAGGGTTAGATGTTAAAAGCCAGAGCAGTATGGCAGAGTTCAGTGAAAGCTTAGGAGTGGAACCACAGAGACTAAGTCCTAAATCCAGACTGGGATGTGTCATCTGGCAGGCAAGGCTTATCTGGGTGTATATCCCTCCCTAGATGGAATTTGAGCTGCTGTTCTTTAATCAAGTGATCAGCTACAAAATATCCCTTGCTTTAAGAGACAAAATTCCTATTCTGTGAGTCTTCAAATAATGTTCCCGTGTTAGCAGATAGTCTGAAATATTTACCCAGTGCCGTGTCTCAAGGAAAAAAAAAAAAAAGTAAAACTAGCAAAGAATGAAGTCCCTAGTTACCTACCAATAATCACCTGGAAATCCACAACAGGCACTATGAAGAACTTAACAGTAATTATCATGGTAGAGAACGCTGCCCAATGCCTCTCTCAGTTCAAATTGGTTTGAATCAGGATAGTTGAAGGTACAGATGGATAAGCTATTGCCAGAGCTTTGAAGGAAAAGAGCTAGATGCCTCCTTCTTGAAATGAAGTGAAAGCTCTCATTAATGCTTTGCATAATCAGAGGGAACTAACTGAAGAACAGTAGAGATACCAGAGAATTAAAAATTAATAATCTTAGCAGTATACAATACTGAGGTAGTTTGTGTATCCCAGGTCTGAAAGATACAGAAAGTTGCAGATTTCTTTTGGAAAGTAACCTTGAAGGACACAGAAATACTGTAAACATTCATAAGAAATGTGCTACCTGAATTGTCTGCTATCATGACACCATCCTGGAAAAAATTAGGTAGTCACAGAATAGCCAGGATAAAGTCACAGGAACATCTTTTTTGTCTCTTAATCCACATTGCTCATAATGACAATAAATTCATTTGCTGACATCTCTGATATGGATTTAATTTAAGGATGGACAGATAGATGGATTATATTTCTGTCTCAAAAATTCCCATGTCTGTTTGTTCAGAGGGGAATTCCTGAGGATCTACTTCAGACAGCCTGACTGAAGAGACTTTGCTCTGCATAGTATCACTCTGCCTCCAGCTGCCACACAGAGTTACTACTGGCATCTTCCCTACAGGGAACAACAGAGATATTTCTCCTCATCTGTAGATACTGGAAAGCAAACAGCAGATGGACTGAGTTTCCAAGTCTGTCTGATGCTACTATTTCAGGAGAGTCAGCAAAAGAGCCTTGTAATCATTTCCCATCTTAATTTGTTTGTTGATAGTAAAACTCCTAGTTTCTACACAATTTCCAGCTGTGCTAGGTTCAGATCACGACACATATGCAATTGGAGATGTGATGCAGACATCCTTGTGAAAAACAAATGCAGCATCTGCCAAAGAACTTGCTAAGCCCACTCTTCACTTGGCGGGGAGAGAAGGGCAGAGCTGAAGCCATAGCTCCCCTGTGCTGTGTGGGGCACAGCTTCCCCTGTGCTCTTCTTGTTCTGTCTGCCCCATCCAGGCACGCAAGTGCAATGTAAAGGACATGGGATACATAACTGAATCTCCTTACAGGTTTGTGCTTAACCAGAAGAAGCTTATTCTTATACAGAGTCCAAGGTTTAAGACTAAATGCGTGTTATATCAGAGTCAAATATACTCCCCGCGTGATTACTCAGTGATAGGCAGGAATCAGACAAGATAGTCTGTCAGTCCCCTTTGAGGTAAATTCCTAGTATTTCTCTGCAAGCAGAGTGATGGTGGTTGTGGTTTGGCACTGCTTTCAATGTTCCTCTAACACACTGCCATTTCCATTCCACTCAGGAGTCAAGAACATCGCAAATGCAACAGCAGAACAAATGTGGACCATCTTGCATTCACCAGCCACATCTGACTGCTGTTGGCAGCATATGAAGCAAGTAATTGAATTTCCAACATTTGCATATAGCCCAAATTAGCTTGGGCCAACTCAGTTGAGGCTCTTCAATCATAACTGAAATGTGATTAAAGAGAAATCAGCTTCACTTCCTTCACTATTAAAATAGCACTTGGTTTGGTATTGTCCAGCCATGGGTTTCAAGTAATTTTCCTCTGCAGTTCTCATCTGTCTGTTGACATGAGCTACTCTGATCTTACGCACACTGTATCTCACTTATAAATCAGGTTTCTTTTCCTTACGAAGGAAATCAGTCTAGAATGCACAAATCTGTACTGGCAGAGCTAAGCACATAGTAGCCAGATCAAATTAGAGTTTATTGACAAGTTTAAGTTATTTGTTTAATATCTACGGAGATAGGCCAGAGGAACTGAATACTGTGGTAGCAGATGAAATTCACAGTAGTTAACATATATTGACCAATCTTATTACCAGTCCCCATTTTGTCCCATTGCTGTCATACCATGCATACACAAAACAGCTCTGACCATTTTTCCAATGATTTCAATCAACTTTGGATTATGTCTTGAGTTCATGCAAAGTAAATGTAAATTTAAAAAGTAACAAACAAAATCTGAGATTGCTAGTGTCTTCTTGCAATTTTAGATAGTCAATTCCTATTAACTTGAATTTGAATTTCTTTGTGTGTGTGTGTGTGTGTGAAGAACTCAACAAACAATGACAAATAAATAATGGAATTACAATTGATTTTTTTTATTCATTTGGAAGACCTAAACATTTTGGCTGACTTTTACTTGTATGACCTATTTATCCTCTTTTGGAAATAGAAAAAGACATCAAGGCTCAGTGAGAAGTCTTGGAAAAGAATGACGAAGGACTTCACCTTCCTGAGGAACTGACAGATGAAGAGAACAATCCAAATACACTCAAGTCAGTAAGCCCCAGCCAGGAGGAAAGTCCTTCCAAGGAACACTGGGAAATATAAGTAAAGTCATTACAAATATCCTCTCATAGCAGTGTGGGAATATTCTCTAGAGATGCTCCAATACTGGTTTGTGACTATGTTCTCACTTCTTTGCAGAATTATTATTATTTTTTTTTTCTGATTTCTGGCTGGATGATAATTGCCATAAGGGTATGAGGATTTCTTTCCTGGTTATATAGCAGAGCAACACCTGACCATTGAATTGTGCGTATTCGCGTTTCATTTCACCATCAGATCAGTCAGGCTACTTAGTCTGATCTGACTATATGATCTGCTGATACCTGTAACACATGGTTAAGTCCCTCTGTCTGTACCTTATCTCGATGTATTCAGGTACATGTTTGTTTATATTTTCAAAGACTTTTTATGGAACCTTGTTTAATCTGAGCTGGAGGAAATCTGTGACAAGAACGGAAGTGGTTTAGACAACGAGCACTATGGAACTACAGAACTGTACAGGTTGGAAAGGACCTCAAGAGATCAGCGGGTCCAACCCCCCTGCCAAAGCAGGTTCCCTAGAGCAGGTTGCCCAGGTAGGCTTCCAGACAGGCCTTGAATATCTCCAGAGAAGGAGGAAGTTTTATCCAAATATTGCACCAACTTATCTGTCATAACACAATGCTAATTGGTAGGGGAATCTGCTCAATGTGTCATATACCAAATACCTTTCAGATTTTCCTCTTTCCTCCCTCCATGGTTGGATCTCAGCTTACCGAGTGGTAACCTTTTCACCTCCGTGCTCTCTAGACATGTACTTCAGCATCTCAGCTCAAACCACTTCAATGGATCTGGCCAAGTGAAGCTGTCACATGGCATGCCATGCACTTGTTCATCTCATGCAAACATCTACCTACCTCAAAGCTGAACACAACATTTCTTACTCTTGCCACGCATTAATCCACCCGCTGCTTGAGACAAGATACCAGCTCAATGTATCCTTGCTCTGCCCTGCTATAGCTATTTTTGTGTTCCGACTTCAGAACCATTAAAATCATTTGTAACATGAATGATTTAAGAGCTTATGCAAACCTGTAGGACAAACTTACATCTTTTATAGCGTACATTCATCTAAGTATTTCTGGTTATCTGCAGGATGTTATACTCCTGATTATTCCTGTGTCAAGAAGCAGTTTTGTAAGTACATCTATTTCTGTTCTAATCAAGAAACATATCAGAGCCAAAAAAGCCACCCAGTTTTAACAGGAAAAAGAAAAGATGAAAAAAGAAGAAATTGTTCAAATATTGTTGTTGAAATATTGTTTTAGCAGCTTAGTCTCAGTCTGGTAATGCAGGCACAACAGCTGTCCTGTCAATTCCTAGGTCAATATATCTTGAAATTACGGTTTTGCCTTGTCAGGAGTTAATAGGATGACTCCAAAAAGAATAAAACTTGTTTTCTCTCATGTGGAGCTTGAAGCTTCCTTTCCATTGACTAGTAAATACAGAATTTCCACAAAATGTATTTTAGTTGAATACTCCATGGATGAGATACATGCCTACAGCTGGGCAGGATCATGTTCTTCAGTTCTGCGGAAAAACCTAAGTCCTGAAAGATACATCACTCAAGCTGGAAATAACAATACATTCTTTAAATTGCTTTTAAATGCACTACAGACTTTACACGATATGAATTTAATTGAACATTTCAAAACAGATCAACTATCCTTTCCCCCTTCAAAGTCAGGAAGTTTTCTAGGCGTATCATGATCACTGGAATAGTTGGAGCTTCCTATGTCAAAGGCCCTAAAATTAATTAACTTTGTTAAAAGATTTATGACAGGTCACTAGTCTACAACTGACTTCAGTTCACAGCTGAGTAGTTCCTGTTCTTGCATATCTGTGTACATAGCCAAAACCCATATAAGTAAGCCTCGTGAACATCAGAAAGCTTTTTACAACTCCAAGGCAAAGGGCACTTCAAAAATTAGTTCTCAGTAACCAACACCCCTGCCTGTTCTGACCTGAAACACCTGTGAAAATCAACCTAGTCTGTGATGATAATGCTGCATCTGTGAGTTGCTTTTTTATCTTCCTGAAACCACTTTTTTTATTTGATAACAGAGTTGCAGGCAGATAGCGTGTCAAGAAAAATAAGGTTCAAGATATCAGAGAACCGTATTTACCTTTGTATAAAAGAAATGTTAATTCACTGAAAAATACTTTTTGATTTATCCCTAATTCTACCTTAACTGTGCAACATAAAATACTTTTTTTTATATATATATAAAACTATTTTTCCAAGTTTGTGTACAAAATTTATGCATGCATGTATTTTAAGACAAGGAGAAGCCCCACTGACTTGACCTGTTACATAAATAGGTTTTAGAAATGTCTGTGTTTTCTTACCTGCTATTAAAGAAATGACTTAATAAAATTATTTTACAAAGTTTGCAATTCTCCATAAGATAATTTTGCTGTTTGTTGTAAGGTGAACAGCCTTAAAAACCTTAGTGTCCTCTTTTATAAATCATGTAAATAAAACAAACAAAAAAATTAGACAAGCACAATTTCATGTAGCAACTCTGGGAAAGAACAGGGAATTTTAGATTTAGTTTTCCAGATAAAAGCAGCTGTTTGCTTTTCAGAGGATATGGCACATTGTAGAGAGAATCCAGGTGCCTGACTTCCCAGCACAAGTAACTAAATTAAGCAGAGCATCACACTGTGTGGTTTCCAGAACTAGATTCACTCATTTTCAGTACTCTCTACTATTTCAACACATGGATATTTCTAATGCCTCAGTATTACAGATACATGCTATCAAATGTTGTTGAGATTAAAATCTTCAATTTTTCAGCAAAGCCCATTTCAAGCCAAGCCTTGATACAGGTGCAGCAGGAGCTGTTCCATCCCTATTAGCTTAAAACCATAACAGCAGCCATATGGGGCAGCTCATTCACTCCTTGGTGTTTCCATCTGTAGTGTCTGACAGTTTTGCACCTTATATAGCGTGTGCCAAAGACAGACTTAAACAACCTACGATTTACAGAAAAGCATTTAAAACACAGAAAACCTTGATCAAATAATATGATTAGAAGCATAAATTGGGGTTAAGTGCGAAGTGAGGTTTCAGCAACATTAGGGATATATGCAGAAAAGTCTTGTTTCCAGCAAGAACTGGAAGGGAAGGGAAAGTGGAACAATAAGGTGAGTCTAAATTGTCATTTTTAAACTTTCCTTGGCATATCCCCCTAGTTTTGTTGTCTTAGCACTATGTTTCTTGTGCTACAGAAATCTCTTTAATCCTCAGACAGCTCAGTCTCTGATGACTTTTTAAACTTAATTTTTTAAACCATTTAAGCAAACATTCATTTCCAAACATTCCAAACATCCCAAACATTCATTTTGTCTATACAGTTAAAAAAAAATTAACTGAAATTTTTGATTGTTTGGCCAAATGTTCACTACTCCTTGTGTTACAAGACATATTTTTTTTTCCTTTTTGTTTTCCTCCTCCCACTCAGGTTTGATAAACCCTAATGACATTCCTTGTCTGTGCTACATTTTTTTCCAAGCAAAAGACTCCTAGCGTTATAGGGACTCTTCCCTGATATGGAAGTAATTCCTTACCATGAGTGCCTTCACCACCCTTCTCTTTACATGAATACACACAGACTCTGAGACATGTGGGGCACCCCACAGACTCCTGTAGGGTCACAGCAATGTTTTCTGTTCCTTTCCCAATAAAACTAACCATTCTGCTTGCTGCTTTGTGACTGCAGACGAGCGTTAAAATTATGTTTTCAGAGAACCATCTACAATAACAAGTTATCTTTTCTGAGTGGCAATAACTAATAAGAGCCCTTCATGTATAGTTAAGATTATTGCCTTGTCCTATGTTTATTATTTGCATTTATCAAAGCAAAATCTCATCTGCCAGTTTACCACCCAGCCATTCCCTATACCTCTTTATGGCCCATTTCATTTTGACTACCCTGAATTTGGATCTTCAGCAAATTCTCAGCTTCCTACAATTTTTTGCCCAGCTCATTTATGCCTATATTGAATAGCACAGGTGCAGATTTCTGTTTTTCTCTGTGATAACCTCTCCCTCTTACAATAACTAATCATTTCTGCCCAATGTTTTTTCAAGTATTTTAAACAGTTATTATCCCACAACAACTCCATTTCTGCAGGGCCATCTGGAGCTAAGACCAGAACATCAATCACAAGAACCTCACTCTCAGCTTCAATTGCCACGTACTTCTCAGTGCCTGAGAAATTTCACACAGCAACAAGCCTAAAAAATTATGCCTTAGCATTTTCCCAGTCCTTTTGGAAATGAAAAGGAGCATCCAAATCACCTCCAAATCAGAGTGTAGAAACACAGAACCATTGTGGTGGGCTACTGCTGGACTTTATCTGCTGGATACTCTCCCACCTGCCCCATAATGCTCCAATGGTATGGTTCCCTGCAAAATTCAGTAGTATTTTCCACTTTCCTTTAGCATGTGATCAAAGGAAAAGATGAAAATATTCTAGCACTTTTTATTTGATGAATATTTGGATTATAGGTATGTTACCAGACAAAATATAGTGCAAAGTCTAGGGCAAGGACTAGGCAGTTTCAAGCCAGTGCTCATAACATAGCCTGTAAACCCAGGTTTGGACCTAATCCCTAGACTCAAAAGATTTTTCAAAGTCCTCTTTTCAGTGTTTCTCAGCATCTCTAAACTCCCATGCAGAAGAGTCAACATGTCAATTTTTCTTTTAGGCATTTTAGGCACCGTTCCATAGTCAGCACTGTAAGAGTATTCAGCAATGCTTCAGGGTTATGCTATTCCACTGTTTTCCAGCAGCTCAGCCTATACCTTCTACCTGTATTCCATTAAGGAAGGGAAATGTTTTTGGTGGAAGAGGAGATATTCCCAGCCACAAGTTTGCTCTCCTGCTGGCATCCCATTAAATGAAACATGAAACCAATACTGAAGTGATGAGGGACAGATGAGGGACAGAGTTTGTCAGAGTTTCAAGGGGCTGCTTTTCATTAAATGTTCAAAATAATGTAAAAAAAAATAAAAATCACATTTCCATTCCAAAGGTTTACATTTTGCGTTGGAGGAGCCTGGTTCAGTGGAACAAACACTGGCTGTCTAACAGGATGTAGATTCCTCTTGTAAAGTGTTGTGGTAAAACAGATCAATTATCTGCTAACCGTGGGGTCCATCTACTTTTCTAATCCCTCATCCTTTTGTCTTCAAGCAAAAACAGTGATTTTGTCCCAGCAAACACCATTCATTCAATGACCCTTTTCTTTGGGAGAGAGGCTATAAAAGGGAAAAAAGACCTTAATCCAAACCAAACATTCCTACTCTATCACATTCCTTCCTGCCATTGGTGTCAATAGCTGTTTTCATTAAATAAAGATTAGATGTTAGCCATAACTGTAAGTGCAGAATTTCAGAAATGTTTTCAATAAGGCAAATGTATTTGGCAGCTCAAAAAATAAACTTATTCTTCATCTTATTTCAGCACAGTTCTTCCAACTAAACTCCACTGGAGCTGGGGAGCCACGCTGTGCTATACATCTGAGGCATTATCAAAACTCTTCAATTTGTAGAAAATATATGTAGTTTGTATATCATTTTTTGTTAAATATGGGAGAACTAATCAATATTACAGAAGCTTTAGAGAATATATAGCTCAGTCCCAAACCAACAAAGATCTAAACATTAGGTACTGTGAGTCTAGGAGGGAACCAGTACATCTGTTCAACCTACCAAGGTCCCAGTGAGAGGAAAAAATGTGTATTTTGTCTCCCCAGTGATGGAAGAGAAGGTGCTGCTCTGTTCTGGCTGACAAGCACACTGGAGAAGAGGCTTGTGGTATAGTTCTTCCCTCTGGAGAGGGAAGGCTGCAAATATCTCAGATGGCTTAGTACTGTGTATGAATTACTGTGATTCCCATGGGTGCTACAGTCAGTGCCACGTCTTTATCCAGAATGTAGCTCAGTGTTTGTAAAGGTGACGTATAAATGACATTATAGCTTCTCTGTGGTTACAGCTTGTGAAGTTATGGGATTATGTTGCATTTGGGAAACTGCGATTTACAAATGGTAAATTAGGATGTACATTAGAAGTACCAAGGATGTGCCAAGTAAATATATTGCAAATTAATTAACTATAGGAAAATATTGTCTGTTGGAAAAGCAAGCTGGACAATGAATAGCTTCTGAAATCCAGCAACTGTTGTAGCTTAAGTGTTGCTGACTTGGACTTAGTGAGCAACAGGCCCTGACCAGCTGCTGTTTGGAAGTCAGAACAGCCCACGGGTCAGCAGTGACCTGATGCAGCAATTTGGTGGGTCTCTTTCCCATGTCTCCAGCCACCACTCTGCCACCTTGTCACCTACCTTTCTCTCCAACAGCATACAACGTCCCCTGCCTCCCTTTCTGGCAGCAGCAACCTGACTGTCCTTTATCCCTGCACCTAGAGAGGCCTGGCCCTGAGGTCTGCGCCAGGCAGCAGGCAGGCACAGCGCCGTGCAGCGAGCAGCCCCTGTGGCTGACACACTGCTCCGCCAGCCCTGGCTGCATGCCTGTGAGCTGCCTGGCTGAGCAGCACGTTCCCTTGCCGGCCATCCCACACGTGTTATCTGTAAGGGTGGTAAGTGAAGGAAAATGCTTAGCAGGACATGGGAGGCCCATCTGCCATGTAGTCTACAGATATGTTCAAAGGAATGCATAAAAACTATCAGCTACGCACACAAACAAATGACTTCCTCCTAGGCAGCTTTCCATGGTTCCACAGTCCATTTAATTTTTTTTTTTTCCCGTTTCTTTTCAAGGCAAATCTTCTAAGTGTACAAGCACTTCAGAATCCGACTAAAACGTCCAGACAACTTTGCAAGCAATTTCTCAGTGGAAACTGTAAAGCTGAGGAGGCTTCTTTATAATGTTTCATGTTTATACTGTAGATGAAATATGGTACTCTGTGTTTTATTCTCCACATATGAACAGATGTGTTACCATAGTTTAAACACTACAGTAGGTCACTTAGATGAATTAACATTTACTTGGAAAAACAGAAGGCTTATTATTCAGTTTATGTTTATAAATTGTGCTAGTGTAGTGTCAATCTGTATTTCTTTGTTTCCACGTGTCTCTCTCCCATAAGTGTCTTGAATTAATCTTACCATTACATTTTCTCATTCTTTGTAAAGAGGAATTAAAGGTGCAAAATGTTGTACCTAGGGAGCAATATTCATTTTCAAACACTTTTACTTAGATTTGGTAAGATCTTATTTTGGAAGAAAGTACATAAGAAAAATAGCAGAACTTAGCTCTTCGTGACTGATTAATCACACATGAGCATAAGCTACAATTACAGTTACAAGGAGTATATGCAACAGCACACAAGAATATGCACAAGAAAGAAATACTTCAGGAAAAATTATAAAGTATTCAGTATCTCCAAATAAAATCTGATCTACATGTATTTACTAAAAGATAATGACACAATGCACAAGCCTTTCTCAACATCACTGTCCTCTAGGTTTGCAGTCCATATGAGGTGCAGCCCAAGGGGCTTGCATGCCCCAGATACATGCTAAATGGTCACTCCAACTCAGATATCCTCTCAGGTTAGATATTCTCTTCACAGCAGCTCTATAACCAACAAAAGATAAAACAAGCCCACTAGACAGACCTCTCTTTGGATGATCTAGAACCACTCCTCCTGGCTGATTCCTCCCCAGCCAAATGACATCTCACAGCTTTTCAGTCTTTCCCCTCCATAGCACAGACAGCCTCCATTGCTTGCCTAGCCCAGCACATCCCATGGTTGTAAGACCATGTTAATGCAAGACCTACCAGCCAGACAGCTGTTTTCAACGTCCTTTTACCTCTAAATCCTTTCCCTCAGGTTTAAGGACTTCTCTGTGTTAGTAGGGCTCTACTAACAAAATCTCACAGGAGGCATGAAGAGTAAGATTTTTGAAAGCATTCAGGCCTGGCACTCAGTTCTGCCCCCACTGCAAACTATGGTAAAACTCGCTTGGGCTTTAATGCTCACAAACTTCTGTGACATAGTTTGAGAGGCGTATAAGAAAATAACAGGATAGTCTGAAATTGATCAAGAATTTCATAAAACTGAGAAGTCATAGATAGTGCCAGAGATAAGGGGTGCTGGAACTGATGTTCTCCCAAAATATGAGCCTGTTGCTGCAGACAGCTGTGAATAACCACAACTTGCAACTTCTCCCATGAATTTTAGAAAAGTCTTGTGCTGCTTTTACTGTTGCTACAAGAAATTGCCTTGCCAACAAAAGATACTGTGACAGAAATCTCATGCTTAAAGAGATTACAGATGAGGTATTTAACATGCATAGCACCTGGGATCCAGTTAAATGAGGAATGTAGACTGCAAATGCTCAAGGGGATCTATTAGCAACAACGTCCTGCAGTGAGAGTACCCAGCAAGGTAACAAAATCATTTGTAATAAGGGTATTCCCAAGAAAAAATAAATCATTAATGTGTTCCTGCTGTGCTAGAAGTATTCATGACTTACGGAGAGACAGCGGTGGTAACTGGGCTGGAGGAGCAAAACAAGGGGTTCTTTTTAGAAGATTGATGGTGTTATTTTATACCAACCAGGTATAGAGGGGGAGTAAAACCAATATGTCTAATGACAACTCACTAGAGAGGTTATCTATGCTGTGCCAAAGGATTTTAGATGATGAATTTAAATAGCCACCCACCAAGGAGGTGTAGAGTAAGAACAATGCATTATAAGACTCGAGACTTAGTTCAGTTTCCAGGCTTATTGCCACTAAAAAGCTGATTATTTATTTTATAGAAGCAATGAGATTTGATGGGTGTTTGATCTAGAATCTCTTTTAACCGGTATCTGATCATGGGGTAGAGTCCAGCAGGGCCTTGGCATGTGATCCAGAATTCTCAAGGTTTTGTGTGGCTCTCACCTCACAGTCATTACTCCCCTCTACATGACCAAGGATGAGATTGCGGTCCTACGTTCAAAAATAAATATATTCCATTTCAGATGCTTTTATTGTAATAGTCAGACCAAATTTCAGAATCCTGATTGTGGGAGTCAAGTCCCATGAAAACAAGAGAGGCTTCCTATCAAGTCTAACAAACATTTAATCAGAACCTGAAAGGAAAGGAAACTAACTTCATACAACAGCCCTTTCTCAAGTTATACACTTTTGACAGTAAGAGTCTGTGTAATCTGTGACTGACTTTCTTCTAACATACTCTATTTTTCATTGGCTTACTCTTTGGGATGCCCTTTGATAACAGAGAGCTAATGGATTTCCTGGCACTTACAGGCTTTTGAATTCTGACTATCTGCTTCACAGAGAATTACTTAAATTTGCTAATGTTTACCGAATGTTTCTGAATCCTCTGAAGGAAGGCTTTAGATAAGGCGATGGTATTGTTGTTTTTCAGCTCTGATAGCTTAACTTGGGATTTGCCTTGATGCTGAACAGAACATTCAGCATATAGATGTAAAGCTTCCAGACTTAGGAAAGATTCAATCTTACTTGTTAAGCAAAGGAAGGGGGAAAAAAAGTAGGCATACAGTATTTTTAACCCCCTGATGATGATATATGCTGTTATAAAGAGTTTCATTTCTAAGTGCTGAGAAACCAAACATTCAGATTTGACAGCATCTCTCAATAGTGTCCTTTGAAAATGGTCCTGGGGGGGGGGACAAAAGATTGATTTATTCCAGAAGCTCAGCATTTACATTAACAGGAAATATACCCCAAGATGATCTGTTATAAGTGACTACCTAGTGCCAGGAAATTAAATGCATTACTTTATGCTTTTCAACCTGGGGTTTAGGAATTTAGATAAAGAGTGATTCTCTTTATGGAAGAACATGAAATTTTCTCATTTCCCATTCCTCTTGAGACTTTGGCTTCCTTTTTTTTTTTTTCCAGTGCTCTAGTGTTGTTGTTTTTCCTATTCATTCATTCTGTCATGTCAAAATATATTAGCATTCTTTTGAAAAATTATAAACAGACTGAGAAGACAGATGCTTTCAGCATACTCATTAACTAGTTCAATAACTCCATTTTATTCCTCTCTCAGGTTTTTCTTCCTGGAGTACAGTAGGCAAGCCATTGTCTTCTCCCACCCCCCAGCCACTGCATCTGGAAAAGGGAAAATCTTGAGTAAAAAGATTGATTAAAATACCTTTTGCAGCAGCACAACAGTCTAATGTGTTGCAGCACAATAGTCTAATTTCTGTTGCAAAGGTTATCCAAAATGCCCAATTCTCATTTCTAGTTTACATGGATTTCTCTTAAAGAAAGCGGTTATTTCTTGCTTTCTAACAGTCACTTTTGTGTAACTTCTGCAGCTGTTGAAACCCACAGGTCTGGTACATTAATTCTGGTGGTCATATATGATAGTTTTAGAATGTTACTTTGGAGCTTCTGCTATAGTGCCCTTCCTATCTGCCTTCCAGTTATTAATGGTACAGCAATGTGTCCAGCAGTCTGCCCAACCTTCTGAACTCCCCAGTAAAGGAAAGATGGACACACTGCTGCAAGCCCAGTGAAGGGCCACAAAGATGAGTAAGGGACCAGGGCATCTTTGGTATGAGAAAAGGCTGAAAGAGCTGGGACTGGTTAGCCTGGAGGTGACGCTCAGGCAGACCTTATCCATGTGTAATTTATAGATTTGTTCTCCACGTAGCATCACGGCTTTAAGGCTGCTTGTGGCAATTAGAAAATAAAGGTCTAGTGCAGCTCTGCAGTTTCTAAAAGAGTATCTCATCGACATCTTTTTTTTTTAATATATATATATTCTGACTGATCTGTGTTTAAACCCGTCCTCCTCTCCGAAAAGTCCAAGACCATGTCGCAGGACAGTCACACTGAAAACATTTATATGATAATTTAGCCACAAACAAAGCAAACTTTTTCTTCACAAGACAACGTGTTAAGGAATCCCTGTGAGTTATGTTTGCAAAGTAACAAGTCCCACAATAAGAGGCAGAGTGGAAAGAAATGTAATTGAGCCATACAGACTGGGGGAAAGGAAAAAAGAAACAAACACAAAAAAATACTAATCTTTCATTTTCTGTCTTAGAGCTTCATTTCGTTTTAGAGAAAATGTAACTATCTTCCAGACAGCTATATCTTTCTTATTTTGTTATGGGAAACTGTGATTAGATGAAAACCTGCACACTAAGTATCTTCTTTTGTGCGACACTTTTAGCAGCCCACTTGTTTATAGCTGTATTTGCAGTCATATTTATTTCTACAGATTATTTTTTCCTTTCTGTAATCTGAATGCATATTCAGGAGCTGAAATGTGAATTTTGTTCATAAATGACTGCAGAATTAAGTCCCTAATGATAAAGCTGGAGCAAAGCTATCAAAAAAAAATAAATTATATAGAGAGCTGACACTGGATTCTGGGCTGCCTTGTGACATATAAGGCATAAACCAGAGAGCAAAATAATGGATATCCACGTAGTCTGCTATTCTGTTTTCATCTGCTTTTGGTTTAATTTTTTAATCCTTTGGACCTGAAAGCTGTCTGAAAATATGCCTAAGAAGTAAGTAATGATCTATATCGTAACAGTTATAAAATAAATGACAACCCCAAGTGGAAGATTCTGCAAAGAATATTTTATATTAGAGTTTCAAAAATGCATCACTGGTACCACCAGAGAAATAAGAATAGGAAGGAACCAGCAAAATGTTAGGAATAAGGAAAGAGGACTGAAAACAGCTGTGGAAACAAATATCCTCTATACAAATAATATTTTTTATGTCATCTTCCAATTCTTTTATGTATAGCAATATCTGCTTGAGGCAGTGCAGAAGGTTGCAAATGAATATATCCCCAGCACGCCAGCTGTTGCTCCACGGCTAGATATGTTATTTTATGTCAGGCAATATTTAGGCTTACAAGAAACCCTCCCACATTGTTTTGGAATACGTGGCTCGATGGGATACCATTGCCAGAAGCAGCAAGATCAAATGTACTGTCTCGGATTACAATTACCAACTTACATCGCAGAAGCAGGAATTAAACCCACAGTCAAGAACAACAGGATGCAGAAGCAATAATCCCACCCTGTGTAGCCACCCTGCTGATTCATCTTAAGCAAAATTAAATGGGTAGATATTCATTAAACTGCTTGGAACGTGGTAACCTGCCAGGTCCACTGACCACACTTGATTTGGGTGGGTGGGCACCTTGGTGAGAAATCTGATTAGTAGGAGATAGCTCAAAACCCTCAATGAAATGTTTTGTGAAATAAGACAGCCCTGCTGTGCAATATTATTCTATCTCAGCCATGCCCTGCTGGGACTGCAAATAAAACAAGAGTAGTTATAGCTATAAAAATTTACCATATGATTACAATGCAGCAAAATAATTGAACTTCTTTTACTGACAACACTCAACTTGAATTGTATCACCATCACCAGAAGGGTGAAAAACTATACCGTTCCCTATAAACTATTATTTTCACAGTTTTCAACATGGCTACGAAACGTGGGGACCCATTCTGGCGTAGCCAAGTTATTGGCCATCTTGATTGTTTAGATCTGGGAAACTATTTGTTGCACATCAAGATGGTTATCCAACTGACACGGCAGCATTCAGACTGTGAAAGCATACAGACTTTTGAATATATACACTAGCACGCTGATGTAAAATTGTATGTCTTAGGTACTTTAACTTGAAATGTGCTTATTGTCTTAAGGCATACTAGGGTGCAGATGAACAACTTTAACTCATTATTTCCAAGTGTTTTGGCTCCATTTATTTGACCAATGCCACTGGTACTCCCGCTTTTAACACCCATTTTCAAAAATCTTTGAAGAAAACGATACAAAAATACACCTCTGAAAAGCTATTCTAAAAGCTAGCGTCCCTTTATGCTCCTGCTACTGCAGATATGCCAGTAAGAAAGATAAAGGCAATATAAACAAACAAACAAAAACAACAAAAAGGCACCTTAAGTTTCTAAGACATTTTACCTATTGACACATAGCATCAGTTTCTCACAGAATATCAGTATGTCAGTGGGCCCTGTCCAAGTTTCCTCCTACCTTTGACTGTCACTGTACCCTAAAATTTACTCTCAAGTTAGATTCATACTAAATAGGTCCAATTTTACATTCATTGCTTTTATAGGATCACTCTGAAGGAAATCACAGCGGAGATGAAGGGTTGAATGAACGCTGCTTCATTATTGAAAGCCAAACAGCTGCACCAAGGGAAAAAAATAAAACAAAACCAAGACACAGTGACCAGAAAATACCCTAATGTCCCTGCTTCACTATAGCCAAAAGGAAATTTGTTGTACATTGAAATGTGGGAGCTTTAATTATCTCACATTGCACAAGGAACGTTGCTGAGAAAAACCAGGTTTTCTAGAAGTACTGTTAGAATTTGTCCCCTCCAAATATCCCATTTAACAGCTTGTCTACATCATCTGTGAGATTAGACTCTAATCCTCAGCCGCTGAGGGTTAACTATTTATCCCTAGGTTCTTCACACAGGAAATGAAAGTACTGATTTTTTTTAGCAAGATGCACAATGCACTTGAAGACCTAAACACAGAGGAGAAATGTTAGAAATGTTGTCTTTAATAAGATGAGGAAGGTGACCGTAAGATCTGTTAATTCAATAAGAGCTAGGTTAAATTAGCAATGAAGAAGAACTCCAAGACTGTAATTTCTAGGGAGACGGCTGAATTTTCAACTTAAATAAGGAGCTGTTTTATTTCTAGTTTGGCAACCTAAAGAAATAATTGTCATGTGTTCCCTGCAGTAATTCAACCCATAAGGAAACTGGGGCACTGGAACAGGCTCCCCAGGGCAGTGGTCACAGCACTGAGCCTGCTGGAGTTCAAGAAGGGTTTGGACAACACTTTCAGACACACGTTCTGATTTTTGTGTGGTCCTGTGTGGAGCCAGGAGTTGGACTTAATGATCCTCGTGGGTCCCTTCCAACTTGGGATATTCTGTGATTCTACAAAACGCTGTTCTAAAGAAAGGAGCCTACTCTGTGAGTGCTCAAACCTATGTGACCTAAATCCTGCAAGTCAGTAGGTCATAATCAAGTGGAACTCAAATGTATTTGTTGAGACCTCAGATGAAGTAATGTCCTCATTTCAAGTCCATAAAAAATGTTTTAATGTCTTCAAACACAGAGAATTACTATGTTGTGTCCATTATTTGTGCAAAAAGAAGACACATGGCTGTAGCAAAACCCAGACATGCTCCTTTGGACTAAGGAGAAAGGCTTGTAAAGAACCTTGTCAGGGAGATTAAATCAAATGTATTTATGCCATTTCCATGTAAATCTGATGTTACGTTGGTACAGGCCATAGGCATAAGTTAAAATCTGTCCCCTCTTCCTCCTAATCACGCTGAAGACATGGTACACAGTGTTACCTAGTTCAAGTGGACACTTCACTTCTTCCCTGTGTCTGAGCTACTGATTTGGTAGCTTGTTTCTAAATGCAACCTAAGCTTTGTACATAAATAAAATAAGATTGGAGTTTGTCACTGAGCTGGCAACCAGGACAAAGCCCACAAGGAATCTTTGTTCAATCTTTTACTGACCCCTTTTTCTTCTCAATTCTAGGGCTGGGCAACAGGAGAGCTTCGATGTAAGAACTGTAGAGAAGAAATTATCATAGGATGAAAAGTGGTAGAGCCAATGAAGCCACTTTGTCTTCTCCATGCCAACACCTCCTTGAGACTGCAAATTCAAGTATGTGCATGTGAGCTTCAGTAAAAGATTGAGCTGTATGCATAGGCAGTTCCTTGCAAGAGCAAGGCCTTACTTTTCTCTTCCTCCCCTCCCCTTTGCTGTGTACCTGAGACAATGAAGCCCAAATGCAAGGCACCTTCCACAGAAAATAGACACATTAAATTACACAGTAGTTAAGGAGTTATTGTACTGTGTAGTACGTTTCTTTCCTCCTCGTTCAACCACATGAACTGCATTGGTATCTATGACTTTTTGATATTTGATTTTTCTTATGGAGAATAACTCTGGTACTGTTTCCAGGGACACAATAGCTGTTCCGTTTATCTGGTATGGGATCTGAGGGGTTATAATGAACACTGTTCTGTGTATTATATTATTTTTGCAATAGTACTTGTTTAAGTCTACTCCTTATGCTGTATTTTTAATGTCAAGGTTAGCTCACATGCCACTAATTATACTTTTTAATTATGTTAAAATTTTAACTGTGTCATCAATCAATTTTGAGAAATTTAATTTTCTGTAACAATGGCTTTAGGAAACTGGTGCCATCCACAGCCAGAATAGCCATTAGCATATGTAAATGGAAAAACATGGAAAAGAAGATGAGACCTGTCTGTGGCTCTGAAATTATCAATCTCCAAGACAAGATAAAAGAACAGCTTCCCTGTGGGAGACAATGACTTACTTCTTCATGACAGTTATTTAATGTCAATGTACTTTATTCGGATAATAAATAAGAGGAGTTCCCCTGAGCCTGATTGCTTGTGTAATGTGCTGTCTTATATAATTATAAGAGAGTGAGAAGCCAAGCTGGTGTGTGAGGAAGCAAAGTAACTTCATCACCCACCAGCTCTTCCCATATTGTTGGCCGCTCACCCCAGGCAATTGGCAATGCTTCTGTGGCTGGTACGGAGTTTTCCACCTGCAGGCTGCCCAGCTACTGTGCAAACACTAATTGCACAGCTGGCGACTCCTCTCAAAATGGATATGAAATTGAATAATGACCACCTAGATTACAGTGAGGTAATAGCTAGGGTCTCTTCTCAAAATTGCTGATGTCTCTACTCTCTAAATATGCCAGATTTGCTTGAAATTTGGTTAACAAGTCTCTGGAGTGGACAGAGACTAAAAGACAGGCACAAATATAGCCTGCATAAACTTCATTTTTTAAATAAAACAAGCTTTAAAAATTCCATGAATTTGTCCCTAATAAAAGAATTTAGAACATGCCTACAACTGGTGCAATAATCCCTAATTCAGGAAACTAAAAGAACCTTTAAGGACCAACCCTATGGGCCAATTAACTACAAGTTAGATAAGCACCACTGCCTTCAGCAGAATTCAAGTGGGACTGATTCTGTTTTAAGATAAGAATACAACAATCTTAACATCCCAGTTCTGAGAGCCATGTAGGACCAGATGCTAAAGACATCAACAAATAAATGAGATGCTAACATCCTCAAAAGCTGTTTAACTCTGAATGAACAGCTAGGTGTTTATATTCAGCTAGAGATTCAAAATTTTAAGAGTTTAGCCAAGAGTCCATACTGTGTGAAAATCAGTACAAAGTCCAAGAGGGCAGTGAGCCCTGCAGCTATTTCCACTTTCTGTCCCAAGCCAGTTTTTACACATACAAGAAATATGAAGATGTATTTTGTGCAGCTCTGCCTTTTTTATATGTACATATTTATGTGCTTGTACCTTTTCTCATATAAATAAGCAAAAGATTTTTTACACTCATATATAGTAGATGAAGGATTTAACTTGCCCATTGATGTTTCTAACTTTATATTTGCTGAAATATTCAAATTAAACCTATCACATCTGTAAGTGGCACAACAGGATAGAAATCTTTTATAAGGAACCCAAGACCCCTACAATATGTAGAATCCCTTTACAGGGGCATAGGAGACTGATTCTGTCCCCAGTAAATTCAATTCCTGACAGTACAGTCATAAGGAAAAGTAGTAATGCTGACATGCACTTCCTTTTGAGTAACAACAGCCGCATAGCAAAATAAGATGTGAAATATCACATTGCTTAATTCAGCAAATAGGTTCATCCATTTGTAGAGCCTTGTGTTAGAAATCTTCATCAATGAGCTGGTTTTCGTCACCACCAGAAGCAAAATACCCCTCAGTCAGTCCGTGCTCACAGCAGAAAGAAAAGATGACCAGCGAAACATTTACCCTGGAGTAACATTCTGCATTTGACTTGGTCAAGAAAAGCTGGTTTCAAAGTCATCATTATTGTCTGAAGATCATCATTAAAGCTATTTTTTAAATTACATCCTTCACAAGAAGCTACTGTGCTCTAAATCTTTATGGCATTCTTCATGCCTTCTGCATTTCTACTTAGTCCTATTGAGAAAGAATTTTTGAGATATGTGAAATGTTGTCATAGAGCTTTGATTCCCTTTAAGGATAAAGTTCTGAACTGGTTCAATACTGGCATCTAAGTAAAAGAATGTAATATGTAAGGAATGTTTCTCATATTTGCAGAGTATTTGGACTTTTATTAAAGTCAATTCCAACTGTAGCAATTCAGCACATTAGGTTTTTCCCTTCTAGGAAAATTAAATCATCACATACAGTCACCTCCTTGCCCACTTACTGCTTTCAGCTATATCTGGCTTAGAAAGTTGCATAACATAAGAGATATTTCTATAGAAACAAACAACAAGAAAAAAGCGGTCTTGTATGAGTGACATAAAAAATGTCTTTGAAATGAATTGTATTATTAAAATAAAAAAAAGTGTTGTCTCACATCTCATATTTCATGTGTGACTTCTGTTCAATGGGATTCATAGTCTTCAAGATTCTTCCAAATATCCTATTCTTTGAACGATTATTGTACTTTCCTCCGTAATAGCTTATATGGAAATAATGTAAATACCAGGGTGGTGGAGGGGAATATGTTGATACAGTTCCAGGTGTGCAGCAGCTCTTTAAAGAGTCTGAATAACCTCCAGGAGAAAGTGTTTAGAAGGGAGGAAGAATTATTTCATGGCAGGATGCTGCTGTAGCTCTGTAAGCATGATTTACATGGATTAGAAAGTTTATGAGAAAAATGTTTATTCTTACATTTTTGTAGAATTTTGGCCCAAAGCACTCTGTCTGCTTGAGAAAACAAAACAGAACTTGTCCTTAAGGTATTTACGCTAACTCCTAGAGGCAACAAACCTTTCTGTCTGAAAGGTTCTCTAATCTTCTGCATTTTTACAACAGAATATACAGCAGACCAACATTTTAACAGGAGGAAAACCTAATCCTATCAATAACAAGAATGTAGCTTATTTTGTTATCATACTGCTGTGAGCAATGGCATGCTTCCAGTTTCTTGGTTTGTATTGTTTTGTTTTGATTTTCTGGAGTGTGTGTTTGAAAAAGCCACAATAGTAGAGCTTTGTAAAAAAAAATAAACAGATGTTTTTATTTTCTAGTACAACTGGGTCTTAGTGGCTTGCAGCTATCCCATCTAGTGTTTTTGTAATGGCTATAACATTTATACATTAACCTTTTAATGGAACTTTTTAACTGAAAACTACCTGTAGAAATAACCTACCATGGAAATAACCACAAACACGCATGCATGTGCAGCCCTCTCGATTCCATAGGCTTCTATCAAGGAATGCCTTCAATCACATTCTCGGTTCCAAATGGCGGTGCCACTGAGCAGAAGGGTGACACAGAGCCAAGGTCGGAGGGCACGTCTTCGTCCTGAGCTGCTGACAAAACACGCCCTTCCCAAGCAGCTGAGAAATGCGCCTCTAAACAGTTTTGACAATTGCTATTAGTCAGTTGACTTCTCTTGAGCCTATGGGTTACAAACGTTTACAAAAATGTCATGAAAAAGAAAAACGCTATATTCTTTGTTAGAATATTAGTGAAAATCTACAAAACCTATCTGATGATTTATGATGGGATTCTTTAAAAGCAAGCATTTTGCAGATATATTCCAGTACTTTGTCTTCATTCATGGAGGTATGTCTAGACAGCTATTGCTATTCTGCAAGCTATACAAAAAATCAATCAAATTTATAAATACTGCTAAAACTACTGAATTTTCACTTGTACATTAAGCTTGGAGTAAACTGTAAGCAGCTGCATTCGTTAAAAGATGTGAATTTTGCCATGGAACAAGGCACAAGGTCTCATATGCAAAGGTTAATTATTCTATTTACACACAGCAACGTTTTTCACAAATTTAATTCACTAATATGCTCCATTAGACTGACCATATCGTGTTAGTTATGTTTTGGTTTTACTTAGATAAATTTCCACAAGTTGGAGATGCAGCCTTAACATTTACTGTACAGAGAATAGCTCCAGAGTGAAATTACAGCTGAACGAAATGACCTCTGGATCTGAAGATGTACTGCTTTTATTCCCAGTGGGCAATAGATTTGCAGTATTTGAATCTTCGGATCTTTTTAGAATATTAGTCAGATTGTTTTGCAATAACTGATGATCCTTTACTTGAGATACTGAAAGGTCCAGAAACGATTGTAGAAAGCATTAAAGATGCTAAATTTTCAAAATCTAACAAATGAACCCAAGTAAATAGTTAATTGATTTGGAATTAACTGTGTGGTAGAACAAGACCAGGTTTGGGAAGATTTAAACAGACTGGACATACACAAATCTATGGGACCTGGTGGGACGCAGTCATGTGTGCTGAGGGAGTTCACCAGTGTCTCAGGTATCTTTGAGAAGTGGTGGCCACCAGTGGAGAGTCCTGAGGATGGGAAGAAAGTGTCTCTCCTGTCCGCAAGAAGTGCAAGAAGGATGACCTGGCAACTACAGGCTGGTCAGCCTCCCTTTGATCCCAGAAAATGCAATGAAGCCAATCATCCTGGAAACCATTTCTATCCTGGAAATCATTACGTATGCTTTATATGTGAACGGCACACATACACACACTTAAATATAAATATATAATTCACGTGTGTGTATATATATATTTACATATATACACAAAAAAAAGTTATAAAGAACTGCTTCAAACCAGTATGGGGGGGGGGGGGGGGGGGGGGGGGTGTGCTCAGAGAACTGGAGGTAAAATTTAATATGAGGAGAAAAAAAGGAAAAGGAAAATTCCTGGGGTTTAACTATTTTCTGGTTCGTACACTAAACGGTAGTCAATGGTTTGGAATATTCAAAATTGCCCTGACCTCTGCTAAGCAGAGTGCAGGGAAGCAGTGGGTAATTTGCAGAGCTGGCCAGAAGACAAAATGTTTTAAAATGTACAGAAAATAGGTGAAAATGTTTTAAATGTTATTTGATGTTTCCTTCTCCTGCTTTCTCCCTCCTCCCCCCAGCCTATTCTGGTCATTACCATGTATACATATTTAAGTGCATGTGTACACACATACACGCTAAGGAGATTAGATCACTCAAACAAGATGAGAAATCCCAGATGCAAGCCATGGATGTTCTCCATTTATACATAAAAGACAGCCCCTTGGGGAATCTAACTGCTCTTCAATTCCAAAACATTTAATGGTTCAGAGAGGATGTGGATCTTAATCCTGCAAACACTTAAACGCGCTGCAGTGTAAGCTGTTAATAGTCTGAAGAAGTCAAGTGTGTAAAGCTAAGTACATAATTTAGTTGCAAATTTGAGGTCTTAAAACACTACAGAATGTATTGCTTTTAAAACTTTTAGTACCTTTTTTCCTTAGCAATAGCACACAAAGCGGGAAGAGAGAATCGCAGCTTGAAAATCTTCTAGCAGAATTCTTGTAAAACCTAAAATTACACTCTGAAGGGGCAACTGTTATAACCTTTATGGCCACAGATGCTGCAAATACAGTGGTCTAGGGATTATCTTCAAATACACAATGCTAAGGGTCCAGCTGAACAGCAGGGTATCTGTTCTTATCACAGCAGCAAGTCAGAAAACAGATAGGTAAGAACATCACTAAGTTATAGATCTATAGAAGGGAATTCCTAGTTTTACAACCAGCAAATGCAAGTAATATGTATAGCCTAAATCTGAATCATCAAAGGGGAAAGATGACAAATAAGGACCGTATGATTATATTGCCTTTCCAGAGGGTTCAGAGATTGGATATTTTAACTGCAGTGAGCCTGCTCTTAATGGGCAGTGGAATTTGAAATCCTCAAAATACAGATGAGCTGGCTTCTATGCATGTGGGGTTACTTGGAGAAGAGAAGACAAAAAAAATCAAGGACTGGTAGAGAAAAAAAATGCTACAGGGAACATCTCTGGCTTAAGAAGATACTTTTAGTTTGGAGACTGTAGTTACACACGAGAGGGACAAATATTTATATCTCTGCCTCTCCTACAGTATTGTCATTCTTCTTGACTGAGAGCCCCTTTTCCTGTCAACAAGTCTGTATTACTATGTAGACAAAAATGAACAGATCTTAAACAGCCTGTTCCTTTGTCACACATCTAAATACAGCAACTAGAAAGTGTTTCATTGTATTGATCACTTTAATTCTAAATATCTTCAGTTTCGAGCAACAGTGACTTTAGGTTAGTAAATAATCAGATCACATTTGCTTCCAGATAGTTAAAGTACAGCATTGACCACGTCACTTATTCTTCTCATCTGAATGCAGATGGCATCAGCTAGGAGTAGTCTTAGTGGGACGTAGTGGATGCATTTGAGATATATGCTCTCTGTTGACCTGTACATGATGCTATAAACTGTGATATTTTATATTCTGACAAGGGACTCATAAGCATTAATCTCCATCGCATGTCAGGGCAGGCTACACAACAAAAATTTAACAGGTGTTTGAGGACTGTTGGGAGATATGGGAAGTTTTATTATCCAGTGTTTTTCATTAGATCCTGTCTTGATTTTATATCTGTGGATTGTATTTGGAATTCATGACAGCAGATCATTAACAAAGTATTATATGCAAAGGAGAAATAAAAACACACAGGCAAGACTGAAAGAAACCCCACTTAAATGTGAAGTCTTCTTTTCCTAATTGCTGCAACTGCATTAAAATCCTGTCAATCCCACCCTATGACCAATTTCTATCAGCACCAAGCCACACAGTTCAGTGGGACCACACCAGTGTCACTGGGGCTCTGACAGCACCCAGAATTCACCATTCTCCTCAACCTTTCTCCTCACTTTCTTTTCTCAACTTGCATTCGGGCAATACTGTAGTTTAATAGTAGAATTTGTCTCTGCTTTTTACAGTTTTTTTGGTATCTTTTATGATGATTTCATCTGACAGTTTCTGCAATAACTTGATGAAGGCATTCTTTAAGCCCATGGGTGGTCTCTGAAACATAAAACTGAACAGTAGCCTAACAGGCAATTTTTAGAAATAAGATAAATTTATTTAATTTGAGATTTTCAGGCTCATAAAGAAGTGTATTTAGATTATCAATAGAAATAGGATGCTCTACTACTGACAGTAACAGTATTTGTACAACTCTGCAAAATAGTTTTTGAACATTTTGTTTATTACAATTTCAAAATGAAGCCTGTGCTTTGTTCCTGTGTCAATACATTTCTGTCAGTTCTAGTCATGCTCTGTTCTTTTAAGCATTTTAAAAAACAATGGTGTTAACCTAAAAATTCAGATGGCCAAACCATCAGAGAGGGAAGTTAAGAGGGCACCAGAGATTGTGCTTCCAGTTTCTTCAAACTACACATGATTAAAAAACGTTTTCATAATTTGCTGTGCCAAGAAAGTGCTATCTGCAGTCAGATATCTTAGCCCTCTCCAAGAAAAATATATAGATCTATCTGGGCAACAGACAGGAAACATATTTCCCATTAGTGTGTAGTAGGGAGAATCTGTTCCTCTAAATACTTGCTTAAAGCCTCAGCAAAGTCCAGTGGAAAACTGCTTCTGTCTGTGAGGACTTGTTATTTCTCAGTTTCTCGTTACTGTTTGAAGAGACGTGAAAACAGAAATTCTGGGTGAATCCTCAGCAAGCTTAAATCAGTGCAACTCTAGCCAGCTAAAGAGAGTTGATGATCTGTTCTCCTCCTCTAGGGTGCATTTGTTGTTACCCTCCCATTCCTTGTTGTATACATATAATTCCACTGGCTTCACATATGATATACACTCAGTAGAATTGCTGAGAAATTTTCCAAAACCATTTTTCAAAAATCAGGATATACTGTTTTGCTGAAACTGTGATTTCTACAAGAAACGTATGAGTTTCACTATAATCTGGAAAATACTCATTTATTTCCATTTCCAGCCATATAGCTGGGCTAACAGTATATCAGCAAAAGCAGAGGAAACCTCACTCGTGTGCTACCTTTCATGATCCTCAGCTGCAAACTATCTCCCCTGTCCTGGAACCAGACGTTTTCATAATACAAAGCCAAAGAATGTGCTTTTTCTGCTTTGGTGAATGTGTCTTTTCCTTGCCAAGCTAGCCACACTTTATTTATTTGTATATTTAGTGTTATTAGTTAACCACAAGTTAGGATGTACTGCTACCAGTGTGGCCATGTCTGTGTTTGGCCACAGCTGGAGTTGGCTACTCAGTGAGACTCCCAACCATGTAAGCCAGTCCCATGTACAAGGTAAAAACTCGGATGAGAAATGTAGGCCCAGAAAGAAAGAACAGAGCTGTTACCACTACAGTCTGGGAGGTTTGATTTTAAATCCCCCTTCTTCTTGAAGGATTTCACCAAAACACATTTTAGTCTTTGTCGGACAAAAGGTTTTGATACTAACAAAGGTAATCAGAAAATTTGAGAAAAATATTTCATTAGTTGTTTATCATATGAAAAGGTTATATCTGTCAAGAATATTTTTCTCACTTGCATTTTAGTAGAACGCATAATTTAGTCAAGACTTTTATCCAGTAATGTTAATTTTTAGTTGACAAAAATCAAACGTAGTAGTTCAAATAGAAACACACTACAGTCAGTTAGGTGAAGAATATGAAGTTTATGGCCACCTACAAGACCAATGCTTTGGACCTTATTCAAGTAGTGTACATAGTAGTGTACATAGTCTATACGGGCTAAAGAATTAATTCTATGTTTCTCTGCTTTTTAAAAATTACAACTTATTCCATTTTATGCACACAAATATCATCGGAGATAGAAAGAGACGAAATAATAGTTGAGTTGCATCATACCTAAGCAATCAATATAATTATATGTCACTGCTACAGTTCAGCATGGGTAAAACAAAGATTATTCCATTAATATTCCATCAGCCAAAGTACTTCCCAGACTTCTGAACATTCAGCACATTCTGCAAAAATACAGCTGATAGACCTTTGAGTTAAGTTTCAAGCCATTACGTAATAAACAATACAGAAGTACTTGAGAAACATAAAAGAGTACGGGGCTGATCCAAAACAATTGAAGCTAATTAAAACCTACCACTGATTTTATTTGGCTCTCAATAACCCCTTTAAGTACTGGAAATGGATTTCCTCCGATTTATACTAAACCTTATACTGCTTATCCAAACCAAATTACATTAGATTTTTACACTGAAGTTCTTTACTGCATAAGTCAAATGTAGTATATACAAAAGGTCAAATATGTAAGAGAATTAGGAGCTAAAACATACTGAAGATGTCATTACTTCTGAAAGCTAAACAGACTGTCAACACTGAGCACATTTACAGGGCAGTTTTAAAAATCTTCTCCACAAATTTTAAAAGCATTTTGAAAAACAAATGCCACTCAACAGCCATGCAGTTTTCAGAAAAAGCCGCCAGCAGAATAAACATGAGCAAGTTTAACCTCTTGTAATGATGTAAAGTTAGCCAAAGAATAATCAAAATAAATAAATGCATATGACTGTTACTGATTCTCTGTTTCTATTTATTTGGTGTCGAAGATAGAAATGGGAGACAGAATCAAATGTCTCGCTCTGAACTGGAACTACCAGTGTGTCTTAGTGTGTCTTAGGGACGTTTCAGGACATTAGTTTCAAAGCTGTTAGACCATGTTTTGAAATCCAATGAACCTTAGCTAAGTTAAAAGTCACACAACCCACAATTTGAAGGGAAGATTGGAATTTGACTTTAAGGACAGAATTGATTAGATTAGACAAAGAATGTTAGCAATTTATTGTTTCAGAATGGACAAGTTCGCTTACCATTCTCATATACAACCTGGCACAACTGAAAAATAAATTATTTTTACAAACGGAAAGAACTAAAAACACGAAAGGGCAAGAAAATTCATCACTCTCAGATGCTTTTGGATTTGCTCAGAGCTGTGGGCTCTCAGCCATCTGCTCCTTACAGGAGGGATGTTATCTGCTGAAGGCAACTCTTCTTAAACATTCTGCATTTGGCATTACTACAATGACCCTTTGAAGCTTTGCAGGGAAATCTCCCCCAGCTTCCAATTTCTGCTCACAGTTTTATTTGGAGTTACCATCTATGTTCTATCTCTGCACAGGTAACAAGTGCAGCAACATAGGCTTAAAGGGCTTATTCAAATTTACTTTGCCTACAACAGCAGACAGGATTAATGGTATAGCACTGGGGATTCACTGAAGACAGACTTCCATTCATGCCCACAATTTGAAAGAAAAGGCTTATAATAAATCACATACAGTGGGCAGTTTTAGCTTAAACTTAATTGGATTCTTCTCTAATTGTTCACCTTTATTTACAAAATATCTTTGAGAGC
Source organism: Anser cygnoides (assembly GCF_040182565.1). Lineage (NCBI taxonomy): Eukaryota > Metazoa > Chordata > Aves > Anseriformes > Anatidae > Anser > Anser cygnoides. The sequence goes on along the minus strand of NC_089874.1, from coordinate 29,728,663 downwards.
CTCTAAGTGTCAGAGCTGGGGATTCACCTCTCAAGACAACAACCACCTACCTAAGTGCTTCCCTCAGCTCTCAACCCTTGCTTCCCTCCTCCTGTGCACCAGCATGCACACTAATCACTAGTTCATCCACCTAGCCTGCCACAAGCACTGCCTTTGTTCCAGATGATCCCCTTATTTACTTTGGAATTTAGGGCTTGGATATAACTACAAATAGCATTCATGGCTTAGTCTGGAGCTAAATACTTTTAAGACTCACAGGTGATTTCTCATTTCCAGTTCGCACCTGAACATCTATATGCACATATTTGGGAACGTACATGTATTGGCAAACACTGCTGGTTAGTTTTCCTGACCTATTTACCTAAAATGTTTAAGGCTAGTACTCCTTTATCCATAGTCACTTGCCTGCTGCCTACTCTGGCCTGCTCCCCCAAAGGCGAGTGGAGATAATATAATCTTGTTAAATACTGTATAAGACATGCATTTTGCATATATGAATGATCTAAGGTGCACTGTTACAGAGATCACTAGCATGTTGTCAATAATGCTGGCTGTATTTATGAGAAAGACTGTTCCTTCTTTCATGTTTTCTCAAGGATTCCTGATACACGTACACACATATTGGAGCTGCAGTCACGTACTTATGCAGATAACCATTAAATCGGTCCAACCTAGCTGCAATGCCTAAGACTTAGTATCAGCAGAGCCTTCTTTTTTATCTGAAATTTTAAACATCTGCAATAACTCTACTTTCAACATTGCCTAAGTCCCTGCTCCTCGTCATCCAACACGGCTGTTTTCTCCAGTTTATCACTATCCTATTCCCTCCTTAATAAGTCAGCAAAAGCACTTCTGCTCAGGCTTCGTGCTAAGCAAAGAGTGAAGTTCATTTATAGATGGGACATAGGAGTCCATCTTAAATTAAATATGTACTTAAAAGCTTCACTGCTTTTTTTCACTTACATTGCTAAACTGGAAGTTAGTCCTGGGATGATTTTCAGAGCTAACCTTACCTCTCTCTTCATATTTCTTCATACAATCCATTTTTGGGAAATGTTTCTCTGTGCTGCAAAGTCTAAATGCTCCTTAGCGTTGATACTGTTGCTCCCTATGCTGTGTTTTCAGGAAAGCTTTAAAATGTTTACAACAGTGATGTCTTGTACTACATAATCATGTACAGTATCTTAAATTTGTCCTCTACTCTACAGCCTTGGTTTTTTTTTCCTCCAAAACATTCTGCTACTTAATAGTATGCTGCAAAATTGTAGCATGATTTCATATTACATCATGAGTGAAGGGTGCTTTCCATAGTGCAAACCTGTTTTACAAAGTCTATGGTATGCTTTAATAAAACAATGTCAATAAATTACTGTCTAAAACTTTTTTTTTTTTTTGAAATTGCTACCTGCTGGAAAGACCTATACTGCCATAAACCTGCCCTAGAATTATTTATTTTTTCATAAATCCACTGTCACTGACACAACTCTGTCCCCACGAGAACTACATTTGACCAGTTGTCAGCTCTTTCAACCATACTATGCTCTTGCTCTTCTGTTGCTGTAAGAGACTGCAAGGCTGATAGCAGCAGAAGGAGCTGGTAGAGGAAAACCAGGGAAGAAAAGATGAAAGGTTTCTTTACTCCAGCAGCTGTTATTGTCACCTCTTTTGGTCTCCTGCATGATCCATGATGAAAGGTGTTAATCCTCCTATAAATACCACTCCATCATGATTAGCAGGGGTCAAAGAAGTACTTTAATGTTTAAATTTTGTCAGAGATCCAGAGTGTCTCTATTTCCAGTTCTTTATTTTGTAACTTGCTTGGTAAAATACCTCTTTCTTTCCTGTTGTCTTCTTTACAAATACACGCTTTGGGAAAAACAAATTGTAATTTCAGCCATGCAGCTTTATAGGATAAGTTTATTATATTTGGTAACAAACCAGAAAGTTATCTAGAGAATTATGGAAACTCATCATAAAAATTTCCTGAATGCTTAGGAGAAATTTACATGCTTTAGAAACTGACAGAAATGAAAGACTGAATTCAATACTCAGGTTGTGCCAGTGATGCCTTTTAAAAACTTGCCGGTCTGATGGAGCTGAACTGCTTCTTCCAGTGAAGAGACTCAGGGTGTGTGCAGGGAAGATGGAGGCTGCGGACAGCAGGGTGCCATGCCTCTGCCTCCGCTCCTGCCCTGGGACCTGCCGCAGGCACACCTGCTCTGCAAGGGGCCACCAACACCAGCACCTCCTCGAGGCAGCCCTCGCCCAGCGTTTCCCCTTGCAGAGGTTTAGCGCGTGGCAGGATGCAGCGTTTTGGTGTGCAGGGCTCAGAAACTCGCCTGTGGCAGCAGCAGCTACGTGTTCCAGGTAGGTCTATGCATCCTAAAGAGAGCGTGACGCATTTCTGCGGCCCGCTGTACACCCGTGTGTGTGTGAAATACTTCAGTGTCTGCATGGGCTGGGGGCCTAGAAAGAAAAATAACAAAAAAGTTTACAAAATCTTAAACACTGGGCCACTTCTCTGTCCTCTGCCAGACATTTCCAAAGAGGCGCGTCTCCCACCAAACCTTGAAGCACCAAGTGCTTGAAACCACCAGCTACTTGCTGTAACACACCCTGCATTAATGGTGTCCAGCGCAGGAGTTTGTGGTTATTAAAGCACAATTACCAAACACCTCTGGTGATTTAAGGAAAGGACCGCAGCATTCACATCGAGCAACCTGAAACGGGCCCTTTCCCAGCACTTTACCACGCATTAGGGAAGAAATAGAGGTAGCAGCCCGCCGAGCAGGCCCCGAGGCGCAGCCCGGCCCTCACCCTCACCGCCCTCACGGCGGCACCGGGGCCGGGGGCGGTCTGAGGGCCGGCCCCGCCGCGGCCCCCTCGGGAGGGGCGGCATTAAGGCATTAAGGGGGTGGGCGCCGGGAGCCGCCACAACCACGGCGGCTGCGGAGGGGAGCGGGGCCGGGCCATGGCGGGGGGCGGCCTCTGGCTGTGCGCGGCCGTGCTGGGCTGCCTGGCCGCCGCCACCGCCCGCCGCCCAGGTGAGCGGGGCCGGGGGGGGGGGCACGGCCGCCATCAGGGCAGCGGGGAGGCGCCGGGGGGCGGTGTGGCAGCGCCCCCGGCAGGGAAATGCCCCGCTCCGCGTCTGTGTCGCTTAATATTTCTGGGAGAAAAGTCCACTTCAGGACAGCATGGTGTACGGGAAACTACTGGAAAACAGTCTATAAGCATATACTTACGTGTATTTTTCTTTTTTACTAACTTTTCAAGGTATTCTCTCAGAAGTGGACGTGAGTGGTGGAAAGTGTTTTAACACCCCTTAAAGTAGTGCTTTCTGTAAGGATGTATTAATGTGTGCGTGCTGGTTGTACTTGCTTCGTTGTTTGTTGTATAGCATTCATCTTATTGTTTCTCTGCCTTGCAACATTGTAACTGCTACAACATCTATAATTGTGGGGTTTTATGCTTCTCATCCAAGCAAAGGGTATCTTTCAGGTGAATAGTTACATTTATTTTTATATTTTGCTTAAAAAAAGTGTTTCTCTAAATAATCATTTCAGGGTAACTGCTTTCAGAAAGTCACCTTCTTTCTATTCTGGTGTTTTGCTGGAGTTTAAATCCACAAATCCATCTGAGCTCCCCTCTGTTGAAGCAGTCCTAGCTCCAATTAGTGCCGTGGGATGCGGATATGCAGCGTCCTTTGCAGTCAGTCAAAGCAATAAAAAGGACACAAGATCAGAGTGGGCATGTGCTGATGTTTGTGTTTGTCCACTTACAGTCACCGGCCAGATCCTGGCCCTTGGAGAGCAGGAGATATAAACTGCTGGGCTATCTGCACCCGAGGAGCTGTGCTGCCAGTCAGTGCCTGGACCACCGCTCCCTTGGGACCATTCCCCTCGCTGGCCTGCGCCCAGCACTCCCTGACAGCTCCTTAGCCTGGACCCTGCCCAAGAGCAGGTGGAAACCATGTATCAGCCCTTCCCTGCAGATGTGAAGGGGAAATTCAAATGTCTTTCCTTCCTAAAACTCTTTTTTCCGATTGAGCACCCTGGAGGTGGTCATTGGGAAGCTGTTTAACATCTCTCTGTGGAAAATAGGCTCCCGTGTTTTTCAAGAACCTCTTTGACTTTGTATTAACTTGGTGGTGTTCAGGGTACCTGTTACCTGACCCCGTCACTGTACAAACCCCAGTGTGTTGCCAGCAAGTGCAAGAGTGCAGTTCCCTGACACTCAGCCTAATGATCTGCTTAAAATAGTTTAATTTTTTTGTCTGGATGAGCTTAAGTAGCCATGCCTCTCAGAAGACAATCCTCCAGAAACAATTGCCATTGTCACTTTGGAAATTTAATCTCTGTGTCTCCCAAAAAGGTCTAATCCAAATATTTTATTTTATTTTTAGTTTTTGCATTTTAATCTGTTCAGATAGAGAACTGGAAAAATCTGCCCAATATAGAAAGCAACCAGGAAAACAGGTCTCAGAATAACCTGACATAACAAATAGATACCATGAAGCATGGGAGCAAACAGAGCAGAGATGCATTAACCAAAATGATTTATTAATCCTGAGCTGAGCTATTTGTACTGCTTAAGGAAGTTTTCATCATGTAAGCTCAGGACTGGATTTAATAATGAGGCCTCAGTCTTTTAGTTGAGAGCAGTAACCTTGATCAAGCAGAGCGCTTCCTATTGCTCATGTCCAGCACAATGCTATCCTTGTGTGTAAGTTCTTGCAAAAGTTAAATTATTTTCTGGATTAGGGTCACATTTCTCAGTATCTGGCAGGACCAGAAGGTCTGGGAGGGATCCAGGGAAAGCTCACTGTATTAATCCTGACTATAGTCAGCAAACAGTAAATAGGGAATCAAATTCTTCCTGGCAGGCAGAGACCTCTGTTAACAAGCAACGGAGAGCTATAAGACAGTATACAGGGTGTTTGTGGAAAAAAAGGACTGAAAATGATAAATAAACTCAAATTCTAGGGAAACAGTTACACATTTTTCTCAAGATAGACTGCTTTTTCAGCAGACAGCATGTCGTATTTAGACCTCCAAACACAACGGGAGAGTTTGACTTCCTAGAAGTAAGCATCTCCTTGTAGTTAGTTTGTGTTGCCCCTAGGTTAAGTTAAACCAATAGTGCACAATCTACAAAGGAGGCTGAATTTCAATCTCGATTCTTAAGTATTTATTTGTGTATTTTGTAATTATTTAGAAGTTTGACTTCACTGTTCTAAAGCAAAAATTAAAAATTAAAGTTACTAAATATATAAATCACTAATATGTTTAAAGGTCCTAAAAGAAATAAAGGGAATATTTCCATGTATGTAGTAAGATTTTATTCAAGAATAATCATTCTTAAACAATATATTTTGTTAAAGCAAACTAACACGAGTTTTTCATTTTGTGTCAGAATATGTCAGGATATTTTGTGACTGTAGATGCTGTAAGTCAACAGTAGGCATATAAGGCTTGCCATACTTTAATGTACCTCCTATACTAGACAGAGCTGGTAGATAAGCTTACCCTGTAAGTAAGTTTCCTTAACACTTTGAGTATCAGATGCTGTTTTCAGTTCCTTACTATTTTGTCAGACTTGACTCATTGGGCTGAAAACTGCTGGGGGTTAGACATAGGCATAGCTTTTCCGGAGCATTACTGCAGAATTGGTGTTAGTCATTCTGAGAATGAAGTTGAAAGAACTGCTTATATCAAGATTACTTCTTACAAGTCCTGAATAGGAAATAAAGATTTCAGTGGAAAATTTAGCCATCTCTCCTAAAATGTCTGTGATTTGAGCAGGTCTGGTCTGCAGTGGTAACTTTCTCACAGCGAACCCAACATTGTGTGTGTGTCCATCAGTACAATAGTTGTACTTGTTTCTGCTGTTGCTGGAGGTAGGCAGCACAGCAGTTACACGCAGATAAGAATAGTTTAATCTGTGTTACTGACGATGGACATTATTTTCAGTTGTTTTGCAGAGTGGGTGAGGAGATAGGAAAGGAAAAGAAATCAAGCGGTGTTAGACAACATGAGATTTCTAAGGAATAGCTCTGGAAATACTAGCATACTTTGAGAAAGGAAGAGAATATATGAAGAGCTGGGTGACATTTTAAAGTGATGTGCATAATAATAAGAAACATAATTTGATCTTTAGTAGGATTTATAACCCTATTACAAGTGAGTACAGTCAGCTGTTTTAGAGATCTATCAAACGATGATCTAATTAAACTGTAGAGGAAAAAAAAATAAAGACTTGTCTCGTGTCTAGCTTGATTTATTAATGGAAAACGTAACGGATATTAATTGTTTCAGGAGTGTTGCAATTACAGGAAAGAAAACTAATGAGGGTGCTGTAAGAAAGGTAGAATTCCAATAAAAAATAGAAGACAGGAAGAAACTTTCACCATGGCTCATAAACTACTTGTGCTGAAGCTTGCTTGGGAAACATTTCAATAACACACATGACTGACCTTTGATTCTTCAAGGGCTTTTCTTCAAATTCCAACGAGGGATAAGTTCTCGATAAGGTCAACTTGTATGGACATGAATAGCCTACAGGCTACGACAGGCAACTCAGAAGCACAGTGGTGGCACAGTCAATCACATTGACTTCCATCTGCCCTTAGAGGATAGAAGATAAAGCTATTGTTACCTGCTTGGGTAGCCTAAAGCTATATCAGATTAAATCTTTAGTCTTTGAAAGGCTATAGGATTCTCATACCATGCTTGAAAGAGAAGAGGTCTGTTTCACTAGCGCATCTTCTTCATTTAAAGGGTGGGAATTCACTGATTTGGGAACTGTCTTATAATTGTGGTTATCTGAACAATGATTTGAAAGACTATGCTAGATACTGCATTATTGCACAGTTTGAACCAAAAATGTTTTTGCAGTCTATGACACAATTAGACCAAGCAAAATATGGGGCAAATATAAAAAACAAACAAACAAAACAAACAATCTGTACGTGAGAACTGAGATATCAGACTAATAATACTCAAAATATAATATTATGGAGCTTTGCTTACAGCTGTATTTTTTAATTCATGTTAGAGGCAAGAATTGAGATTAACTTTATCATCCAGTATAGACTGAAATTCCATTCACAGTCAGCATCAGTTGGTATCCATTTTTAAAAGCAAGATACATATATATATATCCCATTTTGACATCCTCTTTCTTTATTTTTCCCTACTTTAACTTCCCAAGCACTTTGCTGAGCAAGAATGGCCATTCATTAAATTGCAGGTAAAAACAGCACAAGCCAGAACTTTTACTCTCATTGCCTTTGACATAAGTCATCTCTGATTCCAAAGAGTGGTCTCAGAAATTCTGGTGTTTTGTTTTATTTCTGAATGAGTCTGCATTTTTAAAACTGTTGCTAATACTTTTTCAGATTCTCAATCCTAATTTTACCTAGCAGTAATTTAGAGTTTATTTTGAGGCCATAAGGTCACTTAAATGTCCCAAAATATGTTTGTATTTATTACAGTTGAGCATGCCAGCTATGCAAATTGATTTAAAATGTGTAATAAAGTATGGAAACGGATAGGTACTTACAGTATAATCTGCATTTATACATGCAAACTATGTGCAACTATTGCATCCATTTGAGGGAATTCTTCATTTCATACACAGGGCCCTGGTAAAGTGGTAGCCTATATGCAAAAGATGAACCTTTGGATAATCCTTTTTCCTCAAGAAGTAAGAGTTTGATCCTCTCACGTATCAGACACTCCATTTTTCTTCAGGTTATTAGGCTTTGTAAGCATCAGTGACAAGTCAAAATCCAGAGAGGAAGCCTAAACACTGTTTAAATTATAAAAGCTTTCCACCTTTTCAACATCTGGAGTAAATACTTAACATACTTATTAATTTGCATTTATTGTCCATTTAAACAAAGGAATGTTACCACGTGATGAATTCTATTAAATTTTAGACTGCTAACATAACTATTTGTTGTTGTTGTTTTTACTAAGATTTCAATGTTTTTCAGTAAAAGTGGTCTCATACCATTCCGTGCCATCTTCCAGTTAAAAATACTTGAAAGCTTTTTTTAATGTATTTGTTTGACATTTCGTCTCAATGCTCTTTCCCCACAGTTCTTGAATGCCATCCTGGTGGACATCAGATCCTAAAGAGCCCTTACCGAAGTGTCGATTTTGATTCATCCCACATCCAGCAGTCAGCTATTCAGGATTTAATATGTGACCATTCCCTAACACCAGGCTGGTATCGCTTTATGATTTTTGATAAGCCTGCTGAGATGCCAACCAAGTGTGTGGAGGTATTGTTACACCTCATTTGTTTATGGAAAAATATACATGTTTTTCATATGAATTTTTCAGTAAGATAGGTATAAAAAATGACACAGTTATGGAGACTGATGTGAAAGAATGTAAAGCACCTTTTTTTCTAAGTGTGTGGCATGTTAAAGTATGTTAACTGAACAATAAAGTCTTATGTGTTGAAAAATTTTACAGTGAATGGACTATGGCAGAAGATGATAAATTAGATCACTTTTAGAGCATTCAAAAAATGTCATTGATAGTCCCTGCAACAGGTGATTTTCTCAATGCTAGTGTAGCAGGGATATCATGTTGTAAAGCTGCAGCTGTGTGATGGTCAGTCTTTTCCTAAAGCTATGTGCAAGCAGTATGAAGACTTGCAGCCACATAATCCCAGTAATTGAGGAGCTTTTAAAAGTGATCATGTCGGAGAGAAGAGATTACTCCTAAAATGAATTGAACTAACAGAGCTAACTGCAGATTAGTTCCTTTATCATCTGCAAGTCCACTAAGACTCAAGAACGACGTAGAATATTTACCACTTTAGACTTGCGATGCTTGATTTTGAAGCTATCTTTGTAATAGTTACATTTGAAGGAGATATATCTTTGTAGCTTCCTATTTGAAAATATTTCCTTATTTAAAAAAAATGTCATTAAGCATCATTTTACCTGTGATCCTGTGATTTTTATACTGAATTGAAGTTGCCTGGGTTCAGTCTCTTTAAAAACAAAACAAAACCCTTTTAAAAGGAATGCAAAACAGTTGAAAATACTACAAAAATTAAATTGAGTTTGTAGCACCTTTTTTTTTTTTTTTTTAATCTTTAGAGTGCTATAAAGCCACTGAAATACCTTTAATATGCAGCTGACTCGAGGACTTAAAGGGCTGTGTGCAGAGGCTGTTGTTATCCATGCTGTTATCCTGCAAAAATCTTGAGCAAAGTCTGTTTCCTGAAGGAAGGACTTTTTATTGGTTAGATTTAATAGAAACAAATTAACTGAATAGTTTTATTTCTTCAAAATGGACACATCTATAAAAGAACCAATATGATAAACCAGGAAAAAAAATAAAGCGTTTTTCAGAACAGAGGTATGTAGAATCACAGAATGGTTTGGGTTGGAAGCAACCTTAAAGATCACCCAGTTCGAAGCCCCCTGCCATGGGCAGGGGCACCTCCTACTAGATCAGGATGCCCAGTGCCTCATCCAACCTGGCCTTGTATTAAACCATCAAGATACCTACTCTGATAATCTAGAAGAGTATTAAAAATCTGACCCAAGCTCTCAGTGCTTAGTAAGTGTATGGTAAAAACAGGCTACCATCCAAATAGGGAAGAGCCCAGGTAATTACTGTTGACAAGAGATTGATTTGAATCTTAGTCAGCAAATGAAATTTATGCACTGACATCTGCCTCTTTGCATGTGTTGACAAGACCAAGACAATTATTTTGAAACATTGAAGTCAAAACATTAAAACTGAACTAAAATGAATATCTTGTTTTGGAAGTTTCCTCCTTTCCTTCCCTTTAGGAGAAGTTTTATTACAGCTATACTTAATACTTGTCAAAGATTCAGACAGTGTTAAACAATCCATCCCATTTGTGTCTACTTCTCATAGATTCTGTCTGTCTGATGGATTGATGACACTCAGTCTGATGGCTCAGACACTCTAGATAAAGAAAAATGTACTTTTGAGATGAGTTTTGTGTACAACGAGCCTGCAATAGTCTTCAGACTTTAGATGAAGAGGTATTAAAATGTATTAAAAAATGTTCTGAGACCTCATTTCACTATCAGGTCAAAGAATATTTGAGGCAATTTATGAAGGAAAAGAGGTTCTCAGAATCTTCAAATTTCAGATTATAGTTATCATGTAAATATTTTTCAAATCCTGGCTTTTGCATACTTTAGGAACTTTCATGGAAAGTTTTGGGTTTATTTCAGTTTACTAGTTAGTTAGCTGAGAAAAATCTTTAAGGTTTTGTGAGGAAAAATACATACCGTTGTCCTTCTGTGTTTCTCCTGTGCTTGCTTTCTGCATTGCAAGACAGGCTGTGATCTTGAACACATTCTGGTAACCCATGAACCAGATTCCCTCATCTCCTTTCATCAGGATTAATTTTCTGTATTCCATTGTTACACTCCAGCGTTTGCTGAATCAGATTTAGGTTTTGGTTATTATGAGGGGTGTTACTGTTGTGACCTGCATGGCAGCTTCCCTGACCTGAAGACCTCATATAGCCAAAGTGGTGGCAGGAGGATAGGGACTATTGCACAGCACAGCTCTCCTCACGCCTTGGCATAAAGCAGTGAGCAAGACTTTTGTTTGGGTGAGAGGAAGCAACAACTGTCTTAAATCATCTGCTGAGTTGGCAGTGCAACCACAGACCTTGTAACATCCACTGCTTCATAAACACCAAAGGATTTATGGTTTCTACAAAATCCCCATGGTTGGTGCAGGGGTGCTACAAGCATGTCTGCTTATAGAGGTGGGGAGTTGAAAGACAGACTGTGCTTAGCAGGTGTCCTGTAGCTAGGGTGCAAGCGAGTAACCTTGCTTCATCTGATGATTAGATGAAATCCAGGAGGTTAGCTGAGCCTTGAGTCCACAGCAAATGGCAGTAAAATGCTTTAATACCCTTTTTTGATAGTTGGTGCAGGTATGTTCTACCCTTTGTGCTGCCAGAGCCTTCGCACAGTTGGTTGCTGTAGGTTAACTCGTTATGCCATAACACAGCTGGTAACTTTTTGGGGCAGAAAGCTCATGTGTGGTGGCTCCTGGTTCAGGGATTAAATTTTATCCTGTCTTTAGAAAGCCAGATTCATGAGACCCAAATAAGGACTTAAGTCTCTTTTGTGTGGACTTGTATTCAACTTTGAAGGGGAAAAAAGCAAACCCTCAATTACATTATCTGAACTTTGCTAAAAGCTCATGCAGGAAATGGAATACATACGTACCTCCTTAAACCACAGCAACAATTTGACATAGCATTAACCATCTTCTGGCATTTTTTCTGGTGCTTCAGATGAATCACTGTGGTACTCAAGCCCCTGTCTGGTTATCTCTGAGGGAGTCAGAATCCATGCCTCAGCCGGGTGAGATCAAGCAGTTAACAGCCTGTGCGACATGGCAGTTTTTCTTCAGCACTTCAAGAGACTGCTGTCTTTTCCGAATCCCTGTCAGCGTGAGGAACTGCGGAGACTTCTTTGTTTACCTGCTGCAGCCCACCCAAGGATGCATGGGGTATTGTGCAGAAGGTGAGAAAGTACATGCTTTAACTCAATTAAGAGCATATGTTTATTAGTGTGTTTTTCAAGTTTTCTCATGTTCTGAACAGCAGTGTTCTTCACTTCTTCTTCAGCATTTCTTTCATGTTAACCTTCTTAAAAAGAATATCTTCATTAGGTGTTCTCTGGTGTTTGGTTATTTTATAGTTATTCAAAAATAGCTGAAAATAATAACATAAGAACAGTAACTGATGTTTCTGTGAAAACGTGATATTTTATAAGCTATTTTGCTGAGCATGCCTGGCAATAGTTATATATACAAAAGTTTTCTGCACTCTTAGTTTTGATGTGATAGAAAATGATTTGTTATAGCAAGGTGCAATCACACCACCCCTTTTTAATTTTCATTTGGCAATCAAGTGTTGTTCAAAGCCCCAAAACTTAGGAATTTATTTTTTCCATTTAGTCAGGTGGAGTTATGAGACACATCCAGAAGTCAAAATTCAAAACCTATGTTGGCACTGATACCGAATGAATCACCATCACTGAATGTCTACAGAGTCATGTATAAGAGTAAATGTTGTTTAAGAACTTGATGAAAATATATTTATGTCAATTATTGTTTGTTTTCATTAGGCGTATCCTTCTTGCTCTAACTCTTTTATCTTATTTTTGGAGAGTACATTCATTGTTGCCAGAAGAAAGTTCAACACAGAAATACTCTACTGATACACACTTCTTAGTATGGTGAGAATGAACTGACGTGAGTCCTTCTGCAATGCCTTGTGATGTTCTGGACCCTTGAGCTGCAGAACTGTGTTGTTCGCAGCCTGAAACTTGAGTATTTCAATAGTCCTTCTGGATGCTTTAGATAACTTAAGGAAAGTACTGTTAAACTCTTACAGGTATGGATATTGATAAATAGTGACAAGCCAGTGTGGTTGGAGAATTTTATTAGTGCTGTAAAACACTGTTGATGAAAATACTTGCAATACTTTTATGCATGAAATAATGTATTGCTCTACATCATATTCTCTATTACTGACTGCTTGCAAAAGCTTAGCAGCGACACTACTGGTAGTTTTTACTGTGCTTTATTGGCCCATCATTATCCCTTTAGGACCAATTGTTAAGTCATTCTCTAAGAGTTTATTGACAGAAAAAAATGACAGAAATGGGACTGAATGTCAGAATGCAAGTGACTGAAACAACAAAGAACGCCCACACAATATGACTTTGCATTTCCTTTGGATGATGGGTTCATGAAGAGGAAAGAGGATATAAAAACTGTAGGCAGCAGGCTAGCAAATTTCTACTGCTTCAAAGCAGAGAAGAAACGTAACTCTGGGTTGACTCTGGTGAATACTCCAAGTCCAAAACACATTTTGAGTTTAAAAGCCCTTTTTTTAAGGTGATGTTTTTTCATGCTAAGTGTTTTGTATTTTTGTGCTGCTTTTTGTATCTAGGTTACCATATGTACTGCGTTTTCCCTTTAATGCTTGATAGCTGCAAATGCTTGATGCAAATTTTCAAGCAGTTACTCCTGTACATGCTAAGGAATACAAATGTTGTATTGCTGAAGCATGGAACATCAAAATCCGCTTTTCATTCTTTCTAATGAATGAGTGTTTCAGTTTTGCTGCTGCCCTTTCAACTTTGAGCAAATAACCTCTTCCTACTCCTGTTACAATGCTGTTATTTTCATGTTTAATCAAGATTCCACTGTGGTTTATTTTGTTGTTGTTGTTGTGTTTGTTTTTAATGACATTCAAAGCAAACAATAGCTGTGCATGAATATGTTTTCTTAGGCCCATGTAGGAAAGATAGATTTTTTTTTTTTTATAAAGCAGGTCTGCGCTCAATTTGGCTGTCCTAGGTTACCGCTAATAAATAAGCATTCAGATGTTGACCTTGGGAGACAAAAGATGTATTTTAGAGAATAGTTTAATTCCTTATTTATTTATTTATTATTAGCGACATCTCTAGGTATTTGCTAGGTACATCTGTATTAAAAGATGTAAAAGTGCTAAAATGTTCTGTACCCTTGCTCCTAGATGAAGCCACACAACTTGTGGTCTCTGTCTTCGGGTTTTGTACTGACTACTACCGTAATTGTGTATGAATCAGATTACAATATTTATTCTGTTCTGGGAACTTACACATCAGTTAGTGTCTTGTGATATTTGTTTTGTTGTTGTTGTTTTTTTAACATGGGGCAATAATTTATAAGGTATAGGAATATTCTTTGGTATTTCCTTGGTATAGGAATATTCTGTATGCATGTCAATATTTGAGTTAGGAAGAATTTATAGATGTTGCAAATGCAAAGCCACAGACCTGTGATGCCGAGGGAATGAAAATTCAAGGCATCTGTAGCAGTATTTTCTTCTGATTTTTTTTTTTTTGAGATTTTCTTTACATCCATGACCCAATAATGTCAACACTTTCTAAATTATACACTTCCTTAAATAAAAAAAGGTTTTCATTTACCAGTGGTATTGCTTGGTATGATGCAAAATCAGAAGTTAGGAGGTAACTTCAGAACTGCAATTGCAAAAGTAGTTTCTCAACATAATGTTAGTAAGTACCGTAATATTAAAAAGTAGTTTTAATAATGCTAATTTACTCATTACTTTGATTGGCAGATTCATGTTATATCTAACTCCCAAGGAATCATACTGTCGCTTTTTCTTTTCCTTTTTTACATAGCCCATTCTATTTTATTTTTTTATAAGTAGGCAAATTCATTTGGATGTTGCTCTCTCCTGTCTGGTGAAATGATTCATTGCATTTAATTCGCTCATTTTTTTTTCTTCTTCAGCACCTTTGTATGGTATAGAATGTAATCAGTTTTTCTCATTTTAATAACTAATGAAAGCAAAATACATGTTTTCTCTGATTCCCTAAGCAATTATGTAAGATCTCCACATGTGAAAAAAGGTAAATATTATTAGTGTATTAGTTGATAAAGTATATGTCAACGTTGTTTCATCCAATACTGTTTTTGCACAGAATGAAAAGCACAAACCACGCTTTTGTTTAACTAGGTAAGCTGGCTCCTTCATCATCTCCATCTGTGTCACCACCACTACCAGACATTCCTGAGGTTGTAGCAGAGTTGATCAAAGGCAGCATTTACCTAAGGTGTACCTTTGACGTTCCTTTTGCAAACAGCTCGGTTGGATTCGTTGTGACTTGGTCAAGACTTTCTCCTGAAGGTATCAAAGAAGAACTGAAATGCGAGACAGCAGTTCATGCATTTTCACTTTTAGAGCTAGATGGGATAAACGTCAGACTTGGAGACAGAGTATGTTAAAAACTATTATAATCTCTTATTTTTGTAAATGTGTTATTTCTCCTCTGTAGCTGTTTTGTCTAAAGGTTTATGATTTCATAAATGCTCAGCAAATATTAACAGTTGTTAGCGTCTTTCTGCATATTTTTTTCTTGGCAGAAATATACTGCCTCTAGTTCTTGTTTACATCAACAGTGTCCATATGAATGTGGAAATGTCACAGAATGTATCAGTAATTATCAGTGTCATTATCATTTTGAGACTGTTTCAGTACAGTATACTGTGCCTTCAGTAGATAAATGTTTATTCAAGTTGAATCTTCTTCACCTTTACTACAATTTCGTTTGATACTGTAAATTAAGAAGATTCTGGATGTTACTATCTAATCGAGAGGCTATATGAGGTAGTGGTTTTGAGAAGCTGTGCTATTTATTCAGCAGATAGATTTCTTTTTTCAGAATCAGTAATGAGCCACTGCTTGATGATTTTGTCTCTGTTATCAGATTAAATAGGATAATTCTCAAAAGCAGTGTGAGTAATTACATTAACTTCAGTGGTAGCAGAATGAAGATCTAGGTTTATATGGTAACTTTTGAGAAGCTTAAGCACTGGAAAGTCAATAGGCTTTCTACCTGCATATACCAAAATAGAGGTTAAGCTTTCTTAGCCAAAATAAAAAACATAAGAACGTTTTGTGTGTGTGTGCGTGTACATATACTAATACCCAATTGAAGTCTGTTTTCCCAAGCTGTTTTATGTTGATAGTGCAGTGGGTTTCAAGCCAAAAGCAGGCTGCTTGAATGGCTTACAGGCAATAGTAATTGCTAATCCTCAAAAATCCTTCAGAGAATTTGTGAATAGTTGCCTGACGGTGCTAGCTCAGTGACAGTCAAAAGAAAAGACACAGTTATAAACTGTCTGCTGTTGTGACGAATCCTTGCTTTTCTCAAGATCTCAAATATTTAATGTGTGGTCATTGCATCTCAGAATAAAAGGATACAGCAAAACAAACTATCACCAACCAAAAAACGGTGTATAGAAGCATGGAACTGGTTCAGTGGAGGGAAATCACAGCAAACTTTCTCAGTTTAAAAAAGATAATCCAGGTCCATAACACCAGGAAAAATCTGTACTGAGAAGAAAGAAAGAGGGGATGATTTTTTTACATAATCCATGATCTAGTGGGTACTCAACAAAATTAAAAGGCAACAAACATAAATCAGACAAAAAGAAATAAGTAACGTTTAAGAAAGTATAGAACGCATTTCCACAAGGTGTTGTGGGGTGCAGAAATGCTCCAGAAGGGATTACTTAAATACATGGAGATTTAGGTGCTTATTAAACATGGTGATTTGTATGCAGCCTTTAGTTCAAGAAGTGTCTGAGTCACGGGTGGAGTATGCCAGGAACAGATCTTAGAATATTCAATCTAATTCAGTCAAGCAAGTAGCACCACTGGCAACTGTTAACTTCTGATGCAAACAGAAGAGCAGGCTTGATGAGTTCATCAAGCTGAGGCATTATGGCTGGGTTATGTATTCACATGACCACTTCATACCAAAAATGTATTCTACTATGTTGATTTTGTTCTACAGGTCTACTGTAGCAGTTCTGCTTTTTTCGTGGAGAAGCCAGGTATACAAAGTTCTCCAGTTGAAAGCAAGGAATTTTTTGCTGGCATTAAGGTAATTTGAAAAGAAAAGAGTATTTTAGTATTGTAGTGGGAGTCTTTCTGAGTATGAATGCAGCAGATACGTAACTACTTGGACTTTTTATGTGGGTATACTGTGGGTAGATAGTTTGAATATTTCTGCAGTTATTGTGTGTCCCAATCTGATAAGACAATGTAGAATGCTGAACAAAAGCAAGTAAATCATGATAGCCACAGCATACAGTGAGTCCTCTGACTAGAAGGTACTCAAAATTTATTAATTGTTAATTAATAAAGCACGTTGTTGGCTGTAGTGAACTGGACGAGTCAAAGATGTTTCTGTATTCCCCGTATAATCGAAATGCAGGAAGACTGAATCAAGAATTTTTGCAAGCTATAACAATCCATTGAAAGCCTTGATCGCCATCAACTAGAGTAGATTCTGATGCTTCCTCTGTATTTGTAAACTAAGGAGGGCCATAGCTCAGACTCGAGCCCTGGCATATTTTTGTCCATTATGTTTAGCTACTTTTACCCTCTCTGGCCCGATTTTGGCCTATGATATGACAACAGGCTGTCCCAGAGCATGGCTGACATAAGGCCTGTTCACAGCTGTCTGTGGGGAAGAAGACTTCGGGTTTAGATAGGAAAACTGGAAAAAGTTTAACTATGTAGATACAGGCTGTGTGATGCCACTTGATCAGTGGCCAGAGAACAGGTCCAAAAGGAAACCTTAATTTGTGCTGTAGATTTATGTACCTGTTTGCTGGCCAGGAGCTGGGACCCTGATCCCAGAAGGACAGACTGCACACAATTACATACTGGGAGTAATCCTATTGACTTGAGTGAGGATTTTCCTGTCATAAAGAATTTACCTTTCTGCAGGATCAGGGCCAGATTAATCTCATGTAAGTGCAAGTAAGTAGCACATGCTATAAAATCTGAATGCATTACCATTTTACATGAGGCCCGTATGTTTGTTTTTTTTTTCCCCCAGACAATACAGCAAATTACTTGTATACTGATTTCCAGAAGTTACCCAGGGAATGCATTTTAGTGGTGTTAATGTGCTTTGCTAATCCCTTGCCTATTTAGCTAGCTTTACTTTATCCTTGCCCCTTATTCTCACACTTTCCAGACTCTTGTTACAGTGTCCTCATCTTCTTCCCAGTATGCCACTGCTCTTCAGACTGTCTAGATTACCCTAATCAAGTAGAATGAGCCATGCACCATGCCATTCTGCATCTAGTTTTTTGTACTTTCCTCTTACCTGGTCAGTAGTGGTGCTGTAGTTCACAAAGGATGTTTGCATTTTAAGTATACTTTCTTCTGTGCTAGATACATCCAGAAGCATATGATATATCAGAAGATGGCAAGGAATACAGGTTGGCAATAGAAAGTAGAATTCCTATTCCTTGCCCTGAATTTAACCAGCTTGAAAGTGACTGTAAAATATCACTAACGTTGAGTACTGTTGATGAAGGTAAGTGTTATCCTGATTTTTAGTGTGTTGCATTTTGTATGTTTGCTGTGTTTATCCAAATATTCCTTCTGGTTTGCTTCTTGGGAGAAGCAGGTACATTGTAAAATACTGTAAAATTCTTCCTAAAATACTAAAATATTCACAGAGTGTATATTCTATTGTTGAAAGAAGAATGTGACTATAATCCATTACTTGTTGAAGTAGAAGGTAGCTTTCGCAGCTATGGCTATCAGAGCCACATTGACTTGAATAGTCAGAGTAGCATAATACTTGCAAAGTTTATAATTTAGTGGTTTTTTTTGACTTGTTGTTTTGGAAGTATTGCATATACAGTCATGAAGTCCTCAGTTTTTACTATTATTGTCTTTTTCTGTAGTACTTTGTCAAGCCCAAGTCCTGTGAACCTCACAAGGAGCCTTGCCTGTGCAGAGTCATTTTTGTCACATCAGCAAGAATTCCATTATTTTGTCTATCACTGTGGAAAATTAAAACCATTTTCTTGTGTTTGTGTGAATGTGTAGAGAGGGGGGTATGCATGACCAAACCCGAGGAAAATGCATAGTTATTTTCATTTATGAACAGAAAAATCTTTGCTATTTGCAAATAAATCAGTATTTATGTTAACAGTAATATAAAAAATGTAACTTGTTTAGAGGAAAGCTCACTAATGATGTGTTTTCATTAAAACAGGTAAAGAACAGTTAGGTTTAAACTTGGCTCTTTCTTCTTGTCATGTGGATCTTCTCCAGAAACCCTGCAATAATGG
Organism: Anser cygnoides; assembly: GCF_040182565.1. Classification (NCBI taxonomy): domain Eukaryota; kingdom Metazoa; phylum Chordata; class Aves; order Anseriformes; family Anatidae; genus Anser; species Anser cygnoides. The sequence goes on along the minus strand of NC_089874.1, from coordinate 29,709,950 downwards.
AATCTGTAGTCAAGCTATAATTTATTTCACTGCTGTGACAGACTTTATGCAGGATGGAGACAGAATTACCAGAATTGCTGTTGAACCTATATCCAGTGAGAATTTTCTGTGGAATGGCTATGTTCCAGAAAGCATACAGGTTGAAAATCTTCATGTTAAGCTCTGTAAAACCAACAGGCCAGAAATATGATGTAAATGAGGTTTCTATTTCAATTGTGACATGCTGATTACACCAAGATTTCTAAGTGGTCAATTTTCCCTTGGTTTATTTTTGTTCAAATGCTGCATTTTCATTTGGATTTTTTTAAATAAATATGAATATTAATATAATCACTTAGATTGGTTAAAAAGTATAATATAACCTATTTATTAGAAAGTAAATTAATATCATAAGACAAGTAATGTGCCTGAGTCTGTTTATGTCTTAACCTGACATGACTTAACTATGCGTTTCTTTGTTTTGAAGATTACAGTGAAGGATCTACCAACCGCCTACTGCTACTCATTTACTGACCCTCATATAATTACATTTGATGGAAGGTAATCACTGGATTGCTGCTCTTAATTTCAAGATTTTTTTGTTCTACTTTAATCTATGCTGGTGATGCAAACTGTAGTTTTCTGTAATTGTGCTGTGTGTTTTATACTCTTTCTTGGACAGTCACAATAAACATGCTTCAGTTAGTTAAAGCTTCTAGTATGTTTGTAATATTTGTATTTCAAAATATAAAATTTAGGTCGTGCCAAAAAGGGGAAGCAAGCGAACTGTTTCCCTTTTCAGAGGAGTATGCCATGAGAGGAATGGTGGCTGCACAGTCTGAATATGAAAGATGGAAATATCATTAAGTATGAACAATGATAAAATTAGGCAAAACTGTTCTAATGCAAAAGTGTTTCCAGTCCGCAGTATAGTTTCCGTATTTCTGGTGTAGGTATCTGAATTCCTGTAAGGATCAAGTTGCTAGAAGCTATCTACTGTCAGTATGACATTGTGCTAGGTTCATTAATGGCATTGACAGCAATTTATTCACTGCTGTCACTTGCACATCACTAAACCTTCTTTCCAAAGTGAAGACAGCTTCCTTAGCCACAGCTGGCATGGTTTTTGTATGCTTCTGTCTTTCATAGTGTTTCAAATGCATGGAAGGAATCAAAACAAGTACAGCTTCCATCTGAGGGACTTGTGTATTCCCTGCTCAACAAAAGCACATTTCTTCAAGTGACAGGGTGAGAGGAAGAGGATGTGTTGCCTCCAAATAAGAGTGTTCGGCCCACAGCATGGTTCTTTTTGTGAATTTGATAAAGGAACGGAAAAGGCAGGTTGTAATGGCTGCTCTGATAGCACTGTGACTAGTACTAATAATAAAGTCAGAGGAGTAATGCAGATTTGCAGCTTTTTCTTCAGTGGAAATTATAGGGATGCCTTCAGTGGGCATTTTAACCTTCAGTGCATTGTGATCAAGCTTTCTTGTGAAGCGGTGATTTACTGTGATATGTTCTTGCTGGAAGCACGGGGCTTCTGGGAAAGAACTTTATTTTTAATAATAAATAGTGTTGCTAATTTATTTTACAAACTGGGGAAACAAATAGAAAGGGAGCTGTCCCTACTGAATCACGGGTAATCTCGTGCAGTCCCAGCAGGGTGGCCATCTGCAGTTTGTCTGCTGGGCCTTTAAACAGAAAGCAAATTACCATTCTGCAATTAACTATCAAATGCCATTTATAGCCAAGAGGCTGTTAAACTTGCCGCAAAAGTTTTTTTCTTTGTTGTTGTACCTTTTCTTTCTTATTTTTTTTCCTCCTCCTCTTCTTACCACTGAATCATTAAATTGGCTATTCTAACCTTGCTTCAGGGAACAGATGGCTAACCCTAAGGGGAAAAAATGGAAGTGACTATTTATGGTTTTCATCTTAAATCATTTTCAAATCTTTGGGAATACGCATTCCCCATCTCCATCTTAATAAAGCAGACCTTTTTAAAAGTATGTGACTTTCTAAATCATTTTTTCAAGGGTACTGGTACAATCTTCAACACCTGCCCCCCACATACACACAGTTAAGCGTCTTGCTCTTGCTGTCTGGATGCATTGCAGTAGAAACACAAAGGGTGAGAAGCGCCTGTGATTCCCTGTTAAAGTATGCATAAGCACAATTAAAAAGCATCAAAGAATCAAAGTGGCTTTATGGTTACATTTCCATTTGCAAACATTGTCTACATATACTCCACTTGTGACCCTTCTCTACTTCCTTCTTTTTCTGCTGTAGAACAGGTTTGAAATTTTTGATTTAGAGCTTCACAGAAGATGTGGTGGTGTTTGTTCAGAACAAAGTTGTGCATTGGTTTGTGGGCTGAACTTTTTTTTTTCCTGATGCATGAAAATGAATTACAGTATCACAGGTCATCAAATATTATAGATCTGTTTTAAGGTAAAGTTGCTGACACACGGTGATACAACTGTTTTATAACCAAAGTGACATCACATACTTTTCTTTTGATTCCAGACTCTATGACAATTTTAAAACAGGAACGTTTGTTCTCTCTAAGAGTACGTCTCGAGATTTTGAAGTTCATGTTCGCCAGTGGGACTGTGGAAGTCTTCACTATCCAGCATCCTGTAACTGTGGCTTTGTTGCCAAAGAAGGGAGTGATATAATTGCATTTGACATGTGCAGTGGTCAGCTACATGAGTCACAGCCACACTTATCCGTAATAAGTAGAGACACAACAGGAAGCCATGTCAGAATCACTGAATCCTACCTAGGAAGGAAAGTAACAGTAAGTAAATATTGCTTATGAAGGTAACAGCAATTATTTTTACCAGTTCACACCAACTTCAGAACTAAAACGTTCTTTAGTTTCTGCAATTAAGCAATAGCATAATGTTTATTTCATAATCATAGTCCTTTAGCCAGTGTTTTGCTTGTAAGTGATGGACGTTGTCCTCAAAAACAAGGATGTATCAATGTGCACACCTTTCTGGAACTGTGTTGTCAGTTACAATATATGGCCCTTGTGTGGATGGTGCAGTTTTCTTATCTAATATGCACTTCTTTAGCGGTTCTAATTTTCTGAAATGGGATCTCTGTGTGCAGTTTGCTCACACCAGTGTCATATCGGAAGGTTGTGTAGGCACATAATGAAGTATTCCAGGTGACATCTGCAGAATTGGAAGTGTAGGTGGTTTCTCTAAAGAGTTTGGCCCTCAGATAAAACATTCATGTTTGCTTTTATAATTCCCTGTAGCTTTTCTTCTGTATAGAATTGCCGTAGAACTCCACTGAGTTTGAAATGAAGCAGAATTTTAAAATGAAACACTGAATTGCTCTTAATCATTCTGTTGGTCTGGAAAGCAAGCCATAAAAACAGATATGCCATTTCAAAGTAGATTTGGCTATTAGCATAAGAATACTTTAAATATTTAGTTGTTATCTGAACACTTCAGATATTAAATATTAAAGCATCATTAGGCAATAGAGAAATGGAATTTCTTACCTTTTAGAAGTAAAGATACTGAGAAACAGAAAAATTAAGTGACTTGCTCAGGTTTGTGCACCATTAATAATAGAAACAGCATTTAAACTTAGAAGTTATAAAATCTTGTGTCTTCACAACAGCCATACAATTCTCCATGGATTCCCATGAATGATAAGTGTTTCTTTGTCCTTTATGTGGAAAAGAGCATCTTCTCCTTTGGCACAACACTCATAAGCTTTTTTTTTTCCTTTTTTTTTTTCTGTGAGTAAAAATGTGTCTGGATTGTGTTTTTTAATTCTTCAGATTAGTAAACTAAAAATTTTAATTCTCAGTTTATTTTCAAGATAGTAATATTTCTACTGATCAAGAAGAATTACCAAGCATATTGCAGAACAAAATAATGAATATTTGAGACTACTCTGAGCTGTCTAGAAGACTTACGATTGCATTTGCAGGTAGAAAATTATTCTGTTTTCAGCTACTAACACAGAGAATCATGTAGCTGACAAAAAGAAAGTGAGAAAGGTGCTCCCCAAAAGTCAATTCATATTACCAGAATTATCTCTTTACACCTGAAGAGTGAGTGGCCTTTTTTTCTTTGCCCAGCTGATCTTTGATTTCCTGTAGTTTTGTTGTCATTGACCTTCTACAGTATACCTGATAATGATGGATGAAGCTTATTGACCTGTAGAGCACCATCTAGCTGCTTGCTAAGACTGAGATGCTTTGGATTTGCATTTACAGCATTTCTCTAGAAGAAGAAATAACAAAATTTGTCTGATTTAGAATTGTTAGAGCCAGAATTTAATGGGATAACTTGGTATGCCTGGCTTTGCAAATTGTTCCTTGGCAACAAACATACCTGATTTTATTAGGTAAATTAAAAGTCATGTTTCTCACAATGATATCATCAATCTCTTTTTAGGTTTTGTTTTCTTCTGGAGCTTTCGTTCGTGCTGATGTGAGTGAATGGGGGATGAGCATAACACTTAGGGCACCCAGTTCAGATTACAGAAATACAATGGGACTCTGTGGCACCTTTGACGGAATTGCAGAGAATGACTATCACACTGCCAGTGGGGTGGAAATCCCAAACAATTCTAATGCTCCTTTTTCTTTTATTAAGGAATGGAGGTAACAAAACACTTCTGTTTCAATCAAACATCATCGGTTTTGGTTCAGCCTTGCCTTTGTGCTGTTTAAAAACTTGCTGAAATAAAAAAAATCCTTCCAATTTTTTAACTTAAAATCAGAGTAAATTCAGACTGAAGTGCCAAATTAGTATTTAAATACTAAGTGTGAAGTAAGATTAGTTTGAGTAGGTTTGAACAAAATATCAGAAAAGATCTGTTCTCCTAAACTATTTTTTGTAAAGTTATTCTTATGGGTTTTGTGATTTAACTGGGGTCCATAATCATAGCTGTATGTTGCAGATTCTGTAATCAATCCTGTAAAAGTATAAAACAACAAAAAGCAAAACAAACTCAGATTCTTTATGGGGAAAAAAAATGGACAAGGAAGTTGAGATACAGGTTCTTCTTTTTGTTTCTTCTATAGAATTCCACCAGGAGATAGCTTGTTTGACAGGATACCGGCCTCTTTACCATCTTCTAGGAAAACAGCCTTCTGTGACTGCACACTTGAAGTTGCTGGATTATATCGATCGGTGAATAAACTAGAGGCAGTCTCTAAATCAGAACTTCCTCTGTCTTGCAAAGAAAGTGAAAATGGTAGATTTCTTTTTCTGATACCAGGACTGGATGTCACTGCTGAGTATCTCAGTCCTGTTGAGCTTGTCAGAGGCTTAAAGAAACGTTCACCTGCACATGAAATGGATTCCTCTACACTTCTGCAGAGGGAGGATAATCAAACCAAACTTCACAAAACTTCACTAGTAAACACACGTGTCTCTGCAACCTCAGAGGTCAGTTTTGGTGCAGAAAGAGAAGAAACTTCAAGATCAGGCATGAAAATAATTTCCTTCAGTTCCAGTAGTAATCTTCAGGAAAGCCAATCTATTACAAGTAGAGGGAAGCGCCAAAATTATTATGAATATCATCCAGTATTTCTGTTCCAAAGTCTTAGCCAAACAGACTTGGAGGGCTATAGGTACTTTTTCCCAGAGGACCATGCCACTGATACAGACCAGAAGTTTCTTCCTTCTTGGCCTACACCTTCTGGCCTTACTGAGTCTAGAGCTTTGGGACTGTGCCAGCAAGCAATAGCCAATTCCAGTATAGGAAGATCCTGTGGTGGCCTTCTTGGCAGGCGAATAGAAGATGCGATCAGTATGTGTATTAAAGATTTGCTGCTGAAAGATGACCTCAGATGGGCAGAAGCTTCCTTAGCTCTTCTAGAGAATGAATGTGAAAAGAGAGTTTTAGAAGAAATAAATGACAACCAACAGGAGCTTCAAGGTTCTGTTGAGAACCTACTTATTGCACTGAAATGTCCCGGTCTCTGTAGTGGTAACGGAGAATGTACAGACTGGGGTTGTGCCTGCTTTCAAGGCTATGGCTCATATGACTGCAGCATACTATCTGGTAAGTGGGAAAAACAATGAGATTTCCTTAACGTTTTCCATATTTGTGCAACGTATGTTTATTTTGCTGCCTTTCTCTCCTGCTTTTTATACACTGGCAGGGGTTCCCTATCGTGGGACTGTGTTCAGCAGTCTAGTTCCAATTTAATACAGCTGTTATTGTTCTCTATTCAGCCTTCTTGTTTCCCAAGGGCAAAATGTGGGTTTCTGGTATGTCAGATTTTAAAAAATTACCACTCAGTTTGCAATCCAGAGTACTGCCTCAAGAGATTACCGTGTTTCCACATGCTGCCTTCTTCAAGGAAGATCTGCCGTACACTCCTGCAGTCTTTTTTATTAACTGCAAGCGGGATGTTTTTGGTGGCTACATCTCTGTAAGCTAACTGTTAAATGTGGTGGAAGCACAATTGATGGTGAAGAAAAGAGGTATAGCAAACAGAGCTGGGCAGGGTTTTTTCAGTAAAAAGATAGTGACTGAAAACGCAGGTAAGCAGCTACACTATAAAAATATGAGAAGTACTAGAAGATGTGAAACCCTTTCAAAACAAAAACAATATTTTGTTTTGTAATAGCATTTTGGTTTTAGGAACCTATTTAAAAAGAAATGGAAGAAAGAAGAGGGTAATAACAATAAATATTTGCTTCCTCTTTAAATTAAATAAATTAATTTTACTTCAAAAAAATCTGAGTATTCTAACTTTTCTAAGTTTAGTTCATGAACTAACCTCTACCTGTGATGTTTTCGTTTGGTCTTTAAACAAAAAATTCCAATGATAAATTATTGTATAATTCTAATCTTTCCAATTCTTATTACTGGAGTCTGTTTCAATTACTTTTTATACTGCAAGTGTTACGTAAAGAACCATAGATGAGAAAACAGCCCATATATTCACAAGTGTTTATTATCAGATGAATGTTTTCTCTGCCTTATGATGGTGAAGTTCCAAGGGAAGAGAAAAAGACTAGCATTAAAGCTAAAACTCATTTTATCAATACCAAGTGTTTCTCTTTGTACCTTTCATCACCTGTTTACAGGTTTTATTGTTCATATAGTTTTCTAAGTTAGATAGGCAAAGAAACATACTGCTTAAAGTAAATGCATATGAATGAGTTCAATATATTTACCTTCATTTTCTAACTTCTACTTTGAAGACCAGGCTCCAGAAATTACAGAGCTGGAAAATGCTGGGCTATGTGATATTCGGCAGTATGACTGCACATCAGTGAGGGTTTTTGGACATGGCTTCAGGGAGTCATCAAGTCTGAAGTGTGAAATTACCAAGTTGCAGGTAGAACTCATTGTATGGTAACAATTATGTTTAAACTTCTCAGCGAATGAGGAAAAACTGTCTGACATCTACTAATCATTTGTGTGTACGACCTAATGCTTTAGTAGAAACTAAAAGCAGAGGCACTCAATACTTTGCAGCAGACACTCAAGTCTTTGCAAGATTGCTATTTCCTCAATGATAAGAGAAATAGGAAACATAATGGGAATGTTCAGCAGCTAAGAGGGAGATAACAGCATACAGCAGCTATCCATCAGGAAAGGGCAAGGGCAGAGCTATTAGTGGCAAACAGTGCATTGTTGTTCGTTTTTCTTTTTTTTTTCTTCTTTTTTTTCTTTTTTTTAAGTGCTTATGGAGAGGAAGTAAAGTACCACTTCTTTGAAAAGGGACAGCAAGGTTAAAGACATTACTAGATTTCTGTCTCAAATCTAATGCTCAAAATAGCCCTGTTAAAAACATAATAAATCTGTTACAAAAAGGGAAAGACATTTTTGATGTGTTGTCCATTTCCCTGGGGTAGAATGCCATGGTTATTTAATAATATGTCGGTTCTATACCCCAGGTTTGAACAGGAGATTAAGAATACTGCACTGTAAAGTAAGAGGAGTCTGTGCAGACAAAATGCTGTTACTCAGACCTAGAATTTGCCCAAGGGAAAATTACAAGCTGTTTACAAGTGTTAGCCTGAAATGAACAATCTGTAATTACAAGTTTTTACATCATGTTAGACATGAGAATAAAAAAGCTTCCAAGTAAAACTGGATTTCACTGATGTGATGATCTGGGGAAGGGGATAGCAAAAGGAGAAACATTCAATGGGTAACTTTTGTCTCTGACATCAAAAAAAAAAAAAGAAAAAGGCATAGGTGGTGGATATTAAGGTTATTTAAGGTTATTTTTGAAAGATTAAGCAATATGGGCTATAGATTTTTTTTTTTTTTTTCCTGAGCACAATATGTATCCACTCATCTGCAAGTTGGCTTGAAATGAGAAAGTTGAGAGTACGTTTACACTCCATTAGGTTAAAAGACTTTTAGACCAAGCTCACAGTGGGACAATTATTGGGAGTTCGCTTGTCACAGCTTGAAATGTCTGTCCTAACTCATGGCAAGATATTCTGGTATAACACTCTTTGTGGTAGAATACTTGGCTTCTAACTACCCAAACTTCCTAAAAGTTAATCATTTTTATTGATGATCTTACTGTCAAGAGCCAGGTTAAAAAGTGAACAACACTGATACTATCTGAAATTAAGGAAGAGGCTGAGAGGTATTTTGTTTTGTTTTGTTTCTTGAAAATACCACGGAAGGGTGGTTTGTTTTTTAACTTTCAGGCTCACGTAATGATGGTTTTATGCAAATACCAGTGGAGTCACAACAGTATGGAACTCCTTGTATTTTGAGATAAACTTAAATGATCAAAATTTCATAGAAGAGACATTTTGGCAGAATTTAGAGCTAATGCACACTGAAATTTTCATTTTTAATATTTTCACTTTTGAAAGACTAAATCAAATCCATTGTTCAAGGACTGGCCTACCATGTTAGAAAAGATGTAGGTCTTGTGCGTGATGCTAAAAGAGGGGATTCAGAGAAGTCTGTATTAGAATACCTCAGAGATGAACTAGTGCACATCTCTTGGTAGAGGTTTGGGTAGGACATGGCCAAGGAGCCTATGATTACACAGATCCAGAATTTTCTTAGATTTTGTAAAGGATAAGAGTGCGTTTAAACCCCCAAAACAAAAATGCAGTTTTAGTTTCTTCTTATTTACGTTGAATTGCAGAAGCAAATTTTTCTATGAACCTTGTTCTAGTAGAGATTTTTAATTGATTTTTTTTGAATGGTCAGTATGTTTCTGAAAAAAAAATCTGAATGTGCTTCCAGCTAATAACAAAAGGTTTCTGGAGAAATAGATTGCATCATATTTTGAAGGTTAAATGTTCTCAGAAACACCTATTTAGAAATGTTTAGTTGTTTTTAAGTCACCCTTGCCATGAATTTCTTAACTCAGTATAGGATGAAAGAAGAACAAAAAAAAATTGGTTTGAACAGAAATAGTTCGTATGTCTTTTCAGATTTTTTTATTTTTTATATGGGGCTATTTTTCTGTTAGTAAAAATGGAAGACCATGCTTCCCATGTCAGGATAGGGATTAAATAAATGCCTCAATTGGCTCCAATAACTGAAAAAAGTAGCCAGCACTGTAAAACCTAGTTAAGCTCAAAATGATTTTGAACTTGCTGTTCTCTTGATTGTTAGTCTGCCTAACTTTATTTTCAATATGCTTAACCCTGCTTCCTATTGCAATCAATACTTCAGTCAAGTATTACCATCCCTATTTTGTTATCTCGGTCTCTCAAGACGTGGATGACTTGCCCTCGCTGTAGTTTAGAAGTCTACAGGGGTTAATGGTGTAATCTATTGGCTTGTGCAGGGGTTCTGTGGCTAACGGCCAGTATCCCCTGGCACCGAGAATGATAGCTGAGCCCTGCCAAAACCTCATCAATTCATTTGACTAAAGCTTGTCCTCTGCTGGGAGCAGGGATGGAGAGGGATAAAGGCACTGATACATCGAATCAGTGCTACTAGAGGATCACCTGCTGCTTAACCCTCCCATTAATCTCCAGATGCAAGCACTCCTCTTCCTTGGTAAGGCCATGCCAAGTACCATGCACCAGGGAAGACTTCTCAGCCTCTTCTCCCACAGGAACAGGCTAGAAATCTACTTGTGAGAAAAAAAATTGGCATTTAACATTTCCCACAGCATTCTAATCCAAAGACAGTAGACACATTGAAATGCTATGCAATATGTTTTTTTTTTTTTCCTCTGATTAAAAATATTTTCATATTGCATTTCACTGAAAAACAGATTCTCTGTCCTAAAATTTAGTATAGTGATAGCCAATGGATTCCTGGAGAACCTCTAACTATGTCAGCTGCCTTCCAAAATGCCAGGACTGTCGACTGCCAGTTACCGAATGATGGCCAGCAGTCTGATGCCATGGATCTGGTTGATGATAAACCCATTGCCTGGTGGCAAATAAAGGTACTTGTAGAAATTTCAAATATTCACTTACAGATATTCCTGTTAAGATAAAAATATATTCCATAGATACTCTCATTTCTTTAATGGTACTATGAGTAGAACTCATTTTGCTTAACTTGTGGTCTCAGTTTTGTCACCTAAGCTTAAGCATTGAGTGCCATTTGAGAGCAAAGTCCTGCAAGGGAACTGTCCACTCTAAGGGGTAGATATGACCTAGAATCTACAGAGGCACACATCCTTCAAGAGCAGAAGGCAAGAGCCTTCTGTGCATATCAAATTATGTCAGACATGTTTATGGAAAAAATTAGTTGAGCCCAGTCTGCATGCACAAGTGTCTGTTGGAGGTAGGCATCTTGAGTCAATAAGGTCAACAGAGCCTAGAAATTATTCAGTCTACCCTGATGTAAACACTTACCTGTGGTCAGTTAAGTATGTTAAGTCAGTTAAGTGCCTTGACTAACTGACAGGATTGATCAGATTTTTGCTGACTACTATGAGAGTTTAAACAGGTAAATGTAATGTCTATCAGTGAGTTGAATCCCATGCTAGCTATCTATGCTGGTAAGATGTTGATAGCTATTTGGGTTAATCCATTTTCACTCTACATCTTGCAGATTTCTAATGATGGATTCATTTATAGCAACTCTAAAACAATGATTATATATGATGGAGCCTGTCAGACATGTGAATCACAGGAAGCTGGGTTATGTACGCTAAAGGTATATATGCCATTATTCTTTGTTTAGTATGAAAATATGCATCTCTTCAGGTAGAAAAAAAAATCATACCCTGTTTACAGCAGGATTTTTTTCTTTTCATAGAAATAAAAAAGTACAGAAAGAGAAGCTCAGGTAGAGCAATTTTGAAAAAAAAAAAAAAAAAACACCTCTATATAATATCAAATAAAATCATTCTGTCAGTTGTTTACTTCTAAAAGTAGTGGAAATGTAAGATAGATTAGATTTTATTTGACACTTAATAAAAAAAAACAAATACAAATCCTGTGTTTCTGTGATTTACTGTTTGACAACAGTTAATGAATCACATTGTCATTTCTCTAAAAGGAGAAAACATGCAACATAGATGGACTCTGTTATGGTGAAGGTGACGCAAATCCAACCAGCCCTTGCTTACTGTGCAGACCTGACATCTCAAGGTTAACGTGGTCAGTTGTTGAAAGTAAGTTCTGAATAGCTGTGGTTTTTGTTTATTTTTTGAAGTACCAAGAAATTTTGAAACTACTAAGTTTCAAAATCTATAGAAGTACTGAAATTTTGAGCTTAACTACTTAAGCGTTTTAGATAAAGCACAATTTTAGCTTGTGATTTGATCTTGGTTTTCATCTTGCATTTCTCCTAATTTCTGAAAATGATATTTTCTTTTCTAGACTAGTCTTGTTGTCAATTTGTGTTTTGTTTTTTGCCCTTTTTGCTACTATTCAACTGCCGAAATTTAACAACTCTTTAAACCTAGTTAGCAGGTTACAGTCTTTTGATTTTTGGAACAGCTATGTCCACAAATGTTTGTCTTCAACATTTAGGAATAAAAGATATTTTCCAACAATCAGATACATGTTCTTAGGCATTTTTTTTCCATTATTTGAGTGGATAGTCTATATACAATTATTGGATAGCCTATATATGAAGAATTTCATCACAGCAAAATTCAGACTGGAAAGGGTCTCAGGATGCTATCAACTCCATCCTCCTGCTTAAAGGTCAGTTGTGAGTTCTGTTCAACTCACTCACCAATTAATTTAGGGTGTTAATAGCAGCATGTAAGCTGCTATTCTTTTCATATTACCTTATGTGAAAACTCATACTGAAAGCCAAGGTAGCTATATCCCTGTTCCAAAAGAATGAAATGTGAACTCCTGCAGCAGCTGGGGAGTCAAGGGATTTCCACGTTAGAGCCCTAGACTAGAATTCAATATTACCAAAGTCAGAAATTGGAGAAGTATGTAAAACAGAAGATGCAATTCCCCCAAACCGAGAAACAGAACCTCTTCTCCAGGCTGGATGACATCAGGAACAGGGTGTAAGAGTCTAACTGCTAGGCATTGATTACAAATTCTTTCCTTCAGGTTTTTTGCCACAGTTGATGGTCTCCTGCTTGGAGGAGTAGTCACTTCACTGTAAACCTTAATTTAACAATCTTAATCCCCTTCCTACATCCCAGCTCCAAAACCTACGCTCTCCCCAGGGCTCCTGCTTCTCCTCACTTCCCTGACCTTTCCTGATCTTTCACTGACCTTGTCCTGGTGTTGATGGTTTTGCCTGTTTATTTTCACCTGGTGTCTTTAGAGCTGGAAAGTGAGTAAGCTGTGTGGTTGAAATGCTTCCAATGAACAGTGAGTGCTTTACTTATTCCATCACCCTATGCTCAGTTTTGTTAAGATAACAAAAGATAACTTCATATCTTCATATCTATCATAACTTAAGATAACAAAAGATAACTTCAGCCCATTCCCAAGTAGCGCTTAACAATGTCTGTTCCTTTATTAACAGAAACGCCAGTCAACTCTGAGTTTCATGGCTTTCTGTATTTTGATCTGCAAACTGTAACTCTTCATAGTTAAAACAATGTTTATTCCAATAAAGTCTCAGTTCTTTTGGTGTGTAGATGCAATGCATTTTACAAGCCCTTGAATAATGTAATTTATTGTTAATTAATGTTGTCACATTTGTAATGAAAATATCTACTGTTTTTGCTGTGCCATTCAAATAATACTAGAGTTTATTGAAATAATGACATATGACTTCCTTAACAGAAGTGTATGTTCCTTTTTTTGTTTTTATAAGTATATTGCAACTCTTGCTTATAAGAGAAAATACCTCCTTTGTTACAGACAACCAACCTCCAGTGCTTGAAACTTTTCAGGATATGCTACAGACTTTTTATGGAGAAGACTTTGTATATCAGTTCTTGGCTTCAGATCCAGAGGGCTCTGCTATTCTTTTCACATTGGAGTCTGGTCCTGAAGGTGCCAGTCTTTCCCCATCAGGTCTCCTTTTGTGGAAAGCTGTGTCAAAGAATCCCCATAAATTAACGTTTTCTTTGACAGATGACTGCAATGCGGAGACTAAGGTAGAAATAGAGGTAATTAATTTTATAGTAAAAAGATACATGCTAGTAAGATGTTTACAATACCTAATTACAAAGTCATTGCTAGTTTGTAAAAAGAGAAAACTGTCTTATTGGGCATGTCTTGTAGGTCAGGGTAAAATCGTGTGATTGCCTAAATAATGGCTCATGTGTGACAAACATTAATTTCCCACCTGGAAGTGGAAGATACCTCTGTGTGTGTGTGGCTGGATTTGAAGGTGATCTCTGTCAAGTGAATACTGATGACTGTAAACTTAACCAGTGTGGTATTGGCAGATGTGTGGATGGAATGAACAGCTATTACTGTGAATGTCCACCTGAACTTCAAGGTAAACTACTATTTTATTTACACACATCTATCACACTTAGTGATTAATAGGAGTTTTTAATTTCATGTCTGATTATTTTTAAATTTTTGACTGAAAATAGTTTACTGTTTCTATGAAGAAATTTTAAGGTCTTGTGATTTATGATATACTTCAAGATTTTTCTTGCATGAATGCAAGGGTAGATCATAGTGAAAGAGCAAGTGATTATGAGAGCAAATTTTCCATGTTTTCCTCTGGTGAATGTGGTGAAATAGGAGTGGTGGGTTTGGTTACAGTGTGGTTCCTCCCATGCCTGCAGATAAAACAGTTCACAGAGCCCATCCTCTTCGTTTTCCTCCATAAGCAAGATACTTGGCATATGATGATAAAACATTCATAGCAAACCTAGTCAGCTGTACACATTAGATATACTGAAATACTTTGATGTACATAATAGATGCACTTCTTTATGTTCATCATCTGCATACATTGTGCTTTTATCACTTATAGGCATACTGTCAAAGTCTGGTAACAACAATATTATAAAAATCTGTATTTGAATGCAGGTAAAAATTGTCAGGATGATGTAGATGAATGCCTTTCCAGTCCTTGCTTTCCTGGAGTATTTTGCTTCAACACTTTTGGTTCTTACTATTGTGGTCCATGCCCGAATAATCTACATGGAGATGGGAAATCCTGTTATGGTAAAATGATCTATTTTTTAGAAGAATGCTATTATCTTACTGTAATCAGATAAAATATCTTTGGTTGTGCTATATGTTTCTAACAGTAGCTTAGAACTCCTAATTGGCAAAAAAATTGGTTTTCTCTGACTGCTGAGATTGAATCTCAGTTGTTCACAACATTGGAAGACAGTGGGTCACATAGTAGTAAAACCCTTTTTCAGGTGATTAGAAAAAATAGCTACAAGATGTCCAAAATTGTTTATCTAAAACTAGAATGGCATGTGATGTATTTTTTTTTCCTGCATAATACCAGTTAATTGTTGACAAAATGCTTTCCTATTAGACTGCTTAACATTGAACTGTTTATTCAAAGCAAGACAGTTGTGAAATAAGGTGTCTAAACATTTATTTACTGTCTGTTATGCAAATCCTGAATAACTTGTATTTTTAAAACACTCCACTGAAAACTTTTAAGAAACAATTTTTACTCTTCACCTGCTTTCTAAATTGAATTATTTTGTGTACTAAAACTTTGCAATTTATTTGCTGTTGAAACAAAAGCAACTATTACCGTTCCTCCTCATCTGTTGTTTTTAGAAACCTTTGAAGACATTTCTGTTGAAAGAAAGGATTCCACTGGAGAAGTTGAAGGTAATAAAGGTGATTTTTTTTTTTTTGTGAAGACAGTGAAATTTCTGATTCATACCAATACGAATGTAGCTGGCAAAGTAAAGGTTTTAGTAAATTTTATTTTACTCACTTTTACTTTTCAGTTTTAATTTAATTCATTACTTGGGTTGCATTCCTATTTCTGATCTTACGAATGACACTGAAATGTCAATATCAACAAATCCCTTAGGTCTGTCAAGTCATTTCATGGACAGGGTGATGTATGACATTCTTTCTGTTGCCTTTTGTTTTTGTGACTAACCACAGACATACAATAGGTAACATGGGGATAGGGACATCTGTTATATGAGATAAGCAAAAGTTTATGGCATTATGTTGAATGCCATTTTCATACTTTAACTCAAAAGAAAGGTGAAGGATATGGCAAATGGATGTCCTTAATTCCAAAACTCTGTAAATGCTCTTGCTGGCATTTCCAGCTGCATGCCTGCTGGGGCTTTATTCACAGGGAATTCTCCTTGGGTGTCTTTTCCCTTTATCACTGACTTGTTAGCAGGGCAGGAGGAACGTTCTCTCACGCATTTGCCAGTGCTGGATAATTCTTCATCAACTGCAAAGTATTTTGCTTTTCAGCAAATAAAAATAAATAAATAAATAAATCAGAGAAATAGCACTTATAAGATTTGGGGAAGTTTAACTTTTTGTTGACAGTTTTCTAATACTGTTCAAAATGGGGTTAGGGACAAATCTTAAGTTAGGTTGAACAATCTCCTCCAGCTCAATTCCTGCTCAGACCCATAATGCTAAAAGCCCATATAATTAATTATATTATAATAATTACAGTGCCACATTCCTTTCCACAATCCACCAGAACACCCACTTTTCCTGGGCAGAACATGGGGCACTTCTCATTCATTTTACATTGCTGTCAAAGAGAAGGCTGAGTCCAACTCTGTCACTTATAAAACACATGTAACATCGCAGTAATAAAAACCTTTACAAAAGTGAAGAAAAAAGTTTGGAGAATTCTCAGATTTCTCTGAAATAACTAAACTGATAAAGTAATGTATAATACTTTTGCTAAAAGGTGATGGATTATTCATGTAAATACTGTTGATAATGCATCAGTAAGTATAAATGTATGTAAGTATATTTTGTGACTAAATATCTGCTTCTAGACTCTAGGTTTATTACCTGCACTTAGACACACAGGTGAACAACAAGCAGTATCTTTTGTTTAAGCTCTCTGTTGCAGTTATCTAGGTGGTAGCAATATATAGTGCTGGTAATTTGCTCTGACAGTAAAGCTGTTTATTGCCCCAACACGGGAAAATCTCTAGCTGTGTGCCTCATACATGTGGTGCTTTCTCCTTATCTTCCATCCATGAAAAGGCCATGGTGAATGTGGGAAAGGAGGTAGCCAAAGTACCTTCATCTGCTCTGATTCTGCCAGCAAGGAGTTATGTTCTACTGGGTACTTGTATTCTGGTGTAGTACCATAGGAGGATAGGCTTCCTGAAGCACACAATGAATGGGTTGTATGTTTTTCTGCTCAGAAGTTCCCCACCCTTGAAAGAAATTAGCCCTGTTATATTTCTGTATTTTTCTTCTCCTTTATTTCTAATATTTTGTAGGTTTTCAACAGTCATCCTTTGACAAGGTTTTCAGCATCTCAAGCTATATTCCTAGTTCTACAGATATCCCTGAGAGATTTGTTTCTCGAGAAATGGCCAGTAGCAGCACTCCACCTGCCTCCACAGTAAAAACTGTCACCTCTTGGAAGTCATTTAATTCTCAGAGCAGTGCTTCTGTACAACCAGCTGTTACTGGAAACGTTGCTCATGCTCTCAGCATCACCAACAGTCACCTTACTAACACAGAAGGGAGTTCCTCAGTAAACACTGTGGTGACCACTTCAGCAAGGAGCCATGCTATATCACTTGAGAAGAAAACAAGGGCACAAGGTGAGCCCTACAGTTATTCTGAGACTCACAGGAAGGTTTCTTTTAGCAGCACAACAGATAAAAGCAAAGAGCTTTCTTTGCCAAACAAAGTATTCAGAGGCAGAAATGCTCACAGGATTCAGTACCTGTTAGCCAAGCATAAAGCAAGTCCTTCACCTGTTGTTAAAGTGACTGTCCCACCAAAAATGCTTCCCGAAGATTCTGATGAAATCACGGTTCCTAAAGCAGTCACCTGTGCTGATCTACCCTGTTTTCCTGGAGTACCTTGTGAGCCAAGTCGGGATGGAAGTGTCAAGTGTGGTCGTTGTCCTTATGGTTATTACGGAGATGGCTTCACTTGCAGAGGTATTGCAAATAACTGTACCAAATGTTTTTTTTTTTTTCTGAAGAAGGATCTCATGATCTCTTTTAACCTGAAAGTTCATTGTTACTGTGTGATCACTGAATGCAAATAACATTTAATTTCCTTATTTCTGCTTATTGATATTGGCATAGCTTACAGGCTATTAGTTGTATGGATGCACTTAATATTTTTCTAATGTACCTCAGGCTCCTCATGTACAGGAAGGGACATAATTGATTGTATGTGATACGTTTACCTTGCTAGGCAAGACACAGTTATGCTGAAATGCCACTGTCTGTTTCCTTATTCCTTCCATTGTTCTCTGAATTGCCTTTCAGCAATATGTAGACAAACATGTGGCAAAAATATGGAGTGTGTGGCGCCCAATATTTGCAAATGCAAGCCTGGTTATGCTGGTTATAACTGTCAGACTGGTGAGTACGGTATTTTGATTTAGCCCATGGTAACTCGTATCAATACATTAATGATTTCAAGATTGTTGTTGATTACACACAGCTTTATGCAGACCTGATTGCAAAAACCACGGGAAGTGCATTAAGCCCAATGTCTGTGAATGTCTATCAGGATTCAGTGGCTCCACTTGTGAGGAAGGTAAACAAAATATTTTCTACCCTTGAATCAATAAATACCCAGAGGGTACTGTAAATGACTTTCATAACTGTGCATTCTAACAGGAAAGATGTGTGTTAATTTTACTTTAACAGAGATTTCTATGTTTAATAAGTTATGACAGCAAAATACCATATTTTGATTTAACTTCTGGCACCTTCAGTACAGTGTTAATCTAAAAATCAAGAAAAAAATTGTTTGGTTGTTTTTTATTTATCACTCACTT
Organism: Anser cygnoides; assembly: GCF_040182565.1. Lineage (NCBI taxonomy): Eukaryota > Metazoa > Chordata > Aves > Anseriformes > Anatidae > Anser > Anser cygnoides. The sequence continues at coordinate 29,691,704 of NC_089874.1, read as the reverse complement.
CTGAGCAAGCAGATTTACTGTGCTTTATCCACTGGATGTTTGTTCAGGGTTACCTTCTCCACTTCACCCTTTCAGCACCTTTTAGGAAAATGAAGGTCATTGAATCTCACCTCATTTTCATGTGCATGCATGTGCATTCTTAGCAGACAATGACCTATGGCAAAAATGCAGTCCCTCTGGGGACTCTCTGGGAATCTGTGCTAGACACCTTCACTTAGGCATTGCCATCCCTAAATTGGCACATACAAATCTCTGTCTCTTTGAGGATGAGAGTAAGAATACAAAAGGATGTCTCAAACAACCCTCTGAATTCTTTATAATTCAGTGAAGAACAATTTTGAAATACCTCCATGTAAATACTATCTTCTCTCTACTGACTGTATAGAGAATACTAGTTGTCTTCAGGGGGTGACCCACTTTGCTTACTTGTGATTTATTTCTCTGTAAGTACAAGTGTTCCAAATCCTCTTAGGAAGAGTTCCTAATGGCACGTAATGGTGACACCCTGTGGTGGTTTCACACTGCTGGGCAGCTGAAATTCCACGACAACCGCTCTCAATCCTCAAAGGAAGAAAGGGAGAAAATATGATGGAAAAGGGCTCGAGGGTTCAGATAAGGGCAGGGAGATCACCCATCAGTTACTGTCACAGACAAAACAGATTCAGCATATGGAGATTTGTGTAATTTATTGCCCATTGCTAATAACAGACTAGAGTAGTGAGAAGCTAAAAACAAACTGAAAACACCTTCCCCCCCATCCAACCTCTTCTACCTCCTCACCCTGAGCAGCACAGGGGAACAGGGAATGGGGGCTGCGGTCAGTCCCTGTCGCTTCGTCTCCTCAGCTCCCTCACGGTCGCTCTCTGCCCCTGCTCCACGTGGGAATACTAAGGTCCTGTCTGGAAATTGTCTTATGTTTCCTTTCTTTGGGATGACCATCGACGTTGGGACTCTGTGTGCTCTGTTGGAATTAAATTCTTGTTGTTTGTTCTTGTCAAAAACGTTATGTATGTTCCTTTAGTTCTTTCCTCACTGTCAATTATTAACATTTCCCTTTTGCTAAAGCATAACCAATCCATGCGTCTTCTTAGAGGCAGTTTCTTGAACAGCATAATTCTATATCTGCAGCACACTGTAAACCACCCTGTAAAAATGGAGGCACGTGCTTGGCCAGAAACCTCTGTACCTGCCCGTATGGTTTTGTGGGACCAAGATGTGATACACGTAAGTGAAAAAGTGCAAGTGAAAAATACAGAACATTTCTTTTGTTCTTTTGGAGCAACAAAGCAAATTATGGTTAATATTTTTGATGTGCTTAGTCTAATGCTAGCAAATGATGTAAAACTTTGCCTCTTTGAAGGCTCCCGTACTTGGGCTTTACGAACATTAATTAGACAGTATTTGTCTATAACTTTTAAAAACATACTGCACTATAAAAATTGCAAACGTTTTTTAATTTAGGGAACATGAACATGGAAACATTGAGCTTGTGGAGCATGAGACACCTACCTTCACAACAAACAGATGATTAATGTTAAATTGATTAATTGCTGAGATATGTCCAGAAGCTAGTATTAGTGAATGGCAGATCAGAAAAACTGTGATACCAGAAAACTGAATTAAGAAGCACACTGTGAGATCTTTTCTGAGCTGTCATGAAAATTGGAGAACTTGCTGTGATTGTAGCTGAAAAATTTAAATTAGTCTCAAATCAATCATCTTTTATATACTAAATTCTACATGCTACAATTTGGCAATCTCAGATTTAGAGTAGATTTCATACTGCTAATTCATATCATTCAGAGACTCCGAGTTTAGTCATGCTGTTTGTATATAATTCACCTGAATGAGCTACTGCATTATTGACCTTTATTTGAAAAAGAGTTTTGTTCTTTTCCTCAAATCCCAGGACTCTGCACTCTCACTTTTCCTTATTTTGGTTTCAATTGTGACACACAAAAAAATCTGCTCTTTGTTAGGTAAGACTAAAGAGATGTTGTCCTGAAAAAAATGATTCATGGTTTTCTACAGCCCTGATATTTTAATGTCTTTGCCTGTTAGTCTTGTGTCGCTCTATCCATGCAGCCACACTTGCTGAAGTGATGGACACTTGAGTGACCTTCCTTGGAGCTCATCAAATCCATAGTGTAATCTGAACATATCTTAGTCTTGGATTTCCTTTTCATAGATGTGTTTAGTTCTTTAACACTAAATAAAACGAGATGGATAGTGGATAATTACATGGAGGGATGCGTCATCTACCTCTAGTGCTAGCTTTGAGTCTGGATCAATCTGTTCAGCAATTCATCTGGAATTATGGAATAGTGGAATTGTATGTAATTTCCAGTGATAGTATCTGGGAAAGAACTCAAAAATGAATTAAGCATAAAGCTGTAGCATATTTACTTTTTTATATATATATTTTTAACGTTGTTTTCCTTGTCTGCTTGGATGACAGTGGTTTGCAACAGGCACTGTGAAAATGGTGGTGAATGTCTCGCTCCAGACACCTGCCAGTGTAAACCTGGATGGTACGGACCTACATGCAGTACAGGTAACACGGGATAGTCCCCGTTGTGGACTCCTGCATGGTCCATGGTCCTGGGAGAGTGTATGCAGAACTCTCTCTTAATAGTTTGAAATTTGGACCCGTGTGGCTCAGACAGCAGCACTGGGTGGCTGCTGACTGCTGGGGAGCTCCTGCATGTCTCATCTCTGCACGTTAGTTCTGCTGCTAGTAGCAGCTCTAGGAAATGTAGTACAGATCCCAAAGGTTGCGTAGAGATTTTAAGTTGACGGTGTAACCTGCACTTATCTGAGGTATTTAACCCCCATCCTTGCAACAGAAGCAGATATCTTACAGACTTCATTTTGTTGTCACACTTCTCACTCTTCCTCACCCTGTTTGTGCAGCAATGTGTGACCCTGTGTGTCTTAACGGTGGCTCCTGTACTAAGCCAGATGTTTGCCTCTGCCCACATGGATTCTTTGGTGCCCAGTGTCAGAATGGTAATCTTTTTTTTCTATTAGCTGCCATTAAATCTATGAGAAAACATTGTTAGCTTAAGACACAGAATTCATAATCAAGTCACATACCTGAAAAACGGTGCAAAACAGATTTCTTTTTTTTTTAATTTGCCTTCTTTGTCTTGCACTCAACTCTCGAGCAGCATTCAACCAGTTGACCTGTTGTACTTTATATAGTCTGGTTACTTGTGTATGCACACACAACCCTGACACCTCCTTATTTTATTCTGTATTTGCTTTTGATGGCCATCAGTATGATTTTTACTAGACAGGCCTGATAGTTCTGAAGATCTATGTAAATTATCAAAATTTTAGTGTTGCAGTCTTGTTTCCTACAAGTATATTACAAAGGCAAACAAAATGCAAACCACAGCCTTTCTCTTTTGTATCTTTTAGCTGTTTGCAGCCCGCCTTGTAAGAATGGTGGTCATTGCATGAGAAACAATGTCTGTGCTTGTCCTGATGGCTACACAGGCAGAAGATGTGAAAAAAGTAAGCCAGTGTCGAAATCCTTCCAGGGTCTGAAAATCACTGATCAATTATTCTGTAAACCATTAAATGTATTAAACAGCAAATGTTTTTGACTTTAAGGTATCTGTGAGCCAAGATGCATGAATGGAGGAAGATGTGTAGGGCCAAACGTTTGCTCTTGTCCTTCAGGGTGGGGAGGAAAAAGATGTAACACACGTAAGTATTGTAGTTAAGAGGAGAACCCCACCTTAAATGTAATATATGATTAAAGGACCGCTCTGTCCACATAGATAATATGAAGTTAGTGCCAAAGAACTCTTAAATATACACACATTGGAAAATAATGGTCTATAACTTTGCAACAAAATTTTGGATAGGGAACTAATAATACCATGCAACCCTTAGGCTAAATCATGCGACCAAAATATCTTTTTAATTCTTGCATAGCATATAATATTTGTTTCTTCCTTGATTCTTGTCTAAATAAGAAGCATCTGTATTTTTGAATACATACAACTGCAAAGAGCTAAGTCAATGAAATGAAAGAATTTCAATTTGTGCTGTAGGTCATAGAACCAAATATAGAAAGAGAAGTACAGTGAAACTGTAAAACTGGGAACATAGTGGGAAATAAGCGGAATAGAAGAGTCAATGGCCACAAACTCTATAGGAAAGGTAGAAATAGGGCTGTAACGGTAGCACAGCTGTGGTTCACATTGTATCTTAATGAAGTTATTGATGGCACATAAATAAAATGTGGCAGCTTGAATAAAAGCAGAGTCTGGATGAAAATCAGCATAAGGATGGATGATAGAAATCCAATAGATAAAACGTTAATGTCTGTCATAGTACCCCACCTGAGGCTCAGATATTGACGTGGCCGGTGAGTTCCCTAATGGCATGGAAGAAAAAACATTTCCCATGTTTTTCCTTCTTTAATTCTTGGAAAGTTCTATTGGAAAAAAAAATCACCCATATTGACAGGGGTTAGATATTCTTAGAAGTTGTAGAAAAGAGATTTCATCATCAAATAGTCAGTTAACCAGTGAGAAATAATAGTGCTTTAGATTGTGGCTTAATAAGCAGGAAAGAACGTGCAGAAAACATAGGTCACAGGAAATAATTTTGGATCAAATATTCATGGGTTGATTCACTGTGAATTAAACTGCATGATAGACAAAAGATCTTCCACTAAGGTTTGGATTTTAGAAAGGTATATTTGGAAAAAAACAAGAACATTTAGTGGCGTTGACTTAATTCAGTATTTCTGGCTTCTGTAGCTGTCTATGATGCATCAGAACATCTCAGTGCTTTTGTGGGCCTTTTTTATTCTGGTTCCCTCTTTAATAACGTGTTGATCTTACATTTTCAGTGAAGGGGAGGTGACTTTTGTGCATGAAAAGCATTCAACATCTACTGGGCAACCTGAAATGTATATAAGTAAAAGTAAAAACTTGGGATATAACCAAACTTTGTGATGATGTTTGTGCAGCCATCTGTCTTCAGGAATGTAAGAACGGAGGGGAATGTATTGGACCAAGCACGTGCCATTGTCCTCCGCAGTGGGAAGGAATCCAGTGTCAAACACGTAAGTTTACAGTATGGGCCACATTGTTCTTTCTGCTTCAGCACATTTTAGAATGCTTCAGAAATGCCCAGTGCCTAGAAGTCCTATTCCTTGGTTGTATTTTGACCCAGATCTGTGTCAAAGGCAGGACAGAGAGTAAATATTCCTGTGCCCATTTTGAAGCCCTCAAGAATACAAATGTACCTTGGAACCATGGTTATAGGCGGTGGATTGCTAACACCATAGGCTGCTGAAAAGGCCTAAGAGAGCATTGCAATAGCCTGAAACAGTAGGATGCTTTAAAATACACCTTACTTATGTCCCTCTCTCCACACATTTATGCTTTCAGTAAGCTCCCATATTAAATCTGTATCTTTGTATAAATGGACAGGCATTAAAGCATTGTTGCTTCCATGTGAGTGTGAAGTTTCCTTACACTAAGGGTTTTTCTGCTGTGAAAATACCTACCAAGTTCTCAGCTCCCTTATGCTAGTAAACTATATTGAGATTGTAGCCACTTTCTTCACTAAGTTTTCGTTACTAAAGCTACGTCTCTCTCTCGGTATAGCTGTGTGCAATCAGAAATGTCTGTTTGGAGGCAAGTGTGTGTCACCTAACGTATGCTCCTGTCGCTCTGGTTATACTGGAGTCCTCTGTGGGAAGAGAATTCAGGTAAGTAAATGTCAAAATGCCATCACAGATGTGGAAATTTGGAAGTCGTTATTTAGCCCTCATCCAACGAAGCAGCACCAAATATACCAAGCGTGTTTGTCTAATTTTTTTATTTCAATCTCCAGTGAGGGAAACTTCCTAAAATTCTTGAGTTATTCCTGTATTTTATGAACTCTCATACTCATACTTACAGAATTCTCCCCAACACTTAAAGTAAATTTCCTTTGTTTCTAATTAAGGTGATTATCTCTTTTCCTGCTGCAGGCGATGACTTGATATTTACTCTTTTCATAACGAATTTCATTCTTTTCTGGAGTCTTGCCCCATTTAGGGGAAAAGTATCCCACTGCTGAACTGCTTGGCTTGTATGATGTCAAGCCCTGATTTTTTTTTTTTTTAACTAACTAACAAACTAACTACTCTGTCACTCTTCATCAAACTCTTTCATGCAAACATTTATTATTAGCTTTACTTTCTTTCATGATAGTGAACGATGACCATTTCTCTGCTTTGTCTTATCATTTTCTGTTATATTCCTTTTGCTTGGGCACTATCTTTCACTTAATTAAATAACTTTTAATTAAATGTTTCATTACAATTTTGTGACATCTGAAGTAGAAAGCATTCTACATTTCTCTGCATCATCTATGACTTTCCTCTTCTTTTAATTTCAGCATATTTAGACATTTTTCTGATGCCGGTAGAATTCACTTGGAGGAGCTGTAACATACCTGGTTTTCATACTGCATGCTGGTGCTATTCCTTTACATCCATCTTTAATTACATGCCACTGTGTTTTTAAAAAAAACATTCAGCTTTTGGGTCTGCTGCAGCCAAGAGTATAGCCTATCCTTCCCCTCTTTCCTTCCTTTGTCACATACTGTCTTTTAAGGTAAAGCCTATGCTGTGACTACTAGATATGCAGATTTTTTTTTTAGTGAGGAGTAAGTTAAAAAAAAAAAAAAGGGGGGGGGGGGGGAATAGCAATATAGCAATAGGTTTACTTTCATCTAAGCCTTAATTTCTCCCAGTTGAAACTACTGGGAGTTCAGATCCTCTTTCTGTTTTATCAAGTACCATATATAATGCCATTAACATTTGTGTTCAGGTATCAGATAATTTGCCAGAGATGGGGTAAATATTTTTAAGAAATTGGAACAATAAATAACTGCTCATATACACTTCGAAAATAGAAAACTACACATATTGATCACCATAAAGATGATAGGACTGTAATGTTTGTGGTATGGATTTCCAAAATGTGACTTAAAATGAAATAATTTAGATTAAATGTCTACATAAATACATCCTCCAATGCATTAGTATATCTTTTATCTAGAAAATACATTGCTGGTCAGTTTGACAGTGCTATACCTTGATGAAAATGGCACATTTTTTCTCAAATTTTTCTCTCTCAAACAAATGAACAATCTATATGCGCAAACTGATCTTGACGTTGTTTCTTTCCGTATCAGGAAAGCAGAGATTCATTAAAATTGTTTCTTCAATAAGCAGGTCCAGTTAAAGTCTCTTTACATTTTTTTATTTTTCCCTCCAAGGTACAAAAACATCATGGATGAAGAAAAGAAATATACCAATTAAATGCTGCATGGATATATGAGACTTGAAAATACCAAGAAGTTTTGAAGGCATTCACAGAGTTTATTTAAATGAAAGGGATATCCAGAACATTATTTTAAAAAATTCATGTTACAGTCATGAATTTTTGAAGAGCCTTAGTACAACAATCTTGTAATTGTAACACGTGTTTCTATATTTTTTTTTTGCTACCTCAGAGCCTCTGATTCTTCACTGGACTCGCAGATTTCATGAACCATGCATACACAAAATTCTTCAGTCTGTTGATGTAGTCAGCTGGACTATGATCTTTCCTTTTTGGGAGTGAGACTGTAATATCTGCTGAGCATCTCCAGGACAGTAGGGTACACATAATCACTTGTGAATGGTACATTCTGGTTTTAAATGTTGTTTACATAGATATTATTTGGCTGCATACAGAAGACAAAGCAGAGCTATTTTTTTCTTCATCTTGTATTTGCATTGCTCTGACTTGCTGGTAGTGAGCAAGAAGGGGGAACCCAAAACTTCAGTAGTAGCAGTGCAGCCAGGGCCCTGTGTCTCATCAACAGTCAACCGGCAGCTGAATAAATCTGGTTTCAAGGTAACAAGTCTTCTTCATTACTTACACACACATGCGTGAGTACAGGATGAATGCTGTGTCCATAAGACTTTTATGCTCCTTTTTTGAAATAGCATTTGGAAAGGTGAGGAAATAGAGTCTTTTAGAGAAAAATGACAATGTTTTACTCAGAGATGTCCCATGTGGAACCTTAAAATAGGAACTGACAAGAGTAGGCATTTGCTGCACGTCATGCCATCTGTATGTATCAAATCAGAAACTGTTTGTAAGCACTCCATATGGATATTTTTTTTCACATTACCTATTGTTCCAACCAATTGTTATCACCAACCATAAGCCAGATAACTTTTGAACAAATAAAATTCTAGTTTTCCTCAAGTTTCCTTCTTTCTTCTACCTTCCCCTAGAGGTGCGAAAGCCATTTCAATTCCTGCAGCAACTGAGTTCTGGTAATGGACACAAAATTCTCTTTAGCTAAGCCATCTAAATTTACCACTTTGACTTGTTTTGGGCTGTGGGTTGTTTTTCTTACCAAAAAATAAGCTTCATTATTTTCTGATCTCATGAGCAATATCCCATTTACGTGCACTAATGCTGAATGGGAAGAAAATCAAGCTCATTTTGCCATTTAGTGCCACTGTGGGAAGCCAACTGCCAACTCATAGCTGTTAGAGCAGTTCCGAGCCTAGATTTTTCCTCACCTTTTGATAGTCTTCTTAATCCATTTTGCAAAGTAAGTTGGCATTTGTGAATCTCAGCATCATTCCAGAATGATGGATTTCTAAGTGCTTGATGTTTATTTCAAAAATATTTTTGATCTCCCACTTGCATTCTAAGTTTCAGTGGTTCGATAGTTTTTTTGTTTGCCTTTTTTTTTTTTTAATCCAGCATCCAAGTGGCTGGTAGCCAGATATGCTGGGAACTGTTCTATTATTTAAAACCTACTTCACTTGAACTGTTTCCTTTTTCACAGCTCACAGTGATCTCTGTGAACAAAACCTGACTAGCTTTTGGAACCGATGCCTCAGGATGAAGCCCTGAATACACAATATTTGTAAAATGTAGGCACAAAGATATTGTATAGGCTCATCTTGTAATAATCCCTACTCCATGTGTCATTTACCTACAGTGTTGAGGTAACACCTCTTAGGAACAGTATTTGCTTAATGACTTTGTACAACGCTCCATTTACGAAATTGACCTAATACAGATGCCTTTCTAGGATTTCAGGCTGAATAAAGTTCTTTTAAAATCACAATGTTTAATATTTCCCATTAATTTTCAATGTTTCTAAGGACAGATAGTATTTTCTTCTACATCTTCCAAATGCACGCTGAGCAAACAAAAGCACATCTAGACTTTTGCTACACTGGTTAAAAATTACATGCTCCATGCAAAGTTAAGCTGTGTTCCAATAAGCACATGAAGCAGAAAAATTACTAGTACATGCATAGAGACAGATAATTACTAGACGGGTTTGAAGTATGTGAAACTTTTTTTACTAGATTGTTCATACACATGGAATAGAATTTGTTTGTTGTAATTTGAAAAGCAGAATGCAGTAACATTGATCAGCATAACACAAGCTTAGTCGTTAATGAAACTGTTCTAGAAGTGCATAGCCTGATCAGAAATTAGGCCAAAGAGAATTTAAGGACTTGGAACGGGCATTGGAGCAGTTTACTGCAGGAGTCGCCACAGTACCAGTCAGATGGAATAATGGGTAACTTGTGCCAAACAGAAGCTTTTATGCTGATTCTTAGCCCATTAGCCAGGTTGCAGTAACAGGAAAGGGTTTCTGAAGAAGTAAGTCATTGCTATAGTAAGCATATGTCAGAGTTTTTCCATCAGATTTGGAGTCAGAAGTCGGTAGAGAAAAAGTGGAGCAAGCAAGAGGTAAAATAAATCGATAACGGCATACAAGAATACTGGTCTCTTCACCGAACTCTGTTGCACTATTTCCTTAAATACTGAAGATACCTATGCACATCATCCGTCATCCGATGTACAGCATCTGGCTGGACTAAAATTGCTGTGCAAGCCAGTAGAAATTCTCCTAAGCACAGATTGAATTTTACCCAAGATCTTTAAAATGCTGTATGATGAGCATTTTCTGCAGGAAGGAGCCACTCATATCACAGAATATACCACAAATCTTAGCAAGGACTCACCTTCGTACGTTTATATCCATATTGGCTAAGATTAAAAAAAAAGAAAAAAAATAAAATGGTCCACATGATTACTCTTTTTACAGAAGTTAATTATATATTGTCATTGCTGAGAATAGAAAGTGATTTAACATTTCCACCTAGCAAAAGCAAACCCTCAAAGAAGAATCAGTGCAAACATGTAAATAAGAATAAAAGCTTTAGCTACTTGCCAAATTGGATATATCCAACTCCCTTACTTGCCCAAGTGGGAAAATTCAAAGTTTAAATTCTCACTAAAACAATAACACTGGGGTATATAAACAGAATCACACAGAAACGTTTATGTTAGAAAGTGTTTTCAAGACTAAAGACGTTTCTGCTGTTTCTCTTGTAATATCACATGGCAATGCTGGGTTATTCTATTCAACTTTCACCCATAGCTCAGTTTAGAAAAATTGTTTGCTGAAAGTCTTTGTCAATAAAGGGTATTTCACAGATAAACCAAGAAATTCCACTCTTCATACAAACACTGACAGTAGAAAATATAAACAGTAAACTGCAAATGTAAGTACATTAAGAAGAAACACTTCTCATCCTTCCATGCACATTCTAAAATGACAGAATATCAAAAATGCAACCAGCAGACCCCCCCTACAATTTTCCCGGTCATTTTAATGAAAATCAGAGCATCTGTATAAGGTGTAGTTAGCTCCAATAGATAACCTGTTCTGTCTCGTTTTTTTTTGACCTTTGAGCTGTATGCATAACTCTCTTTTCACAGGAAGATATGCCTAGCTCCAAAAACTGCATGCTGTAACTGGTAAGCATGTTCAGCCTTCCAGTGAGTGGGAGGGGATGGAGAAACAAACAAAAGAAAATGAACACTGACAGCTCTTCAAGCAGATATATGTGGGATTGTGGAAACAATCATTTGGGGACACGGATGTCATTTATAATACATTATGATTCTGTTCTATTTGGAGATAACTACTAGGAAATTCGCTTTTAAAGTGATTTAAAATATTGTGGAGATCTAAATAATGATTTTTCTTATAAACAGAAGGAAAAGCGAATCCTTCAGCCAGCAGATGGTGCTACATTCAAACTATTTCTAAAATATGCCATTGCATTTGGGGTGTTCCATCAAATTACTGCTTACTTCACTTTAGTCATTTCTAAACAGGGAATTATTTAAATAGCAGTTGTTCTGGCAAGCTCAGAACATGAATTAAAGGTCTGCTTCACTGACTGTTCCTCACCTTATATTCCTAATGATATTAGTATCTCTTTTTGGTTTTAACAGCCATTACTGTCACTTTGGACTTTACTATTAGAAGCCAGGCTTTTCAGGAACAATGCTGAGATACGCCTCCTTGCATTTACATACTGCTCATTTACTGCGAAACCTTGGGGCTGATGCAAATTTTTTTTTTCATTCACTTCCCTGCAACCAGTATTTCATCTGAGGTATTCAACTTCATTCCCGAATTTCTCAATTAGGGCCTGATTACTGTAGTGAGCTGCGATAAACACAGCATTTCATCGTCCTATATCCTACTCCTGAACTGTTGATGAAATCATTGTTCCATGCATGAAAACCACATTTTTTCACCAACATGTCTGAAATATCCAGTGTACCATAGCAAAAGCAGCACAAAACCAAACACTCCTCTTACTCTGTCCCACATCCCCAGCAACAAAACCTCCACAAGAGCAGTAGCAGGTTTCATCTGAACCAAAACACAACAGCCTCCAGAGCACAGGCAGAGAAAGGCTTCTCACCTACACAACACGACGACTGCTTTGTAACAGAAAAAAGCAGCCTCATGAGCTATAACACAGTCTTTGCTCTGCCCGCAGTATGCTTTGTTTCTCTTTCCTAGCTACGTTTGGTAAAGGAGGATGACCCATTTCTTTTGCTTCTGCTCAACATTTGGTAGCTTGCAATCCCTGGAGAAACAAGTCCATGTAACTCACTCTGCCTATGAAGGGTACATGTTTTGATAAGAGAATGAATATACAGATACAATCTTATTTTATCACATGGATTAAAATAATGCATGGCCAAATAGATCAAAATAATGCAAAGCTGAAACTCTCACACTGAAAATTACGTTTCACCTAGAACACAATGAAAATCAATCTAAAAAAGATTTATTTGGACATTATTTAGAAAATTGCCTGGTTCAACTTGCACGTTTTGGCACAACCTTCCTCAACTGTAGCCTTTGAGAAACAGCACAGACGAACCATGGAACAACGCCTGTTGAAGTCTGTCAGATCTGCAGCCCACCCAGAATGCTGCAAAACCTAAATGAAGCCAGACTGGAGCATGGCCAGAAGGCAAACCTTGGCATCCTCCACACAGGTGATTCATGGCAAACAAGGCTTTTCCTTGCTGCCAGTCTGTAGCCCCCCATTTTGTTGCTCCTGCAAAGACACAACCTTGAGCAGAAACAAATCATCAACATCTACATCTCCAAATGGAGATAAACTCATTTCCCTATATTGCTGGAATACAGAAAAGAAATAAATTGGAAGTACAGAGATAATCAGATACCATGATAGTAAAAGTAGTCAAGATAAGGATTCTGTCAGAGTATCAGTAAGGATTAAGCTTTTAGAAGGTAACAGTGGAACTGTCTGAACAAGTATTTTTTATCTTTTTGTTTTAAATAAGGCTTTAACTGATCAAAATCCAAATCTGATTGGGGGTGAGGGGCAGGAAGTACACAAAAAGCAAGAATCATGGTTTTAATAAAATGTTTTGCTCTTTGCTGTTATTCCACAGAGATGCAAACTCTGCAAGTTTCCTCTTGCAATTGTGTCGTCTTATCAAAGGTAAATCAGACTTGAACTAACATCCACTTCTGACGATCTGAATTATGATGCTTTGTTTCATGTGCTTTTTAAAAAACACATCACTAATATAAAACATCAATTCTAGTCAGAAGGAAAAAAAAAACAGAAGAGAATAGATCCATTTTGAAGCACTTTATTTGAAGAGTAAATTTTATTTCAAGGTCAGCTCTATCAACCAAGACATAATACTTGTGCTTATGAAGAAAAATGAGAACAGCAGAAAATCATACACTACACACAGGAGTGTGCACCACACACTAAACACACTTGGATACTTATAACGGCTTTGTTACAATCAGCAATACTTCGCTTTCATACAGAAAAGCATTCACTTAATATACCGAAGACAAAAAGCTACCTGAAATCAACTAGCTACCATGTTTAATTTCTCCCTCCCCCAGACTTCATCTCCGTATGGTGAAGAAAATGCAGCTTATCTTTGCTGAAGTTGTTTCATTCCTTCCTTTTCTTTGTACACTGTAGACCAGAGTAGGGCAGTCGACATCTGCACACGTTTGGAGCTATGCATTTTCCTCCATGCTGACAAGGTAGTTTACATACAGCTGAAATGAGACACCAGACACACAGTATGTCTTCTGCACAGCACAGGATCGTTTTTCTTCTTTGTCTCACTGTACTAGCAGAATTGCTCCCTGGAGACTACACAGGGACAGTATAAATAAAAGCATAATGGAAGAACCGAAAAGCAATGCCTCTCAATTTATGGCCTCGTGGCCTTCACTGGAATACAGCCACAGTACGGCTAGCCTTACTCATGCTCCATTCTCCTTTTAAAATACTATCATTTCCATTGCTCTTTAAGGCACAGACTATTTTTAGATGGATGCCTCCATGAGAGTGAGGGACCGATAAAAATTTCTGCTGAAACTTTTTTCAAGGCAGTTCTTGGATCTACGCATCCACGAGGAAACAGTTACCACATACTTGCTGCTGCTTACACATTGCCCTTGTGTTTCCCCACTCCTCTGAAAGAGGAACGGCAATGGGGAACCGAGCAGGCACAGCTTCGGTTGTCCCCCAGCTACACACCAGTTAAGGAAACAAATGAGAGGGTTTCAATCTGCTTATGAGTGCCTTTGCCAAGAGAGGTCAAACCGGATAGAGATCTATGTAGTTCAGGCACAGTGATTATTCTGACATTAAGAACCTGAACATTTCCACCATTTTTCCTGGTGCAGGGAGTGGAACCAAGTATTTCATAGTTTCTCTGCATGTCACGTACTTACCTTTTACTATCATGCTCTACCACAATTCACCATTGAATACAAAGAACAAGCATTTTCCTGATCAAATGGGAACGCTGAAGTATTTATTTGTTAATGTTTGTTTGACAATACACATATTGCAGAACTAATGCTAGCCAATTTGGACTCCCAGAGCCACACAAATATTTCATACGCAGGAGGACTTAATCCACAGACTTTGCACCCATCCTATCCAGATCAAAAGCAACGTTTAAGTGAGCTGTCTCTCAGTCTCCTAGAGAGCAAACAAAAAGCTTTCCTTTCTTCATCTTGGGATTATTGCCTTTAGCATCAGGGCAGAGCTGTTACTGGCATACAGGCCTACGCAGCTCTAGGTAGATTAAAGGTTTTATGATATTCATCTGCTTCTGTGAATCAAAATTTGGTAAAATGCAAGTGGTTGTTCAGCAGGAATGTCAGTCAGAACTAATCCTCATAGAAGGGTGAGCGAAAGCTGGCTGTAAAGAGCACCTGGAATTGATTCTCCCCAATTTATCCTTGAAGCTCACTTCAAGCAAGTTACACTTCTCCACATCCATAAAATTTAATGAAGCTTCTAGCCCATGTCAGTAGTGTTAGCATTTCTGTAATGGCCATTTTTAGTTCTTTAAACCGTGGTCTCAGTTTACAGAAGATATTTCCGAAATACAACATACACTAAGTAATAAATTTGGTGACAACCAAAACTGAATCTGAAGTTACTTGAAGTGGAAAAGCTCTGTCTTTCTGACCAATGTGAAAAGCCATCTATTCCTTATGCATACACATAAGATCTCTAGTATGCAGAAGAACCTCTCATTTACTCTTCTAAAATACTTTTCTAGCAGCTTTGTTAGGCACTGAAGATTTAAACACTATATTGTATAAATCACACAAGTAGAGAAATGGATGCAAGAAAAATGTCAGAAGTTATTTACCTAAGTGACATGCTCCACCAACCCATCCAGCTGGACAGCTACAAATCCCAGGAGCCACACAAGCTCCATTATTCCGACAACCTTGAGGACAAATTGCTAGAAGGAAAGAATGGGTAAGCCAGCAGGATTTATAAAACTGATATAAAAGAATCCTGACAGAATGAAATATTCAGGATGATACGAATCAAAATGGCAAAACACATTTTCTTCCAGGTCAGATGCTCAACTGGTATTACTCTAAAGGCATTTCCAGGACCACGGGAATGAAAAATAAATAAATAAATAAATAAAAATACACACACACTGTGTAAGGTTTTTTGTTTAAATGTTGACAAATGTACGCCTTAATGCAGAATAATTTGTGCTATTTTTTGGAAGACATGCCAATAATGCAGGTCCCTCATTTCTGTTTCAGTGCAATGACATTTCCATAGTTATTAGCTTCTTAATTTTTTTAAAAATGTTTTTGTCACTGCACTTACATTTTCATCAATATTTTCTATATGTAAACACACAACGTACTACATATGTCCCATGCCATGATAACGTCATCTCATCATCCTACTTCACAGCAAAGCAATGCAAGCATCTTAACTGAGATCTGAGTTTCTTCAACTTTTCTCCCAGGTGAAATACAGGGTTTAGGTTTTTTTTTTTTTTTTTTTTTTTTTAAATATAAATCAAATTAGTAAGGCTTCTGCTCTTGAGAATGCATGATAAAAAGAACTGGGACTACTTCAACGATGTATCTAGCAAATTATTTTTGTTTTTACTGCTCTCTCATCAGAGTCCATCAGGGCTTGTTTACAGGGCTTTGGGACTGTCGGCATTTAAGCGGTACAGATGAAGTGTGTGAGTGTAAATACTCACCCTCTTGGCATCTTGATCCTGTCCAGCCAGAAGCACAAAGGCACTTCACAACCCCGTTGACAGAGATGCATTCCCCACCGTTTTGGCAGCCTCCTTCACAGCTTACTGCAGAAGGACAGCATACACACTACGTTTCAGGAGCAGCATAGGAAATTGAACAGATACCTTTAAACAGCTGGCCTACCATCGACTACTCGTTTTATCACTTCTGCAAAGACTAAGATTTTGACTGTTCATAGTAAGGCACAGCTCCATCAGAAGTTAGCAACGATGACAGAACCATGCCAATCCACCACCATGCAGTTAAAATTAAGCACGTGCATAAATGCTTGTTGAGCATTTAACCTGAGAGTACCAACTAACAAGTATGATTATGGTTACGGCACAAAACTGCTGTGCCTCCCCACCCCGAAAATAACTGAACCAAACGTTCAGCTGCTACACCACCGTAACTACCACCATGCACATTGTTATCGATCTAGCCAAATCACAGCTGGTAAGTCAGCAACACGTGGCCAAGAATTCACGTTATTTCCTTCCCTGAGCGTTCCTACACATAACAAGAGCAAGAAGAGAAGGGGATATTACTTTGACAAATAAACCTGTGACTATAATGCAGCTGAGTGGTGCTTTACCAAAGGTCACCTAAGCAAGTCTCCTCATTTCAGAACTGTTCTACATGTCAAAGCCCTGAAGGGCTAATTAATGAAGCATTATTTATGCCAGACATGACTGGTATCAACTGCGTAGTGCACTATCATCTCTGAAATGTGGCATAATCGCTGTTCTGTACAATCAAATGCATCCTTCCACAAGAATGAATGTAAATGTATACAGCACCTTCACTTTACAGGAGAAAAGCTTCTATCCTTCATTATAATGATGGACAGCCAGGATGCCTGCTTGATGCTTCCTAGGAAAAGCTTTAAATCCCTCTTCTACCACAAGTTTTGAGCATGAATTCAGCTAACAGATTTTTGGCACAAAGGCTGAATATGCAAGGGCACACAAGTTTACTCTAGCACAGCTAGAAAAGCACTTCAGAGCTTGTTTTCGTATTTCTTTACCACACAGTGTAAGCTGACGTATTTAATAGCACGTGGCTCTTCACAGCAGGTTTGCACATCCAGGCTCCGTAAGCCACAATACTGCACCTTACAGGTGACCACAAGCACATCCTTTGCCCCACAGGGAGAACACACAAAACGCAAGCAGCACATTTGCTTGGATAGAGATCCAAGTCTAGCCTATGGTAATAACATAAACCAATTCCCTATTCTGCTTTTTCTGTTCATGTAGTATCTATCACGTTGCTTCCAATTCAGACTCTTCTGAGAAGGTCAAGTTTTCCCTTCCACACTGACCCTACTAACATATGCTTTCAGTTGTTTTTTAAGAAATTTTATATATATATATATATATATATATACACACACACACATTCACATCCTATTGCTGGAAAACAAAACTGACCATGCTCCAGTTCACCTCATTGCTGTCAATACTGTAAAATCTACACAAAATGAATAGTTATTTCTCAGTGCATTACACATAACCATTATACAGATCTTCATTAGAAGACAGTTCCTTATCTTTCTCATTTGTCTATAATGTTAACAATTTTGACATTATCACTAGCATTTGAATTCCCATTCAATCTAGTTAACATCCCAGAGCTATGATTTAAGGTTCAGTAAACTTAGATGTCACCACGCTAGGTAAGCTCAGGTCACACTTTCTCCATGAAATACCAAAACCCCACAGACAACCCAACAGCAACAAGGCTTCAGAGAGCTGCAGAAGCCAGTCAAGTTCATCCCCAAGTCCACATTAGGTTATGTTTCAAGTAAGCTCTGGTAGCTATTTAACATTAGGAAAGAAATACAGCAAATGTCCATGGAATAAACACCAAGAGTAAGCAGAGAACCCAGCAAGGTACTTCTGGCTGCTCTGACTGCAGTTAGAAAGAATGCTTAGCAAGTTCTTAGCATGGTGACAACAGCAAAACTAACTTAACAGTGCCTCTTCATAGAGAACTCCTGGCAAGTTTTCAAGTGATACGCAGAGCCTTTTCTGCCGAAAGAAAAACAAAGATTTCTTTTCCTTCACTCTCTTGGGATATCCTGCCTACTACGTTGTTTTCCCTTTAAACTGTTTTGAAGTTTGCTTCACCTTTTATCGCAGAGCTCAGGAGTTACACCAGTAGTCTGATGAGTTCATAACAAAACGTTTTCTTGGATCACCTTTTCCAACCTGTGCATATATCCAGTAGGCTTCACAAAACCATAAAAATTGGTCTTTGTTACTCCTCATCTCTGCCATCTCCCCTTACCTATCAGCAGCACATCGCTACTCGTAACTTTAGCAGCTTGCCCTCAGTATTACTATCTTGCAGGTACATAAAAGTTTCAAACACCTAACAAAGAAATACATATCTATACAAATCATCTGATGAAATTAATTAGAAAAAAAAGTCTGCTCTACAGCTAAACAGCATTTAAAACACAAAATATTTACAAACACACAAACAATGCATTTACAAGGGAGAAAATTCTCTCAATTTCTCACAAGAAATTCTCAAACAAGCACAAATACATATACTCCACACTATTATCCTGCAAGCACACAGATCCTCTAGGATTTACATTTTTTGACAGTAAAGTCAGAGGTCTAAGAAATTAAGGTCATTATTTCAAAGAGCATTAAGCCTGCACTTGAGAAGTCCCAAATCCATTTTGTCTGTTTTCAAACTCGGAGTGTTTCCAAGCTATCACTTGTTCGGGTTTTACTCACCCTTATGACAGTATCTACCCCCATAGCCAGGTGGACATCTGCATTTTCCAGGCCTCAGACATTCCCCACCATTTTTGCATTTTGGATAACACGTGGCTGTAAGAAAGACAAACAAACCTTGGTGAAGCTTACCAAAGCTAATACTTAAGTACATGAGAAACGTGCATTACTTTAGCCTGTGAGTACTCAGTTTGTCTTCACATTTCCTAAGATACGTTTGCTCTGCCATCCCACACTGCTGATGAAAAAGTTTCCATGCACAGAGATAAGTCATCACTTCCTTCTTTGTCACCCTTTTTAATTTTTATTTTTATTTTTTTTTCCTCAGTTGGCCTCTCAAAAGACCTGTCTGAAATGTCCATTTAGAAATCATCCAAGATGGATGTAACTTCTGTCATAACTAAATCATTTGTAGGAAGAAAAGCATCTGTGGCCATCCTAGATTCCACAACTCTTTCATTGCCAGCAGCTTGGATGTGTTGTTTAAGGCATGAATAAGAAGCTCAATTTTGCAAATCCTTGCTAGGATTTTCATAAATCATTCCCCAGTCACCTCTGGTTTCTGAGAAAACACACATTTATTCACACCCAAATTTTAGGAAGCTATGTGTTTCAGAGAGTCTGATCTGAATTACCTACAGGTGCGAGATGAGCTCTCTGCATGACATTGCTTTGTCTTTTGACTGGATGAGTGAGAAGTCTTGACGGAAGAGGAAAAAAGTAAGCACTGAGTAACACCACACTGCTTGGTGGCAACATCAGGGCAAAATCCAACTGAAGAATACATTAATATCTGCACAATGAATATTGCATGCAAATAAAGGATGCAGACACATATGAAAGGAACATTCAGCACTCAGCACCGCTTAACTGTTTTACTAGATGCTTTCAGTTCATTGGAAATGCCATAAATTTAAATATCTCCACCTCGGGAAAATTCTATTTCTCTGTTTTTTTTTTGTTTGTTTTGGTTTTTTTTTGGTTTTTTTTGTTTTGTTTTGTTTTGTTTTTTTTTCCCAGTTTTATAAGGCTTATTTTATTTATGCTAAAAAAACATACTAATATCAGTATCAGAATACCACTGTGGAGTCACGTACAGAGCAAGAGAGCATCTTTGCCCCGATGACCTAACAGTTAAATCTGACACCACTTACATGAAGAAAACAGCAAGAGGGAAGAGCTGGTGTGAAACAGAAAGGAACCAAGAGAATAGTAATGAGATCCCAAAAGCACAGCTCTGTGCATTATGCAGTGCTGGAACCCTACACCAGTATTCTCATCTGCTAACTATTACCATTTGGACAGGCAGATACTTTCCCATACGGTTGGACTAAAGGTTGGACTAGATGAACTTAGAGGTCTTTTCCAGCCTGAATGATTCTATGATTCTGTGTATTTATAGAATTTATAGAGCTGAAAGCTCTATAAATAAGCCAAACACCTTTTAGAAGGCATTTCAATACTGAGCTGGGGTAGCGTGAAAGAACTTTGTCCTGAAATCTGCAGCCTACAAACTGCACATCTTCTCCTTATGCTCGTTTTACACTTTGCCAAAATATAAGCAACTGCTCTTCGACTTCCCAGAATAAGCAAGGCTGTATCTCCAATACACGGGAGGAATCTGATCTGCAGCTTCTCACTAGAATAAAAGCTATGCTAAAAACACCCCGAAGTATTTTGCAATATCCCAGTGACCAGTGAGCTCTCGGGACAGATAGAACCTGCCACCACAACATGCTTGCCTGGCATGTCACTGCAATCCCACATGGAGCAAGAAGGCTAAGCAGTAAAACTCTTCTTCTGAGAAATCCACTCAACCAGAGAGAATTGCACTAGGAAAAGTCTTGCTCAAGTTTTTCCCTCTGGTATATCCATGTTTTGCAATTCCACAGGTTAGGTTATTTCACAGCCTATACTGAACAAGGATCTGTGCATGTTATTAGATCCATTTAGCCTGCAACCACAAATTCCAGTTAGAGTTTGAAGACCATCTATTTAAAAACAACGAAAAAAAAACTTTTTTTTTTTTTCCTAACACTGGATTTTTTTTTAAGTGACAGAACAGATTTTTCTCCTTTCCATCTGTATTTTCTCAACAGCCAGGGAAGACTAGAGACATCACAAACACTTTTTTTTTTTACCCCACTATTTCAAGACCATGATATTAACATAAAAAACACAGCACAACCCCACAACCCCACCACACGCACAGAGTCAGATGGACATGTCCCATCTTTCATTTCTATGATTTCTGTGAGCAAGAAGAGGAAAATAAGAAGTTAACTCAGTGGGTGTTCTTGACAGAGCAAGGGATGAGGTCTCATTTCTTCACAGTTGTTTTCTCCATTGATGGCCTTATCGGAGCAAGCAGTGGTTCCCTTAACAATAGCAGATCGTTCACCACTCTAGCTCATAAACAAACCTGTGTCTCTGATGATCTTTCACAACTCCACTAAAGCCAAGCAGGGCTAGGGTCCAACATTTGTCTGGAAAAAGCTCTCACAGCACTGCTACTCATCCCCACAACGCAGTGTGTTACCGGGCACCGCAACCCACCGCCCGCTAACCCCGGTTCTCCATAAACCAGCGCTCCCCGAGTGACTGCAGTACGAGGTGAAATTTTCAGCACCTGTCACAGAAGTGGCTCAGGACGCTCCCTGATGCATCCTATTTCAAAGTTTAGAAGAATGACATTTTAGATGAAGTGCACTGAGAACTAAGAGAAATACAGTACAAATTGCATTACCTCTTCCTACAGGACAAGACATAAGGCAACAGAGCTTCTCCTGACACTGAGTTGTAGCAATTATTAGCCACAGTACTCTAGAGTTCAACTTCTGAAGAAAACAATTTAAAATTGGGAACATTACACTAAACAGGGTTTAAATTGAAACTCTTCTCGCTAGCATTTTGTGCATTGAGCAACACTTTCAGAAATACTTCATCTCCCCTTGGAGACCAGCAGGAACAGACCCTTCCGTTCATCCCAGCTTACCCACCACAGAAACGGGGTGCGCAAGCAACTCCATAGGTAAGGTTATATCTAGGAAATAAGCTGCTGTATTTTTATGAGCATGGCGTGCTCTGAAAAAACGAGGGACCCAGCAAACAACCTGCTTTCTACACACATTTTTACCTTTTCCTCAGCACTCATCTCACCAACCCCACCCGGCAGCACCGCCTAACGTTGCTCAGGTCCAGACGGCCGTCAGCCCTCCAAAGGCATCACTCCTCGCCCAGGGGGGTTTACACGCAGAGAAAACGGCAAAGGGAAGGCGATGCCGAAGCTTATTCAACGAACAGGTATTTAAAGGCCCTTCAGACGATGAAACGCGACGCGCTGACGGCACCACCATTTCACACCCAAGCGAGCATCTTCACCCACCTGCTGACTGCCGGCTGCGCCCTCGGCACCGTTCCTCCCACCCTGCCTCCATCCACCCCCCATCACCCCCCTCCTGCCCCACACCCGCACCCCGGCCCCACGCCGTTACCGTGCTGGCAGAGCTCGCCCTCGTAGCCCTTGGAGCAGAGGCAGGTGCCGTTGCCGAGGCACAGCCCGCCGTGCAGGCAGCGGGGGCTGCAGGCCGCCGCCGGGCCCCAGCCCCAGGGCATGGCAGCCCCCCGGCCGGGCTGGGCGCCGCCGCCGCCGCACAGCCCCCACAGGGCCAGCCACAGCACCAGCCGGCGGGGGACCCCCCCGCCGCCATCACGGCAGCCACCGCCGCCCCCGGCCCGCCGCGCCATGGCCCGGCAGCTCGCCGCCGGCCCGCTCCGCTCCGCTGCCCGCCGCTCCCGCTCACTCCCCTTTCTCCCCCCGCTCATGCACGCCCCCCTCGCTTTTCCCCCCGTCAGTTTTCTCCTCCTCCTCCTCACCCTTTCACCCCATGGTCTCACACACCCCCGGCTGCCTGTGAGGGGCGCGGGGCGGAGGCCGGGCCCTGCAGCTGGGGAGCTAAGCGACCCCCCAAATAGTGCCGGGCCGGCTGGCACAGGGCTCCTTTGGCACCTCCGGGGCTTCCTAAATGAGCAGGGGTGAGGTCTTGCACCCCTACTCTTTGGGACAGTACAAGCGTAAGAACCCATGGCTTGATGGAATTCTTTCAAACCAGGGAGCGTTGTTAAAGCGGAGACCTGCCTGCAGAACGTCACCCAGTGCTTGTGAAGCTGGATGGCCAATGCTAAATCATAGAATCATTAAGGTTGGAAAAGACCTCCAAGATCATCTGGTCCAACCATCACCCTACTACCAGTGGCACCCACTAAACCATGTCCCTAAGCACCACGTCCAACCTTTCCTTGAACACCCCCAGGGATGGTGATTTCTCCACCTCCCTGGTCAACCCATCCCAATGCCTGACTCCTCTTTCTGAGAAGAAATGTCTCCTAATTCCCAACCTGAACCTCCCCTGGCGCAACTTGGGGCCATTCCCTCTAGTCCTATTACTAGTTACCTGTGAGAAGAGGCCAACCCCCAGCTCCCCACACCTTCCTTTATATACCCATATTTTGAGAGAGATACACAGCCACCACATAAAGAGTTTAATGACTGAGCAGCTACCAGGTGGACTACGCTGTGTGCAGTTCAGGTGAGCCCATCTCACCATGAACCATGCCTTTTGTTGACCATTGCACCTGTTCTCAGGATGACATCTCTAAGTTGTCATCTCTAAGTTGTAGCCACAGCTCTTGTAATATCTGATCATCCTGCCTCTTCTAGACTACAAAGTCTAGCTTCTACTCACTTTCATCTTGAAAGTCAGTATCAGACGTGGATACTATGACAGTATTTGAAAGGGAATTTGAGGGAGAAAGAGGGCTGAGTTATTAAACTCACTGCCATTTTGCAGATGGAAAAACAGAAGGAAAATGAGTTTCAAGCTGCTTCCTCAACCAACATGCAGTCTCTGGGAATGTATTGTTTGGATAAAATTTTGTGGAAAAAAAAATCAAACAGCAATATTTCAAATATTTATCTTCAGTCACAAGAACATGGGGAAAAAAAAATGATGAGAAAGTTGTTTTTCTTCCCCTCCTTATTCCCATCTTTCATAAGCACGTCCTATCACTTTAAGTAATTCCCAGAGAAAGCAAATACTTTCAATGCCAAGATCAAGCCCAAGGGATTTTTTTCAGGGGAGCTTTATTGACTAATAGCAATAAAAGGATAGTAAAAACATTTATACAAATTGTGTACAGAAAAGTGAAATAAACCTCATGCATCTTGTAGAACTAGAGAAAAATAAACAAGCTTTACTTAACCAGTGAGATTTGACTGGCATAAAACTGCACGACTTGTTGCCTAATAAGTGAGTTCACTTTAATTGGAAATTAAAATTTGTGTAATTGCTTGATAGAATAAAAAGAAAATATAGATATACTGTTGCTGTTGGAAAACTGGATTTCATCCTGTACTTGGAACATACAGTTCCTAGACGGATTAAAATATAAGGCAATTCTGTTGCTAACATAGTGTGCTGTCTGGCTTTTTGCAAAAATTAAGGTGAGTGTAATATGATATTTACAAGACCGTATTTAGCTTTTCAAGGAACAAAGTGACATGTTAAATGATTAAACAAGAGAAGCCTGTAAGTACAATACTAAATAACTGCCTAAAATGGGCACAATTCTCCTCTTGCTTGTACCCAGGCAACCATAGCAACTTTTAGATGATACCAATACACATACAATTACATTCATCCTGTGCAGTGCAAAGTTGCTAACACCCCTTGGTGTAATGTTGATGCTGCAGGGGAAAAAAAAAAAAAAAAAGGTGATTTAATTGCTTGTGCATAAGTTAGAAAATCAACAGAATATGACATCTAGAATAAAAAATGTCAAAATGCTGTTCATATTGCAGTTCCAGTTGTGTTGAGGAGAGCAGGGCCTCCTGTTTGTATACACACTGTTCCCTCTTGAAAGCATGAGGGTAATTGGATTGTGCAGTTATAGCACTCTCAGTAAAATTACTTGCTAGAAATATATTGGGGAATAAATTCTTCCCAAAAGGAATAGCTTTGTTTATGCCAACCTCGCAACAGCAAAAAGATACAGAAAGAATGGAGACATTGACTCTGGGGTATATTGTTCTTTGGGTACATCACAATTTTACACTTCCTTGAGTTCTGTCAATAATTTTGACCATATTGAGTTCTTCACAGAATTATTTTTCTATTTTTGACTTTTCTCCATATGACAGTTTAGTGTGTAAGCGTGCATTTCTTATATCAATGCCTAGCAACAATTCATTCACACAGAATTCTTTTTGCGTTTTAATGAGTATTCTTCATTATGCATGTAGGGAGTCTGCCTTTTAAAGTACTATTTATTTTCAATCCCATATCCCATCTCCCCTATTCCAAAAAGATGACTTCTGATGGCTCAGATTAATTAAGAGCCTTCCCCCCAACTCCATTTTTCCTTCTTTTTTCCCACCTCTCTCTCCAGGTTTCTTTTGAGGATCTTAAAATAATTAATACAAAAGAAAATAAATCGTATTTTGAAATATGGTAAGTACTCCTTCAGCAGAGCTAATTAAATGCAAAGACTATATTAAATAAGCTTGCCCAGGTTTTTCATTGAATGAAAGAAATTTGTTTAAACATTATCTTCTGTAGGAAGGATTAGGTTGCTTCACCATCTTTGTGCATCTAAATTCATCTCAGGGCTTATCGAATTTGCTGAGTGCATGTCTGCATTTTAAAGGGTTTGTGTCACGTTAACAGAGGCTCTCACTGAAAACAGAAATGCCTCCATATATCAGACATGTTTTATTCCTAGAAGCACAATCTGATTTAAAAAAAAAAAGGTTATTGAAGTTGCTAAGTAGAGTTCACATTTCGCAATTTTAGAACTACAACATTTAAAGACTCATCTCTTGCTTATTTAAGCAGTAGAGGAAGGAGCATCTAAATCCTTCTGTTTTGATGTCTACCTGCATCATAGATAGCAATATTTAACTGCCTCTTCAGGGGCACTGCTCTCCAGTCTAGAGAATACAGGGATGAAATCAAACCTGCATTATAACCCAAGCTAAGGTCCTCAGCGACATGCTGCAGGAATGAGGATGCTCATGTGGAGTTGGGATTCTGCTCCATGTAAGGCAAGGTAGGTACAAGGCTGGGCTCTCCCACAACTCCATGAGAACCCCACTTCTCGCCATCCTAGAACACGCACATATCTCTTGCCTATTTTCAAGGACTTATTACATTGTATTAGCAGAGAACTTCACATTTTATTGGTCGGCCAGCCATGGTACAGCACAACTTGGTCTCAAAAGTACTGACTTGTAAGACAATGGTAAGCCTAGAAAGCAGGATATGAATTTTTAGAAGGTAATTGCACTGTGGTGCTACACAATAATAAAGCAGGATTAGTTTGTTAATTAAGTAGATTTACTGGGGTGGGAAGTAGTGTTAGGAAGCGTTATACAGCTAGCTACTTTCACAGCACTGTGCAGTATGTGCAATTTCAAAGCACTGACACAATCACAGCTGCACTGTTACAGCTGGACTCAGTGCTGTACTTAATTATTTCTAATAACGTGTCATCCAGATATACAGAGCTGGCACTTTGTATATCAGTGTAGCATCACAATTAATATGTACATGTATAAGTACCTTTCAGCATAATTTGATCATCGTTCTATCATTTATAGACAAGCCATCAAGTAATGACACAGTTAAGTAGCATTGTTCAAAGCTGTATCCCAACTCAAACCCCTGCCAAATCTTTCAGATAATACCAATTTATGACCAACATCAGTCTTATTTGTTGACAGTTGGCATACTGGTCTGTCTCTCACTGCAATTGGGCCATGGAGGTATTTGAAAAATACATACAAAAGCCAGTATAACTCTGCTGAAAGACAGACAATGATATATGAATTTATTTTCAAACATGGCCATGTATGAACTAGGTGAGCAGAAGTTACATTTGTACAAGCATGCGCATGCACATCTCTTATTGGCGTTTAAAATTAAGGGCCTGCATGGATTGCACGTAGATTATCTCCATTAGTGCATCTAGACCTCACTTCATGATATGAAGCCCTAATTTATCTCAAACAAATATATTCTTCCAAAGGATGCCAGCCTTTTACGAAACTTTTGAAACAATTATTAGAATAAGTAATTTTCTTCATGTAATGGCAAACTCGCTATATGTGATGTTTAACCAACAATAAGGCTGAAGTGTGCTGAAATCCTTGTTCACAGATTTATATTGTTTACGAGATAGAAACATGGAAGTGGTAATCTGTTAGCGAGGTATTTTAGAATGAACACTCCAATTGTTGTGATTAGTTATAAATCTCTCACACTGTCACCTTTTCTAGGCATTTCCAATTATAGTGAAGAATAAATTTGTGCCTGGAGACTCTGGGTATCCCCGAGCAATACACGAGTATTGTTAAAAGACCAGCCACGCTCAGTACAAACAGTTTAATACTTTTCAAATCTCTGTTTTGGGCAAGCCAAGGTCACTCCGTCACTACTCCATTGTTTGAACTCTGGATGTATATTACCTATCAGGAAAATAAACAATTTTTTTTTAACCTGTTATATGTTTACTGAGCAAAAAATTCAAGGCTTGTCTCTTTCCCTGGCAAACAGCTCCACTTCCAACAAGGAATTAAGGTTACAGTTGAATTTGATTCCATCTTGTGGAGGTGTTTGGTGATGTCTAAGCTAAGACATCTTCCATTTCTACAAAGCAGTTAGGCCAGTGGCTCTTAATGTGATTTCACAAACAAAGTGTTGTTTCAAAGTTGCAATTTTATAAAACAAGGCTCTAATCTTCTGCTGCCCATCACCTTGGTTAGTCGCTTCCACGAGGAAGGACCAAGTGCTTACACAAATACCATCCCATTTTATTCCTTTTGAAAGCTGAGCCCAGTCTCACTGTAGTAAAGAATTTTCTGCTCATAGTTCAGGTTGTAAGATCAGCCCAGTTCTGTAAGTGTCCTAAGCACCACCTGAAAGGTGCCGAGCAAAGCACACCCATCAGCTTCAGTGGAAACAAAATCTGTCCTTCATATATGGACATGACTCCTAAAGATCAAAGTCCAGATGAACTGAAACTCCGAGACATTTCATGCAGCTCCCTTTGGAGCCACACAGAAGTCTCCCCGTTGTCTTCAACACTGTGGTATCAGGCCCCACAGCCCAGCATGGCATGATATTGCAAGGTGCCAAGAACTTGAATTTTTGACGTGGAGTTTAAAGGGCTCAGTATTTTACAAAGTTAAACGGAAATAGTCCTTTTTTAATATACTCTGCTGAGGTGCTGAAGTGAGCTCACAAGCAAATGAAAAGAATTTGATTTCCTCACTACTCGAGGGCTCTCAACCATGTCCCTCATAAATAAATGATTTTTTTGTTCACTGAATCTTATGTTTTGCCCTCAAAGAAATTTGGCATAATATCCAATGAAAAGAATAATTGAATAGCACTTGGTGTAACTACTGAGTATAACTTAGATACCACATCACTGAACACAGTACAAATACCAGGGACCTAATGTTCTGTAAATTAATTGAAGTGGAAAGCCCATATTCACAATTCCTCCTGATGAACTTGAGGAAAATCCTAAGAGTAAATACTAATTGAGACAGGTTTTTTCTCCTCCCCCACTACTGAGCAGTGAATTTTACATTGTTCCAGAAGTTAAATCTGTGCCTTACAGGATTCTGCTTTATACCCATCATCTGTCCACAGTAGGTATCAAATTTTATTAATTATTTGGTATTTATATAGCTATTATTGTACCATAATCCCTACACACACTTATGCAGATGTAAGCCAAAGTAACACCACTCAAGCTGCCCCGGAGCAAAACCAGTGTCTGTGGAAGTATCCAGAGACTCATCCTCGG
Source organism: Anser cygnoides (assembly GCF_040182565.1). Lineage (NCBI taxonomy): Eukaryota > Metazoa > Chordata > Aves > Anseriformes > Anatidae > Anser > Anser cygnoides. Next base: position 29,663,076 of record NC_089874.1, on the reverse strand, counting down.
GTCATAAAGATATCACTTGTCTGCCAGAAAAACGCTGCCAACTTTAGGGTGAATGTGCCTACTGTTCAACAGTGCTCAGCAACACAACCCAGCAATGTGGAACAGGAAATAAGTGAAAAAAGACCATGTCTAATTGATATTTAGATATGGTAGGATGTAATTACTCATGCTGGAATTCATTCAAAACATCAGCACTGTGAATGCTCCCTTATTAAAAACACCAAAAAAAATTAAAAAAAAAAAAAGTACAATCAGTTCTTTACTGTCCACAAACAGAGAAGACTTTAGTTTGGCAGCTGATGGTTAATAAATTTGGTTTAATACATGTTTTCATGGTTTTCATATCATTAAGTCATAGTATCTTAATTCTACCTCTGAACAAATAAAGTGGTAACTCAGACAAATAGCAAATGATACTTAGAATCTTAGCAGCACTTGATAAATTTAAAGTTCATTATCGATGTTGCCTGATTGTGCTAATTTTCACAGCACTCCTGAGGGACAGTTAAATAACACAACCTTTTTAAAAATGGTGAGGCAACAGAAAGTTCTAAATGGGAGTTTCCTAACAACTAACAGCAAAGCTGGAATATACGTGGTATTATTTGTTTGTTTTAGACGTGCTGACATGATTTGAAACTTGCACCGAACATTTCATATGATCTGTGAAAGCTTGGCCAGGAAATGATTATGAAAGAAGTCAAGTAATAGTTTATTTCTAAAGAAAGCTATCCTTCATCTTAAGCGCAGTAGATATCATCTTTCCAGCCTGCACAGGTATGCTCATGCCAAAGGATCACGTCTCTAGAGCTGGAGTCTGGGCCCAAGAAACTTGAGAAGAGTTGCCAACCAAGGACTTTAACAACAGCAGGCCAATCAGGTTGATGCTGAATTAAAATTCATGTTAGCCAACCAACCAAGTGAAATGGCCACTCGTATCAATGAAAATTAGTTAACATAGACCTACATGACCAGATGAATACCATTAGTACCACAGCCTACACAGTGAAACTGTGGAACCAAGACACGTCTTTTTCACTAAAATACAACATTAGTGTCTTTGCAGGCTGCACAACTGCAAGTACTGCACTTGGCACACTGAAAGAACTATTTGGGAGGCAGGCCCCAGTGCGGACAGCAGGCCTTCTGACTCATTTGTGTGTGGATAACGGGAGGAAGAAGTGAATAGATCCAGGAACACAGGACATTTTAACATTTAACACACACACACAAAGAAACATGATCTTTGTTATAGCCATCTGTCTTTGAGCAGCCCACTTAATAGCTGATCTCAGATCTCTATGCCTGCATTTAAGCTGAGCCCCTTGATGGGCACCAACTCTGATGGATGCTTTTGTCTATACGTACTGTGAAGACTTACTACTTGTTTAGTAGTAACTGTGATATTTTTATATTTACAATACTGCCAATTGTGAAGGGTTTTTACAGCTGTTTTTGTTGTGTGTTTTGCCTAAATCTTCAGATTCTCGAACCCTGTGAGTAGCTTCAACTCTAAAAGCATTTCTAATTCCTAATAGCTGCGAAAAAGAGCTCAAGAATACAATCCCAGGAAACTCAAGCAGATAAACTTCTTGCAGCTTCCTAATTTCTGCCAACTTCTAAAAAATACCATTTAATTTTTAAACTGTTATTTTTTTTGTGTCTGTATTTTGAGCTCCTAGGGCAGGTAATGCAGTCCTTAATTTCACTTTTTTTTATAACAGGGGAGCCTTGTACATGCATGCACACCTCTGAACACAAGCACATGAATACAGAGATGGAGGTGATCTGACATTCTAGCCTAGCTTCAGTCAATAAATCCTGAATCAAATTCGAAAACACAAGAAACCCCATTTGCTAATGCAAATCTGCAAGCATTGCTAATGCAATCCCTTGCATCACCCCACTGGCACAAAGCAATCACATCACCCTGTAGATGCTGATCCCACCTATAGCTGTATAATGGATGCTGTACCACATATATAGGACTTTGGTGCTGAGCAGAGGAGTGCAGACTCCTGCAGACACCACTCTGGCTGGAAATAAGCTCAAAAAAAAAAAAAGTGTTTCAGACAACTGAAAAAGAAGCATTTGTTGATTAAATTTGGTGAAAATAAGCACAATGAAAGCCCAGCTGCTTAGCACTTTCAGATCACACTACTTATGTATAAGATGATTTTGCTTCCAAACTTACTGTTGCTGACTGCAGATTTCTAGGTAGACTGGACGTATGCACTATGTCATATTTTAAGAAAAGAGAATAATAAAAGTTAAAAAAAATGAAATCTGAAAAGCAGCCTTGATTCTACAATTTGTAAGACATCCTCTTCTGTTATGCAATGGTTAATATTAATGTTGAAATCTTTCATTTTTACTGATTTCAGTGATGACAAGGTCTAGTCCTGCATTACTTTATATGCACCTCCTTTGCCTTAAATGAGGAGAGTAGACAATGCTAGAACATATCTTCCCCATTTTAACATTGTCTTTCTGTCAAACTGTCATCAGGAATCTGACACCCCCCTCCCCAGCAGAATGGAATAAAACAACGTAAATATTATACTCTGATGGTATTAATAAAATCATATCTCCATCCCCTCTTTAGAATTGTGTCTGGTGGCAGCAGTTCAAAATGATAAAAATTACTTCTAACTAATAATTGTATTTTGCCGCAGCAACAGCAGGTGACAAACATACCGTTAACAATATTTACCAGCAAAATCTTTCAAGAACTATCAATTGTTTATGCAAATATGTGTAACATTCCTTTTGTGTGCATGTATTTGCTCATGTTTGGAAACACGGGATTCTTTCTAACATCCTATATTGGTTGACTATAGCAGTTTACAAAAATACTTCAGTGGGAGATGCCAATTCTACCATTGATTTGCAGAGTTATAATACAGGCCAGTTAATGTGGAGTGCAATTTTAAGAAAATTCACTGTTAGAAGGTAATCAACTTTATTCTTTCAGGGCTGATATTTTCATGCTTTATACCATATTAGCTTATGACCTAAAATAGACTGCATGGTCTATGAAGTAAAGGAAAAAACTTCTGTTTCTGCTCTCTCCTAGAACTTCTAAACTTGGTCACTTGCTGTGATAAACTTGGTGTCCTACTGCCCTGACACCTTAAAATAAGCCAGCCCTGCAAATGCAAATCAATACGTATTTGCAAGGAATATGGTGACAAAGCAGTCACGCTTTTTCTTTAAGTAGTAAATCTTCCATTTCACTTTCTTTTTAATGGCACTCAGAGGAGCAGATGGGCTGAAGATCACAAAAAAAGGACCATTGCTTCCCTCCTCGGCCAGCTCATTCCAATGTTCCAGGCACAATTCATAGTGATCTTTATACCCAGTAATCGATGTGAAGCATCAGTTGTGTTTGACTCACCATTAAAAGTGTTTTGTTTGTTTTCATTACACAAGAACTCAAGGCTGATGCTCCAAGAATACCTGGGTCCTGCCTCCTTAACACCCTGATCCATCCAGCACCAACACCCCTACACAAACTAAAAACTCTTGATGCATAACAGCAGCCTCTAAAGTATATTTTTCTTCAGAAAGAAGGCAGAAGGTATGAAAAACATTGTCAAAGACTTAGTTATTTACACCCACATGAATTTTTCTTAGTGGACAGTTAGACATAAGTTCCACTTGAGCAGCATGGTCAAAGCCAGGTAGCAATCATTTTGCTTACACAAAAATCACCGACATTTACACAGGGCAAAACCAGCATTGCCACCTAGCCTCTAGCCAGTAGTAGGCTCATGCCTCATTATCTTTGTAAGTTACCTGCTTTGTTACAAAATATAATGGGACTGACTGCAGAAGCAAAATAAGCAGTATATAGTCAAAACCAGGTAAGACTGATTTTGAAGGAAAACGAAACAAGGAAAGTTGCAAAAATTACAACTGTGAAAGTCTGGGTTATATTTTTTTGTTCATTTTCATAGTAAGACTAAAAATAGTCTAATAATGGTTTGGAAAAATAAGGTTTTATTTCATATTTTCTACTGCTAAGAACACCTACATGGCATAACACCATATTCATACATGTTTGTCCTCTACTACTATTATCTGTATGCTGAGGTGGAAGTCAATGGACAATACAGTCTAGGAGCTTGAATGGAGTTATTATGAGACTGTAAGAATTTGTTGTCGCCTTCGCAATCCTAGCATTCAGTATTGGCCATTATGGCTTTGCAACAGACAGAGTTAGCCAGCCCATATAGTACATCCCATTGTCTCCCTGGGACTTGGTGAGTGCTCAGATCTAGGCTGTTCACAGTTCATGGATACAACAGAGCTAAATTGGAGTGGAAATACCTAAATTTCTTCCTTGCATACGTCATTAGCTCTGCATCTGTGGAATATTGTCCAGGCTGCAACAGATACATCTATTCAAACGTGTCTTGGTTTGCAGCAGACTGTTGCTTTTTGACATGTCCCATCAAATAGCCAATAATGATGTATTTTTGGCATCCCTAAAACTACTTCCTATGTCTCTCAATTACTCGCCCCCAGCAGAATGGCTGCAGTTATTAGCTTTTGCTTCACTATGTCATTTGTGTTATTCTAGTGCCATGTGAAGTATGACTTCCTGCCATTTATTTGCTAATGGCAGCTAGCTGCCTTTTCCCCCAGAGGCTTTTTTATCCCCAAACCTACTAGATTATTTGCTGGCCAGAAGTATGATTGTTCTTCACTGCCAGTACATTCATCAGTTTCTTCAGGTTCTGTTCACATCCAGCAGTATAGGTACTAGAAGTCCTTAGTAACCATTAAATGACTACAGTACAATTTAGAGGTATTTTCAAAGCACCAAATCCAAGCAGCACATAATACACTATCCAACATCAACAAAAAATACAATATAACCTAGAAACATGCCTTGGGATTTATGATTTTTTTTTTTTTGTGATCAACTGAGGTTATAGTCCAATCCTGAAATACAATTCCATGTTAACATATACACAGCAATGGTGCAAACAGAGCTAGCAGATTTTATTTGTTTTTACAAAGAATGAGGAATGCTTGGACTCAGCCAAAACTAAAGCTCACTGAAATTCACCCCTCTTTGCGTTATTTCTCTTCAGAAGAAGAAAAACCACAATTTTGCAGATTTTTTTGCTCAGCCTCCATTAGATTGGTTATTGAAAGAATCTTTTGTGTGTTTTGGAATATCATAGACTACTAACCCAGATTTTGCTCTTTGATAGTGGGGGATTGAGGAGACTGTAAACCTCTGGCAAGGAACAAAAACCAGAACACTAACAAACAAACGAGCTGAAGTCAGAACAGCAAGCAAAGCATGGAGGCAGCAGGATCATATATCCTATGCAGCCCCATGGCCTGGCCTACTTCATTTTTCCCTTTACTGTTTTGTGTACACTCACTTTCTAAATCGTGCAATTAGAGGATGCTCTAAGAGTGCTAGAGCCCAGCCGTGGTGTTTTAATGGGTAAGGCAGTTCACATGGGGCAGGCTACATCATGCCTGTTGGTCTCTTATCAGCAAAGAGATGCGGATGCTGTCAGTACCCTGGTCTAGGTGCAGCTCTGCGGTTCTGGCACTCCCTAATGTACCATAGGGTCCTCTGCCCTGTGACCAAGCAAGTTCACTGTTACAGAATATGTCACCATATTAGGATTTGGAAACAGAGGAAGTTCCCAGTTCTGATCCACCTCTGACAACAAGAGCCCTACAGTTCAGAGGAATGGCAATGAGCCATTTAATTGTGTGTCAAATACTATTATTGTATTTCTGTCTTAAACACACAGGCATGATATTGGGTTAGATGCAGAAAGTACTATAACACTGCATTATCTTGTCAAGGAAGAATTGCTTAGCATTCAGGTGGCAAGGTATACAATAAAAACTAAATTTAAAAGGTTAATGTGATGAGAAGAGCTAGCGAAAGTGCTATGAACAGATTAATAGAAAACTATTTAGAAGAATTTATATTAAATGTAACATCCACATGGATATTTGCTTTCTTCAATACCATTGCAGGCAATATTCTCTTCTCAAACTCTTTCAGCTAAAAATATTCTACTTCTGTTTGTTCTATTTCAGATTAGATGGTAGGAAAAATGTTCAAAGTACATTTTCTTTATTATGTTGACAACTTTGTGAGGGATTCTATGGTATGATGTTTTAGGAAAGAGAAAACATCCTCTAGCGTATGGGAGACTGAAGTACCTCTGATATACTGGATATAAACTTGCTAATAAAGGCAGAAGGAAAGCACTGCTGGACTGTCTATCACAGCTGTTTAGTTTCCAGTCCATCCTCATGCTAATGCATATTCCATTTATGCTTTGCTTCTAAAATCAGGTTTACAGTCTGCAGACTAACATAAAAACAACATAGATATAATTGCAGCCTTTACAAAAGAACATAAATCACTACTCGTAACAGTAATCATTTTTCCTACATTTTGCTGGGGGCAAGTCAGCGATGTAGATAATAATCATCAAATAAAAGAAAAATAATCTGTCTCTCCAACAGGTGCAGCGTAGGTAAAAAACACAGAAATGAGAAAAAAATATTGTGAAAACTCTTTATAACAAAGGTAGCTAGGGGAAAACAAACAAAAAACAACAGCAAGCAATTCAGATACCTTTTGGAGGCAGTAAACGACCCCCTAAATTGCATGCCTCTGAGGATTCACACATATATCCAATTCACACATAAATCGATGTAAAGCTCTAACTGTACTTTCTGTGGTTCATTGATCCAGAGAACTTCAGCATGCCTCTTACAGAAAGCAAAGACAGGCTAATACTTTTACCTAGGAGCCTGTAGCTTAAAAATCAACTGTTAACAAAATGGATATGTATTTTTAAAAGGTCTTACTTTCTTTTTCATATTTTGTTGAAATAAGTGTTCTAGACCTCAATTTGAGTTCAGTCTTACTATGTGTAAAGAAAGAAATCCCAGTGTAACCTCTGGCACCATGTAAAATAACCATCATCATCAGAAAACCTCACACAACAGCACTTGCTATTTCACGGGATAAAGCCATATAAGTTTTCAGAAAGCAGCAAAATTTGGCTTCACTTTCAACATATATAAAGTGTACGTGCCATAGAACAAGACTCACCCTTCTATCTTGGGGCAATAGGTGGCTTGCTCACACCCAGAGCCAGCCCAAGAGCTTCAAGTGTTTCTACTGAGTGGTACCAAGGGAATAGGAGCTGGTAAGTGCTGCTGAGCAAGCACCTCTAATTGAAGCTTGTAGAAGCTAATTACAACCAAGCTAAATGAAGAGGCTCAGATAGTAAAGTAGGGGGAGGTTAAGTCATCTTAAAGGTATGATGGCACTTTTTCCCATTCCCTAAAATGTTCTACTTTATAATGCTTCAAGGGATGAAAAAATCTGCTTTTTCCTTGGCGAATGATAACATTCTGGGTAGAATTTTGTACCTTATCTTTACTGTGATTTTTTTTTTTTTGTCTTAAATATATTCTTGTCAGCCTTTTGGAGACCTTTTTCCAGATGAAATTAATCCAAACAAAATCTGATTTTATACTGATATATCTAGAAACTGTACTTCTAGGCAAAGCCCCTATATAGTTACGCAAGTGGTATACGGCGCTTAAATTCAGGACACCTGGTCCAATGAACTGAGCACAATTGCTCCTGTTTCTGAAAGATACAGTGTCAATTAAGCAAAAGGTTTGAGCTGGCCATGAAATAATCCATGAACTGGAAACTCTCTGGCATGGCTCTGTTGCAGACTTCAGTAAAACGAATGGATTTTCTTCCAGTCAGGAAAAGGTACTGCCTCCGTGCACTGGACCAGTAGTGAGAGGGAAGGGTGATAGGATGAAGAGCTGTCCCCTGAGTGATATTAAAGCACTTCTCCACTGGCTTGGATGCCTGCAGAAATTGGGGTGTTAATGCTGAACATCAGCAGTATCTGTGAACAGCTACAGCTCCTTGGCAGCAGAGGGCTCCTGCATCCCAACACATCATCTAGTGCTATCAGCAAGCTGGTGCAGACCATAACCACATCTTGTCCTCGGTGATACTCCTGGGGCATGGTATAATGGAAGGGCCATGCAAACATGAAAGCAACACCAGGAAACTGAAGTTTGCCACAGTTAACTGCCGAAGAACAGGATTTATACTGCCTGTCACTAGCATTTTACCACTGTGGCTTTGGTAAGGCTTTGACATAGCTGCACATGATGCTCTTACCCAGACGCAAGGGAGATGTGCTGGGAGATAGGGGGCTGCCATGGGGTGAGAGCAGAACTGGTTAGAAATACCTCCAGGAGCTCTCTGGCATCCTTGGGGAGAGTGTTTTGCATAGGGTTCCTCACGGTTATGGGCCGTAGGTCTGTACCTCAACCTAAGCCATGTAAACAGCTATCGTAGCCTGAGGGGACTCAACTATCTTAGATGAGGTACAAGAAAATTCTACGTGTGAAAACTGGGAAAATGGTGGGATTTTGTATGTCCATTAGAATTTAAAAGAAGGAATAGAAAATGTTTTCGCTTGTTTGTTTGTGTTCTCTGGCTTGGCTTGTGCAGTTTATGGCTACCAACACACCCAGCAGCTCCTAACTGCAGAAACAGGGACTCCTGGTAATTCCATAGCAGTGTCCCAAGTGTAGCATATTTTAGGAGCCTGGTTATACTCTGCTTGGGACTGCTGACCACTTCAGCCCCTAGTATGGTACAGATGTGGAAAAGCATGTATAGGCCTTAAGGCTATCTTAGCCCACTTCTCTGTGGGGTGCAAATTACGCTCCTTACAGGGCACAGCACTGAATCTCACCTACATGTCCCAAGGCATCTGGTTAGTGCTTAACACTAAAATTCAGATGAAAGCTGATTGATCTTCTCCCACTGATTTTTTTCCCCTCATTTTGATGATTCAGAACAGATCCAGCAACTGCAACCTGAATAGCGAGGTGGAAACAGGCAGCATCTTCCTTGTTCAAAGGAGACCGTGGGTTCGTTCTCCTGAAGCAGCTGGTATTTCTGAACTTAAAAATAAAACATGATGCCATGAAAAATGTGCTCATGCCGCATTACTTGATAGCTTTTCCATCACTCCATGAATACAAGATGCACTTTCAGCCCATTTACACCTTTGTGGCTTGGTAATGAAAGTCTATGTGAAGAAAAAACAGGAGTAGCTAAGCCCAGAAGCTAGTCATTATTCTTTTTGTCAGTGGCTGCATCTCAGTGAACTTTATAAGTAATTCATGATACTTTTTTTTTTTTCTTTCCTTACTCTACAGTTTTCTTATTCCACTGTCCATTGAGACTGAAATTCCTTGTTGGGCTTTACAAAGAGTCAATGGTTGACCAAGAAGGGACAAAGGAGGTTTGTGACTCTGTGTTGAACTGAGGGGCTATTACATTTTTAACCAAGTTTGAGAGGAGGAAAATGTCATCTAGGAACAAAAGAAGCATACTCAATCCATATGTCAAAGCCTAATAAATCTTGTCTTTGATTTGGTGATTTGTGAATAGATCAGTTAAATGGATGTTACATTCCTGAATGAACCCTTGTAGTTTTTATCCGTTTGTGACACGAACATGCTTTCCTGAGTCCCGAAACCAGGGGTTCGGGAGGCACATTCAGACAGAGCTGTTAAGACCACTTTCATTTCCTTTTCCCAAAGAGCCAGTGTTTGAAATGGTCTCCAGATAAAACCAGAAATTAGGACTCCACACTTCTACAAAGCCGTAAGTGAAGCCTGTCAGCAAATGAACTAGTTTGGAGTCGCACAGCTGGAGAAATGGTAGAAAATATAGACAAAAGCTTTTCATTTGGAGCATCACACCAAAGTATTTCTGACATGTAAGAGCACTTCCAAAGCTGTGGGCCATTTCTTTTCTCCCTTAGGCTTTCGGTAGGCCAGGTGTATCCTTCTCTGTGCCGCCTTCGGAAAGGCACTCGCCACGGAGCTGGGGAGACCAGCGGAGCCATGTGCCATCCCAGCGCACAGCTCTGGTTCACCTTACAGTGCTGCACCGTGAAGCAGAACGCAGCTGCTCCTCCATGGCACGTTGCCCTTTGGGGGGTGGCAGGCTGCCAGAAAGCCCGGAGGAGGGCAGCAGTGCCAGGATCAGCATTGCTTCCACTTCACGTGATACTGACAGAGCTTTTCCGAAACACAATGAGGGTGCAACTGTCCCAAAAGAAATACTTTGTTAAGGACAGTACCCATACTCCTCTCACCGTCCCAGGTTTTCCTTAGTCTCTGCTGGTGATCACACATCTTGAAAGCAGGGAAGATTTCAGTTCCTAGCCGTTGTTAACTCTCTGCCTTCCACCTTTCTCCCCTAGATGAGCAAAACACCAGCCTCCTCATCTGAGAGCTGAAATCAGTACAGTGCATGGATACCTGCACACTACAGTGACAAATACAGAGGGAGTTAACTTTAATTGTGCCTATTTGTGTGACTGTGCTTGCCTACATGATGCCATTAACAACACCTGGGCTCCGTAGCTCCAAAAAGTTGTCACAGGAAGCAATGTGAAGTTCAGACAGTTCCCATAAGGGGCAAGTTGATCAGGACACTATGGAATAACAGTTTAGTCTCATGTTGCTTTTACATAGGGCTCTTCCCAAGTGTCCAGGCACCAGGAAAGGGAAGTTCATCCTTAGTCCTCTCTGTTTCACCTGTGGAAAGACTTCAACACACAGAGAGCAAATGGCTTTGCTGATGTTAGTCCTGAGTCACTGGTGGAGCAGGACACAGATCCCCAGTGCTGGAGCTTATTCATACCCTCCTCCAGCACCAACACACAGTGACTCAGCAGTGAAGCCAGTTCCTGAATACAAATCCAGTTCATCAAACTCACAGGAACTCTTATGAAAGATGCCTGTGTAGCTCGAGAATAAGCTCATTCATTCACGCTCCCTTCACTTGCCACGTCCTGCACCTGCAGGGCACAGAGCAGAGATTGCCAAGTTTCACACATCCACATGGCGCTCATTCATTGACTCGTGCATCACCCTCTTCTGCGGCTGCACTGCTTTTTCAAGTGTTTGAAGCTCAGCACTGCAGCTCCTTTCCTGATTTTGGGATGTGGTGGGTCTGCCAAGCTACAGCTCACGTGGAATCAGAAGAGGACTTGTGAGGCTGGACTGTGGCTAGGAAACAAAGTAAAGCAGTTCCCTACTTCAAAAGAAGCCCTGCAGGAACTTTACAAAGCTTCTCCAAATTAAAATCATGTTAATCAAATCTGTGGGAGAGGCAGCTAATACAGTATGGTCAGAATAAAACAGGCTATTGGCTTTTAGCACAGTTCTGGAGAAACAAAGCTTATGTGTACACTGGGTCTGGCTGTCTTGTCCCAGCCTGCCTATTGCCGTTGAATGCCACCCACCACGCACGGGAATAAGGGAGAAGTCAGTTGAGATATCAGATCTTTTAATTGTGTGGCAAAAATTGATGGTTGTACAAAACAGAAAATCCAAAAAATATCCCTGATGTAGGAAGGATAGAAACTGCCCATTGCTAAATATCTAATCTAAGGGAATTGCTCATTTATCCTTCTGACAGAATGATTATTGCTTTTAAAAAGAGATGGAAAAGAAAGTTCCTGACTGTTATAAAAGTTTAAAAGGAAGGAAAATTAGGGGTGCCTAGATTCCCAAAACAAGCACCCTTCTAAGAAACAAATCCAAAATTAGTCAGTGCCATAAATAATCCCATAACAGCATGTTTCTGAGATCGCAGGCTCAATTATTTTTACTGTGAAAGTTAGAAGAGATTAAGAAGATACAAGTACAGCGTGCTGATTAAGGGAAAACAAAAGTTTTTGCTCAGCAGATGTCTTATCAACACCACATCCTTTAATCCAAAGCACAAACGCTTGGACCAGCACCACACAGTTCTGTTTTAGCCATTAGTATACGTAGTATTCTGGGGTGCAGCTTTGGGAAGATGAAAAAGGTGGTATTATCGTTGTGGCACAGAGGAGCTGAAGGTAAATGCCTCTCTGTGCGAGGGTAAACACAGCTGCCCGGACAGTCTCCCACGAGGAGGAACTCAGGAGCTGGGCGCAGCCCTTCCTGGTTGTTATCCCTTGGTAGCATCCCCGAGAGGCCTCAAGGACGGGCCGATCTCTCTGCTACGCCTTCCATAGGGAGAAAAGCTGCAGGCAGCATCAGTGGTGTGACTGCCAGCAGTCCTACAGAAGCCACCACTGGGCTTGGGAAACAAGGTAAAGGAAACTCTTCTCGCACCCATGGGCAAACACGGAAGGTTGGTTTGTGTCGAGCTCAGCTCTGTGGCCAAGGGTTGGTTATCTGAAGAAATCTATGGCCTGAAGGACTGCAGATAGGGCTAGGAAAAGAGGAAATCTTAAATTCTGTCAGGGTTGTCACTCTCATGACACACAAACATGTTCATGAGAAACTCTTCACCTTTCGTTTTCACCATCTGTTAGCTCTTCTAAAGTGCTTTCACAGGTTTGTTCACACAATTAAACATAGCAATACTTTTTTTTTTTTCCCCCTAAAAATGGACGGATTTATAATGCTCTTCCACAGCTCAACGGTTCAGATGAGTGCAAAGAGCACCTGTATAGCCAGGAACCAGCACCTCTAGAAGTCTTCTGTAACATTAATTCACAGTTCAATCACAGCGTTGAAAGCATAACAACAAGAAAAGCAACTTTTTCAGCAAGCGAGTTGGGAAAAACAAAACAAAATGTTGACAATCATATACAAACAACTCTAGGAGCTGGTTCACTTAAGCTGGCTGCAGATGGTGCATTGCATAAAGCCCAGTGCAGGCTAGAACCTACATGGTAGAACCCACAGATCTGTGCAGACTCTTAGCGTAAGAAATGTCTTCGTTTCTCCCCCTAATTGCATTAGGGGGAGATTTAATGCAACATTTAATGCAACATTTAAAATTTGTCAGAATTTGCTGGAAGGCTTGTATTTGTGATAAGACACTAATTCATCCAAGAATATGCTGTTTAACTATATAGAACAGAGTGGGAATTATGTCTTCAGCATGAGCCCCCACAAATTTGACATTTATGAAGATGCAGGTACATGGCAAAGAATATGTTCTCTACTATATTTCCCTTATTGTATTTAACAGTGCAGAAACCTAATTCACTTGTGACTCTGCAAACAAAAGAAAATAAAGCTTTCTATGACTGTTGTCATTTCAGGATTTTTACTTTAAAAAAATTTTTTTTTCTTTTCTCCAGCTTTCTAAACATTATCTTGGTGAAAATCTTACTGGGGAGTTTAAATATTTACAGCATATTACATGTACTTTTTTTTTTTCCAACTAAATGTACAATGACCCAAGGGTACATGGACGTGGGTGTGCATATAGGAGCAAGTAAACACATGCACAAAGTCACTGCCTTGAATGCAGGCACGGATTAAGATTAAATAAACAACAACTGTCTATAGACATCAAATACTAAAATCGACAGGACCTGACAAGTGGAGTTTGTCACGCTGAGGCTCCTGGGGCTTTCCTGCAGGATGCGTGCCTGGCATGCGAGAGAGCACGTCCCTCGTGCCACGCCACACAGGTGGGGCGGCTGCAGGGATGCCGAGGGCACCTGCTAGGGAAGTGTGCTGCAAGTCATGGGCACTCGGGGAGGAGCACGGTGCAGTGCAAGCTGTGTCCCCACGGGTGCTGCCTGCACCTGAAACCAAGTGGGCGCTCTGAAATCCATCAGTCCTGCTCTGTCCTCCAGGCTTCGCATTTCCCACGGTGAGCCTGGACTGACAAATTCACCAGATGAGCAGGCTCAAAGGTCCTCCGAACAGCAGCAAAGCTAAGGGCTATTTTCCAGTTGTCCAACAGGGCTGTCACGTCACGTACATGACCAAACAGAAGGGGTCAGAATGTGCAGGCAGTACTTCACGTTACATTACAACCACTGGGCATTTTTTAGTTCAAGCTGCTCCACACTGCTTCTGAGCAGAAAGCAAATGCTATCTTTCACAGCTCTAGTGATGCCAGACTTTCCTGATCACTTTAAAATAAATCATTAGCAGAATGACGAAGATTCCGCAAAATTTAAAAAAAAAAAAAAAAAAGGCAGATTTACTTAAGATCTACAACATAAATTTTGGCTTCAGAAGAAAAAAGTTACTTTTTTCCTATTTCAATTAAAAAAAAAAAAAAGTAAATTTTGAACAAATAACTCAAAATAAAAAAGCAAAACACTAATAAACTTAATATATATATATATATATATATTTTATAATTTTCTCAATTCAGGTAAGGTCTGCTCAAAAATCCCTGTTCAGTGCAAGCCCTCCACTAACTACATCATAGCTTGGATCGAGTCCATATCTAGTTTGCAGCAGAACAATGCACAATTTTTTCTCCACTCACTGTTTAACTAGGCAGAATCTGACACGAAAGATTGTTTCTGACTGAATGCTTTAGGATTGCCAGAGGTGCAGGAATAAGTTTTGCTAATGTATTTAATGAATATGATTGACTTTGCATTGTTATGCATGTTTGTTGCTGCAGCTCCCTCCACGATCTTGTGTACAACTTGTGTACTCTGAATACCTGCGTGGACGTATGTCTTTATGAGAATAAATGGAAATAAACAACATGGGAAGCAATGTTTTAAGTAATTTTTTGCCAGTAAATATGTAATTATTTTCCTTGGAAATGACAAATATTTGATGTAAGGGAACTAATCATGAGAAATCACTGTTGGAAAACACCCCAGCACAGAGGTGAACAGGAGGTTAGAAACCTTTAAGAATGAACATCTCTAATCTCATTTTTTTTTCCTTCAAGCCCATAAACATGCTTTATAGGTATCAAGTAATTAATTCCCAGAACCTAGACATTTTTAATGCTTGTTATTCCTCCTTCACTGTGGCATGCCAGCTACCTGCCTGGATAGCCATTACTGATCATCTGAAACTGTCAGGTGCTTGCTCTTTGCCAGTTAGGCATAAAGCCTACCTATATATGATGGTGTAAGGCCTGCACGGTTGTAAAATGAATTTCGTACACGGACAGCTGGAAAGTTTTGTTCTGGATATCCCAAGAAAATACACGGGTTATTTATATGAACATCAACTTCACTATTCACTTCCAATGCATTTCAAATGACAGCTAAACTAGAAACTGTATTTCCAGCATCCTCCACCTGACACGTCCATGGTCATGGCCTCCAGGCATTATTGTGTTTGTACTTAATATGCTTTCAGGTACGGCCAACAAGCCAGACATTTCTATCACATGTGCTACAAATGGGTGCTGCACCATTTGTAGCCAGGAGTAAGGCCAGAGGAAAGTGGGAAAGTCTGCTGAATAAACTAAATCAGGAAATGGTTTGGACAGCAACTTGCTGAGGAAAGGTGATGTATATTGACATTCAGGACCTGCCTTTAGCTTGGTATACTGTCACATGAGAACTTCAGTCCGTATGTCAAGGCAGATGGGGCCATTAGCCATTTTTTCCCCAGTCACCCCTGTTCCAGAGGGAACATTGCTCTAGAGAGAGCGCTGCATGATTCAGTCATTATTTATCATCATGACATCCCTCCTGGGATGATTAACAAACGAGTCCCACATGTCTCCTGAAAATCTGTCAAGACCATCAGTATATTACAAAGAAGGCACAGTCATTACATGATAATTCTTCTGAAAAAAAAAAAAGTCTAGACAACGTAATATTAAAGCCTAATAGGTTACTCATCAGGAAAAAAATCAAACAATAATTCTTAGCATCTGATATTATCAATGACTTCTATCTATGGACCTACATCTTCTGTCATGGACCTTCAGTGCTCAATAACTAGAATGTGTTCATGTATGCCTATGTACACACAATGTGCACATATATATACAGAAGCTGAGGTCAAAATTGCTGTGCACCTTTATTCACAGAAGAGAAATAAAATCTACAGAAGACTGTCAGAATGCCAGCAGCATTGGTACCCTTGCTCTTCATACGTACATGACTTTAGTGTCCAGTCTCTTTTTTTTTTTAGTAGACAAGCCAATCATACTGATTGATCTCACATTGAAACCTTTACCAAATTCAAATGCTTGTCATCCCGATTTAAATATTTTTCATGGGATCCCTGAAATCCTGGGTCCTGCTATGCCTGTGAAATTCCCTAGAAATACTGGTGTCTCTTTGTATGCCAGGTCCCCCACTCGGGGATCACGACAGGAACTGAAACTGCCTATGGAGCCTGGAAAATTTTTCACTTTCATTCTGTTTTCAAATAAAATGTAAATATTTCCATTAATACCAAATTTCAGCCAGCACTGATAACTTCATGCTGAGACATAAGCATTTGGATAGGAATCTGTAAATGTCTGTGTAAGGAGAAATAAAGGATAAATAAGCTTATAAAAGAAAGATCAAGACATTGTAGTGACAAAAACCAGATATGTCTCTGGAAAATTGTTTTAGGCCTAGTTTTGTAGTACACCAATAAAACAGCATTTAAATGCATTTGGAAGAGCCCATTTTTTTTTAAAAAAAAAAAGTAGTTTTCAGATAAAATCACAAGGCGGGGAGTGCCTTAAGCTTTGAACTGTCCAAAATACATTACACAGCTACCTTCTTAGCCTGATTATTTTATATTACTTTTAATAGAATTAGGGACGCCAAAGGTAAACCACCCATGGAAGGTTTAAAAACCATGGAAGAGTTGTGTATCTCTCATCCAGCTACTTGAAATTCTATTACATTATCTTAATTACACTTTTTGCTGCATTTGAATGCTTTTCTTATGCACAGAACATTTAAGATTTCATTAGCAGGACCTTCGATTTTTCTAAATGACTTAAATGATTTGTTTTATACTTCTATTTAAATGATTAAGTTGACAAAGGAAAACACCAGGGGATTTGTAATAGAGAACAAAAAAAATATATTGCATGATTCTTCTTTTCATGGAAAAAATAAGAAAAAAAGTCCATAGCTGAAAGATGAGCTGAGAATTACACGAGTTGTTTTGCTAAACAGTGCAGTAAAGTTGATTTTTGCATCTACTTTACAATTCCTCCCTCTTACACCTACATGTTGATAGTACTGTTATGCATGATCTCGTTTAACTTTTTTTTTTTTTAAAGTTAGTTCATTGGCAGTGATTCTGATTCTTTGCACAATTTAATTCCTACAGCTCACAGTTTTCCATCACCACCTGTCAAACAGAAAAGGAGAGCATTTAAATCTGTTAAATAAGTAATATTCTTGCCCAAGAATAAAACACCTAACTCAGAAGTTGGATCAGAGGTATTCATTTATCTTTTAAATGAATAGCCTCATTTTGTAAAGTACTACATAGATGCAAATCTCAGTAGTTTTCCATGGGATATTTAAAAATTAGTTCAATTAGTTCACCTTATCAATATATCCAATATACATTCAGCATTTCAGAGTAAATTACTAGCGGAAGTAACACATCTGTTCTTCCTCCTGGTATCTTCCATCGGGATATTAGATATATCTTTACAACCAATACCTTGTTTTCCAAAAAGAATTCATCAAATCATGTATTATGCAACATATCACATCAACTCTGAGATGAGTTGGTTTTTCATTCGAGAGAGGGTTTTGTTTCTTTATAAAAATTTAATGTCTCAGTGATATTGTACATACTTACATATTCACATCTTTCATGAAGTACAGCTAGGCTTCACTAGTGAGACAAAGATCCAATATTTGACTTTTTTTTTTAAACACTTTTTTTTTTTTTAAAGGAATACTCCATGCTATTCAATGAAAGCACTCATTGATATCAAGTTAAATTTGAAGCACTACATGACCAGCAGTGATGAGTAGGAAAAGATCTTCTATGCCTTCTATACCATCAGTTGCAGTCAGCTCTAAAATCACCTGATGACATCAGGATTCATACTCAGGAAATTTCAATTGATTCTTCAGAGCAAAATTTGTTTACTTCAACTAATGAATAGTCACAGAGAAAAACTAAAATTATTGTTCTACCTTCGAATGACAGACCCCAAAACAACTCTTTTGCAGCACAGAATTCACAGGCTTAAAGACAAGACTGCATACACAATGGATCAGTAGCCCACATGGGAAAACGTGTGTATGTGTGCACGCCCACACTCACTGGCTGAATCACCAATCATCTCATATAGCTCCATAATAAAGTAATTGCTCTTCCTGACATTTCAGATGAGATTTGGGTCAGATTCTGTACCGTCCCAGCTTGTGTCTCCTGGCAGTTACCTCCGCGCTTCACTCAGCTCCCGCTATCAATCAGCCATCCTAACGGAGTGACCACTGCTGCTGCAAGGCTATCACATCATTTGTGGCTTGCTGTCCCACAGGAACTCAAACCCAGGAACTTGGGTGCATTTGTATGTAATGCCCCTCCAGTTATTAGTTGAAATGATCAGATCACGAGGGAAAATAACAAAAACCACAATACACCAAACAAAACCAATGACAAACCTTGTACTGCTGTACTATAGCAAGTCATCACAGACCATGGCCTCATTGTCTAGAAATATGACGATAACTGCTAGGGTCTCACAATAGCAGCTGTGAAACTACAATCATATAATCAAGATTTCCTGGAGAATTAGGAAGAAAGAAACTCTAGATTGCTGAAAATAGGTAATTGTGCTTGCTTGGACTATAGGTATCAAATAATTATCCAGAAGTATTAATGCATTTAAGACTCTACCCACTTCTTATGGTTCAGTATCACAATACTAGCAATACACAAAGGCTGCCCAGATCACTTTCCCAAAACACAGTAAATAAATTTTATTCAGGTATGTATCCAGTGAAGCCCATCACGAGCACATTACTTTGTCAGCTCAAGGCCATACAAATTACCCTTAATAATTACCCTTAGTAGTATTACCTTTTAATATTACTTATTAATCAAATAGCTCAGGGGGTTAAAAGAAGAAAAATAAAGTAAAATCAAACAAAACACCATCCTCATCAAAAAATCCCAGACCACTTTCTCTGTTGTATGGTCACTGCAAATACCTTCTGCAATGTCAGAGATGTTCCTCAGTGCTTTACAGACATCTAAAAGCTATGAAGGAGCACAGGTGTGAAGCACTCCAGTATCTGCTCACTGCATTTGTTGTCACATTAACCATGTGCTCTCTCTCAGTGAATTTCCCCTCCCCAAGCTATTAAGAAGTAACTCAGACACCCCAGGCTATTTTTATTGGTCAGATATCCATTTACTACAAATTTAATTGTCTGCAGAAAAAAGATGCAACTCCAGATACACTGGTACATGTAAATCTCAATAGACTCCTGTTTATACCACAGGAAAATTGCTTTGAGAAAACTGATTTGCATTAATAATTAATAGTGATGTTTAATTACATATCTTGCAGATGTTATATCCTACTAAGTGTCTCTCTAGTAAAGGGGTAAGAATATCCACATTTGTAAAATAAGTAAGGCAATTTGCTCTTTGAAAGTCACAATGTGGAAGCCAGGGAATGATTTAAACAGTTTTTCAGTTTCTAACACTGGATCTGAGCCATTAAGCAATACATCTTATTTAAAATAAATTACCAGATACAAACTTCATGTCTATTACACGAGTGAGTGCACTAAAAAGTACATATGGATGCATGTCTGAGAAATAAGATTTGTCCAGGCATGCGTCAGAGACTGTATTTGGGAGACATTTCTCAATGTACTATTAACAACTCACTACCATCTAAGGATGATCTGATGGAAAAACTCAAGTATGAGCAACTAAGTTCTATATTTCAGTCCCCAGATAGCAGCAAAAAGTCCCTTTCAAAGTTAAACATTCATTTTATGTATTTTAAAATACCAATGAAGACCTCTAGTGGAGAACAGGGTCAGAAACTGATACCAAGATAGACACGTTTGCACAATGCAAAATAGGTTTTCAGCATCTTTCCCAAAGGTATGCAGCAATCGTGGATTAGAACCACATAAAACACTGTCACTAGAAGAGCTGAATTTACAAAACTTTTTTTGCTCATCTCTTTGAAATCCGTTATTCGTTCCATCTCTTTGTAGTCCCAAGCAGTACATATTAGTGCTCTATAATCTGGAACACAACATATTTAAAACCATTACTCTGACTTGTTAAGGGAAACATACAAAGTGATGAAGCCTTTGAGCGGCCTTAGTAACAGCATAAGTGCCCCTGGGACAGAGTCCACAACTGAGGTTTTTAACCAAGAACTTCTCTTAACAAAGCTTTTTAGTTCAGGAGTCTGCAAAAGTGCTTCATGTAAGCACCTCTTGGTCTAAAACACATTTAGCCCATTCTACCACAGTTCATATTAATATAAAAGCAGTGATATTAATTGCTGTGTTGGTACCGTTTCCTCCTACTGGTTTACAGTGAACTTACACACTTCTAGGTATATGAACAATCCAAACCTACTGAATTTAGGAGGGCCATAGCTTCAGCAGAATAAGAACTAATGCTTGCCTCACGAATTAAAGCACTGCAACGCTCTCTAGTTCTAGAGTCATTTAAAAATTGTCAATTGTACAATTCCAATATTTTTGCCTAAAAGCAATTTCCACTTTGGCAACCAATTTTAACTATCCCAAATACTTCCACACTGATATTCTCTTTTTTCTTCTACAAGGCTGGAGATGTACTGGGACTCTTTCCCTTTCCAAGACTCGAAGAGAATAACTTTAGACGAAAAGCTAGAGAGTGAACACATTTCCATACAGACAGGTCTTACAGGCGCAAGATCAGAGGTTACCCAGCAGCAGTGCATGCTAAGCATGAAAAAATTTGCAGCCATCTGTACAGTCATGCCCTATGCCTGAGGGCTCAGACCTCCCTTCCGGACTTCCCAAGGGAACTTTGGAGTCCCACACCTCACCTCCAACTAGTGATGGGGAAAGGCCAAAAAGTATCACAGATGGTATCTGGACACAGAGGTCCCAGATACTGCCAGCCTGTCCTGTTGCCTCTTCTCGAAAAGGTTTGGAACCCCCTCGCTGGTGGGTAGGAGAGCCTCTACAAAAGCTTTCCTTCTGCCCAGAGCCTACCACTTGTTACCCCATGCGACCCTCACAGATGTTCCAATGGCACAGGCCCACCCTCCACATTTCTACACCCAGGGTACTTGGAGATCTGGCCGATGTCCTCAAAAGGCCACTCTGTCATCTTCGAAAGACTGTTGAAATAAGGAGAGGTCCAAAACAACAGGAGAAAGGCCAATGTTGTACTCACCTTCAGGAAAAGCCAAAAGGGGATCTACATGCCAGAGGAGAAGCTACATGGCAGTCAGCCCCACAGGGAAAAGACACAGAACAAGTCCTGGAAGATACTTCTGGGAAGGAACAGGGGTGAACTGGGAGCAGCCAGCATGGCTTTTGAATATCGTGACCAATGTGACTGGATTCGGGGATGAAAGGAGAGCAATAAGTGCCATTTATCTCCACTTTAGCAAGGGTTTCAAGACCATCTCCCACAATATTCGTGTATCCAAGTGAGGACACTATGTTGTGGCTAGGTAGACAGCTAAATGAGTTTAAGAACTGGCTAGAAGATTGGTCTCAGAGGATGTCTGTTAACAGGCAGCACTCTTGTGGCAGGAGCCTGTCCTAGGACCCATGCTGTTTAACAAACTGTACCAATGACCTCGAGAAGGTGACAGCGCACCCTCATCGAGCATGAGGATGACACCAAACTGGAGGCGGCAGCTAATATGCTCATGGATAAGGCCTAGAGTGTTCAGAGTGGCCTAGCTCAGGGTGGACCACAAGTACCCAACGAAGTTTGACAAGGCCAAGCACAAAGTCATGCACCTGGCAAGGAACAGCCACTGCAGTGGGACCAGGGAGCAGCTCTGCTGGAAAGGGCCTGGCGTGCTGGCCGGCAGCAAGCTGAGCGCGCACAAGCCCGCAGGGTACATGGCAGCACGCTTCTGTGCGGAGGTTTTCTAGTCTTTTGAGAAAGACCATCATCATTGACTCACTGCTGGTATATATGGGTAGAAAGCAAAGGCAGTGGGCAGCACTACTGGACAATATAAATAAACAAATACTACAGTTCAGCTTGAATGTTAAAGTAGGCTGTGGCTACCAGGCCATCTCAAGGAGACAGAGGAGGGAAAATGGACTGTGAATTTAAGCATTATGTAGCTGCATTCATATAAACTGGGTTGCTCAAATTCACTGAAACCACCTTTTCAGCATTGACAGTCCATCTTCGTGCTGCTGCTCAGTTAAAACATTCAGATCTCCTGTGTTTTATAAACCTAAATACACCTCTGAAGGGGAGCATTTCACACATTCAGAGCGAAAGCCATATACTGGATTTACTAGATTAATTCTCCATTTCATCTGAACCGTTCAACTGGAACAGCAGCACCACTCCTTTCTGAAATTTTTGCATCTGGTTGCATTTAAGTGCTCGTGGTGGAAGGAGGCAGGGGGTGGAAGAAGGATGGGAAGCAAGAAGTGCACTTTTAACCAGGTTCGTCTCCTCAGGAAGCCCCCTTCAGCTCCTCACATAACCTGGACAACACCCACCTCACTAACCAGGCTGCAGCCACGGGCACATACAGCAAGGCCACGGCACCACCTATTGCGGGAAGGCAGCAGTGCATGCCTATGTCTGCATATTACTTTTCCATATACCAAAAAAATAAAAAATAAAATATTAACCACCGCCAGAATGGAAACTAGGCTGCCTCAGACTGCACTATAAGTAGCTATCAATTATGTCTATTAATAAGTTGGCAACAATAGTGTGCTTTTGTTCTTTTTTAAAAAAAAAAGGGATATCTTTGGGGCAGGAGGTTCCTTCTGTTTTTCAAATGAAGGACCCTGCATATTCTTTCCCAGTCCCCATGCTTTGGTTTGGGGCTTGGCTGCTCTCGTCAAGGTTACAGAGTAACCTTGAGCTGTATTCAGCATTTCTACTGCTCTTTTGAGACAGAAATTGAATCCCTCCTGTGTTTGAGAAGCCCAGCTTTCAGTTTAAATAGGATTTTTCAATTATTAGCATATCAAACAGTGTAGTTGTCAGAACACAACATAAGATTAGTGCCTTTTTTTTTCTCCCTTAAATCTCAGCTTCCTTCTGTCCTACTATTTTGCATTTTCTGTGAGAACAAACCAAAGGCAACTATGCTGGCCATCTGCAGGAGCAAGACAGTGGATATGTCCACACAACAGTTCAACTTGCTCCCAGAAACCAAAGAATTGGAGCCTCTATGAGCAATGCTGGCCCTCCCAAAGTCTACAAGGCAACACCTCAGTCCTGAACACCACGAATATTTACCACTACTGAAGGGCTGGATCCTGGCACACAGGGTGGCAGAGATGTCAAGGCAGCCACAATCCCCTCCTGCTCATAAATTTCTCACAAGACAGTCAAGTATGTCAAGTCACACAGTAGGTTAAAAGTGGCTTGGAAATAGCAGCTCTGCCCAATCTCTGGGACATGAGTGGCAGCAAACAAACGGTTGCAGATGGTACAAGTTTTAGAATCTAAATTCTGCAACAATATGTTGGACTTCTAAGGTTAATTTTAATATTTCTTTGCATATTTGATGAAAAATTCACAAGTTCAGTGTCAGTGTGGGAATAGTTCTTAACTTTTAACAACACTGATTGTGTCAACTTGCTTAAACACACTACAAGTACCATTTGGTCACAAGCTGAGTGAGTGAATTCAACCACTTAAAGGGATCACCATGTAGCAGCCACTAACCTTCATAAAACCAGAAGTATTTATTAAGACAGATTTAACATTTAAGAAATAATACATATCCCAGTAGAGTGTAAGCCTCCATAAACTATGAGAAACATATTCAGTAGGTTTTTAACCTATTGTTTTACTAGATGTTACCAAGTACCACTATCAAAACAACAGTATTGTCGCATGACAGTCAGAGGAAGGGTGTGATAAAGGCAAATACATTTATTTCTCCACCTCGACTATGTGGCTAAGGCTACTAAAAGCATTACTTCTTCCTGAAAACCTCTTGAGAATGATATCCATCATTACCTTTCAGATATCCGTAACTGTAGGCAGTGAAATGTTACATTTCAGCGATGCTGAGGCTCCTTAATCAAGTTCTAGTTTTGCTGTATTAAGTAATTCACTGCCTCATGAAAAAGTAGCTCCATTATGGAGCAGTGTCAGCTCCGCAGCGCCCATGACAGCTCATTAAACTGTGTGGCACCTGATACCCATAACACAGGAAACATGAGTGAAACATCCCAGCTCTCAGGCTTAAGAGGCAGGGATTCCTGGAGAAAGAAAAAAAAAAGAAAAAATACAACCAAACAAAGATGTAGAGGGATCTTTACCTCATCTGACATCAAGAGACTTCCAGCAAAATTGAACATGTGGTCTGACATTCTTTAAGTTGCCAGATATACATCATTTCCACACTCGAAGGCAATTAGTGTCATTCATCGCTAGTGTACCCAAAGCTCTCTCAGGTGAGCATATTAGCAGAGTAACATCCCAGGTATGGGATCAATTACACCGTCATATAGAAAGACACATGAAATTCTGAGAAATAAAAGGGAAGCATCTACAGCCAGCCAGGGAAACCTACAAAATTCAGAGATTTCTGTCACTGTCAAACTAGGTTATTTTAAGATGTCAGATCTTTCAGTGGTTATGTCCCCCCAAATCTACAGTGTTTGTTCTAAACTAGCAAGTTGGGGGTCTTTACACTTGTCCTAATTCATATTTGCTTACCTATTCCCATCTTTCAGTATATTCTTCACATTCTTCAGAGGTGTTTGAAATTTGCATGGTAAGAACTCACCTTTGTACTCTCCTAACTGCTCCGGATGGAAAAAAAACAGGAGAGGAATCCAAATCATACAGTTTGAAGTATTTGGATCAAATAAAACTTTTCACTAAAAAAAAAAAAAAAAGAAGAAAAACAAAACAAAATCAACCAAACAAAAACACCACCACCACCACTTTTGCCTACCTGTCCCCAGACAGGTAGCACAGACAGAAGCAGCTCTTCACAGATCTTCAACCTCTTATTTATACATAGTAAGATACTGATTGAAGTTTATTGTTCCCCAATTTATAGTGTGCAGAGGCCTTGCCCAAACAGGAAACTTTGGAAAACACTGGGAAGGAAAAATACTACAGGAAATAGTAAATAGCAACAGCCCCCAAACACCACAGCCTAAGACCCCATTAGTTAGCTGTTAAAAGTCAAAGCAGATCACCAATGTAGCATTCACATACAATAAATAAGCTTCTTGAGGAGCAAATTTAAAAACGAAAACCACTGAAGTGTTCCAAAATATCTGTAACATATTACCCGTAACATCAGAACATGCTATGAATGCTTCAAATACAGACATGTTCTTTGTTACCAGCTGTTAAAGGTTAAAGCTTTTAGACAATGGTGGTTCTTAAAATAACATTGTAAATAGGGGTACTGAATCTGGCTAGGATGGAGTTAATTTTCTTCCTAGCACCATAAGGGCTGTTATGTTTTGGGTTTGTGGCTAAGAGTGCTAATAACACTGATATGTTATCAACACAAAAGTCTTGGCTAATGCTTACACAGCACTGAGGTTTCCTTTTTCATCTCACCACCTCCTTCCCCCCCATCCCCTACAGCAAGTAGACTGGGAAGGGGAAAGAAGCTGAGTGCACAAAGCCAGGAGAGCTGATCCCCACTGACCAAAGGGATATTCCATACCTTACAAGGTCCCACTCAGCAATAAAAGCTCAGTAAAAGGGGAAGGAAGGGGGACAACTGAGGTTATGGTGCATGTCTTCCCTATGTTAACATCTGCCTACTGACAGGAAATAAATTCCTTACTTTGGTTTGCTTCCACACACAGATTTGCATCACCTATTAAACTGTCTTTATCTCATCCCATGAGCTTTCTGATTCTCTCCTTCACCTCTGTGGGGAGCAGTGGAAGTCAACAAGCAACCAGGCTGAAGGGCTTATCTGCCTGCTGGAGTCAACCAGCACCACAGCAGCCTAGGGTTTTGAGCCAGACACTTTAGCAGTCCAAAGTCATACAACAGTAATTCATTCACATGTGGTGCTTTGCTTTAAGATACTCCAGTTTATTATACACTTAACACAACAAAAAATAGCATCAAAAAAGGTAGATTGCAGATTTGTTACGCCACAGAATGCCAACAGTTACAAAAATTGAAATGATACCTTTGAAACTTCATGAACACTTGTGGGAAAAGTTATAGGGAGATGAAGAAGGAAAAGAGAAAAATATTACCAAGTCAGTTTAAAAAAAGATACGTGACTCAAGCTTTTTTTAATAGAAAATTTAATAGCATTCTTCAACTCAAACAATCCCGTCTAGAACAAAATATCCATAATGAAGTTAAATCCAGATTTTGAACCTCTAAAGAATAAGATCCATTGTCCCAGTTAACTTGCATTAAGATAGCTTGTGTCCAAGTCATTCCAAATATCCCTTAGTGTTTATTTATCATGCTGAAGTTGATAGATCGTTTGCTACACAGTTACAAGAACAACAGTTTACAATTCTTAAGTTACAAAAATAGTTATCACTCATTAGTATTTCTATACATATCTCAAGCTATTATATGCACACTCTGTACAGTGGATGTTAACAGTGGTTACGTTTGCTTCCTTAAAACAAAAAAGGACTAAATCACTCATGGTCAGACTCAAAATATTTAGGCACCCTAATCTGCTTGCATGTCTGGCATTAAACATCCCTACTGACACAAAGGAAAAGCAGGTTCAGTATCCAAACAAAACACTCACCCATGTTGCAAGACCCTTATGACAGTCTCACGCTATGCTGCAGGACTTTAACTGGACAGATTCCTTCTGGAGAACAGTCCCTGCCCAACAGGCCAACCCACAGGCAGAAAATCAGGTTTCCATGCCAAAAGCTATAAGGGAAGCACTGCAATCTACCCCTTCATTACCAGAAACCCCACCTAAAGGTCAAAAAGGAAGGTGGCTTCTCAAGTAGACAAAACATGTTTTTGACATATCCAAATGATTGTTTCCAACATGTTTTTAGTTGGGTTTTGGCTTGGGTTTTTCTTTCCTTTTTTTTTTTCCCCTCCTCCTGTACAAAGTCACCAAAATAATCGAGATTTTTGGCATGATCAGGGCTAACACTTGCAAACATTCTGCTGGTGGCAGTAGTCCATTACTGAAGTGCATTGGCTGCACTCATATTATTTATTCTTCGCTTTCAGAAGTAATAATAAGCCTGGAAGCACTGCTGGGTTTTGGCATTTTATGAGAAGCAATGGAAAAATTGAGTTCTCAGAGGTATTACTGCTAGCCTTGGTCATCTCTTAACTAGCTGTCCAGTCCCACTGACATTAAGATTCACGTAGGTGCCTGACTCTGAAACAACTCACCCATTTTATAAGATACTGCCTGGTAACAGACGGATATCCCACTACAGACTGGGGAAAGAGAGGAGGGGAAAGAAGCAAAACCACAACTAAACCCAACATTCCACCCACCCCCCCAAAAGGAAGTCTTAAATGATGAATAAGAAATAACACTAATTTTCTGAATTTGGAAAGCCCTCTCCTACTGCTTCAAGCACCATCCTTCCCATCATGAGGGTACAACGTTTCAGTCAGATGGCTAAAGACCCTAAAAGTTCAACCCAAGCACTCAGAGGTTGAGTACTTACATTGTTAGCTTTACACAGCACACACTAAAAAAGCCCATAGTATTGTTTGCAATGTACTACTATGAAGAAATTAACTCATTTGCAGAACTTCAGGGACAATCTGAAACAAAGTCAAAGAAAGCACGTACTTAAGTCTGTCAGCATAACGCTGCAAAATATACCACAACATTAATATCAAGGTCATGCAAGAACCAAAAGTGCATTAAGAACTTCAAAGCCATACCACACAGGAAAAGATTCTTATGCTTGCCTTCACATAAGATTAAGAAGCAAACAATTGGCCCCTAAATACCAAGATGGGTAAACAAATTAGGAATGAGCTTCTACAGGCTCTTTCCTACATCAGGAATTCAAGAATAAGCACAAGGTACTACGCCTCTTAGGAGGAAGGTTTCCCTTTTAATCTCTCCAAATGGTATTTGATGGTTGGATCTTCGAGTTCATTTGGTGGCTCCATTCATTCATTTTTAAAGCATCATATTTAAAATGTTAAATAACTTCGTTCTCCAGGGCGGAGTGGCCAAATAGCTAACATTTTTTACTCATTTAAGTGTTTCATATTAATTTACCTTGTTACAATTTTGACATTTTATTTATGTAGTTATTGTATCCAGAATACATTGTTTTGTTGATTGTGCCATTGCAGTACAACACCTGTACCACCGTTTCAACAGATAACTAAAAGCTTCCATTTTGAAGTGCAACAGCGTTTGCTTCAGGAATTGCTTTGAAGAGCTCAAGTGAAAGGAATTATACCAGAAATAAATCCCTTAAAATATAATAATGCAATGCTACTATATATGTATTTGATAGTATTTTAAGATTAAGAGGAATTTACAAATGAAATATTCATCACTTCAGGGGAAAAAAATCCATCAGAAAGCATCTTACACACAGGGAAAACAAACCAGAAAAGACAATGGCTCTTCAAGCTCACCTTCTCAAAAGAATTTATACTTTGTACTCATTGGTCTACAGTGAACCAAAAGGCTTGCCTTTGTTTAATAAAACAAGCAAACAAAACATAACCGAGATAAATAAATACAAAATTATTATAGGCCTCTCATTTGCATGTACTCTTATTGTTTGTTTGCAAAGTTATGCAATTTAATATTGCCTTCCCTTGCTCCCTTTGCATAGTATTTCCACGCTTAGCCACAGAAATCAAGTCTAAGTTGAATACTCAGATGCCACATCAGCTTATCTGAAGAGATGTTATATTAAAATTAGTAGTCAAGTTCAAACTCTTGCTTTGTTTGGTTAATAACACGCTGACATGTTTTGCAAGCACAAACTAACACGCACAGAATTGTAAGCCTTTGATTCTCCTGTAACTAACTTAATTTGAGGATTCATCAGTAGGATTTTTACTATATTGCCTCTATTTTTTAGGTAAGAGCTGTTAGTTATTCAGTAAGCCCACCACAAATTAATGGTGTTAAAGTTTACATCCATTAGATAACCCAGGTGATAAAGAGATGTAAGAAAAAAAAAAAAGCTTTATTTTTCCCCCACATACACAGAAAGAATAATTCCACTCATCATTCTTGATTTTAAAGTAGCCAACACCAAGCATGTTATGCAATGGAAGATCCACAGACTTAAGTATGCATTTTGCTCGGTATGTCTGCCAGTCTTTCAAATGTCAGTTGGAGTCTCAAAACACCACATACAAGTGTAAAATCCCTAAACACACACATGTTCAAGTAGCATTCACTGGTGTGACCAAATAACTATATCACTGTGCCATTCCAGTTATTTTAGATTATCTATTATCCTTTGAACTGGTTTAAACTGGTACAAAACTTATCTGCCTAGAGTTCTTCTCTTGTTCTTTCTACTTAAAAATGAAAACAAAAACAAACAACAATCCTGAGCCTTAAATACTTGCGAATAGAGGAAAAAAATCATATCACTTACTGGTTGACTTCAGATCTGACATGGTTTAAAACAGAATTTTCCCCGTGCTCCAATAAAAATGAATCTTTCTATGACAGACAACATAGTAGATGTTACTTCCCAGCTTCTAGCCAGATCCCCACTATCCTGGTCTTGAGTTATCAGCTCTATATTTTCAGA
Source organism: Anser cygnoides (assembly GCF_040182565.1). Classification (NCBI taxonomy): domain Eukaryota; kingdom Metazoa; phylum Chordata; class Aves; order Anseriformes; family Anatidae; genus Anser; species Anser cygnoides. The sequence continues at coordinate 29,633,377 of NC_089874.1, read as the reverse complement.
CTACCAGACCAGCTTTGGCACGTTTTATCAGACACAAGACAGAACCTCATCTATGCTCTAGGAAGATTAGGAGAGCCAGTTGTGAATTAGTTTGCCTTATGATCATAAGCTGTAATAAAGAATGTTTAAAGTGCCCAGATACAAGAAAAAAATTCAGAACATAACTAAGTCATCAATTATTTCAGCAAAGCTCTCCTAAGCCAACATCTTCATCAATCAAAAATTATAGGAAACTGATAGTGTATGTTCCAATACAGATACATTTTTTAAAGACATTGTGGATGAGTGCTCAGAGCATTCAGAGGATTTTATATTTTTTTTGTACAGTTACTCATTTTCTTTTAAATCAGTCTCACTCAATTGATATGTTTCCCAGCACCTCTACCCCTAATTAGGTACACCTAAAGAATGCTGATGAAAGACAACAGACACATAACTTTACTGAATTACTGAAGCATAAAACATCATTAGTTACAAGAAGTTACTCAGCAGCCTTTTTCCATAGTGTTTATTACTAGTTCATTTTAATTAGCTTATTTCCAGGAGATAGGCAGCATAAAAACCGCAACACCTATTTTAAAAAAATTAGAATTTATTACAATGCAACGGTCTCAATAGTACTTTCTTACAGCTGCACCTTATTTAATACTGAAATAAAACAATCCTGATCTAGTTAATTTAAAAAGTTTTGCCCCTAACCATTCAAATGGTCAGCCTTCAGAAGGCAAGCAACTTTGAACCTCAAATTTAGAATCACCGTGTTTGGTGAAAGCCCTGGAAATTCTCATTGTGCAAACTAACAATGAAATTATTTTTTAATAGTTTTGTTATACGTCAGTCTCATGATTACATCATCATTTATTCTTACAGAAGGAGTTGCTTTATCCTCACTTACATAACCATTGTGAACTGTGAGCGCTCAGGAGATTCAGGTAACTACTGCATTGCTTACTGAGTGAGTCTGTGCACAAAATACGCATACCCCAACGTATGAACACTGACAAGTAGCTTAGTACACGGTACATTAAAACAATAAAAATGCCGAAAATTTACATCAAGCTGCCCAAACCCATATTCAAACAGCTTCCCACTTAGTTCCTAACTACACAATTTTGATTTTAATAGCTGTACTCAAAAGTTTAATCAAAAGAACAAATGGGAATGACACTGCCAAAGTCTTACCCCTTCATTTTCCACAGTTTTGAATTTTTCCTTTGTCAGTAGTGATTCTGGGGGATTTTTTTTTTTTAACCTTACTTTAAACATAACAACATACATTCTCCTTATAACATCACAGAGGTAGCAGGGGGAAAATATGAAAGAAAAGATGCCAGATTCTAGAAGTTGCACTTTCAAGTATAGCGTCATCCATGAGTGCTTTCCTGGCTTTCACAGACTGCATGTCACCTCTAATCAAGTATAGCAAATGAAAAGTAGAATCCCAAAACAAAGAACTATTGCCACTAATACTAGTTTCACACTCAGATACCTCAAAGCAATCTTGTTACTTAAGTAGTTATACTGTAAATTTCAAGAGTCAAATATCAAGAACTAAAGTATAAACTTAAAATTTATGAGTACCAATTTTTCTAAAATGCTCATTAGTGACACATTTCACCTAAACAGACAGAAACACACACGGTTACTCTAAGTTGATGTACCACACTGTAAGGAAAGGTCCCAATTCAGTTCAAGAATTTGTAATTTCCCCTCCCCATCCAACCACACAACTTGACAGAAGTGTTTACAGTAACAGAAAGCAAACAGAAGGGGAAAACACAACATTTAACAAGTGCATCTATATACATTTTGCACCTTTTCCCTCCTTGCATTTCAAGTGAACAGGCCACCAGGTTCGCTATGCGTTACATGCACATACTCTCACCTTTACTTAGTACCAGTCCTATTTAAAGGATCTCTGCAAGCATCAAGAGCAGTCATTCCACACTAACTAACAGGTGCTTTTACTGTGGAGGCTGAAGTACATTTAAATATTCTGACTGGCCCAGCTGGTAGGTTGTGTTTCCTCCACAGTCCACATACTGGTATCTCTCTTGGGATATTTGCTCAGAGTGGCCGAAGTAAGAGGTTGTCACTGTCACTCTTGAAAACACAAAACAGAAGAGACATTGTAAGAGGCTTTGAAGTTCCCTACGCGAAAAACCAGTGTTTTTAAGTTACTAGGGTTTTTAAGGAGCTAGTTTTAGGACAAAATACATAACAGTAAGAACAAAGTTTTAAATAAAATAACAATAAAAAAATCAATACCAGTTTACACTACCTACAGATTATTCCCATGGGAAAAATTTGGTCCGCTGAGCAAAGACTTTTTTTTTTTCCTAAAGATTATAAAGCCAAGGTTTACTCATTAATACTGTGTTTTGGAAGGGGAACAGAAATGATTACAGAAGCTACGCAATGGTTGGTTTACATACCATCCGTCCACCCCCAAAAAGCCAGGCTGCTATTTATGCAATCTGACACAAAAAGTGGACTCTGACAGAGTCACACAAAAGTCACACAAAAGCGTGTGACTGCCTCAAGGTCATAAGGTTCTCAGCACTTTTTGAACAGCAGCTGATACACATAAGTTCATTTCAAAATATTTGAGACCTTAGTTGCTCCATGGCCACAGCCCAACTGCAGAGCAGATACAGTAATAATAGTTGGAACTATTCAAGTATCATTACTTTACCAGAATTTGTCAAAAGAAAACGTCTTTACGCAGCTCAGTTTCAAGAACTATGAGGCTACTACACTAGAAAGTAAGTTGATTTCATTTTATCTAAGATACAAACACCACAATTAAATGCTTCTGAGTATTATTTCAATGAGGACTACGTGGCTTCTAAGGTTGTTTCCGACAAAAAGGAAGTTTCCATACTTACTGCATCATCACTACTATGTTATGCACTTTGATAGATGCTAAAGTACAGAAGTCACTGCAAAAAAAAAGAAAGAGAGCTATTAGATTTGCATCAACTTTTCTAGACAGTTATCTAAAAGGCAAGAATTGTTGCTTCATCCGGAAATTCTGCTACCTGTATATTTACAGCCTGCAGAGTTGCTAATAATAGCAACCAAAACACTTGTTGAAAAACAACTGCCTAGGAGTGTATACTCAGTCCAAGTCTATTTATATACAGACTTGCTTTCACATAAAGCATATACACACACGCTTGCTTACATGTAACAATTCCCAACAAAAACATCCCGTGAAACAACACTTGTTCCATCTTTCAGAAGTTAATCTCAAGAACTACATCACAACACGCCTTCACTGGTGAAGAATTCTACTATAAGGGCATGTAGGCATAATTTGCTGTGATTTCACTTTGAGTTATCAAATTTAACTATAGAAAGGAAAATTTACCACAAAAGATCACAGTTATGCTAGCTTCAGCATCCTGCTGTGTAAGATCAGCAATTTCTATCAAGAAGCCTTAGTATGCTTGCTCCAGAAATATCAAGAACTTAGGAAAGCCCCGGTATTTTTGCACCGATTCACTTCTGTATTACGCAAAATGACCTTTAACCAGTCCCCAGAGATTGCAAAATCAATTATTGTTTTCTTGTGAGACAAACTTACAGACTTACATTTTCTGAGAGACACCTACATACCTGTTATACAGTGCGCTACATAAGCGACTACCCCTCCCTCCCCTCATCCACAGAGCAATGAGTTGCTCTTAATCACAGATTTATCAGCTCAGGAATGAAAGGCATGCGATCAATGCAACAAGATTGTATGACAGCCACTCACAATATTTACTTGCAATTGTCATTCTTTTCCCCAGCACAAATAAATATAGAATGAAATATGAAACAATGAACAAACACAGGTGATACAGATTATATGAAAATACAAACTGAACAGTTCTTTTATTAGAAGTTGTTTTATATTGGTATCTCCAGAAATGACAGAAATATTTTGACTTTTTTTTTTTTTTTTTACTGCTAGGCTTGAAACAGGATTTAGCTGGACCATACTGCCAGATATTCTCAGTTAATGTAGTTTTCTAATCCAAAATACAGACAACCTGTAACATAATGGTTATCATGTTCGCCTCACATGCAAAAGGTCCCTGGAAATTTTCAGGTTGGAAACTGGGAGACATCTCTTCTCAGAAAGAGCAGTCAGGCATTGGAACTGGTTGCCTGGGGAGGTGATGGAGTCCCTTGGGTGTTTAAGGAAACGTTGGACGTGGTGCTTATGGACATGGTTTAGTGGGTGACATTGGTAGTAGGAGGATGGCTGGACCAGATGATCTTGGAGGTCTTTTCCAACCTTAATGATTCTATGATTCTATTCTATGATTCTGTAATATAAAGCCATCTTGTATCCAAGCACTATTTTATTGGCAAGCAAGCAGAGAGGTATAATACCAACCTACTGCTTTTTAAGCCCTGATTATTTGGAAAAAAGCCTTTTTAAAAAAAATAAAACAAAAAACAAAACACACACACTACCACCACAAAACTACACAGCACAAAACGGTAGCTAGGAAAGTACATTGAAGGTAAACTGCATAAATCCAACCTTCTCCAAATAAACAGGTGGAAATACCCTGTAGGACGATGATTTCATCACACAGGTCTGCTGAATCCAGATAACACTTCAGTATCTCAAAGGTTACTTGACCTAAGCTGATTTTACAGGAAGCCTGCTCTCTAGAATCAAAGTAACTCTTTAGTTATGCCTAACCCAAGATCTAAACTGACTAGATGGAGAAACATCAAAATGCCTACAATATTGTGATTCACTGTAATACAGAGAGTATTGCAGGTTGTACAAAGATTATCCCAGGCCTTTCCTGGTAAGTTTAATATTAGAATCAGGGGAAGAAAAAAAAAAAGAAAAGAAAAATAACAAATACAAAACCCTGCTAAGATCTGCTGAAACTACACTGGCTTGGTGCTTAAACTAAGGAGGCTCACTGGCTGTGCCCTGGGTTGTTCTGAACAGGGAATCCAGGCTTTTGAGACTTGCAGTACAGAGAAAGAGCCGAAGCTCATCAACAATAACCTCCCAGACCTGGTGACAATTAACTAAGACCAAGTGTTTACCATGCAGAAAATCTGGAAAAAATAAACAACTAAAACCATTGTGCATGTGGCTCTTAATGCATTATAAACACATCACAACTTAGCTAATGACTGCTACTGACATGTACTAGGACCTCACTGTATCAGCCTGTACGAGTACTTAGATCCTTAGCTGACCCAAACTTCCCTGCTTTTACGGGTCTTTATTACCAGTTACAGTCTATGTTTAGCACCACTTCACTGAAGCAAGCAGCATTTTCTTATGTGTGCAGGTTACGTATTAGTCTGCTTTTCCAGCAACATTCACAAACACCTGCTGTCCTGAAGGAAGCAAAGCCCACATTACGGATTACAGGCACAGACACACAGTAGCTTCTCTGCTTCCACTCCAAGACAGCCTGATTCACCTCTAAGCTGAAGCAGCAAGCACAGCATTGTTCCACACTATTGCTGAGGTTGCAGCTGTCAAGCTGCAGAATGGCCTGAAATCCATTTAGTTCAGATCACACGCACAACAGTTGTTGCCTGTCCACATCTCTCCACACATCCAAAGTCACCCAGGTTTATCTAAGGACTAGCTTGAAATTAAGTTTCAGCAATTGTTGGCAACAGACTCTCACAGCATTACTGAAGCTGAGGCAACAATACAGACCATGGAAAAAGTTTCAATGCATCATTGTACCAGGAGTCAAAAAACACAACTTGGTAAGTATCAGCACAAGTTCTATGAAAGCCATATTTATTCTTCAGGTATCCAGAGGGTGAGTAGATTCATGGGATTCACTGTTTACACAAAGCTAACTTATATGCCTTTAAGTGGTGACAGAAGTACAACACTACTTATTTGAAGTTAGTGGCCAATTTGCTATTTCACACCTGTCTCAACTTATTCAAAGTCCTTGAAGCTGTAAGGCTCTCTCTCACACCAAAGGGGATGCCATCCACTCGAACTGCACACAGACCTGAAGTCTCAAGCGTTAAGAGTTCAGAGTGAACAGAAAGAGTTAATTTGAGCATAAGAGAATTAACGCTTGGTTTTGTTACCAAAATATACTGAGCCCTTGGTCAAATAAACTTTCTGAAGCTATGAACAAAACAGCTGAGACTTTAAGTATATGCTGTAAACACTGGTTATGACTGTATACACATGGTCTGAAGAGCAAAAATATAAGCTAGTATTTAATTCCATACAAATTAGAGGCTAACTTCCTCTACCTCCACAAAAATTTACTGGAAACTTATTAGGGAATGTATCAAAGAAACACATATGCACTTCCACACCCTAAAGTAGCTGTTCCTAGCTATTGCCAAAGCCTAAACCGTTGGGAATACAGACACCACTCAAAGTGCTGAGAGCCAGGTACAGCAAGCCACTATATGAAACCACTGAAAGGAATATGGTTTAAGTATTTTGCAGTACTGTTAAACTCATACAAAGAATGCCACACCATCTCTGCAAATATATTTCAGCTGTTTTTTCAAAAGCACCTTAATTATTTTTTATCAAGACACAGGCAAGTATTTAGAGGCTGGTACACTTACAACATGTAGCTCATTTCATCCTGTATGACCGTGGGCACCATATAGTCAATCTAAAAAAAAGGCAACAAAAAACAACTGAGCAGATTTAAATATGAAGATTAACATACATTCAACTTCAAAAGCCTTTCCCATTTACCTGCTTCATATCCAGAGGACCGATGTTGGTGATGTTGTTTAGCCGTGCTTTGCCAATAACTGTTTTTGAAAACTGAACTTGGGCTGTGATGTTTGCTACTTCAACAGAGTAATAGTTGTTGTTCGTTATATTTAGTGTGTTCTGGAGGAAAGAAAAAAAAAACAAACAACAAAAGCCTTTAAGAACTAACCATTCTGTGTATCTAGATGAACATACATTTTTTAATTTGTGTTTGAGACAAAAATACCTGAAATTATGCAAGTATACTTTCCTGCCTTTGGGGATTTTCTTGGGGTGAGATGGAGGGGAACCACCACTCAACCCCTTTTTCAGGGGTGTTTGAATATACTGAGCAGCACCAAATTCTGCACAACACCATTTGTGACCACTCTCCACTAGAAATACTGACCATTTCTTCCTATCCTCAGTTATTCCTTCCATGAAATTTAACTATTCCAGGACTCTTTCCTCCCATTACTACTTTATTTCATTTAAAGACGCTCATAAGGAACTCCACAAGTCTTTTGGCAATCCTGTATTCACTGCATTACCAAAAAATAATCAAGAGGCATGTGGAAAGAACTCCTTGAAGTTTTATGCTAAGCAGGTATTCAATAACATTCCTGCATGCACTACACGCTCTACATTTCACTCATATTCCCCAAACAATGTAAAGCATTCCAAAGTCACCTTTTCCATGAAAAGGGAAGATCCAATAGTAGCCTACAACTCTAGCTACAGGAACCAGCCACAGCAAGTCCAGCTACATTTTTCGAACTGCTTTTTGTATCTGCTGGTATTTCCTAAGACACTAAGCTCACCAGTTAGCCCACAATTCCTACATATAATAAACTGCTGCAGTAGCTTCTCCTGTTGCATATATTACAAACACCCAAACAGATAGACAGTCTTACCGTAATATTTAAATATATTATACGTCTACCCTCTTCATAAGTGACATACACTGACTTCACACCAATGTATTCAACGTCAATTGAGCGAGGAAACAAGAAGAATACAGCCAGCCCAGAAAGAAGTAGACATACAATAACAGAAGCAGTCACGTAGAGTTTTCTGGAGATTAAAAAAAAAAAAAAAAAAAAAGACATTTCAGAGCTGAAGCATATTAAAAGAAAATAATGCACCACTCTTCTCACTTAAGTGATAAGAAGCATGACTGGTTAATATAACCAACTCAGCCTATTTCCAGCTTCCATTAGTTTCAGGGGGAAGAAGGACTGTGCTGCACTTCATGTCTATGTCACAAATAGAGATCACACTCTTGTATACACATATATATATATATATATATATCAGAAAACAAGTTCCAAAACACATGGTTATCCCAACATTCACCATTTAAAGTAGTAAATGGAAGAGGAAAATATTCACATGCTTTAAGAAATAAGCACTTTAAGTCTTTAAAATTAACTTACAGTAGAACTTTTGACATTGTGCGGGATTCTTCAGTATATTGTGCTTGTACCACAACACACCCAGAAACAAGAATAAAGCTTATGCCTTACATGGGATTCTTTGTCATAGAAGACTTTCTGGGAAAGTGTTAGGAACTTGTTTAGATCCCTGCTAAGGAACTGCAAATCTGCAGTTAACCTAACATAAAAGAGGGAAAGGAGTTTCGGTAACAAAGGTATACAAATAAAAGGTTCTATGGCAGCTGCGGTTTTCTCAAAATCAGAACATTAGGGGAGTATTTCTCAAATTTGGATTACTATTACATCAAATCTATGATCCGGGATATCTAAGATAGCATTTTGTGAAGTTGTATTTTTCTTCCTCTCACTCATTTCTGTTTACCACAGAAACATCCAAAAATTTAGAAAATGCATGTGAGAATAATTACTTAACAATGTACTTAAACCTTTGAGTAGATCCTAGAAAAATATACATATTTTAAAAATATGCTATATCACAGTGATAAGTTTATTTATTCTGCTAGCAGCTCAGAGCTTTTCAAGTGAATTTCTAGGTGATTTATTTTGTAGCAGTAGCCCAAAGAAATTAATCCCTTTACTCTAATTTAAACTTTAATAGTGAAGGTGTATCTTCTTAGATCAATTAAGATGCTATAAAGCTTGATAAGTGGTTGCATAATTACTGTAGATAGTTAGATAATTACCTACACGAAGTGACCATGCAGTATTACTAACTTTATAAGACACAGCATGATGGGAGCGTGCACACCTTAATAAATAACCCTCCAAGAGTTAGAGGTAAAGGTTCATATTACTCATAAGCAGGGTTCCTTCAATACTGAATGCAAGAAAACATTCCAGTGATTTTGCTTGAAACCTCTTAACACTATCTCATTTAAATTGAGCAATTTTAACTAGAAGAGAAGAAATAACTGTAGATTCACATATCACAAATATCAACTTACGTTCTTCTTGGCCTCAGTCTCTGATCACTGTATGGAATTAATGCTACCAGCTGGTTTTCCTGCCCTAGAAATAAAAACACCCTTTCAGAACTTAAACACAAAGAATAATTACTTTTGAAGTTACTTCAAATAAAGAGTGGCCTTCACAACTTTACAGCATCAAATAATAAAGATGAACATTGAAATTCCAGTAATATTCAACATTCAGAAAGAAGCTCAGGCAGTCAGAACTGATCCAGAAGGCGTTGTGCATCTCCTCCTCAGGAAGTCAGGGAGTCAGGTTTGTTTAAAAACACATGCACAAATGGATTTGGGTGACTTTTGCAACACGAGCTGTGCCCAGGCTGCATTCTGGCAATCACTGGTACATGCAACTGTTTCTCACGGGACTGAACTGCAGTAACCTGGAAGCCGAAGAAGCGCCCACTGGAATTTCTCCAAGCAACAAGACACCCCACCAGCCAGTGTTTTTAGGAGGCGGATATCTTAATGGCAGAAACAAAGAGTGTAAACACCAAGAAGCTACTGAAAATACACGGACTACACCTGTCTTTGTATCTTTTTCGATTTGCTATACAAGCAGTTGGAATTGAGATTCACCCACACAACAACACAGAAGCCTCAAGAGCAAGTCTGGTTTGCATTTTAAGTCAAATGCCGAATTTGGTCAGTGCTATCGCTTAGCCAATCGATCATGCTGAAGTGAATCCAAGTTGAATTGCTAAGCTGCGCAAAGCATGCTGAGCATGTACTAGTATGTAACATTAACCTCAGAAAAAGCCCTACCAATTTAAAACATAGTTTCATCTCAACTACATTATACTGAAAACCTAAAGCTGTCCAAGCACCAAAATGCAATTTCCTATGGTTATTATACAGTTTAGACATCATAGCACATGTTGTGGTCTTCCCTGCTAGTCATGCAGCCATCCAGTCAACCCTTAATTTCCCCCTCTCCCCTCAAAAACCCCAAACATTATTTTTATTATTAACTACTTAGGAATAATTAAAAAATCGTACATACACTTTCTCACTGGTACACACCAAGTTTTCAATTTTCCCCATACCCTTAGAAAAAAAAAAAATCAGTACCTTGCACACCACCCCCCTACAGACATGGCTTTTCCAAATAACCTGAAAAAGTGGCTTAATGTAAGTTACAGCTCTGGATGACGTTTGGCATGTACAGGGTTTATCTGTCAAACCGTTTGCTTAAATGCTGAAAACCCTGACATCTCAGCATTTTTGCTTAAAATCCATGTGTATACTTTAATCCATGTGTGATACTTTCAAAGTATTCTTTTTCAGCAACAGAAAGACAAGGGACATCCCAGACATACTGTCATTCTGCAGAAGCACGTGATGTTTCAGAATTGTATTTTTCAAACAAACATTTCTGGAATTTGGTATTCAATATATAGCTTTATGTAAACAAGTGATTCTCGTCCAACCATAATCAATGTCCACAGCATGATCTAATAAGGAGAGCTGAGTACTATTAACTGCACCTCCCTATGCACACTCACCCACCTGTTTTCAGAAGCGGTGCTTGTTATTTTAAAACTCTAAGAGTTATGAAGCTCTTACTTCCATCGGCCTGCCTCCCTAATGCCAATACAACCAGGAAGCAAGGGAGGGGTAAGGGGACAGTGCTCCTTACAAATTTTGTGGTTTTTATTTTTCTTTTAAAAAAAGCTCTAAGTCAAAATATGCGAACAACTTTCATTTACACAGGCCTGCACTCTTTCACTCCCCATGCCTAGGGATATTTAAACATTGCCTACTTTTGCAGCTATTTTTGTGAAGTTGCATATTGCTTCAAATGGTTCAAAACTGGTAGTTAAAAAGGATGTATTAAAATGTCTCAAAAGTAGAAGGTTTGCAACTTCCACCTGCAAGAACTAGGCTTACACGTGACTTTAAAACTGAGAAGCAAGGCACGCTGGATTGCAAAGACAGAGAAGAGCTATCAGGTAACAGTCAATGTTGATTAAATATCCATTTCATTCATACAGTGCAATAACAATCAAATGCTTAGTGCTAAAATGTAAAAACAATTTTAAAATATCTTCACTAGGAGAATTATGTGCTAGGGCTTATAACAGTTACCACTGCACGTATTTCTGAGGTAAATTTAGGGGTTTAAAAAAAAAAAACACAAAACAAAACAAAGAAAGCTTACCTCGTGGAATCCTTCCCGTTCCCTGGCAGGTAGGACAAGTGACACTGTCCCTTCCTGTGAATTCCACGTAGGGAAACTGCGACACGTCCCCACATCTGCCATCCTCGTTGTGCAGCTCTGAGTGAACTAACCCATTCCTCATATTATCCGACACTGTACCTCCATCGTAGCCATCCTCCTTACACGTATGCATCGGTAGATGAGAAAGAGATTTTCCCATGTCTAAAATAAAAGGCAGAAGAAAGTTTTTCCACAGAGAACAATTCAAATATGGCTTGCAATTTATTCCTCCACATCAAGCAGCTGTAAGTCTACGGTCATTAGTCAGGTACCTTAAGATTTGCAAAGCATAAAGGCCCAATCAAGCTGGAGTCAGTCCCCAACTACGAATCTGAACTGCAAGAGAGACCTGTTCAGGCCCTCTGACACGCACAGGTTAAAGGAGGACTGACGAGAGGCTTCCAAGGCAGAACAACACAGCTGCTGCCAACAGGTTGCAACACTCGAGTAGCGCTGGACAAACTGGCACAGAATACATTGACCTCTGCATAAAATATTCGGGACTTAACGTGCTCTAGAAACCAAGTTCACGATGTTCAGTGGATTCTGCACACGCTACGGGCCCAATTCTACTAAGTTTTTTGGACTGAACTTGTTTTGAGACCACAGGATCAGCCAGTAATTTCCAAATTAGAAATACGGAACTTGAGGTGTTTAAAGTGATGATTCTTTTTAACCCAAAAGAGGATTGTTTCACAGTAAAAGCTAGGAAAAAACGAGAGCTACTTAAATGTAAATGCAGGCAACAGGTAGCGTTTATAAAAACTTGTTAAAAATATTAGTCACAAAACCGTTTTTGTTATCTCTGCAAATGTTACATTTTCCTCATGAGCATAGCTTTTCAGCAAAGCCACCGAAACAACCATGAAACACTGAAAACCAAAAGCCACAAGGAAGTGATACAAGTGGCAGCCTTCCTAGTTTGCAACAGGTGTGGAACAATTCAAAGTTAAAAAGAAGAAAAAGATCTGTCCAGCCTTGGCAATCAGTTGTTCAGCTTAACCCCATAACACCTTCTAGTTACCCACCATAGAGGCCCTAACCACACAATTCGCTAGCTTCTCAGGGAACAGGGGGATTTGAGAATGAGTATGCAAAACTCATGCAGTTTTCCTACTGTAAATGGAATGTTTAAGTGAGGTTGCTAGTAATGATCACACTCGTCCACCAAGAAAGGAAGCATGAGGAGGAAGATTAAGGAACCAATGCAAGCCAGAATATTTTAAACCAACCACTCCAGAGAAAACAGGAAGATCTGAAATATGCCGATGGTAACACAAGCACAACATGTATTCATCTTAATGCCACAAAGGCAAAGCAAATGTAGGAGGGAAAACATAATTCAACTATTGCTGGCAAGTCCCAGTTACTGTTTCAGCAAACACACAGTGTTATTTTATTCATTTAAGTAATAAAACCCTTATGGGAAGGAAAACTACTTCTACTCATGTTGCTACAGCAATTTTGAAACATTCCAGTTTGGGTGTCATTCAATAATGGAAATTACTGAATTGAAAATTGAAGCTATTGAAGAAAAGTTTCCTGAAAAAGCAGTTGAAATTTATTCCACGCATGGTTTTTGCTTACTGTTGTCCCTGTAGCTTACCTACAGCCTTTAAGCTACAGAACTCAAGTCTTGCAGCTTAGGCTACAGCCATCACATTGACAGGTCTGAAAGCTTTGGGATCAGTCCCTAGCCCTGTTGCATTACAACCACACTCAATTTACCTGCTCTACTGCTGGTAGACTCAGGCTACATCAACAGTAAAAGTAAATACAGAGCAATAAAAGCAACTCCAGAATTAAATAGTTATTGAGGATCCAACATCCACACTATGCTTGATTTTGCGGGTTTTATTTCATCCCACCTCTAGCTGAGACTGAACACCCACGTCCAACTGAAGCACATCTTCCAGTTTTAGCTTCTTCCAAAATGAAGTGTTCAGACACTTTCTGATCACACTGTGATGTGAACCAAAGTGCAGCAAGTGAGGATAACTGCAAATTCATTTCACACCCTTGATTTGAATTAAAAGCGTAGTGCAGATGTATCCCCCAATGTCAAGTGTACTTGAGTTTCAATAATTAGAATTTCATAGTGTTTTCCTACCATCAGAAACTTAGAAGACATGTGCCCCAGCTTACAAATGAGAAAACAGATGATAACTTCCCAAAGAAATGTGTTCCTCCAGCATGTTCCTTCACCACTGCTACAGCTGACCAATGCTTAAAAACACCTTGGTCTTTCACCCAGTGCTTCCGTGCTGAATAGCAGTAGTTCTGACAACGTCTTCGTACCTGAGAGCCTCCATCTCAACACCACAACCTCAAGCCCAACTTTCTTTACAGCTGTGCTTTGCCCCAGCCTCTCACTTGTAACTGATATTCATGCTCCAGGCTCCCTGAACTCATCTAGAGTTTCCTTGAATTCAGTTTGTTAGGGAGAAAGAAAATGTTGTAAGAAAACGTTGCGATAAGGCAGTTTTGTTTAAGGCTGCTCCCTTCAGAGTGCTCTGTCACTCCGGTACGACAGAACACAATGAAACAAAACCCAAATAATGTGCTAAGAATAGAAAACAACCACATCCTGAGTCACACGCGAAACTTATGAAAACCACTTTTTGTTTATGAACTTGGGGAAAAATTTGTAGACTTTAACTAAACTGCCATACTTTTCCAAACAAACAGCTGGGGTGCCATTCTTACTTCTTTGCACATATATAAACTTGAGATTAAAGACCTACTTCATTTCTGAAAATAACACACGGCTTTTAGGCCCGGCAACCTCCTGCCGGCTGCCAGCTGTGGCTGACCACCGGCGCGGCGGGCTGCTCCAAAACAGCGGCAGGAGGCAGGCACAGCCCTGACCTGGCAGTCCCAAACCTGCCCCGCTGGGGCAGAAAGGTCCCGCGATGTGCGACCCGAACCTGCTCTTCACAAACACACCTCCCCCCACCTGCCCGGGAAGGCTGGCGCTCCCCAAATTAACAAACAACTCAGGACGCTGCCGACGCCCTCGCATTCCCCCCCAGGGACCCCCACACGCACACATAGAGCTATTTGCACAAACACACCGAGGTCCCCAGCGGGCGAGGACCACGGCGACCCCCGCCCGAGCTGGGCCAGCCCGGCCCCGCCGCCAAACGCGCCCCCCCCCCGCCCCGCCCCGGCCCGACCCCTCAGGGCCCCGCCGCCGCCCTCGGCCCGGCTCCCCCCGCAGGCCCCGCCGCTGCCCCGCGGCTCCCCCCGGCCCCACCTGCGGCCGGGCCGGGCCGGGCCGTGGGCTCCGGGCACGACGCAGCAGCGGCCCCGGCGCTGAGCCTGGAGCGCAGGCGCAGGGGGCGGCGCCGCCGTTGTTCGCAAGGGCCGGGCCTGCTGGGGGGGAGCCCGGGCTGCCGGGGGGCCGCTGTCCGCTGAGGGTGGCCCCGCTGCGGGGTCTCGTCTTCCCCGCTCGTCGGCGGGGTGCCTGGATCGCTTCTTCACGGGGCTCGGGGCTGCTCGAAGCAGCCCCCGGGCCTGCTGCTGCCGCACCACAAAATGGGGCGCGCCGCGGGGCCGGGCTGTTCCCGGAGCAACCCAAGATGGGGGAAAAGCGTTGGAAGTGGAAGCAAGGATAAGTGACAAGGATAAAAGGAACTGGCCCGGTCCCTCCTCCAAGTGGAGGGCAGAACGGGTTTCCCAACTTCCAACAGCAGTTCCCTGCCCTGCCTGCGGTTGAACATGTCCCCTCCTCCACATAAGCTCTGCGTTGCTTTCATCTCAGGAAAAAAAAAAAAAAAAAGCGGTTATTTTTCTTTCCCCAGCTGATCATGGTGGTATCTTAATAGCCAGCATCATTATTTTCTGTTCCTTGTTTGATCAGCTCTAGTGGAAGTAAGTTACCGCACTGTGCTCCTGGGGAAATTAGAAGCTAGAGCAAGGAAAGCTCTGACAGGTCAGAAAGAGAAAAAAAAAAAAAAAAAAGGTGGTAGGAAATGAGGCACAACGCCACTGTCAGGGGCTGCAATTTGGTTTTATAACTCACGTCACATTTTGCAAGTTCTTGCACAACCAATGTTTATTCAGGGCATGAGCGGTGACATGTGCTCTGAGCATTTTGCCAGAGCAAAATAAATAAAGTATATTGAAACTGAATGAACGCGAGGTTGTTGCTGTCCTTTGTGTGTCGGTATCTGGTCCATGATGTGGTTACCGAGTGTCTGTGGTGACATACGGAGACCACTCGTGGGGATGCAGGGCAGCCAAGGGACAAGAGGCTGCACAGAGGGGACGCAGCTGGGAATGAAGGAGATGGAGGGCCAGAGGAGCTTGGCCCAGCTCAGGAGCCGTGGTCCTACTGCTGAAATGAATCGGGCCACTGAGGAGCAGAGGGCCTGGAGGAAACCACATGAAGTCCAAGGGCAAGCATGGGGCAGGTTTCAAGGGATGTGATAAGGAAGCAAGGTCATTGTGACAGCATGGGGTGGGCATGAAGCCAGGACAGGCTGCTTCAGATGCTGGGAGGTGACACACGGCCTCCAGCATCAACCCAGAGCTGCTGCAGGTGTGAGCCCTTCTGGCAGAGCTCACACCTCGCTCTGTGTCCAGGAAATGATAAGCAAAAAGATAACCCTCACCTGCACAAATATGCACTCAGAAAAAAAGTGGTCTGCATGTTTCTTGACCTGGGCCAACGCCATTCCATTTATTCCTTTTATCCTTGGAACTTTCTGGTGTCTTCTGGGAGTTTAAGAGGTCACATCCAGCAATTGTCCTTACCCCTGGTTTGCCAGTTCAAGTAAAGGAAAGGCCTGCATACTGCTTAGTGGTGACTCTACTTCTATAGCCAGGCATGGTTGAGATCCTGCAAGCAGGGGGCAAGAGCTGGCACAGTTCTTGTCCAGAAGGACAAGACCTTCATCCAAGACTTTGGCCCATCACTGTTCAAGATTTCTGAGGTGCCCACACAAGGCTGCCAGTGCAGCATGGTTGACCATGGTATTTTGTGGGTTCCTAACTATAAAATAATGTGTAAGAAACTTTGAACAGAACCCTGGCATGTTCGGGGCCGATATATGAACATGGCATGTTCAGCAGCAAGTGCCAAATGATGTGAATTTGTAGGCCTGGCTGTTGTCTTCATGGGCTCTTGGCTTTTGGTTCTGTCTCAGCTTTATATTGTCCCAAGGAGCCTAAACACTGTCATAGTTGCCAGCTGTTCAAACAGAAAGTGAGAACACTTAGTGTTTGCCTTTTGAATAGTTTTAAGTAATAATGGCAGTCAGGCACATTGACCTGAATCATTATCCTACAAGGGACATGAAGAAAAAGTCTAACAAAAAGGTTTTTGGAATGGTCACACCAAGTTCAGATTACTCAAATTATTCAGTCTGAAAAGTTCTCTCAGTACAAATTTATTCAGGAGGAATACTCCTGGTGAATTTGAAGTAGCATGCAGACTTCGATCAAATCAGATTTTTGCACCTCTGACTGTAGCAGTTTTTATCCAACGCTTAAACTAATCCATAAAGCCAAATGAGTGCAGGTCAGGGTGTTATATCATTGCCTGGGAAACTGTTTCTCTTGCCATGATAGATTGCAACAGTTGAAATCTGCATGGCTTTTGAGATAGTTCTCTGTTACTGTAATCAATAGAGACTGTTTCTTATTAAAGACATCTCCAGCTTGCCATCACCTTTCCTTCTGTAGCTTTAATACATGCAGAAAGTGTTTTTCTTTTATTTATTTTTTTTTCCTTCTCTCTCTTCTGAAGTTTTCATGATAGAAGGGAACGTACCTCTGGATATTCCTTTGCTTTGTGCTATCTTCATTTAGAAATATGTGAATATGTGTTAAATGTAATTTAAGAAGGAGAAACGGAAACACTGGAAGGATCTTGCTCACCCATTAAGTGCCTTCAGCTCCTTCATAATTATCTTAAGTATCATATGCTAGTTGTAGGCTGAAGTAATGCAATAAAAACTGAGAATAAGCAATAATATGAAGGTCCTGTAAAGTGTCACACCCACTATGCAGGCTTGAAAAACACGCAAAGTATGCGGTATACTGATAACAAGATGTATGCATTAGAAGTACACTAGAAGTGCTTAGATATGCGATGAGGTGCTTGGAAGTGGTACTGAAGTGGGCCACTGAGCTTGGACTGATCAAGACAGTGTGCCTTTGGTTATGGAAAGGGTATTTCACGGTAAGGAAGTACAGGCTGCACAACATCCAACATTGCCAGTTCATAAAACTGATTAGATTATGCTAACCATGACTCGATTGGGACTGCATGCTTAAACACAGACACAGAAATTAATCAGTTAAAAAATGTGTGATAGGCGTACGGTATGAATGATACTGTGAGAGGTATGAAATGGAAACAGTCAAATGGCAGAAACAGGGAAGTTGAGATCATCACCTTTGGACTGAGTTATGGGACAGCTGCGAGTAATAAGAGCTCTTAGTTCTCGTAGATCACTAACCGGTGCATTTTATACTTCTGATAGTACATCAGTAAAGAAATAAAGTGATGAATCTGGCTTCAAGTTGAGTTTTGTGGCTGGGATATGACAAGTGAGTCAGGTCCTTGAAAGAGCTGGAATTAGCAATCTCTACAGCAGTCAGTTGCAGCAGTGTGCACTTGCATGACCTCACAAACACCAGAGATGAATTAAATTTAGTTCTTCTTTCCCCCCTGTGATGAATATCAACCCAGTAGCATTATTTATCTGAAGAAACTTCAGATTGGCCACATTTATTTCACCCTTCAGAAATATAAGCTACTAGTTTGGTGGGCGCTGAAGCTAATGAAGTCTGGTCTCCTATGGTTTTACCCCTTGGAGGACTATTTACCTGAATTATAACAAGAATTTCTGTTATGACCACATGCACCTAACATCTTCTGCAGAGCATTCTGGCAGTAACATGCAGGCCACATATAGAATTTGTAGAAATTTGCTGACTGGATAGAAAGTTATTAAGTATTAACTTGTAAATGTTCAATCCCTCATCTCTTCTGCCTGGTTATCTATCTTTATGAAATTTGTATAAACTTTATTATCCCTCATACTCATCTGAAACTGGCTATCACCTTCAAAGTTATGGAGTGATTACATAGCCCTTGTTTTCATGTAGCCTACCAGGCTGAAAATGGGTGGGATGCTATCTGAATGTGGAGCTAGATATGGAACCAATTTGTATCATCAACCCATCTCCAAGTCCAGAAACTTCTCCTCAGCAAAAAAAAAAAAAAAAAAATCAACCAAACCAAAACCAACTAACCAAACAAACAAACAAAACATCCCAAACCCAACAACAAGATTGTAAAAATTATTTCTGTCTAATCTAGAATATAAAGTAGCAATATGGGGGATCGTGGCCACTGACCTGTTGCTGATGGAAGAAAAGGCATTTGAGAAAACCCATAACTACTTCAGGTTGGTCATTATCACTGGTTTATGTAAAGAAAAGAATCATTTGCAGAACCACTACAGTTGCCTATGTGGATTATGTTCTTCCTCCACCTTAAATAGCCCCAGGAATGCTTACACTGGCATGTTGTAAAGACCGTGGTTTTTTTTAAACTTCTCTCTATCACTTGCTCATAACGACAGCCAAGAGAAAATGGTGATTCTCTATAATGTGATTTTCATTTTGAGAAACTCAGGAAAGAGGTATAAGCTATCCTGGTAAAAATTAAAAGCAATCCTACTTTTTAGTGATTTTACCCTTGATTCAGTAAAATGGCAACAGTCCTATTTTATTCACAAGTCATCCCAGTCCCATTCACTAGACCGAGCTATACAGTGTTTGCAGTGGTTACTTGTGCCAGGTTTCATCATTGAAGGGTAGCTAAAGTCACACCCAGGCCAAAAAAAAAAAAAAAAAAAAAAAAAAAAAAAAAAAAAAAAAACAGACAGAGAGAGAATTCTGCCAGTCATTCCAAATTTAGGTGTATGTAATCTGAAGCAACCTTACTCCAGGCATAGGATAATAGGACAATAGGAAAGACTTGTGACCCAAATCCACCCAGTGTATTTGATCAGCAACATACCAGTCACCTTTGATGTTGTATCCTGTGCTCTACTGCTCCTTTGGGCTGTGGATGCACTAAATGTAAAGAATTAAAAATACATATATTGAAGATCCAGTGTATTAATTTGATTTGTTTGGATTTTTAAAAGAGTTCAGTTTTTGAAACATTTTTTTTCCCTTTCTGAAGTATTCTCTGTATTTTGGAATTGCTGATTTTAATGGTATTCTATGGTAAATATTTTTAGATACATGTAATACCTGAACACAGTGCGTCACAGGTACTTTTATCGCTATGTGTTTTCTGATGGTAGGGCCTGTGCACTGAGTTATTCTGCATGAATAAAACATAAACAGCCTTTTATAACTGGCGTGTTTCTGATATATTGCATAGTTACCGATGACTGTCATTATTGCAAAGACTCCATGGTCTTCTGCAGAGTATACTTCACAGTTTCTCTTTGTTCTTTACACATGCACAAACCTTAAATTGTGCATTAGTTGATGAATAAATGAGATAATTGTATTCCGTAGATAGACAAAGAGGGAATATCATTTGTGCCCGCTCCTCCACAATTCTGATGCTGTGTATGAACTGTGGCTCGCTTGCTGCAATACATGCTTCAAATACTTTGAGAAAAATAGCCCCTATTTCTCCTGTTTGCATATTCTCACTTTAAAAAAATAAAATAATAAAAAAATCATAAAGCTGAATATTGATGAGGAGAAACAAAACTGACAACAATCCACAAATCTAGACAAAGAATAATAAATCTTCTGATCGATTGGGTGAATGACCTAGTGATTATAGTTTAATGCTTTTGAATAGCTTCTTTCAGAACAAGGTTTTTACAAATCACATCCTGAAGCATTTGTCATTACCTTAGAGGAGTGGTGGTGGCAGCAGCTGGGGCTGCATTCAGCCATGCATACTGACGTAGAATAATACCTATTGAGCAGCCCCATTGATTTTAGACTCATCTGATTTACATATGATCTGTGTGTGATTTCTGATAGAGGAAAATAGAAGCAAGGGGATTCTAGCTTTATTATTTCTAATTTGTGGCTGGACTGGCTTTAACCAAATGGGCTATATGCAGAGTTAAAACAGTTACTGGGGGCTTTTTCACTCATATAACTCTCCAGTGGGAGACCGTGAACGAGTAATGGAACATGTGGTATTTTAGCATTCAAATTTTATTTAACTTTAAAAAGGAATAATTTTTACATGTGTTTGGGGAAAGTAATGACTTCTGTAGAAGTCGCATAAACCTTTGAGGAGCTCTAACTTCCTGCTTTGGTAAGATGTGTGAGTGATGATAACCAGTTTCTCACTTTGTCAACACATCAAAATTAGTATTTCACAATACAATAATTAATTTTTTTCTGCTATTGTTTTATTTTTATTTTTAATCAGCACACACACACAAAAATATAAAATCCACTTGTACCTCAAAAAGTTCCTACAATTCTTTAATAAAGTATCTTGAGTGAAGTCTGGTATTAATTCCTCCATCTCCCACTTGGTTTGAAGACTTGAGAGCTTTATACAACCTTCTGCACAGTTTATTCCATCATTTATACAAATAAATTGATTTATAACATAAGCCTAACAGATGCAAAAGGTACTTTTTGAGCCACTATTGAAATATGAGAAATTGTACCCATAGCAGATAAGTAAGAGATAACAGAATGCGCAACATCAGGAGCAGTAGTGTGAACAGATAACGCTGAGGAAATTATTTCACCAAAGCCAGCTTGCCCCTGGCTTTCTAACTTAAATGCTTTTTATTCTGTATATTGCAACAATAAATATCATATTCATCAGTAGTATATGTCAAAACATCTTCAGTAACCTACCTACTATAGCAAAATGATAGATGGTTTGGCCAGCATTTAAAATAGCATGGAGTGTGTTAGCCTGCCAGAAAGCCTACCTGCAAATATATATGAATATATATTCCAAACATTAACAGTGTAATGATCTCATCTTTCCAGTCACATCTAGTCACACTCAGCCCTTAGCCTCTTCTGAAAATCTTCCAGGTAAAGGTGCCAGAAGATATGATTTTTTATTTCTGGGAAAATGGGCAGAGGCAACCAATTCACAGAGGTTACGTACATTTTGAGAGGTTTAGCTTTCAAGTGATAGCAATGTTTACTTATCACTGACTAGGCCAGATTCAGAAGCTTCGTAAAAGACCTAAAAATTCATGAATGTCCTAGAAATAGATTGCCCTGAATTCTCTCGCCTTTCAACAGGGTCTACCATGCAATGGTATGGTTATGTTTGTTTGTTTGTTTGTTTTTTTCCTGTTCAGCTGACTCTAGATTTAATAGTTTTTTTTTAGTAAACAAAAGTTTTCAATTTTTTTTCTGTTCATCTTCTGTAGATCTTACCTTAAAACTTGTATTATAAGAACAGTATCATAATTTGTGAAGGCAAATAAAAATAAAAATACATAAATCTGTTTTAAAGAACTATTCAAAGATTGGTACTTTGCAAGTCCATTTTCTTTCTTAAGAAAAATACTTTAATAATCCTTATAGTTGGGATTGTTGTACAAAAGTGCTTCCAGAGACAGTGGTTAAGCTTCTATTCTCAACAGAGTAATATGTTCTGCAGAACTTCAGTGGATACATACAGAAGAGATGGAATTAGGCATTAATATTTCAGCTTATCATAATCAGGAAAATAATTTGTCATGGAATAGATTGTCATTTAATTGCACTGCAGTTATCTTAATGAGTATAATCTGTTATGTCTGATTTTTTGTCTACTTTTGCATTTCTTTGAAATAGGATCCTATTAACATGTTTTTCATTATTACCATGACAATTATGCCAAAATATTGTATTGAAAATTTAATAAAACTATTACTGTGTAATCTCTTACTGCAAAAGTAGTTTGATCTGGTCTTTTTACAGAGTATGTTCCTTGGCCTGAATGGCCTTTTTACAGAATATGTTCCTACAGAATAATGTTTTTGGTCAGTACACAATGAAAATGTATTAATTCCTCTAATACACAACATGGTTTTATTCTTTTTAAAGGGAACAGAGGATTCCATTGCAACAAAGAACAATGCCTTTTTTAAACAGGATAATATCATAAGAAGTTATCCATTCATTCTTTGTTCTGTAACACAGGATGTAATTTCTGTTCTTGCTGCGTATTACTGTAGATATAAGAAGAATACAGGCATATCTGCTTAAAGATTAATTTTTTTTATTTTTTTCCAAAAGAGCCATGCTTATTTCATTATTACATCATGCTCACAGATCAAGCACAAAGAAAAGTTGGGCAGAGAATGGATTGAGAGTAGCCCTGAGGAGAAGCATCTGGGGGTGTTGGTTGATGAGATGCTCAACGTGAGCTGGCAATGTGCACTTGCAGGTCAGAAAGCCAACTGTATCCTGGGCTGCATCAAAAGCAGCGTGGCCAGCAGGGCTGGGGAGGTGATTCTCCCCCTCTGCTCTGCTCTTGTGAGATCCCAGCTGGAGTGCTGCATTCAGCTCTGGGGCCCCCAGCACAAGAAGGACATGGAAGTGTTAGAATGAATCCAGAGCTGGGCCACAAAGATCATCAGAGCACTGGAGCACCTCTCCTATGAAGACAGGCTGAGTGAGCTGGGGTTTTTCAGCCTGGAGAAGCGAAGGCTCCAGGGAGACCTTATAGCGGCCTTCCAGTACCTAAAGGGGGCCTACAGAAAAGCTGGGGAGGGACTCTGTGTCAGGGTGTGGGCTAAACTAAAATAGGGGAGATTTAGATTAGACAGAAGGAAGAAATTCTCCACGATGAGGGTGGTGAGGCACTGGCATAAGTTGCCCAGAGAAGGTGAAGATGCCCCATCCCTGGAATTAGATGAGCTTTAGGGTCCCTTCCAACCAAAACCATTCTGTGATTCTGTGATTTTAGGTTTCTAGGATTGATTCTATGATTCTATGATCTCTGATTCCTGATAGAAACTTTTTCATTAATAATATATTGCTTCTCTGCTGTTACAGCATTAGATTTCAAAATTATCCTCTCGATTTTCCTTCCCTTCTTAGAATGGTGGATACCAAAAATTATATGCATTTATTGCTAAATAGATCAATCTACAGAATTCCTCTTTTGTCTTGCATCTGCAGATGTTAGCCTCACAAAGATTTGGTTGACCTTACCTTTTTCCTCAGTACACAGTCCAGCAACAGGATTATAGATTTGCAGCTAAAGGATCCGTATCTTGGATAAAGCAATGAATTTTGAAATAATCTTTTTAATAAGTAAATCTAACAATGCACTTCTCTTTCTGGTGGTTTAGTGTGTTATATTTATTACTGTAATCCTTGAATGCTCATTTTCTCGTGTGTATGCATATCCCAAGTAGAGCCATTGAAACTGAGAAATGATCTAAAATGACCAGAAATAATTTGAAGCCAGCTGTGAATGAAAAAAAAGCACATTCCTGTAACATTTGTGTAGTGTCTGAAAAACTGTTTAGCAGAGGTTAAAACGCCCTTTTGACTAATCAAGAGATCATAAGTAATTAAATCAATAGCTAACTTGTTTGAATTTTAAAACAGATTTGTAACACAGGTACCCTATTAACATTCAAAGGGAAATGTACAACCACATTTATGCTCATGCATAAAGCAAACACTTGAATGGATGACATCTGTTGCCCTAAGTTAGACCCCGAGAAAATAAAATTTGCAGATGAACACATTTAAAAACCGTGGAGGTTGCTGGAATAACAGAGAAAAGAAATGCTTGAAGGACAATTTTTTTAACTGAGGAGTTCACAGCTTGTTTTGAAAGCGTGAACATTCCTCTGCTGAAATGCAGTCATTGAAATCTGTGTTTCTGGGAATGTTTATGCTCAAAGCAGAGTGTTTGGACATTTCTGTGAGCGTCTGTGAAGAACAAGAACATTTTATCTCTTGATTGGAATTAAACATATGGAGACTGGGTTACTTTTTTCCCAGACTGCCAATTTGATTTCATTTCATTTGATTTCGTGTTCTGAGAAGAGACCATTGTTCTCCGGGGAGGGCACGCAGCCAGCACGAGGCTATCTGGAACGTGAGGGTATCTGGCTAACAGCTACTCAGCATAAAAGGCAAGAACAAGAGACAAGAAAAGAAATAAATTAATCATTCTGATACTGCAGATCCTAAGAAGGGAGAGATAACAAGACAATTACAAATGCAGGAACTCTGAGGTCGCAGATTGATGGGCCACTGAAGGAGATGCTGAAGCACAGCCTTGAGGAGGTTCAGCCAGAACTGCGTCTCTGATAAGAGAGAGGGAAACAAGATTATCATAGATACCATGGGAAAGAGAAAACTTTTGATGGGGTATTTGAGAGGACTCATGAGATTCTGTTAAAATTATTATGGCATGTTTTTGGGGATTGTGGGAATGAACAAAAATTATCATGGCATGTTTAAGGAAGGCCAAATGCACAGAAAGGAAGAGATGGAGACGGATCAGGGAGGAGTGAGTGGGAAAATGGAGAGGAGGGGAGGTAAAAAGGGTCAGTCATGTGTGAGCAAGCTGCTGGCCAGTGTGCATGTCTGGCCAAGCCCTGCGCTTGATTGCCTCAGTCTGTCTTGTTATTCAACTCTATTCTCCCCACCTATTTTCCCATGTGAATGTGCTGACCAACAGTGAGCATCATGTCAGGCTAGCTGGTGACTGAAATTAGAGGTCAGAGTGCCTGCTCCTGCATGCAGAGGCCGTGCATCAAAAGGACTCACGGGTCTAGGGACCATCGAGCAGGGAGACTGGAGTCAGCTGCCAGAGACCCACATGCATGCATGAGATGTGCTAGCAAGCTCTGAGCCTCATTAGCCGGCAAGTAAGAACTTGATCAGCCTCCTGAAGTGCTCACGTCAGTGTGAGTGCTCTTGGTACAAAGCAGTGGGTGTGTGGGTGCCGGTGAAGGCACTGCCCTCTTCACGTTGGCCTGTGTTGCCAGAGGTGCCTGTCTGCATCTCTGGACTGCTTGGCTGCTGGTTGGACTGGGAGTGGGAACAGCAGCATGTACAGCAGCAGGAAAAACCCCTGGGGGTTTACAGCCCACCAGGCTGTGCTTACCTTAAAAGCCATCTCAACCTCCTTTCCCTCACATTTGCTTTGTAGCCCACAGTGTATCTACACCACGTCTGTACCGAGCACAAACGTAAGATGAGCAGGGTGTTGGCAACTGCAGGAAGCAGTTGTCTGCATGGAACAGTTGTCTGTACGTCCACAGTTTATAGCTTTGTTTTTTAGCACCTTCTCAGAGGTGGTGACAGCATTTTGTAAACATACATACGCCACAGGATTAGAAAACTTCCCTTTCCAGAGAATAACTGAAGCTAATGTGCAAGTGCAGCAGAGATTTCAAAAATGTCTGTCGGAAATCTAGGTATGCTTGTGGAAGCCCTATTCATATATTACAGTAGCACATTGATTTAAGATCTTATTTCAAGTCCACCTCATGGATCTTTGGGAATGACATAGTGTTTGCCATCAATACGATCAGGCTGAAAAGTTGCTTTCTATCTTCATTTTTATTCCCGAACGTACTCCTTTGACACTTGATTTGTGATAGCTGACACCTCAAAGCTGATATATGACTCAAGAGTTAAGAAGCACAGGGCCAGACAGAATGAGCTAGCTATAATCTCTCAAACAGACGGTACCCTCTGACACCAAATGTGAAAATCATCAGCATGTGTGTAGTGTCATACAGAAAAAATACTAAAACGAAGTGGAAAATTACTTGATTTTTGACTCAGAGGAAGTTAAGCTTTCAAACAACCTGCTCTGTTGTTTCCCACCTTAGCCTATTTCTTTTCAAGGATATAGAAAGCAGAATTATATTCCTGTATTTTACATTCACTCTGTGTTCCTATGTCTATGAATTCCAAATTAAAGGGGAAGGTGCTAACACATCACTAAAATGGCCACTAAAATGACACAAAAAATGCACAGGGGAGTATGAGGCTTAGAATAAAAGATAAATACATGTTATCAGGCACAAGTATGTGATCGAATCTGCTAAATATATTTTGAGAGCAGCTGAACTCACAGTTTTGGAGGGTGAAATCTGAGTGTATGGCAAAGGCTATATTAACCTCCTCGAATTAGGAAATCTGTCATAACATATGAAGGAGATTCCCAGCCACTGAAAGGACTATTTGTGTCAAAAAGTCAGAATGCCTTTTTGAAGAAGCCAAATTTAACCCCACTTCTGCCTATTTATCTGTTTCACGGGGTCAGAGGAAAGACCATATGCCATTACCACCTAAAACAGATAAATAAGCAAGTTTCAGCAGGGGGAAATGTAAAGGTATACCAAATGGTTTGTTTTGGTTAAGCGTCTTTGAACAGGGACCAAAAAAGGCCAGTGTCAGGAAAGGCTTCCTTCAGTTCAGTCTGACATCTAGTTTCCGTTTTGACCTAACAAAGAGAAGTAGTATTGTTTGGCTCACTAGAGTCTAGATTAGGAAACTGAGATGTTTTATGACACTGTTGGAATGGTATCAATCCCACTGAAGCTTATTACCTAGCAGTAGGAAGAACACTGTTTTACAACCATGTTTTAAAAATAGAGCAACTATTACAGTATTTTATGAAAGGTCTCTGCCGCTGAATCGCATCTGTGCTGTGCACACACCTGTTGTTAGGTTTAAGTTATTAGGTTAAATTTCTAGGTCTCACTAAGGCTTATGAAAAAGGGTGAATGGCGAACTTTAAAGAAGGGCAGTTTGGTATTTGTGCAGAGCCACAGCAACTGGTGTCTGGTGCTCACCAGGTATCCCTCAGAGCTGAAGTAGGCGCCGCTCAGGGGGGCTTCATGGATCTGGGCATAAAGTGCATTATGAAATATATTTTCTTTTGGATATTCTAGGCACTTTCTTGCTTTAAAAGCCTGAAGAGAAGCTAAGCAAGGAGGGGAGCATGCATAGTGCAATCAGAAATATATTTGTTTTTTAACCTGGAAATATTCACAGAAGATATAAGGCTGAGTCAGCTTTTTTGTCTTTCAAGTTTGTGTATAAACTTAATGGCAAATATTCTGCAGGCTTATCTTTTTATAACAGACTGGTCCTTCCCCTTTGCACCCAGGAAATCTGCCACCCCGCTCTGTATAAATGCATGCTAAGTAATAGCCCAATACATGCAAAATAAAAGCAAAATACATCTGCTCTCTGGGGATAGGACAATTTCAACTGGTTGAGAATCCTCCAGCAGTGCTGTGTCTTAGCACCCCATCAGAGGTATAAGCTAGCACATGTGAATCTTCTTCCAGCTCAGAGTTCCAGCAGCTTCTAGTTATTTAAACCTCAAAACTGAACTTACATGGAGAATTTATTTTTCTTTCATTCTTTGTCAATGCAAGATTTTAAGGCCCAGTAAACAACGTATTCTTTAACTATCCAGCTGTAAGTGGTTTAAACTTGACTATGTTTTCTTCTGTGTAATAAAAAGCTCCACTAAAGTAAATTCTGTAAACTTGTGTGAAGATAACACTTCTCTTAGCAGCCTAGATATAGCCTGGGACAAGACTTTGAAGCCCACTAGCAATTGTAAATCAATACATGTCAATTAAATGTACATGCAGCTGCCAGTTTAAATTTGTTCTGTATTTATTTACTCAGGTTTGGCTGCTACCAGTTATTTTACTTTTTATCAACTACAAGCAACATGAACCTAACAATGAAGAATGATGCAAATGTAACGATCCTATTGATTGAGCTAGAGATTCCTCTCCTTGGGAGAGATTGAATGCACCTACTGAAACAGAAGCCACTTAGGTAATGGACTTAGATGAGCTAATATCCACTAAAACTCTCACAGAATGGACATCATGTTACGTGCCTCATGAGGGTATCTAGATAATAGTCAATTCTTGTCAAAAGGAAGTTTTACCATAGTCATGCTTCAGAGAACATTAAGGTGCATCCTAATGGCCTCCACAGCTCAGAATAGCTCAGAAATGATAATGAATGAAAACACAAGTGGTTTCACTTCAAAATACTGAGCATAGTTTATAGCCATGGTTTTCCTCAGCCTTATGGAAGATACAAACCCTTCTTTCTTACCCCTTACCAGTTGCATGTCTATGTTTCCTGTGGCTTGATTTCAACCCTATCAGTGATCCTACACTGCCAGAGGACAACGAATATACAAAGCTGACAAGAACAGCAGCATTTACCCTTAGGAGCAAATGGGGAATCAATGCTGCCTGAGCTCATTATCTGCTGGTACATCTGCATTGCCTGTATAAAGTGCTATTCTTGATAAGTGACTAACTCAGCACCCACCTCTCTACAATAGTGCAACCATTTCAAGATTCTGCTTTGCTTCAGAAGCTTCTCTAGACAATTGCATAGGCACGAGAAGGTCCCACCACTGTGATGTTGTTATGGTTCAAGTTAAAATGTATTGTGGAAACTTTGGCTCTTAAACTAGAGGTGGTCTTTCCACCTCCAACTTTTACCACTTATTTTAAGATGTATGAAGCAGACATTCATCATTCATCTGATAGCCAGTGGAGATGAAATTTCTTCTTTGTGATAGAAAAAAAGACCAGTCACTTAACTGCTTGAGAACTGAATCACCCAACCATCTTTGATGCCATATTTTAAAATATTAATGTAGAGGTATGTATGTCTTCCAAGCTTAGTACATAACTGTCAGTTTTGATGTCCCAGACTGACATCCAGCTCACAGTACTGAATTGGGTACGGCCTTCACCCTTAACTGCCCCTTTGCCAGTACAACAGCTTTGGCTCTACTGTCTTCCATCACCTGAGACATTTGCTCTAATCCTTTAATGTTTGCCCTGTTTTTTCCCACTTGAACAGACCCTTGTTCTGTTCATGTGGTCGAATGAGATGATTCTGCTTGACTGAGATAATATCTTGCTTTTGGTAACAGCTTTTCCAGAATAATTGTAGAATCATCGAATCTCCTGAGTTAAAAGAAACCTACAAGGGTCGTTGAATCCAACTCCTGGCTCCACACAGGACCACCCAAAAGATCATATGTCTAAGGATTTCTTGAACTCCGGCAGGCTCAGTGCTGTGACCACTGCTATGGGCAGCCTGTCCCAGTGCCCGACCACCCCCTGGGTGCAGACCCTTTCCCTAACACCCAGCCTGACCCTCCCCGTCCCAGCTCCATGCCATTCCCTTGCGTCCTGTCGCTGTCCCCAGGCAGCAGAGCTCAGCACCTGCCCCTCCACTCCCCCTATGGAGTAATGAAAGATGGAAAGAGGTCCAGAGGCAGTCACCAGGGTCAGCCTCAGCTCCAGGAGTACCAGGCAGGGCCACTGGGACAGAGATAGGTTGAAGTCAGGCCAGGATGTCAGTCAGTGGGCCAGGGGCCTCCCTGCAGCTTGTCAAAGAGTTTCATGGTCACTGGCTGCCCTGTCTCTAGGCCAGCCCTGACCCTGAGCAGCCAAACGTGCAGGGAGGAGGATATGCATGGATCTCTGCCACCTTGAGATGAGGCTTTATGAGGAGAAATTCAGCTTGTGTGTATGCAGAGGAAGAGATTATTTTTGGAACACCAGTTTATTTTTGCTGGCAGGTTAGAGACATAGCTGCTGTCATTGTATTCAGCTGTTGGAATGTGCCTAAGGAAGGATGGAAACATGCAGTTCATTCTGCAAAGAGCACGTGTCCTGCAGGCTGCTCTGAACAGTGAGGAAATTTCCCCAAAGTTATGATTCACCAACAGGAAGTGCGTGGTGCAGAGCAAGGGGCTTATACCGCATTTCTGTTCCAATATGCAATGCTCCTGATACATGCAGTGCTGTGGGGAATGTCAGGTTCCGTAAGCTCATCCCTTCTGCTTTTTCCTTTATTTAATAGCCCTGCCTAAGCTTAATACACCTGAGTATGTCAGCACAGGCAATATTTTTAAGATTCCTTCTTTCTTTGAAAGCCATATTAATCCCCAAACAAGAGTACTTGGAGCAAGTAACTCTCTCTTTTTCTGTCTCTTCATTGACAAATACCTTTTCTGTTATTGTTGATATTCAATTTGAATAAAAAAAGGTCAATTTAAAACAGATCAGTTTCATCACAGATCAAATTGCTTTATTGATTGGAACTAAGAGGAGCATAACTGATCAATGATGCAGAGACTACAAAGCCCAACTGTGCTTGTTTAGGGATAATATTTTACCTCCAGCAGGTATGACTAGCAGTCAGCTTTCATTAGCTAAAGAAGCAATAGAAGTATATAATGTCCTAGAGGATGCAAAAACTTAGGTGCACTGTTGGATGTAATGCTTGTTCTCCAGGTGCCCCTAAGACCCAGTTTGTCAGGGTTCATCAGTTCTAGCAAGGCAGAACCAGGAGGCTCTGCACTGCTCTTCCCACTGCATTGGGTTCCTGCAGGTTTATTGCCTCCTACAAAACCTGCTCTGCTCTCCATTGATGCTTAACTCATGCATAACTCTCCTAAAAGAGAGGCTCCCCAGGGAATCCCAGCACGTCTGTAAGTGGACCTCTGTGTATTGCATAGGCAGGTTCCTGCTGTATGGTGCCTAATCTAGTGAATTCTGCAGGAATTCCTCAGGATAATCAGTAGGATCTCTTTGCTCATGTCTGGCATAATTAATTGCAACCCAGCTACATTGCTTACAGAAATAAAGTTGGTTCTGTATTCCAGGTCAGGATGCACAGCTAGAATTGACTCATGCCCCATTCCCTGGTCATGTGCTGCCTATCTCAAAGTTCCCAGTTGCTTGACTGTATGATTATGACTCATAATATCCTGTACATTATTCAATGCTTTTACTGCACCTAAGTGCTTTGCA
This sequence comes from Anser cygnoides, assembly GCF_040182565.1. NCBI lineage: Eukaryota > Metazoa > Chordata > Aves > Anseriformes > Anatidae > Anser > Anser cygnoides. The sequence goes on along the minus strand of NC_089874.1, from coordinate 29,602,184 downwards.
GAACAGTAAGACAGATACAGCAACAGTCAACATTCAGACTTTCAGGGGAAAGCCTCACTGCTGCTAACTTTTTTTGCCTCCTTGTTCTGCTTTCTTGTTAGGCTGCTGCCATTTCTTACTCTGGCTTTGTATATGATTTACAGACTCATAAAGTTACTTAATCTGCATCAGTTCATCTACAGATCAAGGGTGTAAAGGCTTCGGAAACACAGTTTGCCTTTTACCTATGGCTTTCTTGAAAAGAAGAAGCACCAAGAATACAGACAACACACAAATCATGGGTCTGATGTTAAAGCCTTGCTCAGCAACTCTTGGACAGTTAACTAGATCAAACAGAACAAAGCTGAGCCTGAACATAAGTGCAGGGGATTATGGAAATGTGGTTTACAATTTGCTACAAAGGCCTTATTCTAAGAAGCATGAAAATTAAAATAGATACAAAACTAGATAACACATCAGTTTCTATTACTTGTAAATGGTCTCATTCAGAACCTGGGGAAGAGCACATAAAAACATTTTCTGAGCTCTGTGTGAGTGAGGGTCGATGATTAGAACAGAGAGAACCAGCCCTTGATGAAGTTTTTTAGGGTCTATCCTAATAAAATAGTAAATCGCACTGTTCCTAATGAATCAATGCTACTAGTCAAATGCATAAAACAGAAAATGTGGTTAACCATCAGTGAAACTGTATAGAGGCAATTTCACACTGCATTGCAAAGTGTACGAAATAGATAAACAAGAAAAAGAGAAAATGCTGTTTTGTTGTCGTTTTTTTTTCTGTTTCTTTTCTCACAGTAATAGGTATATTGAAGCTACATACAGTAAGAATATGTTCAAAGCTTCTGATGAATATACAGTTTTCTAGTGTAACTCTTGATAAATTATTCCATATGTGGAAATAATTGTGTCTTAACAGTTTAAGTTCTATTTCTGTCTAATATTATTTGTAATTTCCCAAGACATCCAGTTGCTTGGTTTCACTACGGTTTGCAGCTTTTACTAATGATCTCTCAAATTAATGCTTGGCATCAAATATTCATTTATACTATAATGACACTACTAGCTGGCAACTCAGTCTTCTACTGAAAAAAAAAAAAAAAAAAAAAAAAAAAAACAACAACCCCAAAACACAATCATTTTAGCAGATGATAGGGATGAAGCAACAAGGTATCCCACTGCCAAGACTAATTATAGCAATCAGGAAAGGTGTTGGTAAAAGGTAGTTCAGGTTTGCAGATATTAAGTTAGCAAATAATGAGAGACTGCTCACATGAAAGAGCACTTATTTTGAAAAAAAAAATAAATAAAAGATTAAAAGTGTGTTTGCAGTGGTAGACCTACAATATAAAAAAGTGGTATATCTAAAACATGAACAGTGGTTGTAATTTGTATGAACCTTCGAATACACGTGTGTGCCCTTTTTTGTGTTCGGTAAACTGATTATGATTAATGTCAGGTAAGGTTTTCTCCCTTTTCTGTGTTCTTTTATTTACATGAAGATGCAACTCAAACTAAAGGCTCTGAGATTTTATACTGATGTGCTTTAAAGGTTTCTTAATCACTTTGGTATTGTAAATGTCATTTTAGACCATCGTAACCCACCTGACCCTGAGGGCATATAGCCAGAGCAGCCTAAATGTGGGTAAACCTATCCTCCTGAAATTCCAAAGCACTCATGAAATGAAGTGGGTGCTTTACACATTTCTCAAGTTTTTGTGTCTCAGTGAATGAATTCCTGATGCTATGCAAGCCAGTGGTCAATATCCAATAGACTACAGAGGAACCAGATTTTCACCAATTTTTGGTGATTTTTTTCAGTAACTTCAAACATTCTGTTCTTTTCTGTTGTTAACATTGTTCTTACCGGTGCCTTGCTTTTCTAAAATGACTTCTTTCAATAAAAATGTTCATAATTTGTAATATTATTATTAATATTGCTGTTTTATTACTCATAATGTTTTTTACGGACATTATTTAAATGTATTGCCATTACTAGTGAAAAAAATGCTCTAGCTTCAGCAGACATATGAGATATTTGATATGTCAGAAAACTTAGAACACAGTGTTTGAGAACATGCCATGTAAATATTAAGTTCTGTACTTACGTTAATGCCTTACTGCATTGCATTATTGCATGCTTCTTCAGTGGGACACTGGACCCTGCTGGCCAAGTTCCAAAGCACAGCATGTTGAAGAGCTAGTAATGATGTTGAGGCTCAGCCAGACAGCTGTGTCCTCAAAATAACAAAATATTTATCTAAACTAAATCAAAAGGGAACCTAAAACAAACTACGTGGTTCTTCAGTTAGTGGTTTGTGTAATGTGTCTGCCTCACAAGGGATAACTGTATCTTCTGATACAATCAGCAGAACACTGTTAAAGTGTGCAAAGCTTAGAAGAAGAAAAACAACTTTCCACTCAAAACTGAATTATAAATTATTATGTGATTAAGATGTGACATTTTTGCATCTAGGAAAAAAGAACATGCATCATATGTTCATCTTTTCATTGCAGAATGAGTCATGCTATACAGTTCATCTCAGCTCAACTCTACTCATTTTTTGTTTGTTTGGCTGGTTGTTTATTTCATTTGTTTTTCTGCTGTTGATATTACAAATTCCATTTATTGTTGCTTGTTTGTTTATTTGTTTTTGTTTTTACTGATACTATTGTGAAAACAAATATAAAATATTATATTGCTGTCTCTACTATCTCTATTTCTCTAAAAGAAATTTGAGGCTCAAAATCACTGATATCACTGATAAAGTCAGTATTTAAAATAAGTAATGTGTCACCAACTAAAGAAAACATTTAACCCATTAACACAGTGAAACTATAAAGGGTAAAGAGAATAGCAACAAGCATACCGAAAGATACATGAGAAAGAGATGAGCAGGGTAGGACTCCTTAGCCTCAGAAAGAGAAGACAGATGAGTAATGGTGCTATATAAATTATTAGTAATGATAATGATATATGGGCAAGGAATGACTATTCAATATAACTAAGAAACGAAATCAAATTAAGTTATCAGGTGACAAGCTCAAAAGAAATAGAAAGAGGTGTTCCTTCAGAAAGTACAAATTACTCAGAGGAAATCATTGCTGTAGATTGTTCGGGATGCCGAAACTTTACAAAGGTACAGAAGCAATTCAACACATTCATAGAAGAAAAATCCATCAAGAGCTATTTACCTGCAGCAGGTTCACATTGGAATTTCAGGAGGATGGGTTTATCCATCTTTAAGCTGTGGTCTGAGATGGTGTTTACAACACCAAAGATATTTATTTCAGTAAGAAACATTTATAGAGGTACATTAGTACAAATTTTCATAGCCTGTAGTCTGATTTACAATTCTGCTCTTCCTGGTTGAGGAAGTCCTTGGCTGCAGAACTCTGGAAAAAGAATGAGTGTATTGGGGAATTAGCACCAGATGTTTACCTTTTCTTCCCTCTTTGGCCACCGTCGAGGACAGGTTATAGCCTAGATCAACTATACTAGCACAGCTATATCACATATGGCTTGGATACACACATATGGCTTGGATAGCACAGAGTCAGAAACTATGAAAGTGTATCTGGGCAGCTGTGAATGAAGTAGCCATGCTAACTCACTCAGATCATATGAAACTTCACTGATTTTGGAGATTATTCTTTCAGATACTCTTGTGATAGAGCTAAAATTTTAAGAACAGATATCTAATGGTCTGCTGGATAGTCTTAAAAAAGCTAGGTGTATCTATGTAGCAGGAGACAAAAATCTGACGTGATAGAAGTAACTTTTCATGTAAGTTTTGATGACTTCTACAAAACATATCCATGGGAAAATTACAGTTTAAGATCTTCCTGAGAGGTGTGTAAAGGGCAAGATTCTTTTCTAAAAATCATCTTTTTCTTTTTTCTTTTATACATTTTTGTAATTTGTGTAAAAGATGTCCTTATGCTTCTAGAAAGAAAGAAGGAAAAATTTAGCGGTAACACTGTTGCTCTAGCACTAGCAAGGCACAACAATTTCTTTTTTGCCCATCAGATGTAACAGGTATGGTCTAGCTGACTTTCCATAAACTACAACAGAAGTGGAGTTGTGGTAGTACATACTGCAGTCTCCTGAGGATAAGTCATGTGGACTTTTATCTGTTCATGTAATCTGTACATATGGTGACAAAATGGTTCTGTTATTCTTGCGGCTTGCACAAAGCAACGCAATCTCTTCAGTTACTGGTATAATGGCATCAGTATTCATGCATATGTAAGAAATTTTCATTTATTGGTCAATCTCACTTGAAGGTTCAAGTGAGAAGAATCATAAGAAGAATCACTATTACAGTGTCCATGGGTTAATGAAATAGAAAATGTTTCTGCCATGTGTCTCAGAAGGGAAGGCAACAGTGTTCACTTTTAAAAATGTAGCCTTCCTAATCATAAACTTATTTATAGTTTTAAGTGTTTTTCTTTCTTTTTAAATAAAGAACTTACATCTTCTGGTTTAAAAGTGTAAAGATGCTCTCCACAGGACATTTTTTTCTACAGAAAACCTATCCACAGAACAGGAACAGAAACAGCTAGCTCACACACCAACAGGCTGCCAAATACTGCATTAAGAATTAGAGGTGAATTAGAGGTGAACATAAACAGGTGAATGGATAGTTTAACTATTATGTTCCTTCCATTTATGACAAGTCTTCTGAGGTTGTCAGCCTGTACCCTGATACTGCAAATGCTTATACGTGTCCTGATATTCATGAATATGAGTTGCTTGAGTGAATACAAGACCAAAACCAGAATGTCTTTGAGCCAGTGCTGCTGCTCTTGTGCACAAAACTGCGTGTAGACATCTGCAAGACAAAGGCCCAGGGGACCAATTACTACAGATGGTTTGGTGAGGTCCATGTCTGTCTGTTAGGACTTGGCCTGAGATCAACAACTCATTTTACATCGATCAATGTCTACCATGTCGTCTTACTTAGTATTTGCCCCTGGTTTGAGCTGGACTGGAAATGATGAAATGGGATTTGACTACTTAATAGGCCAATTCTCTTTCCAAAAATTTGATATGCTAATATTTATATATGTACTTTATAAATTTATTTGAAATACAATTACAAATTCATGCTATAGCTATTAGTGCTTTATTATACACTATTATGAAATATGTAGTAATGATAGTTGAACTGAATGAACATTTGAATATTTTCACGGTCTGATTCACTGAAGTTCTCCTCTGGCCTGCTTCAATATGTCTTTCTTAACACCAAAGTTTTCTCTCTGCATAGGGATTTTCAGATTCCCTTATACTAGCCCATTCTTCCCTACAAGTGAAATTTCTAACACTGATGCTAAAAACAAAGGGCCATTTTTCTGCATGCGTGTGACCTTTTCTTCCTCAAGGCCCAACATGTGACTTCTAGTCTCCAGTCTATTCCTTAGAGAACATACAATATTTTAAAAGCATAATTTAGCTAAATTGAGTGAGTCTTGTTTCACTAGAAGCCCCACACTAAATGAGCAGAGAGACTAATTAGCTATTAGCCCTCTTGAGTATCACATTGCCTGCCGAGAAGGGCTGAGATCACAGGTGCGAGGTGTGGGTGATTTATCTCCCCCCTCTCACCCCTTCCCTTACCAGACTGGTTATTTTGCCTTTAAATGCTGATGGATTGCCAGCTCCAAGCTGTGATGGATTCTGTGTGGGGAGTCATACAACAGCGAAGCAGATGCGCAAAGACAAAGCCTAGCTTGTTGGTACTGATGTGGCTGCATCTGCATGGATGCTTTCTTTTAATGGTAGCAATTTAGGCATGCAGTAATTTGGTAATTTCGCAGATACATTTGGCTTACTCAAAAAAATTGTCAGGGAACAGCAATATTATCATATAATATTCAATGTAAACGCAAACCTGGTCTTTCCTCTTCAGTATCAGATTCATCTTATTTTTGCATTACAGTAATTAGATGTTTGAAAATGAATACTAACTGGGTAAAGTTGCATATGAACTGGATGAGCCTGACTTCAAACAGCTAAGGTGAGACAGAGAAAACAGAAAGTTAGACCTCTTTGAGGCTTGTATGCTCAGAGCTGGGATCCTGCAGAAGTGCTCCTTCCCTCTTTAACAAAAATAGGTGCATAGCAGTAAAGTTCAGCTTCTTACAGTCTAGCAAGTGTACTGTGCTCCTTCCCTCATATTCTAGTGCTACTTCCACAGGCCTGATACAGCTGTGGCTTCTATAATTATATAAGCTCTTCAAGAGAACTGGCAGGAATGCATACTGAAGAATCCAGAGCAAGTTGAGGGAGTATTTCTATATGGCCCACAGGTGGGGAACAGGCTAGCTGCCATTAGTAGACTACCAACAGTAGACTTTCCAAAGTTCTAAATGAATGCAGTCAAAATCCCACCAAACTAGACTGAATGAAAGTAACTTTAGATCAGATATTGACGTCAAAACAAACGGTTTGCGTGCAACTCAAATTGTAGAGATGCTTTCAACAGTGGTCTCTTCCATCCATTAGCCAACCTGAGAAACCCGCTGGCTGTTTGAGAGGAGGGTTGATTTTCCAGGGAATGCCTCATAGTTCTACCAATCCACTGTTCTGTAGTGTATGTATGCACCCAGATAAAGGAGTCAATTTTAGTATTTCTGTGAATGCTTTATAGATATTGAGAGGAATTCTTCTATTTCTTATATCCAATACTTGCTGAAATGAACTCTTTAATAAGCGTGTCCTTGCCTGTTGCTCATTTCCACTGTGAAAAGCTGGTAACATGCTTCACAGCTGTGAAAATCCAGTGTGTAAACAGTTGCTTATCAGTTATTTCAGGTTCTTCAGGAATTACACCTTCTCCTTCAGCCATTCATCTTGGTGTAGCAGGATCCCAGGTGGTATTCTAATCATCTTGGTTGTTTATTCCAAGTAATTATCTGCAGGGCACTGATACTCAGTGTATTTTATGTTCATATACACCCAGACAAGCACTGGAGGTAGAAAGTCTTGGCAATAATTATGGTTGCCTAGACCAATGGGACCACATGGCTGGAAGTAGAATGAAGTAGTGGCCCCTCTTACTAGTCAGGGACAGAAAGAATTTCTTATATTCAAGAGGTGTATTTAAATTTTCAAATACTTTAAGTCAGAGTACTTGTTCCTTCTTGCTTACCCATGTTGCAAATACACTGGTCAATGGCCTGAGTCAGAATGGTTTCTGTCTTTCAGTTCATGTATCGTGTTATATTAAAGACACTTGACTGAATATTAACACATACATGTATCAAATTTAAACTTCTTAATTCCTACTGTTCAATTGAGGAGGAAGAATGTTTTGGACTCCCTTATTCAATTAAAAATTATTATCCAAAAGTTTAAGATTTACTTAAAGCTACACAGGTGTTCTTGACAGGGCCCTTATCAGAAAGTTTACTTCATAAGAAAAGAGTTTGTGACAGCAGTTAGATATCTGAGTATTAGAGAATAATGGCATGACCAGCCAATAGTTTTTAAGACAGAATTTATGCATACCTTTTCATTATTTATTTATTTAGAAATTTAGCTTTTTTAGCCAGCAATAATTCAGTTTAAAGAACACAACAACATTTTAATGAAAGTTTTTTATGCTAGCTTATGTGAAACTTTTGCCCATCATGGTAAATTCATAAGATAAGTGATATTTTGCACTGGAATTCTTGTTACATGCTTGCATGCATATGTTAAATACATATAATCCAAATATTTTGCTGGCACTACTACCTTAGAAGTTAGCATAGAAATGGATATAAAATTTCCAGAAGCACAGATTGGCCCAACTGTCCTGTCACTTAGATGTATAAAAGATAAATAAATCGAAACACAACATGGCCAACTTCTTGGTCAAGGGTTTGACCAAAGATTCATTGATAATGACATAATACAAGTCAGTCTTTGGATTTACCTAAAACAAAAACTATAAAAGTTGGAAGAATAAAATTATAGTAATTAAAACAGAAATGAAAATAACCTCCACTGTTACCCTTTAGCTTCTGTGATATTATAGAAGTAAGAACTAAGATTTTTTTGTGTGTGTGTGTGTGTGCTTTCATGGGTGCTCTTGTACTCAGAGCACAACTGTGTAGTAGAACTAAAGCACTGTAAAATACAAATACTGTTTAGTCATATTTACTTGGGGGGAATCTAGAAAGAAATAAATTAGTTGAGATTAATGCTCTAAGATGTGTTCTAGGGTACAATATATGTAGCAGATTATGTACAGGGATGATGTGACTGCAATGTCAAGTAAATTAAATGCACCTTCAGTCTTCAGTGTGTGAAGTGACAGAATAATGAAATTTAAATACAAATAATAGCTATATTTATCTTAATTTAGAAGCTGGTCATACTAAATGAGGCACAGCTATGAGAAAGTACTATGAAAGCTGACACTTGGTTTGTAATAAATATTTTTAAAATTGATCTATGAACTCTTCAAAGTTTTGAAGAGTAGTACTGTTGGTCTGTTTTAAATTTGTCAAACTTACAATAATGGGGAAGAAAGGTGAAGAAATCATTAGTAAGGAAACATTTTAAAAATAAAAGGATTATTAGATTCAATGTAAATTCTTAAAAAAACCTAAACTTACAAGATATGAAAACATAAAGTAAAATCAAAATATACTTTTGACAGGCATCATTGGCATGAAAAAGGAGCTCAGCTCTAGCTGAATTAAACATTTGAAATCTAGCTGTAGGCTGTAGCAACAAAGTCTACACAAACATAGTTCATGGGAGAAGCTTTTGGAGTATTCCTCTTATCTGAGAAGAATTCAGAGGTGGCTTGTTAGAGAAAAGCCCTTTCAAAACTGATTCAGGGCTAAGCTCTGAAAAGTGCAAGCATTTCTGGGTTTAAATTTTAAAGATAAGAATTTGGATAGGAATATGATAGCTCTTAATAGTTATTTATGGACTCTTATATTTGGAGTCCTGCTGATTAAATTAACTAAGAGAAATTTAGTTAACAAGGTAAATCAGAAGAGTGGGTTATACAGAGCCCCCTTCTCGATTTTTCTTAGTTATTTTTCATAAATAAATGAATAAAATTTCAAGCTGTTTGTGCTCTGATCTTTAAGATCATTTACAACACAAGCGATTACATTTCAAATGGGATTGGGGGCATTTTTGCCCTGGATTTTAAGGCCAGTATTAACATTTCATAGTTCCTTTAATAATGAAAGGCACAACAGGGAAAACTGGTATCTATCTAATGAAAAAGAATATCTAGTGATTGCTATGAATAAACCAAAAGCTCTTCTAAAGTGTCTAATGGCAAGCTGTAGAGTTAAATGAAAGCGAGTGATGCTCATTAGAGTGTGCTATGACACCTAGTTAGATTCATTAGTGCATAAACAAAGGTTTAAACCACAGAAGACAGGCATGCAGTTTCATCTGCAATGGGTTGTATTTGAACAAAAAAGAAAAAGAAAAAATTATGAAAGAAAATGGTATTGCAGAAGTGCCATGTGGGAAACTAACTACTGTTACTGGTTGCTTATCCTTTTAAAAAGCAAAACTAAAAAACAACAACACCTTTTTGGCTTCCTAATATTATAAATGAGCAGATATATTAAAAAAAAAAAAAAAATAAAAAAATAAAGAAAAAAAACAAACTGGAAAAAAATCAAAGCCTCTGAACTGGCCTTCTGATCCCTAACAGGCTTTCTGCTTTAGGATTACCTGCCTCACATCCATAAAGCAGCTACCCACTGCAGATCTGTGTCCACAGCTCTGCTTGCTGGCAGCAGAGCCTGGGTGATGACTTCCCAGTTTAAAGGATGCTGCCGAAATTCTGGAAGGTTTTAAAATACTTCTTTCCATGTTAACAGTAACATTTTTAAATAGCAATGGGAAAGAATATTAACATGCTAATTATTTGTCTTTTTTTTTTTTTGCCAAATGCCACTCCTTTACTTTTTTTTTTTAATTTGGTTTAGACAAATACAATGGCTTGGATAATTTCATTGTGATTTCATTGCATTTTTAAGCTGCTAACGTAATGGCAATTGAATTTAATAATATAGCTGCGGTCCCAGCTCCTTACAACAGGAAGGGAGTTCCTGAGAACTCCTTTCAAATGGATTTCCTGCCTTCATACCCACAGTAGTGAGTGGGCGCGGGCACAGGAGCACAACGACCTTTCCTAGGAGGGAGAGGAAGCCCAGGGGCAGCCCTGGTGCAGGGCTGTTCCTCCCGGCCACGTCTGGCCGGAGGGGAGAAGTTGGGCAGCAGAGGTGCTTGCCTCACTTGTGGCTTTTGGTGCACCCCTGCTGGGGAAGTGGTAATGGGGGAAAAGCAGAAGCAGCTGAGCACTACCGAAGTTCCCTTTCTGGATGTTGTGACTCCTGCTGGCTGCGGTTTCCCTCAGCATCTCTGGGGGAAAACCACTACCGCAGGGAACACAAATTTTGGAGGATCCTCTTTGCTATATGACCACTAGAAACCACCAGCAGTCACTAGGCAGAAACTATTCTCAAATTTGTATAAGCTACAGGCTGTAATGCAAAGGTTAAACTGACCTCAGTGATAAAAATACTAATGATACAACTGTACTGTTGTGTCGAGCTTTGCTCTGCTTCCTTTCTGAGCATGTGCCTGGCTATCCTATGCTTATTTCTTCACTTTTTCCTGTGGCTATGTACCGGAGGATACTGAAGTTATAATCAGCATTTCTAAATTAATTCCAAGTTGACTGGACTTAACTGGACAGCCATCACAGATGAGCTGCAGGCAAGGTTGTGGGGATGGCACCACTGCTGTGTTCGCAGGGCAGCTGCTGTACTCTGGGCTTTACTGAGCTGGAGGAGCTGCTGCCTGGCTCTGGCTGCTGCAGCAGGAACCTGTTTTTCAGGGGAGTGTTTTGGAAGGGTAATTGTGCGGGAGCTGTCATTTTAGCTGGCATTACTTCATCGTATTTAATAATAACCAAATTAGTGAGTCCAATGAGACTGGATTACTGAGTCCAGTGTGCAGCAAATCATGGACATTTCCCCTAGAAAATTTAAAATTTGTTGTTAGATATTATAAATCAGCACCATTGCCAATACTACAGCTGAGTTTCTATCATAAACTTCAAATACTTTCAGTAATTGCTGCATCTCTTCACAATTCTGTGTCACAGTTGTATGAGTTTCCAAGTTGTTAGGCTAGTTCTGCGGCATCACATTTGAAGGGAAGCAAATGATGGGCTCATAGTGCGAGGTCCAGTACAGAAGAGCCTTACTTGATGCCAGCCTGGAGAAAAACAAAAGCTGATGACCGCCCTAAGACAAAGAGAGAAGGAATTTTGATTATTGGTCTTAGCAAACTAATTAAAGTGATGCAAATTATCTGAGTAATGTCAGGTTAACTCCTAACACCATAAATCAAAGCTAAGGGTGAGCGGTGTCACCTTGCTAACTAAGCAAGACCTTCACAGATCCTAATGGGGAATTCTCCAGCTTGTAGGTTGTTAAGAATAACAAATAGGCAATTGGGGCTTTTCTGCATCTCTGCAGACCTCTTGAACAAAACAACTCCTATGCTACAAGTGGAAATTTTCTAGGCTTCAAGCTTCTTTGCTCCATGAGCTTTTTGCATAGTTGTTCTGGAAAACAGCATTTCTTTTCCTAATCAACTTAGCACTCTTTTTGGAGGTTCCTTGCCTCTAAGCCTGTACATCTTTTCTGGAGTCATAATTGTTACAAAAGACCCACAGTGACAGATTAGGCCTATTGAAGTATAACCAGACAGATAAGGCAAGAAACTGAAAACGATGATTTATTAACACAGAGCAGCATGCTGATACATCACATAAGCACGGAAAGAAAAAAGTGTCTTGAAAGAGTGTAATCCAAATGCGAACATATCATAAGCAGTGTTGTACCTCACTGTGGTAGTTAGAAACTGTACTGCACAAAACAAAATATTGATGAATTAGAAAGGAACTTTTATTGTGGTCAAGAGGCTGCTGAGAGGGTGCGTAGTCACAAGGGTGAGTTACTGTGGGATGACTGCACGAGAAAACAGTAAGATTGATTATATTCTTTCCAACCTCTGCTTCACTGTTTACCGAGTTCATTCAGATCTTTCCTGCTGAGGAAAGAATCCTGCCAAGGATCTGGGGGCAAATGCAATGCTATAGCAAATGCCCACTGATAGAAGGCTAGGGATCTGTACGCTCATTGTTAGCTAAGAGGTACATGGGCTTTTTGCCTTTCCTTGCATTTTTTGCTGACTCCTTTTAATTTCTGCAGAGCTTATTCTAAGATCTCAGTTACAGAAACTCTTCTTGCACATAAGTCTTTTGTTTCATCTTTTGTTCTAATGAAGACCTAGGGTTTCTTCTTTCAGATAAAATCGAGCATGCAAATTGAATATAATATGCTCATATGTTGCATTCCCATCTTAAGTGAAAATGCTGCTAAAATTTACCATGTTTTACAATCAGAAAACATGTCTTGTAAAAACACTGGCCTGATGTTCATGTGTAGCCTGGATTACAATGAGAGCTACTTCATCTTAAGCTTTAAACTAAAGTGAACAATAAATGAAAACACTGCAAATGATTCTTAGTAACAGTAAAAACATTTGACTAGTATGTGTGTAATAGTATCTATAATAATGTGCATACTCTACATGATGTGACTATTTTTTTCTGCAAATATTGGGGAAAAGGCTGCAAATATGTTTGGGTAAATATTGTAAGGTTGCACCTAAACATACAGTAGTCTAAGCATTCGTTAATTCTATGTGGGCATTAAAGCAGTAATGAAAGTATATTCCTAAGTAAGATGTTGAACAATGGTACATAACAGCACTTAATGTTGAGGTCCAACTCTATATCATATTAATTTTACTGAAGTAAATGACAGTGACATTTTTCTTAAGTTTAGTTCCATCTTAGTACCAACCATTTTACATTAAATTACACTGTTCTCTTCACTCATTCTATCCCTTGAGCCATTTTTTAAACCCATTTTCTGGTTTTATCTTCTATAGGTTATGGAAGAGAACTTGAAGAAACTGAAAAACAGAAGAGATGTAGCACTGCTCTAACTTTCTACCCAGCTAAATAAAAAAAAAATGAAAGAAGTGGCTAAGCTCTGAAGCTTTGTCACAAAAGGCACCAGCACCTCCATGGTGGTGTGTGTGCAGGGGTGCTGTTTGCATCAGGGTGAACACAAAATTAACTCAGAGAGCAGACTCTTAAAGATGCATTATGTTTTAAGTAGCAGGAGATCCAGAAAAGAAAACATCCCTCCTAAAAACTGCAGTATGTTTATTTGAGTTTGCCTTGCATATGGTGTGCTAGTCACAAATACCCTTAGTCCTTGCATAAGACAAGTAATCAACAAAAAAAAAAAGCTGATGAGTCAGCATGCAAACAGGTGGTCTGGTTACATATCTATGCAGAGAGGGAACTGTCTAAATTTTTGTAATAACATTAGCATGAGTCTTAAAAGTTTTTAAAATCTGAATGCAGTAGTGCCTTTTTCTGAAATCCTTCCAGACTTACCTCTAAGTAATAACATCATCTAGAAATAACTCTATCTAGGCAAGAACATGGAAGGGGTTTTTTTTTTTGTTTGTTTGTTTGTTTGTTTGTTTTTTTAAGTGTCTCTATACAAAGGACGAGATCTATGATCTATGTTAAAAAAAAGTGGTGTGGCACTGGCGGCCAAGGCTTGATTAAAGAGAGTCAGTTCTTGAACAGGTCAGCTGCAGTATTCTTTAAGACAAAGCAAACAGACAAAATCCCCACTGAAATTCTCCAAAAGTCACATGAGAACTCCAATTAATTTAGAAAAGATGATGTGAATGTGTGATCTTGTTTGTTTTGTTTTGTTTTTTTTTTGTACTGCTAACATGGTCTGAATGTAGAGAGAAAGCCCATTTTGTTTTCTTCATTGCAGTGCATACGTATATATGCATTGCAAATATAGAAAAGGTGAATCCACCATCATGCATGTTTCTATTTCCCACCCCCCCCTTTTTTTTTTTTTTTTGCAACCCTTAATTTAGTCTAGAAGTCATCCCAAAAACCATGTCCAACGTGACACCGTGGTGGACCTAGAATGCTTCAATGCCTGCTAAATGATGCATCTTGACACTTGCAGCAGCTAATGTCTGGCAGTGCAGAGCAAAGATGGATGTACCCACCTCACCGTGCTGACCACAGCAGTGGGAGGGATGCCCTATGGCAATTCCTCTACAGCCTGCAGCATGAGGTTTGATTATCCCATCTCTTTAAGAGATACAAATGTTCCAATCATAAAATTATCCAGCTTCGTGTGAATACGGAGATAATGTAAGTAGACGCTGCTGCACCAAGTAGGTAATGTAAATGAATATGTAATTTAATAAAGGAATGAGCTGTTGATTCAATGAGACAACATTGCTTCTTGTTACCAGAAACTCAAAAAGATGGAAGTTTATTTCTGTGTGGCTCAGTTATTCTCTTCTCCTCTCATGCACAGTAAAAGGCTTCTAACTAATGGCCCTGACTCATTTGAGAATAAACAAGTGCTCCTTCCTGTCTAGTCATGTATGGTACGTAATGACTTACCTTCCAATTAAATTCATTTAAAAGCTATAGTTAAAGTTACAGTCTTCAGTTAACAAGGGTCACTCAAGAAAACTAAAGCTAGTCTTGGACAGACAACTTACATCCAAGTTATCTTTCAGAGTAGTTCAAAAAGAAAAACAAGAAGAATTAAAAATAATTGTTGAATATCTGGACGAAAAAATAAATGATGCATCTCTAAAAGGTACTAAAGGCAGATGGTAACTAAGGATTTTTTTTTTCTCTTGTGGTTTTAAAAATAAGCTGTTAGGCATAAATCAAAGGGACTTTTTAGTATTTTACAATATAGAATGCAGAATGTGACCTGAATGCTGCAAATGATTACATACTTTGTACATCTGAATAGCTTCATTGCAGCCAATCACCCTGGGAAAAATAACACATTTGTAAGTATTATAATTAATAGGATTTGACATATTTTTATCTTGACCAGCAGTTTTAGATATTGTAACTTACTGTATTCATGAGCAGACCATCTTTCAGAACATCACCAGAAAGTGCAGTGGTTTCGAGCATGAAGATGCAGTTAGATACAATAGCCCACAGATGGAGATGGTGCTTTCTTTTGATATTTGTCATTTTCAGAATGAATGACTTTATACATATATATGCATAACTTCCTAGATGGTGATTTAAACCAGGAGAGGGTCTTAACTTATCAGTAGATGAGTTTTCTAAAGACATGCAAAGTAAAATCTATTGTAATGTCTTCCCTTTGGAGCTTTATTAAAACCTCTAATGTGTTCTGAAAAGATGAATTAAAAGATGAAGTATACTGTGCAGATAGTATTTTCAGATTTGGATACAGGAAATGACATTTAATTTTAATATTCAGAAGTAATAATTTAAATATTAGGTGCTTTCAGTTTTGAATGAACAATTTTTTGAAAGAACAAAGAAATGATATCTGTGCCAGTTATGTGTGGGTTAATATTTGTGTATTTATTCTTTATCGGTTTATCTTCTTTTCATTACACTTTATATCCTTTATGCCTTGTAGCTCTGCCTCATAAAGCCCTCTGTCATCTACTCCCTGATAAATATTACCTTGTGGACCATTACACACTTTTATGGCTTTTCTGCATGAAGAAGTGATTCTTGATGTATTTCTGCTTTTGGTTCATGACATCTAAGGCTCTATAATTCAATTAAATCCTCTAATCAGTGTTACCAAGAGAGGGTAAGTTTCCTCTGGTTTATTTAAATTTTGCTGTTCTTTTACTCAGAGGTTTAGAAGTTCACAGCTGATAATGGAAGAAGAGATGACCTAGCGTGGGAAAAGTTTTACAGGAATGAAGAGAAAAAATTACAGATTTTTTACATGGGTTTCCAGTGCTCTCTCATGTGGTGGTTTTACTCGGGTGGGCAGTCAAGTTCCACCATGGCCGTTCTCTCACTCCCTCTCCTCAAAGGGGAAGGGGGAGAAAATATGACACAAAGGGCTCAAGGGTTGAGATAAGGATGGGGAGACCGCTCAACAATTATCATAACGGGCAAAACAGACTCAGAGTAGGAAGATAGTAAGATTTATTGCCTATTACTAACAAGCTAGAGAAGTGAGAAACAAAGGAAGAAACCAAAAATGCCTTCCCCCCATCCACCCTCTTCCACCTCCTTCCCCCGAGCAGCGCAGGGGAATGGGGAATGGGGGTTGTGGTCAGTCCCTGACTCTTCGTGTCCACTGCTCCTTCTCAGTCACCCTCTGCCCCTGCTCCATGTGGGGTCCCTCCCACGGGATGCCGTCCTTCCTAAACTGATCTGGCGTGGGCTGCCCACAGGCAGCAGATCCTCAAGAACTGCTCCCCCATGGCTCTGTACCATGGGGTCCATCCCCCTGCAGCGAACTGCTCCAACCTGGGTACCCCACGGGCAGCAGCTCCCCCCAGACCCCTGCTCCTGCGTGGGCTCCTCTCCACGGGCTGCAGCTCCGGCCCAGGGCCTGCTCCTGCGGGGGCTCTCCATGGGCCGCAGCCTCCTCCAGGCCACATCCACCTGCTCCACCGGGGGCTCCTCCACGGGCTGCAGCGTGGAGATCTGCTCCGTGTGGGACCCATGGGCTGCAGGGGGACAGCCTGCTCCACCATGGGCCTCTCCACAGGCCGCAGGGGAACTGCTGCTGCGTGCCTGGAGCACATCCTGCCCTCCTGCTGCACTGACCTTGGTGCCTGCAAGGCTGTTCCTCACTCCTCTCACTCTCCCAACTGCTGTGAAACAGCGTGGTTTTTTTTTTTTTCTTTTTTTTTTCCCTTTCTTAAATATGCTCTCACAGAGGCACAAACAACATCGCTTTATTGGCTTGGCTCTGGTCAGCAGCGTGGCCTTTATCTAACATGGGGCAGCTTCTAGATCCTTCTCACAGAAGCCACCCCTATGGCCCCCTGCTACCAAAACCTTGCCACGTAAACCCACTACATCTTAACAGAAGCTGCATTAGCCATCTTAGGCAGCACATGCCTACAGCTTTTTCAACACAAACTTGACTTGGAAAGGAGGAACCTGGGAGCAGGAGGACTGAGGCTGGCATGTTTGTAAGTGACCTGAATGCTGCCTCAGAACAGTTAGGATTCCAAGAAGAATGTATAATCCTGAGCTTTTCCAAACTTCTAGACCTTTAAGTTTCTAAATAAATTGTCTTCTGCATCATGATATATCACCCGTGACAGTGCAGATAATGGTGTATTCTCTTCATGTTGTGGAAAAGGAGAGGATTCTAAATAGCAGGATTAAAAAACATTCTAAAGGATGCTATTGATGCTTCCTCATGAAGTGAATATGAGTACTTCCCCACAGTGAATATGTACTACAAAAAGTAATAAAAAAATAAAAAATAAAAAAAAAATAAAAAAAAAAATCAGAACAATTTGAGTCACATGTTAGACATCTCCCAGCCACTTCACACCTTGAGTCAGGTTCTTGCAACATAATGAAGCTTTCAGTGTTTGACACACAAGTTCTGGACTGGTTCTTGAAAAGATTTTTCATGGCTTTTCTTCAGGATCTCTCCCCACCCGCCCCCACAAGGAAACTAAGTGGAAATTCTGCCAGGTATCAACAGAAAATATTATCTGTGGTTAAAGTAGGGTAGGATGAATTATCAGAATTAAAAATGGAAATAACAAATAACTGTCTTATGGGTAATTATAGGGAATAACTGTCAACTTCAAGAATGCTTAGCTGGAATTTCAAGCCCAGTGAGTTAGCTTATGTTCATGCTTGTTTGTTCATTGAAATCTTATGCTAAAACTGTGTTGGTTTTTGTTTGTTTGTTTGTTTTTAATAAATTAATGAGCTCTCCATATTTAGCTTCAAGTAAAGCCCTCAAGTAAAATTCTGAAATAAGCACTATGTTGATCTACCATACAGTTAGAGTATAGGTTCACAACCTCTGTGGTCTTAATTGTAGCTTTAGAGGAGCAACCATTCTTCTGAAAGCTTCTTTTCCGAACTTTGATACCAGCACCAATTTTCTACTTGCTCTTTATTAAGTAAGCTATAGTCTTATGTAACAGTGAAATGGCCGAACTGAAGAGCAGCTGGAGGGAAAGTGTAGAAACCAGATGAAAGTTAGCAGTGCCCCTAAATACTGCCCATTATGTGGTGAGTATTTCGCTCCCAGGACATAAAAGCACCCTATTAAAACTCCAGAAAAACAAAGCTACCATGCCCAGTAATGAAAACAGATGATGAAATGGCTGAAACTGATTGCTAAGCTATAAAAAGGTTTTTGATAACTGGTATACCTAAGTTGCATAAATAGCAACATCTCTGATGTACTAAAGCTACTAATTACATTATTGGTTCTGAGCAGAACCAATAGATGCCCTGAAGCATTGCAGGTTGTCTTTAAAGAATACACTTCCTTGTGGCTAAAGGGCTACTTTTCAGTGAAAATGACTGTACTGAGCACCTGCAGCTCTATATCCCATTAAAGGCTGTTTCTCAGACTTTTTTAAAGGGCAGAATGGCCTTTTATAGAATCACAGAATCACAGAAACATTAAGGTTGGAAAAGACCTTCGAGATTATCTGGTCCAACCATCACCCTACTACCAATGTCACCCACTGAACCATGTCCCTACGCAACACGTCCAACCTTTCCTTGACTACTAAGATGGTGAAGGGCCTAGAGGGGAAGACATACGAGGAGCGGCTGAGGTCACTTGGCCTGTTCAGCCTGGAAAAGAGGAGGCTGAGGGGAGACCGCATCGTGGTCTACAGCTTCCCCATGAGGGGGAGTAGAGGGACAGGTGCTGATCTATTCTCTTTGGTGACCAGCGATAGGACCCGAGGGAATGGTGTCAAGCTGCGACAGGGGAGGTTCAGGAAGAGGTTCTTCACTGAGAGGGCTGTCGCGCACTGGAACAGGCTACCCAGGGAAGTAGTCACTGCACCAAGCCTGTCAGAATTCAAGAAGTGTTTGGACTGTGCACTTAGTCATATGGTCTGAATTTTTGGGCAGACCTGTGTGGTGCCAGGAGTTGGACTTAATGATCCTTATGGGTCCCTTCCAACTTGGGATATTCTATGATTCTATGATTTCCTTGAACACTCCCAGGGACAGTGACTTGACTGCTTCCCTGGGCAACCCGTTCCAATGCCTGACCACTCTTTCTGGGAAGAAATGTCTCTTAATTGTTTTAATTGCGCTTGGAAGCTAGTCTGAGCTGATGATTAATGTCCAGAAGTTTCCAGATATTTTGAAAGACTAGCATTTTAAGAAAGAGTATTATTTCCAAAACACAAAGTGTGGTTAGTTTTCCAGTCTTCAGATTAAAATGAACACCAGGAAATCTGAGTAATGAACCATAATAAATCAGTACTATCGCTTCACAATTAGAAACACATTGTCTAAATTAGATAAAAGTGGTGAAAAGGGCAATTTTAGACTACACCTCTTTGTGAATAGCTTCTGATGCAGGCTACATGGTTGGTCCATGTAAAAGTCTCTGTGTCTGAGTACAATATGGGCACATCCGTTTGCTTCACAAGGGAAAGACAGCTGGCTTGATAACATTAGAGAACTTCCATTTCATTGCTCCTGGGATAGCAAATCCATTTGCTGACTAACTTACAGCTTTTCTTAGTGTCCTACTGGCTGCTGAGAGTACTTTTATAAGAGTTCTTGTGATCTGCTGGATAAAGTGTTCTTTCTCCCCCCTACCTATCTAACCAGTCTGATGGTTTTCTCATGTTGCAATAATTTGTACTGCTACTTTACCCTGTTTGGGAAGGCTAGCATTCAACAGGAGACTGCAAGGCACCCACTTTGCCAAGATTCCTGTGTTCCTACGCACCTGTGCTCTCAAAACCTGCTTGTATTTTAAGTGTGAACTGGAGCACCTTGTTGTGCTGTCTCTTATTCCCCTCCTCCCTTTATTTTTTTTATTTTTTTTTTTTTTTGCAACAAGGTCGACAATGTTAGTGCTTTTTTTGTAGATATTCTTTGATTTATTTTTTTTAAAGCAAACACACCATGTATCATTAAATCAAATGTTTTCAAATGTCCCTATTTTACAAGGTAGACTTTTGAGCAGTGTTGCTCAAGTGGGAAAATACAGCAATATTGTGATTTGGGAAACTGCTTTAAGCAACTTTCAGTTCTACAGATCATAAAGTAGAGCTAGAATTAAACTTTGCAAAAAAATAATAATCTAGTTCTAGAAACTTAGAAGGTCCTTCAGTATTTAATATTATAAACTGACTTATTATTCTTAATCTTATTCATGCAAATCAAATGTAATCAGCACATTCATCTCTGTAGAAAACAAAATTAGAATTGATCAGGTTTGTATTAGTAAAATGAGTGAGTCACAGTGCTGCCTGAGCTTATGGGAAGCTCTACTTCTGTTTCACACTAATTAATAGAGCATCTGTGCCCTTAGCCCTCTTCACAAAAAATGTACTTTAAAACATCAACTTCTTGTTTCAGAGATGTTTGAATTGTGTTGATTATCCTTCTAAAATGACAAAATACAACAGATGTTTCCCACTTCTTCTGGGAAGGGAAAGTAATACATCCATTTTAACAAGGTAAGGAATCCAGTTACTGCAAAGGCTTTAAGTTAAAGTGGGAAGATTTTTGAGAGATCTAACATCTCAGGATCTGCTGTGGTTTTCTGTATATAGAATTTCTTCAAATATTAGCATGTTTTCTGATTACAATTCCACTTATTACAAAGGAAAAACACCTATATTAAATGAGTTTCGTGCTTTTTTCTTCTTTAAGATTTTGATAATGGTGGTTGATTACATCAGTGGTTGTCCAACAGCAAAGTGACTGTGTTGGGTAAGCATGTCTGTGCAGCACTATTTCTGGTGATAGGGAAGCAGCTACCAGAACCGGCATTTTAGTATGCTTGTCTTAGAAAACTGTTAGTCTGATTTTAATGTAAAGAACAACAAAAACCTATAGATCCAGGCCCTGGTGATTGAGAAGTGCCAAAATTGCATATTGACAGATCACTGTGGATTTAAATTCTGCTTGAGGAACTAGCCTAGTGTACCCTGAACATCTAAGGCTTGTCTTGGGCTTCGGCATGAGAAATCATCTGAATGTCATGTTTTATATTTTCGCTTACAGCATCTTTTAAGGTCAGAAGCCTTAAGGAATATAAATATCCTGTTCTGTGGCAAAACTGATTGCACAGTTGTACAGTCACACTGCTTCTGATCTGCAGAAATTATCATTACAACTACACCCAGGCCTTTATTTATTCCAGAAACACTTGTTTGGACCATGCAGTTAAGTATATCTCACTTTGACCAAGTGACTCTTAAACTGGAAATCTCTAAGCCCATAAAGCTACTCTAACATTACATAGAATGGAAATCTCTAAGCCCATAAAGCTACTCTAACATTACATAGAATGGACTTCTGAGACTACCTAAAGATGAAGATATGATGTTAGACGACTTAGAGCAGCATTATGCTATAAGATACTAGCCAAAATCTTGAAGATTTGAGCTACTACCATTAAGAACACAGGCTTGAAGTTTTGTTTGAACTTTTCATGTGTAGGTTTGCCTCAATGACAAGAAGAATATTGCATTCTGTACACACATACCACCTTTTCTGATTTTTCTGATTCACAGATTGCTTTCTTACTTTTTTTTTTAATCTTGCATTTTTCATTAAATTTGCCCCATAATTTACTCTTTTACTATGACTTAACATTAAAAGGAAAGGAGAAATTTGAAGAAAAGGAGAAAACTAGCCTGTAAAGGTATCTAAAGGACACATAAGTTTCTGAAGCCTTGTCTTTCCTTTCAAGTGCCTTTTATGTAGCAATACATATGCATTTCCACCAACTCATATTGGTACAATCATAAACTGCAATTATTAAAATAGCTGTATATGAATATATTAAATGAAATTTATCAAAGAAAAAAACCAATCTGTTATGCCAGTGCTATGTGCATCTGTCCTAAATAAAGGGAACAACTTTCCCAGCATAGTAGGCTGGATTCAACATTCTTTCCCCCCTCTTTCCCCCCTCTTTCCCCCCTCTTTCCCCCCTCTTTCCCCCCTCTTTCCCCCCTCTTTCCCTCTTTCTCTTTCTTTTCATTCCTTCTCTTTCCTTTGTTCCTTCTCTTTAACCTGCTCTTTGCTTTCTGATGAGGTGTTTAGGAATAATGACATTAATTGTCCTTACCAGACAATGTGACCAACTCTGTAAAAATAATGAATTTGATCAGATTATGCTGTGGAAGCATAGTCAGCAAACTTCCTTTGTAGAAAATGAATTGGTCAAAGCAAGGCAAATTAAACCCTCTTCCAGGGGAAGACATACATAAATTATATCTCAGATAACAAGGTGACCTATTGATTTAAACAAGCAGTCATAGAAAATATGTATTGCAGGAGTTAACCAATGGCTTTACTGAAGTTTTATTATAGAAGTTAGAATTTGAGTAAACCATGACACTTACTAAGTAGCTAAATCAACCAGCCATCCGTGTAACTAAGATTGATATGAAGAGGCAAGGTGAGCATCACCATGAAGGTGATGGAGACAGTGCTTAGGTCTGATCTTTTTTTATTATTATTATTTTTTTATTTTATTTTATTCTTTTGAGGGGAGAGAATTCCCAGAGACTTGTAAGATCCCTTACACAATTTCTATGTTATTTTCAAGTACAAAATATTAAAGGGAATACTTGAAATAGTGTCATTTCCTTTCCTCCCCACTCTTTTGGAAAAGGAGAGTAACATGACACTTAAGAGGTGGAAGGGTGTCATCTATGAAGGGAACTTGCATGCTGCTGCAACTAGTTTCGCTGCATTCATAAACCAGCATCTGCTCTTGCAAATTGGCTAATTGTGTGTGCAAGCAGGTATTCACTAATTAGATGCTCAATTATCCATTTTGCTCAAACAATGGCCATTTGCATGTATAAAATTAAAGGTTTTATGGACAGCTAGCTCATCCCCTGCTAATGAACATTAAGCAGGGACTATCTTAAAGACATCCATCAACATTTCAAGGCTTCAGGGAAGTCTAGGGGCCCGGAATTCTCTTATGAATAAGCACTGTGTAGCATTGCCTAACAATTAAAGTATATATGTGGCAACATTAATATCAGAAAGTAGCAGAACCCAATATAAATGATAATTAGGAGAAATGACAGCTCAGCAAAAAGGAGCAATAGCGTCATTAGTGCCACTAGGGGCTTTGTGAAGCATGCTCTTGACTTTACAGCTATAGCAAAGGGAAGGGGGTAGGGAAGAACAGCTTTTGATTAGGCCAGATAGTTATCCAGACATTCAAATCATTGCTTAGGCAGATTGGTATAATTTTCTAATTTTAAGAAGTGTCTAAGTATGGCTTTTCAAAGTGTTTTCAATTAGCCATCATAAGTGCTTTTTGAAAGTAGGACTTAAGCATGATTCCAGCTCTTTTCTTTTACCTTCTCTCCATATTGTGTTAGAATGATTACTCCAGAGTGACAAACTGATAGCCCTGGAGGCTTTTTAAAATAAATTTTAAACTAAAATGTAATGAACATTGTACATTGTGAAGTAGAAGAGAGGTTTCCAGATCTCTCTCATTTCTTTCTGAGTCTCTCATGAGGATTTTGTTTGCCTTGTAGGGATGATGTCAGTATTATCCTTGTTCATAAAACAACTTTCTAAGCTTTGAGGCAATTGTAAGAGGAAACAAATAAGGAAAAGCAACATATAAAGTTGAAAATTGTTGCTTTCTAGCCAGTATCATATTCACAACTTTTAAAACCATAAATCTCATAACTTTTGTTCACCACATTAAAATTGAAAAAAGCCTTCAACCTTGGATATATAACTGCCAGTAGTGCCTTCATTTTATATTAAAAAATAATTGCATAATTCTCTATGCACCTCAGATCCTACAGACCTGTTTCTGATCATGCTTGTCAATCTTGTCTGTAATGGTATGTGTCAGATGGAAGAAAAAAGTAAGAAGATGTAACTGAAATCCCAAATCCCACCAGCTCCCAGCTACTGAAACAATGTTCCTCTTGATTCAGTCTAGCCTGGTCTGATTATTTTTCAGGGTGGGTTATTACTGTTGAGTGTTTGGAAAGTTGGAAGCCATGGAAAGAGCAACGCTTGTCCCAGGCCACTTCCAGCCTGGGGCTCTTGCAGACTTATTAGTCCAAAGGATTCAGCCTTGTGTCTAAAGATCAGCTGAGCACCCCACTCTTTAACCCTTAACTCTGTAGTTTTGGATTTGTCTAGCTGATTTAAAACAAACAAATGAACAAACAAAAACAAAATACTAACTTTTTAAGCCTAGAGATGTAAACTGAAAAAAATAATATATATGTTTCTGAATACTGAGTTTAGCTCACAAAAGAAATTTGTATTATTAATTAGGTTATTAAACATGCATATGGTGCATTAGTCAATGATATTAAGTCCTTCATCCATTTTTCTGGCTTTTTAAATAGGTAAATATGTACCAGGGATAGTAGCAAAGTAATAATATCCTCAGCAAAACTACAGGAAACTTTGTTTTCAACCTCCATGACAGGAATTAGGATGCCTATTCTTTATCTGGTTTTATGAATCCTGTTTTTGACATTTTTACTCAATTTTTGATGATGCTATTGATTTCAGCTGTAGCACTTGTGAGCAGAAATTTTTGTAATATAGGTTAGTTATTTCTATCTTTCCTCTTAGCTACAGCTGTCCTTTTGCTAGATGCTGAGCCCTTATTGCATCATTTAAAATCAAAAAGTTTGACTCTGATTAGAAGAAAACCTGGAAAATGTCACTATGAGCTTCTATAGCCAGGCAAGGCAAATTCCCTAATGTTTCAGAAGACCTAGTCATACGAATAGAAATGCAGAGTGATTTTCACCTAGGGAATTTTAGAGGATATAAGCATAGCTATATGCACAACCCTGCAACCATTTCTGCTGGGCTATTTTCATTATGATTTATCTTGTTATGGTAATATGACACCACTTTACAGAATGACAGTACTCTGCCTGAGAGTAAAATGCCTTTAAAGACTACCACAACAAAATATTTTCAGATTATATATACTCTAAAAATGTCTTAAATTCTCTATATACACATTTTCACAATAATTCTATATAGGCTATTCTATACCATGCAGAGTTCATGCTGTATTGCTGGTCAAGTCAGCTTAGATAACGTGATCTGCTCTGTGGCATTAGAATAATGCTCTATTAAAAAGTTATGGAGTTGGTATTTGTGTATGCTATGCCATGGTCCAGACTAGTAGAAAATAATGTAATCTTTTGTACAGAAAGTATTGTCACAGTAAAAGTGATAAAACAAACAGAAAACTCACTGGTGAAACACAGTCCTATGTTTTATGGGCACACCATCTCTTGATACTGTCCCTTGGAACAATGATGTTTCTGTTTGAGCCAAAATCAATGAGATGCAGTATGCATTTGGCCATACCTGGGCAACCAAACACAGAAAAGGACATAAAAATTTTAAAATTGAAAATGGCGTTTGTCTGGATTATAGCACATTTAAAAAATGACCACTTTTAGTGGTCATGTTCAGTTCATGTGTGTAAGTGATAAGCTGATCTTGTACCTGCTTTCAGTAAATTAAAAGATCCCAATGAACTTTTATGTTGTCAAGACCAGATTCTATATATAATTTACATAAAATATGTATTACTTATATAGTGTTTGCATAGGAAACATGTCTTTAGTGCACTCAGTATTATTTTATGGTTAAAATTTGAAAGAAACTGAAAGCGTAGGAGATCTCTTCTCACCAGGCCTACTCCATTCCCAGAATCAAAGAGCATGGTCTTTTTCCACATAGCCATGTAAGGAGATTCCCTTTAGAGAAAAGCAGTACGCCAGCAAGGCTGGAATGAGTGATGCTATATTTGCTCTTACTGATTAATTAGTGACTTCTAGCAGCACACTAAAGGACGCTGCTGGGGATGCAGTTTGAGCTTGCTACCAGCAAATCCAGGAAAGTCTCCCCATTCTTCTGTAAGCAGACTGGATTTTTACAGTTACTGACTTAGCCATTTGTATCTTCAATTGGGCCATTTGTATATTCAATATACAGCACTTTGTTGCAGACTCCAGCCTTGTTCATTCTGCTTAAATTTCAGCTAAGCTGTATGTCTTGAAATAGGATTATCTGCATGTTTCCTTAGGGATGATGAAAGTAATGAGCAATTAGTCCACAGCGGGCCAGCTTTTCACGAAAATTCCTTCCTTCTATGTATATTCTGTGTATCATTAACAGAAACTGACCTTTATATTCTGAATTGCCAACTCCCTGGAGTTTCTCTAATCTCCAAAAAAAAAAGAATAAAATTAAAAAAAAAAAAAGATGAAAAAAATGAATGTTTCGGTACCTCATCCTTTGCCAGTTTAATTCAGGTGTAAACATCATAAATGTCAAGAAAGTACTCCTCTATTTAGTAGTTAACTAATGTTAAGAAGGTTTATTATCATTAATAAGGGTAATAGCCATCTGTGGTTTCATATAGCCATTGCAAGTGTATTAATGGTGTGCAGTAAAGGTTCTTTTTTTCCTAAATCAGTTTTTATAATGCTAAAGCTGACATGCTTTTGTTTGGTATATACTGGATGTGCACTGAATGTCAGAGTTTCAACTTCCCAGATAAGTACTTGTCAAATAAAAGTGCTAAGTCCAGTGCAGAGCACTTTCCTGGAACTTGGATCCAAGACTGGGCAGTCCTTACAGTCTCTGTACCACCACTCCTTCGCTTGAAGGTGAAGGGTTAAAATACTGACATTAATTTGGGATAAAACCATCTATTTTCTCTCCCCTATGGAATACAGACTATCAGGTATGTATGTGCTTATATATATGTATATCCCTTTGTAAAAATGCATTGATTTTTTTCATGAGATTAATAATTCTCTAATAGTTTTTAAAATGTCTCTAATTCGTATTTCATAAAGAACTGTGTGTGTTGCTTAAAAATGTGTAGATACACAGGAGATCTCATGTTTTGATGGTTGTTTCTGTTAAAATACTCAATTAGAAAGTAAAGATTCAGTGAGTATCCTTAGGTACGCTTAGATTAGCTGAAACTTGGAGAAATCAGTGAGAATAATGAATGGATGCTCTGCTGCACTGTAACGATGCAGTCTTCTGTACAGGCACTTTTATATTCCTCTTCTAAGGGTAGTGCAGACTTTGAGCTGTCCTGTCTCGTGACTGGAAAGTGACATACAGTTCTACTGGAATGGCTGTATGCCATCCTATCCTGTTGCTCGGAAAGACCCCAGAATACTTAGTCATGAGGGATGGCATAAATTCTTACAGTAGCAAGAGACCATGCGCTTATTGGCTTTGCAGCCACAGAGGACTGCAGATATAATGTAAAGTTAATGCTTGTAACTTAATTTCCTCTTTCAACTTCTTCAAGTGGAAAGTGTTGGAATGATTCCTTTAACCTCATTGATCTGAATAAAATTGTCACTGCTTCTTGCACGCAGCTCTTAACAGCAAAGCTTGCAGGCCTTAGGCAAAATATATTTACCTGAGAAGCCACATCCCTGTGCAGCAGCTTAAAAATTCAAAAATTGTCAAAAATTGTCTAGTTCTGTCCTGAAAAAATTTTCTTGATTTAGTTACATAAATGTCATTTTCAGCTTTCAGCAGCCACATTGCCCATCCCATTGGTGTTCTGCCCTTGTGCCCTCTGCTTGTGCTTGTCCATGTGCTGGGCAATGTGATTTTAGGCTCTTTTTTCCCCCCCTTACACAAAGATGCTCTCCAGTCTTTAATACCATCCCTATAAATCCTTCAGATTTCTGTGTCTTGACAGCTGGAATTATTTATTGGTTTGACCTTCATAATATTGTTGGAGTTAGAGGCAGATATAAAATATCATGGTGTCTCTCCTAAAAGCTGATTTGGATATCATCATAATACTAAATACAGTGGGTGAACAATTGGTTGACATTTTGGTCTCAATGGGTTAAAGTAAATGGGGTTACATCAGGCTGGTGACAAGTGGGGTTTCACTGGGCTCCATTTTAGGTCCAGTTCTCTTCAATGTTTTTATAAATTATCTGGATCCAGAAGTTAAATGCCTATGAAGTAAATTTGGTGATGATACTAAACTAGGAGGAGCTGTTGACTCCGTTGAGGGTAGAGAGGCCTTGCAGAGAGATCTTGACAAATTGGAGGGCTGGGCAATCAACCATATGAAGTTCAAAAAGAGCAAGCGCTGGATTCTGCACCTGCGAAGGGGCAACCCTGGGCATATGTACAGACTGGGGGACAAGATGCTGGAGAGTAGCTGGGCAGAAAGGGATCTGGGAGTTCTGGTTTACAGTAAGTTAACTATGAGTCGACAGTGTGCCCTGGCTGCCAAAAGGGCCAACTGTACCCTGGGTTGCATCAGGCACTGGTGGGTAAAGGGAAGGGATTGTGCCACTCTGCTCTGCGCTGGTGCGGCCTAACCTCGAGTGCTGTGTGCAGTTTTGGACACCACAGTATAAGAAAGATATAAAACTGTTGGAGAGAGTCCAAAGGAGGGCAACAAAGATGGTGAAGGGTCTAGAGGGCAAGAGGTATGAGGGGTGGCTGAGGTCCTTGGGTTTTTTCAGAGCAGAGCAGGCTGAGGGGAGGCCTCATGGCGGCCTGCGGCTCCCTCACGAGGGGAGCGGAGGGGCAGGCGCTGAGCTCTGCTCTCTGGGGACAGCGACAGGACCCGAGGGAACAGCATGGAGCTGGGACAGGGGAGGGTCAGGCTGGGGGTTAGGAAAAGGTTCTTGACCGAGAGGGTAGTCAGGCACTGGAACTGACTCCCCAGGACAGTGGTCATGGCACTGAGCCTGACAAAGTTCAAGAAGCATTTGGACAATGCTCTCAGACATAGGGTCTGGTTTTTGGGTGGTCCTGTGTGGAACCAGGAGTTGGACTTGATAATCCTTCCGGGTCCCTTGCAACTCGGGGTATTCTGTGATTCTGTGATCATCTTCCAAGATGGGCCTTTATGGTATGGCAGAACTTTGTTACATGAACGTGTACAGAACATAATCACCCAATTCCAGTGCTTTCATGTGTTTACTTTTTATGGGATATATGGAAGTAGTGATTTGAACAGAAGTGTTCAACATCTGCTTCCATTCAAGTGCATTTAAAAAAGTCTGTCTAGCAGATCAAATGCATTGTTAATGATTCATTAGATGTTCCAAAAAAGAAAAATTCTTCAGTAGAAGTATTTTCAAAAATGTATTGCTGTTAGGAAAACTATCCGATAGAAGGTCTTCCAGTTTGGATGTTTCAACTATGAGAAAAGATAGTTTTGGTTCTGATGCAAAATCACAGGTAGCCCTAAGTAGATGGGAAATTAAGTATTCTTGTGTCTTTCCTCTGCCTTGGGACATATGGCCAAAATACCAAGGGAGTGGTACTCAATTCAAATTGATCTGTTTATTCTTGTAGGGTATAGTCCTCAGTCATTGTTGTAGTCCTTGAATAATAATAATAAAAATAAATTAACAGATTTTGATTTTGTGTTGGGAAGAACATTTCAAATGGGGGAAGGAAAAAGACATTCAATAATTTCTAATGTCAACGTTCAGAAAAGCACAGATAAACACTGATTTGTATCACAGGCATGGGCAATATCAGACTGCCTGCGTTTTACCATCATTTGTGCCTTAAACATTTCAAAGTAATCAGTGGTAGAGTTGTGTGTACTCTGTGTGTCCACACAGTGCTAGAAAATTAATGCTTTAAATATAGATGGCAAACAGGAATGCCAATTAGTGTCTGCTGTACTGGTGATTTCTTGGGTAGGCTTCTGCCCACTGGAAATTGGACTGAAGTAACTAATTAATGTCACATAAGGCATAGAATATGTAAAATAGTAACAACTTAGTCAATTCATCACAGATTTGCTGAACTGAGGTGAAACCCTCCTTATCCCACTCCAATTTATTGAGTTGTTTAGCTCCTTGACTATGAACATGTATCTTCTCTTGTCTAGTCCCTCAGGGAAGATTTTTCCCTCGTATTTTTGCATCATTACAAAAACTCCGAAAGGTTTCACAAGTTCCTTACAGATTTGAGAAGAATTTTTCACTTGGTTCTTTAAAGACACTCTCCCAGAACATTTGATCCAATTTCTTTTCAGTTCTCGTCCTTGATGTGCTCTAACAGGTCTGGGGAAAAAAAAATATACAAACACAGCTTGCAAAGCTGCTAGGTTTGTTTGGACTGAAGTGGTGATTCTGCAATATAGCACAATATTACAGGTTTCAGAGATGCCTGCAGGCTTGTTACTAGTGTGAAATGGGGATTCTTTAAAACAAGAGTGTCAGCATCTATGAGATGCTTAACATTATATGCCTTATATTTTCTGATAAATTATATGTGGATATGTAGAAAGAGAAAGAGTGAATAATTTACACTAAGGAGAATAATTTGGAATGCAAATGGTATTAATGAGGATATTTGTAAACAATTCAAAGAGTTTACGATTATTTATAAATACAATGGCTAGAAAATGTAGTTTTCTATCTTTTAAAAGTGGAGATGACAGACAAACTAAAGCTTGTGTGAACAAAAGGGAAAGCAGTTTTAACCTAGGTCACCATTTTTGTCAGTTCTCCACTTTCCTGATCTCTCTGTGAGCTGCCATTCCCAACAGTTTCACTTCAGGACTGATCTTGGCATTAGCCACATCCCTGTTGTACACAGGCTGTGGATACATAAAAATGTGTACTAACTTTCAAATATGCCTGAGAAACTGCCTCTCAGGCAAATATCATTACCATCAGTGGGGGAAAAAAAAAAATCAATACTGAGTATTTTTTTTATATGTAACACCTGGGAAAAGTCAGTCTGTTTTTTAGATGCTGCTGATACCCTTAAAATTATGGTGTGTAATTAAAATTATGGGATGTAACTGACTGACTTAATCTTTGTTCTTTGTGACAAATTAGGAGGAAGCTTTACTTGGATCATTGTGTTTTGTGTACGGTTCATCATGAGTACCTCTTTCAGAAGCTGGATGAGTCAATTCTAGCTATCCATTTTTAGTACTCTGAGACACGGCAAAAAAAAAAAAAAGGACACTAGTAATAGTTTTACCTTATAATATTATATTCAGTGAGACTTATTTAAAAGGAATGGGATGAAGTTGTGAATTTATGAACAGTTCATGATATTTCTGAGAGGTCTGGCTTTGCTCAGCCTGAGGAAAAGAAGGCCAAGGGAGAGGATCTACTTGCTGTCTTCTATTGCCTAGTGATTGCTTACAGCAAAACTGAACCTCTGCTTCTGAGGCACACAGATAAAGGATGAGCAGGAACAGACACAAGTAACAGCAAGGGAAATTCTTTTTTTTTTTTTTTTTTTTTTTTTAAAAAAAAAAAAAAAAAGAAAACATGCCACATGATAACCAGTAGTCCAAATTGAACAGGTTGTCCAGAAAAGCTAGGATCTCCATTCCTGGAAAATTTTGAAACTTCTTTAGATAAGGTGCTGAGGAACCTGGTTGAAGTTGCTAATTTGAAGTTGCTCTGCCCTGACATCTCTAGATGTCTTCTCCAACCTAAGTTATTCTGACTGCTGTAAAAATGACCTGGTTTTCCACTTGAAGTATTAGTTTTTACTTGAAGTGTTCAGTTGATTTTAAAAATAAATAGTTTTAACATAACTTTGGTGCAAAATCTAAGAGAAGATTAGGAAAGATGATACTTGCACAACTCTGTTTCTCCATCAGATGCTGAAGCCATATAAAGATGACTCAGTGGACAGTGCTCAGTAAATCTAAATACTGAGCATAAGTTAAATAAAACTTTTGGCGTTTTGTACATAGCTTTTCATAAAATTAATAAAAAGAACACCAATTTTCCAAAATTTCACCAAAAGATTTTTTTAATAATACTAAAATGGTTAGTTTAAACATTTATCTTGTGTGTTATGAGGTTAACATCTGAATAATTTTTAAATAATTACTGTAAACTCCATGTTTTGGACAGTGGTTCATTTTATGAGATAGATGTTATTTTTAATTTATAGCTCAGGTTTCTGCAAAATTCTGAATGCCACTGTAGATTGATCACATTATTGCAAGACACGCAATCAAGCTCACAATTACTCAGTCAAGGATATTGGTGCTAAGCTTATATTTAGACAAGCATTTGACGTAGCAATCGATGTGATACCATGCACGATTGATTGAAGTTGATCATGCCATAACTCATTTTTGCTTCGTGAAACAAATTTAGGGCAGACTAATGAAAAAAGGCCTTCTCCCCACCTGGAATATTTAGATCCCACTGAAAGCCCAATGTTCTTTTAGAAGCAATGAATAAAAGTGGCATTGGTTCATTGCTTTTCTCAAAGTACATGACAATAAATAAAGCTTGCAACAAATTTTGATTGTGCTGTAGTTGCTGGAGGTAAGGATAAGTATTGGAGATAGCAGGACACAGCTATTAACTCTAACTAGTTTTGTGTGTTTATTTCAAGCAGGGCATTAAACCAGCGATTTGGGTACTTGTGGAGTTTGCCTAGCTTTGTTTTTTTTATCCATGTCTGAAAGATATTTGTGTGAAAAGTCTTCTTTCTGCAGGTTTGAAGTTTCTGACATCCAGGAAGGAAAACCCAATAGTTTAATTATTGAGAAAGGGAAACGTAAAAGCTGTTGGAAACGCTCTTTGGCAATACGAAGTGAATATTCATCTTCCTAAGAAACACTTCTCTTGAAGAAAACTCACGAGGTGCTGTCATGGGCTGTTTACAGTTCCAGAAGTGGAGTGATTTACACCAGACCTGGGGAGTGCTTTTGCCAGCATCTGCCCCGGCAAATCTCGGAATCCCATCTACCAGCGCGGACGCCTTACGGCCTCCTTGATTAATGGCACCCCTCATTTTCTTTGCCAAGCAGCGCAATTAATCTCGGCTCGTCCCTAGGTGCGGGGGGTGGGGGGGGGGGAGGCAAAGAGCGGGCAAAACTCCTTTGGGATGATTTTGCCCCCCTCTTTTTGCGGGCCGTCTCCCTCCTCTCGCACCCCGCGGGGCGCTCCTGGGGGGCACCGGCGGGCAGGTGCCGAGCCGAGCCGTGCCGAGCCGTGCCGAGCCGTGCCGAGCCGTGCCGAGCCGTGCCGGGCGAAGGATCGGGTCCGGCCGCCGCTGCATTGCGGCTGGAGCCGGCGGCTCCCGGGGAGGGGCGGGCGGCCGCGTGATAGCGCGGGGGGGCGGCTCCATGCCCGCGGAAGGCGGCGGGGGCCACCGGGGGGCGCGGAGCCTCCGCTCCGCCCCGGGAGGGAGGGAGGGAGGGAGAGGGAAAGGGAGGGAGGCACCCGCCGCCCTGTCCCGGCCCCGGGAGCGGAGCGGAGCGGTGAGTGCGGGTGGGGATGGGAATGGGGATGGGGATGGGATGGGATGGGGATGGGACGGGATGGGATGGGATGGGATGGGATGGGGGGGGGGCAGCGGCGGGGTGCGGAGCCGCCTCTCACCTGCACCGTGCAGGGGCAGTGGGCACGGGGCCGGGAGGGGAAGGGGCCGGGAGTTGGCTCCGTGTGGGATCAGCGCCAAGTGCTGCTGCTGGCGGTGCTGCTGCGAGTCGCGGCCCGCGATTTCTGTTCCGCGGAATTCGAAGTGACGATTTAAGCTTAAAGGCGGCCGCGGTTGCGCTCTCCGGGAGGGCAAAGTAAAAAAAAAAACAACAACGTGACGTGGAGCCACTTCTGTAAACACCAAAGAATACGCTCAGCACAAGGAAACTGGCAAGAGAGGGTTTGCCAGGCTCTCCACGACCAAGCCTGCTTTTTAGGAGTAAAACTGTCAAGTTGCTTTGTTAAAGCAAATAGTTGCTGTCTGAAGGACGTGGGACGGCAATCACATTTTTCAGATTACTCGGTGCGTGTCACAGGGCTGTAGTTGCCAGCAGAAATAGGGCCCAGGGCACTGCGCCTGGAGGAGCTGAGTGCTGCTACTTGCCTGGTCCGGGGGTGTTTTGTAAGAGGCTCGGTGAGCTGGAAGCGTAGCAAGCAGGCACGTGGAAAGAGAGCACCAGGGATGGGGACAGACGTGTCCCCACACACACAGAGCTTTCTTCTGGAGCATTCTTAAACAACCAAAAGGAAAGTAAAGAAAAAGGTAGGGTTAAAAAAAAAATCGCTTTCGTAGTTAATGCTGTCGGCATAAAGTTAAATTCCAGTTGGTGGTGTTTTCTTTTAATAGCTCTGCTTAAGTGAAATGCAAATCTGTGGAATTAATGGAAACTGCAAGAAGGGTTCTGGGTTATGGATGCAGTTTTGTGGGTGGTAGGCACCATTTGATGTCATGATGAGGTTGTGATAGGTAATTTTGGGTTAAAATGCTGCCGCAGCTACATTTTGCAATTTATAAATCAGCACTAAATTTGACAGAGCTGTACCAGAGAAAGTTTGTTTATCAGACTCTTGCACTTCATTAAAAAATACCCACTTTTTAAAACTGATTGGGTCATCTCTTAATTGGTAGGATAAGGCACTAAAAATGTTTGCTGGTTTTGTATAGGTCAGAAGACCTATTTTGTCATTTCCTAGTTTTACGTGTCTTTTCTCAAAGATCTGTTGAGATTTTTTTTTATTATTATTATTATTTTTTACCCTGACAGATCTCCTGAAGGGCACCTAGAAGACAGGGGGACAAATGTTATCAAAGTTGCTTGAGAATGACATGCTGTAATTTAACACGAAGAGGATTTTTGAAATACAGGATTTGTTACTCTTTTGGCCATGCTATTGATCTGATTTTTGGAACGACTTGTTTTTTGTTAAGGGCATTGGTATTATAATATTAGATGATCACTTCTGACTTCTTTTATCAAGATTTTTGTTTGCTTGTTTTTGTTAGACCTGTTCTGACTTGAGATTCAGCAGACCAGTAGAGAAATTTTTGTTTTTGTTACCTGCGGTTTTCAGAAGTTTCACTGGTTTTATGGCCATACAGGAGTAATGCAGTTGCTTCTGGTGAGATGGAACTTGACCTTGCTGAGATATTTTGTCCTTGGCTTGGATTGAGGCTTAATATTGTAGATGACTTGTCTTTTTAAACTGAGGAATTTAGGGCGTCTTTAGCAACTATCACTTTATTCTTCCTGCTTTGAAATGTGTTTTACCAGAACGTACAACATACATACAACAGAAATCCCAGCTGTGGTTAGGCACTTGGATCCACATTTATCTTCCCACATTGTGCATTTTATGACAGGAGGGAGAAGTGGAAAGCTGACAGAGTGATAATATTCTGACATAGTAATTCTATAGGCTATATATCATGTCAGCGTACCATATATTAAAGCAGCCTTACACCCTGTATGTGTCACAGCTGGCCATAGTAGGGGGGAAGGGAACTATGATTGCCTCAGTTAGCTCCTCCTTTAAATCTACGTGAGCAACAAAGTTTTTATTTGGATCCTACTGAAACAATAATGTGGAAAAAGGAGAAATCAATATTGAAAATCCCTTGCTTTTCACTCTTAGTAGTTCCTTTGGTAAGTCTTCAATGTCAATTGGGTGAAATTCCTTGATGCTTACCTCTCCCTTACCACTTTAAATTCTAAAAGTGCAAGTCACTGCTTTATTGCACTTAATCCATACTTAATCAACGTGTTCAAATTGTACTCTGAATGTAATCAGAAAGAGAAAGCATTTTAATTTTAATCTTAACAGCTGTGAAACTGTATAAAATTAATTCTTATCTATAGCATAGTCTTACCTTCTCCAGCTGTATTTCACTTGCATGAGAAAACAGTATCTAGAAGTTAAGTAGGGATACCTTGGGATTCTTTCCTTTAATAACATGAAAAAAAATCTTGCTTCATTTCTTTTCTCATGTGCTCGCAACTTTTACAAGTCAACATTTGAAAACAGGGTTAAATTTGTGGTGAAGGAGATGGAGAAAAGATGGGCTGGAATGCTAATACGCACAAGCATCATAGCTTTTGATATGCTATTCTGGATTGTTCTGATGTAAAAGTTACCCTTTCTTCCAGAAGTAAAATTATGCAGGAGATAAGTATATTCAATATTTTCCCTAAGCTGTCGGCTTTACTTATCATAACCACACAGTACCTGTCAGAACTGTGCCCTGTCTGCAGGCTACTACAGGCAAGGAGGATGCCCCAGTAATACCAGAGGTGGTTTTCAACTTTATTTCAATTTGCAGACCACTAAAAATTTTCCAGTGGAAGTATGGAGATTCCCATATTAATGTTTGACTTGTTGTCAGTGGGCCTTGCTTTCTTAGCTATGTATAGTAGACCTCTTGCAAGTCCTTGGCATGTTACAGGTTGAAACTTACTGTTGTAAAATTTGAGAATCCATTTTAACTTTCACGTGGTTGATTTGTGGTGTGTGGATGTGTAGCAGCTTTCTTAAAATTTCTGGAAGAAAACCAAACCTCTCTTTGCAAAGTAATTTTTTGGTTAAAATGTTGATGTTCAAATTGGTGAAGTTGAGGCTTTGGAATGATACTGTAATTAATTGGCACACACGTTCATAACATATGTAAGTTTTGTTCTGTAGTGGAAATTTAGGGGGTGGTTTGGAAATAAAGGAATAATCACCTGAGCTGCTGATATAATGGGAAATACAGTTTTATGATGCCTTTGAAGAGAGAGCTTTGAAATATCTAATAAAATACAAATGTCATCTCACAAAACCTACCATGAGGCAAAATGCTGTGATCACACATGTTCAAGAAGAAATAACTGAAATTGAACTAGGTGCCGAGAAGAGCTAACAGAATGGTCTGAATATATTGTGAGCTTTCCTTGCCCTAGAGATATGGAAGATCCTTTTTTTTTTTTTCTTCCAAGTGAGATGAAAGCTATGTAGGATATGGACACCATCTGTGGCTTTGGAAGAGGATCCATAAAAGAGGAGCAGAACCTGGTGATAAAAGACATTGTTGCACAAGAACAATTGAGTATCTACTACCCCTGAATAAAGTTTCTTACAGAAATTCACAAAATATTTTCCTGTTAGAACAAGTGGATTCTGAAGCACTCAGTAGCAGCAGAGAGGGGTAGGGAAGCACTACAGAAGTTTCGAAATAAAGGTTTTCTATTTTACAGAAGGAATTATGTGTTTAGCAGCAGAATGGGCCCAGGGAAATGGTCGCATTTAACTTCTGTCAAAGCTTTAAATTTCATGGCATGTAATGTGCCAATCCAGTTTCTGTTCAGTCTGTTTAAAATGCAGCTTCAGAAATCCTTTCTTCTTTTTTGGCTCTTGCCAATATTTAACCCCCTCGAGTAATTTCTCCTCTTCTACATTCGTTTGAGCTGTTTGTCTGTGCCTGAATAGGCTAAAGCCGTATTGTGTGCAGCCTGGCACTCTTCTTGTTCCCTTTGCTTTTCCTCCAGCAGCCCTCAAGAGGGAGATGAATGTCTCCTGCTTTCTCACTCCTCAGACTGTGCTTGAGATGGGCTCCCCCTCTTTGTGACCTGATGCACTCTTATCAATTCCTCCTGAAAACACAGAATACTTAAAATGCTTTCCAATCAGATTTCTTTTGTAAGATGAACGTTAAAAAAATAGGTAGCGTAGATGTTTTAAGACATTCTTCTCATCAATAGCAGTTAGTAAAATGTCCCCAGTAGTTTGTGGAGCTGAAACACTGATATTGATAGAGAATTTTAAAAGGAAAGTCCAGACAAGCTTAGAAGAACTTTAATGTGTGTAACAAAATGTCATTTTGCTTTTTTGTGGTGTGCTAGCATCTTCAGCAAAACTGCTTGCATTTCAGATTATAACACAAGCTCTCAACATTTGGCTTACAATTGTTCATTAGACCTAGAATCATAGAATGGCTCGGGTTGGAAGAGACCTCAAAGATCACCCAGTTCCACCCCCCCTGCCATGGGCAGGGACACCAGACCAAGTTGCCCAAAGCCCCATCCAGCCTGACCTTGAACACTTCCAGGGATGGGGCATCCACAGCTTCCCTGGGCAACCTTTTTCATTGCCTCAGCACCCTCTGAGTGAAGAATTTCTTCCTAAACCTACCCTCTTGTAGTATAAAACCTTTACACCTTGTCTACTGTTGCACTACGATTCCTGAGAGAGTCCCTCCCCATCTTTCCTGTAGGCCCACGTTAAGGTGGGCCTAAGTGGTTAAGGCCACTGTAATGTCTCCCTGAAGCTGCCTCCTCTCCTGAACAACTCGACTCTCTCACGCCGTCTTCATAGGAGAGGTGCCCCAGCCCTCTGATCACCCTTGTGGCCCTCTGGCCTCACTCCAGCAGGCCCATGTCTTTCTTATGCTGGGGGCCCCAGAGCTGAACACAGTGCTCCAGGTGGGGTCTCATGAGAGCAGAGCAGAAGGGGAGAGTCACCTCTCTTGACCTGCTGGCCGCGCTGCTTTTGATGCAGCCCAGGATGGATCTGTTTTTTATTGTTGTCTATTATGAACGGGTTGCCAAGGGAAATGGTGGAGTCACCATCTCTAGGGGTGTTCAAGGAAAGGTTGGCTTTGGTGGTTAGGGATATGGTTTAATGGGTGACATTGGCAGTAAGGTGATGGTAGGACCAGATGATCTTGGAGGTCTTTTCCAACCCTTATGATTCCATTTAAGCAGCTTCTCTTCCTTTGTGCTTACTAATAACTTTTTTTTCTGACTACTCCAATGTCTTTTGATATCTGTATCCTCAAAGCTGGAATAATCAAAAGTTTAAACTTAAGTTTTTAAGCTAATACTTCTGATGTGTCAAACTTCTAAGTATGTAACGTGTATTAGTATTTTAAGTGTCTGTGAGTATTTAAAAATAAATGGTATTATATTGTTTTTTATTATGTTAAGACTTCTGAATAGAAATTTCATGGAGTGTTTAATATTAGTTTTGCCTAATAACATTTCAGAGAAGTTGTAGAATTATTTATTTAATTTAGGTTAAAGTGCCTGGGGGAGAGAATAAACACATGGTTATTGCCTCAAATAATTTACAATATGAGGTCTTTACTATGCAAAGTGTAAATTGTATTATCTATCTGAAATGCAAATAGTTCTATTGAAAACTATAATGTCATAAGGAGGCCAATTTACATTTTGTGTAAAAAGAATCAAAATAAGGAAGAATGACTTAAATGAAGTCTCTAGTTTTACTTGTAAAATCTATGAAATGTAGCTTTTATTTCTCTCCCTCCCTCTCCCTCCCTCTCTCTCTCCCTCTCTTCTCTCTCCCCTTTGTGTTTTTATTAAGTGGAAGTCTTGGTTTTGTTTCGTTGAAACAGAATGAAAGTGATCAGGAGACTACCCAGAATAGGTCAGTAACAATTTTGTCATACTGTTAACATTCATGTGTATATAGGTCTTATATTCCTATCTTGAGATTAGCCAGTATCATAAAAAAAGGTTGTCAGAAATATCTAGTTTTCAAAAATTAGGTTTATATAAATACACTTCTGGGTGCTGTGATTCTTTGTTTAAAAATGTGCTGGTTGAAGTCTTTTTATTGAAAAAGTTTCTCTCACTTTGCTTTCAGTGGGACTGAAAGTCTGAATGCAGTGTTTTTGACTCCTGCCACTCTTTGAGCTCAATGCTGTCACTGAACAGAGGAGATGTATTTTCCCATTGACTTTAATGTGTGTAAGATTGGATTCTAATAGTCCAATAGCTGTGTAATTTGCTGTTGTTCCTCCAATTAAATACAAAAAGATTAATCTCAAAATAATAGCAGACGGGTCAAGACATTTTGAGAAATCCACTATAGTGACTATGTGATTATGTGAATTATTGGTCGCATGTAAATCTTCTTAAAGATGATGGATGGAAATCCCAGATAGAAACGGTGGTAACAATGCACCTTTTGTGGTCTCTGAAATTAATTTAATAAGTGTTTTGGAGATTGACTAATATACATGTAATGACTTTTTTGTTTAGGTCAATGTAAAGTCTAATATATCTTGGAGATTAGTATTGATCAGGGTTAAAGCCAAAATCAATCTTGGATTTTGAGGGTCGTTACACTTGGAAATAGGATGCAATACAGAAGATATGCATATATTAGGTTGTGGAAGGCATGTAGAGTAATTATGGGAAAATAAACTTTAAATTTGTTGTAGTGTCTAAAAATAGGTGGACAACCTGTTGAAAGATTAGTTACCTAAATAAGTAATCAGTGAGACTCCTTACATCTTTTCTTAGCTTAAGGGTTGATATCCAGCCTTCTTGTAGTTAGTATGAAAGTTCCCTTTTGCTTCAGCAGAGGAGGAATGTTGTTCTCCCTGTTTGAGTTCATGAGCTGGTGGTGTTGAGGAAGAGGTTAGTCTATCTTTGTATAGACATATTTTTTTTTGTAAATGGTAAATTGTTTTCTGTCTTGCTGTCTTTCTTAGATGTTCTGGTCAAATTGAATCTCCACAGTTTGAGAAGTGCATGCTTAGAGAAGTGAAAGAGGTAAATTACAATACAATGTACCTGTCAAATATTGCATGGTAAGCATAATCGATTTCACTGAAGGTGAACTAGTGCTGCTTGCTAGGTAAGAAATGTTCGAATAGATTTTTTTTTTTTTTTTTTAATCAGATGCTTTTTTATTTTTTCCTGATATGAAGTCTCTGGCCAGGGTACCATATCTAAAAACAACAGGCTGGAAATTTGAAGGTCTTCAGTGAGAGTTTTCAACCAAAGTAATTCTGAAAATCTGACTTTATTGAAATGTATATTCTGCATAAAGTAAAATAGTTCAAAAAGTGTTTTTTCAAAGATTCCATTGTAGAAGAAAATTTATTTTCACCTCAGATTTTCAGAACATGTTAAAATAAATGAAGGCTGTACTATTTATCTTCTGCACAAAAGTCATCTTCTGGTACAACTTCTGAGAGCTTCAGATAATGTTCTCCACAAGTAATTGATATAATTCCATTGATTTGATCTATCATCTAGCCTTATATATATGTCTCAAAATTATAGTTATGTTGGTAGGTTATGCATTTATATTTATAAATGTATATATATATGTAATCTTAATGATATATCTGACTGCAAAGGGAAGTTTTGGATATACACCTGTATGTATATCAAATTGAGGGACCTGAGGTCTTGTACTTGAAAATGAAAGCTTTATATGAAAATGCCACCTGTTGATATTAAAAATTATCTTAAGAGCTGCTCCACTAAAAGATATTTAGCTATTAATAAAGAGTTACATCCCAATATTATTAGCTTGTATTCTGTGAGAGCAAAGTGCAAAGGTTATAGCTAGAAATTCTCAGGCTAGGAAAGTCCATTTACCAGAATAGCTGTTCTTATTAGAGGACTTTTCCTGAATTTCTCGTAAATTATCCTCGGAGTAAAACTGCAGTGTGTGTATTAAGAAACTGTAATCTTGTTTGTACCTGAAATAACACTTTGAAATGTATTAGCAGGAATTTTTAGAGAGAGGACTAATGCCTTCTTTTGCTGTACTGAAAGCAGCAAATCCAATACAGTTACTTTTGATTTAAGGAAGGATGAGGGGAAAAAAAAATCTGACAACTGTTTTTCATAATAAAATTTTTAATAGTCAGAATTAACCTATTCTTGAAAATGCCTCAGAAAATATGACTTTTAGTGTAGAAATATTCTTCTTCTTGCTCAAATGTTTTGGGTGAAATTTGCAAAAGATTATTTTCCAATTAAGTATCCCTGTGAGATAGTATTTAGGTCAGTTTTACTAATTAGGAAAAATTTGTCCAAAACCGTATCTAATGCTTCCCATTTTTCTGTTTCAAATGCTTAAAAAGGAAGATGATAGAACTGAGTTATTGTCATCCTTTAACTTTCCCAAAAGAATGAAGCTGTATAACAGTAATATTTCTGGAGTGGAAGTGAAATCCAAGAAGAAAATGGGAAAAAAAGACAGTTTCAGAAGATTACTTAGACCAGGTGCAAGGAAGATTATATTTTCTGGGTTTTGGTGTTTTGTTATTTATGGATAGTGCATGAAAGTCAGAAAAAGTAGGCATTCTCCATTGTGCTCAACCTTGATATTAACACTTTCTCACTGTAGGAATTATTAATAAAAATAAATTATTAATAAAACACAGAAAGAGCTAATCTATCTTGAGCTGCCTAATCAGCCTTGAGATTCATATGGGTTTATCACAGCAACCTCTCCTTTAGAGTATGGAATTCCAATGAAAATGTACTTCATATGTGAGCCCTTTAATGAGAAAAGGTATTATGAAAAATCAGGTGGCTGCATCACTTTTCATATATTTTCTTTTAATTGTTGATGGTTCCGTTCAAAATGGGTCAGGCTTTCACTGCAACCTGACTTTGAGAAACTTTGGAATCAGTATGAAACTTGACCTACATTTTTGAACTGGGACTTCAGAAATAGGGCTGATAAAAATCAAGCTCTTTAAACTTTTTTTCTGTGTATAGAAATGTTGTTTGGTCACTGATTTATTCCCACTCAAGCAGTCCATGTATTAAATATGCAGTTTATTTATTCATTAATCGTATTCACTAAATGAAGTTGATTATCGTTTATGCTTGTGTAAGAGCACAGGTTGCTCAGATTGCATCTAGGTAGGTCTCTAAAAAGATCATGTATGTCTGAAAATTAGTTCCTTATAGTTGTAAAGGTTTTGTTGTTTTTTAGTAGTGTAATGGAGTGTTTTTGAAGTAAAACACTATTTTGCTTTTAAAAACAGTAGGTTTTTAATACTTTGTCATAAAGCTTTTTTTTTTTTTTTTTTTTTTTTGGTGTGTGACCTTTTCCAGCCCAGCCCCTCCATGATCCTCTAGTAAGTCCAAATGGCTTTTGTTTTCCTAAACTTGCTGTGTAAAAGGATGGCATATCCTCAGTCTTTGCCATACAGCAGAACCTGCAATGGTTGAAGATGAGTGATACTTGAGATATTTGGCACTGACACTAGTATTTTGTTGTAATTTGGTATTTTACACATTGACCTTGTCAGACTTAACAATTTTTCTGTGAGCATGTACAAGGTCCACATAAATTAGAAAAATGAGCATAGAAAGCATGCAGAGCACAGAAACTGTTGGCTTGATCTGATCCACCGACACCAAAGATGGTGGAAAGACTTTCATTAGTGTGGGTCTTCTTGGATGACTTTTATGCACTCTTTAGACCGTTTCTAATCCATTAAATTGCACTACTTTCTAGGTGAACCTATTCCAATTATCTGTGATTTTTGGTCTACAACAAATGTAGCTTTGTTTGTCTTGGAAAAGTTTACTGGTTTTGTGATGCAGGTTCCCCTGCCCCACCAAAGTTTTTAGGAACACTTGGGGTTATCACTTTTTTGTGTGTGTTCTGATTTAGGAAAGAAGCTGGTCATGGCTTGAAGAGAACTACATAGTTCTTTGACATGCAAGTAGCAATTTTGGTGATCCAGGTGCTTGGTCAACTTGCAAAATCATTAGAAGCAACCTTATTTGGCAAAAAGAGCAAATATTATATATAGTTCTGCTACAAATAACTTTACATTATGGATTTATGTTAGTAGACGATTAATTGTGGGAAATTGGAATTAAATGCCTCCCATCTGAATCACAGAATCATAGAATGGCCTGGGTTGAAAAGGACCTTAAAGATAATCTAGTTTCAACGCCCCTGCTCTGGACAGGGTTGCCAACCACTAGAGCAGGCTGCCGAGAGCCACATCCAGCCTGACCTTGAATGCAGTGGCTCCCATCCGAATGAGTGTACACTCAAGGCACAACTTTTCATAGAAATGCTACTGAAACAAAGGCCATTGTCTATTACTATTTGTTCTACTTTTTGCTAAATAAAAAGTGCAGACAATGGAGACTAACAACACTTATTGTAATGATGTAAAAGTAAATTCAAGTTATGCAGATGAAGTAATTAGAATCCTTTTGTTGCTTAAAGTGGCTTTTTTTAATTTTTTTTTATAATCTAAATTTTGCTATGTATAGTCTTGTGGTTAGCCCTATAAGCCTAGTGTAATGTCATTTTATACTCTGAACCACATCTTAAGCCTGGCAGCCAATTGCCGTTCAATGCAACTAGTATAGGAAGAATGGCTTTGGATAAAATTGCCTTGTGATGCCTTTTAGAAATTAACATTTGTCATCTTTTTTGCTTGTTTCTCATGAACAAAGGAGACATTTTTTCTCAGAGATATAAATGAAAGTATGATAATGAGTAGAAAATTCCTTCTCATGCTCTGGGTTACAGTACAA
This sequence comes from Anser cygnoides, assembly GCF_040182565.1. Lineage (NCBI taxonomy): Eukaryota > Metazoa > Chordata > Aves > Anseriformes > Anatidae > Anser > Anser cygnoides. The sequence continues at coordinate 29,557,961 of NC_089874.1, read as the reverse complement.
TGAAAAATTGAGTTTCTGCTTTCAGACTTTATCAGCTGTTTGGAACAAATTCGGCTTAAGGTCACAGCTAAAACATTTATTTAACTGGTCTTGACATAGAACTTTATAGCTTAATAGACTTCCAAAAGAAATTAATAATTCAGAAAGATGTCCGTTAGGAAATTATTTAAAAGACTGTTTTTAAGCTAACAGTCATTTGTTACCTATGTAACGTAATTTCTGAAGAAGAACGGTTCTCCAGTAGAAAATAATTTATGGCAAGTCTACAGTAAGTGAATAAATTGCCAGTCTTCAATATGCAAAACACATTCTTCTACTTGCATGCTGTCATTAGTTCTTCTAACTATGTGTATCAGCTCATATACTTCCATATTTAAGTTTGGACTTGGACACCGAAGGATGTAAATAAGTAGAAGGAGTTAGACTGCAGTTTGGTTTATCCAAAAATATGCAGTGTGACCAGATCCTGATAAATACCACATACCATATAATTCAGGGGAAGTTCTTTGATGGCTTTGTTGCAATTAGAAAACTTTCCTCCAGAAGGTCACTTAGAACATAGAAAAGTTCATCATATGCTTTAAAGTAAAAAGCTCAGTTGTGATGTTGGATAGTGCTAATGCTTCTGCAGGGATTCATATCCCTGCATTCGAAGACTTCAGGAGTTTTTTAGTGTATATTTTCTATTATTTTTTTTTATAGTATAAAAAATAATATGGCACCAGCCAGAGACAGGGGACTATTTTATTTTCCTTCACTAGTTCAAAAACTATGTTAATAACCTCTAAATCACTTATTGGACACATTTTTTTGCAGTTCTTGATACATTGCAAATAAGATTCCTTAGTTCTCAGTACCCTGAAAAAGTTAATGAAATGAAAATGTTGGTGGTGGAAAGGAGTTTTTAATATATGTTTAATACTGACCATTGCTAAGTTTTCTTATATTTAATTTAAAATTAAAAATACAGAATATACTGAAGTTATTAAAATGTAAGAACAAAATATTTTCCCACTTATTATTGTTGGGGAATAGAAATGAAATTGCATGAGTATTTCTCCTGAATCAAAAACTTTTCAACATTGATAAATAATCAATTCTTAAGAAAGATTATAAGAAACAGAGGTAGCACACAGTGATGTTTTGCTTAGAGGTTACTATAGACTTCCACTAGTCAGCAGTTTGGTATTTTCAAAGTTTAGATTTTTGCTTGAGCATCATGTTTAATGACTTATGCTTTACTACGACCACAACCATCCACATTTGTTGTCTTGAGATCCTTCTGCAACTTTGAACATTCTGAATTATTATCATTATTGCTTCATCTGTCTTCCAGAAAGTTTTCATTGAACACTACAGATTCTTCTGGAACAATGCCGATAACCTTGCATCATTGTGAAAATGATCATTTTTTTCCTTAGCCTTTTGTTTCCTGTCTCTCAAAATCAGATATTAATACCTGTGTATCAATTATGATCTATAAATAAGCACACCTAAAATAATCTAGAAAAGTAATTTATTTAAGAGAATTTTATGAGGAATGGTCAGAAAGGTTTCTGGAAATTCAGTATCACTGTGGTAACAGCATTACGATTTCCCAAGTTCTTTAAAGAACTCTAGTAAATGCTTATTCTGATTTTTCTCTACAGAATTCATACTGATGTTACTATATTTGTATGTAGGATAATTCCATTCTTGATTATATTTTCAACCAATTTGCCCATTTTGGAAGGCAGATTTAAGAGCATGTTCCCTGTGTTCTCTCTGGGATCTTTTATTAAATTGTCACCACATTTGCTGTCTTCCATTCCAGTGATACAGTCTGATTTCAGAAATAAATATTTTCATATTTGGTCCTTCAGAGCTTTTGGATTAGTGCATTCTGGTCCTAAAGATTTGTTGCTATCCACTTCCTTAACTTTTTCTGGAACCTTTTGTTTTGCTGACCCTTCAGTTTGTAAAGTTTCTCAAGCTCATTGTACAAAGAAAAAGAGGAAAACAAGCAACCCACCTCTAGAGCGAAATCTCCAAGCTGTTTGCCATTACAGAGGACTCATTTCATTTTTTTTTCCTATAGCTTTATTTTACTTGAGTACATATTTTTTTTTGTCCAACAATACTTTCTAGCTTTTTCTTTTTTTTTTTTTTTGATTGGTTGGGGGAAAAATGTTTGTTATTAGTCTCTGTTTTAAAATGTTGTCTGCAGTTGTTTTGGCCTCTCTTCCTGTAGTTTAAACTTGCTGATTATTTTTGCATTTGCCATGTTTTTGCACTTGCCAAGATTGGGATGTCCTTTTGCTTTCTTTGTAACACTGATTTTTTTGGTTCTCTTAATCTTTTTGATAGATGATACACCAGTGCTGTATGGCTGTTATTAATTGTCTTTAGATACACCACTGTTGTCTTTTAAACTGACTCATGTTTTTTAGACTTTGTATATAGGTCTCCTATTTGAAGTTGTTAAAGGGTGGTATAGGTCAGTCTTACTAAGGTGATGATTACTCTAGTTCTTAACTGTGGTGGATTTGTTCATCTTTTGTGATTATTTTGAATTACAATGTTATTAAAGAATGGCCCTTCAGTAACAGTGGGTTTGAATGAGATGCCATGCAGTACTGAGCACTGAATGAAGTGTTGTTTTCCCTATTTTCTGTGTTTTTAACTGGTACTCCACTTTTATCCAATCTGATTTTGGGGAGTAGGGAGATGCTATAACTGTTGCATTTTTCAGACTTTCTGCTTTTATATCACCCCCTCGCCCTCCCCCTTTTTTTTTTTTCATACCATTTGTTGATAAACAGCATAGCCCAAATACCACACTATTTTCAATTAAATGAATAGAAGTTCTAACATATTTTTGAATGGTTAACTTTCCTTCACTTGTGAGTAAAGGTATATATCTAAATGTATCTATTTGCAGGTAGAATATGTTATGTATATTTATAGAACATAAATATTATGTGTTTGTATAATATATATACTTATATATTCTGTATAGTGTTTTCATGAATGAATATAGTTCTTTTACAGATGTATCCCATCCCCTCATTCCAGTACCATTTATATCCTCTCATATTCTTTCTACTACCATTACATATATGTAATAGAGATCTATTAATATTCTATTTACTTTACATGAATAAATTACCATTTCACACATAGGCGTGTATATACACATGCACACAAACACAGAGGCATATATGAATTCACATACTCCTATTTTTGTTTTTAACATTAATATAACAGCATGGACATATTTGATCTTAGCCTTTTTATTAGCTTTTATATATCCCGTTTAATCCTTTAACTATGTTATTTATTTATTTATTTATTTTTTAAATCAGATTTAATCAGATTTTTGAGATCTGATTAAATTTTGTAGCCATTCTTCTTTCTGTTAAAATTATGGCAGCATTGTACGAGAGTTCATTCAGGTGTCACGGAATCTGAAGTTTATACTGAGATGCTTCAAAATAGCAACTGTCTTCAAAAGTAATTTTTGATAGTCCCGTATCCATCTGAACAAAATCTGCAGTGCAGCTTCACCTGGAGGCAGGGATTTTGTGAGTCCTAGAATATATGTACTTCTACAGAGTTTAAAGTCTAACTCTGCAATTTTGTTCTTTGCTTCAGCAGGATGGGACAAGCATTCCTTATGAACTATAATTCTCTAAGTTTTTGGAAAAAGTTGTTGTGAGAAAAGTTCTAAAAAGAAAGATGCAATAGCAACCCCGTCTGCATAGCTGAGTAAAATTCATACCTTTGTCTTTGGCCCTGGATCTGGTTGCTCCTTCTGCACTTGCTGTTGTATTTTGAGAAGATTTATTCAAAAACATACTAAATATATTCTTTTTCTTGAAACAGCTCTCTGTGATGTGAGAATTGCAGGTTGAGAAGCAGCACTTGTATGTGTATTCATCACAGATGCAAACAGTGCCACTAAAGCTTTTCGTTCATAAGCCAGTGGTTCAGTGAGAGTGTTGGCATGATCCACGGGAATCTGAGTGCGCCCTTTGTGAACCTTTAGCTGGGGGCAGAGGGAACTTTATGTCATTCATGTCCTGTTTTTATGTAGCAAAGCAGGAGGGACTCACTGGCAACAGAGTGCTTTGCATGGGCTTTCAGTGACCGTGAACATTAGACCCGTGTAAAAATTGTGTGCTATCAGGTGCTGCGATTGAAGCATTTTGTCTAGCAGGTACATAACTCTTGAAAGATCTGATTTATTGCCTGTATGCAATATTAACGCTGCTATTTCTCATGCATTCAAACATTCAGAGGATTGTATCAGTGTTTCCTATGGTGGTACCACCATTGATGGTTGTGTCTTTTGGTGTCCTTCCAAACCATGAATTCAGAAGCATTATGAAAATACTGCCCTTAGCCCATGATGGGTAAGGACATTCCTGTTTTTTTGTTTTGTTTTGTTTTTCTAGTGGTCAAGTGCAACAAAGAGCCTCTGTGTGCTAAGTACACTTCAGGAAAAGGGTTTAGCTGTGTCTGAACAACAGAATTAAGAAACGCTGGACTTTGGAAACAAACCAGGAAGGATTGAAGATTTTTTTTTTTTTCAGCTGAGAGGGTACATTAACAGAATAAATAAAATAAAAGGATAACAATGGTCTCTGTTTAAGTAAACTAGAAGAGTTTTTAAAATGTGTTTGAAATCTGGATGTCAGTTTAATAGTGTAATCAGTGCTGAAAAAGGGCATGTGAGATTGAGCTAGCATTGCTCAGCCCTGCACTGCAGTACTTCCAGCAGGAAGCTGTTGCAGATGAGAGGAAGGTTTTAGGTGCTTTATTTTATTTTTTTAAATTATTATTATTTATTGTTACTGTTATTTATTTTTTTGAAAGATATGCTTGGTTAATATCCACTATTTATTTACTGTGGCCTCCTGTGTAATACAGGTTATAATTAACATCGAACTAGAGTACATCTGCCTTTGATTTTAAAAAGAATAAACTGGAAGGCATTGGTTGGGCTCATTTAAGTAACTGTGTTTTGTTTTCATACTGAGAAAAGTTGCATCTTGTTAGGAGAAGAACCAAATGTTTGCATGTTTCCTGAAATAGTCCCGTTTACTGGATGTAAGTGCTTTTTTTCCTAATGAGTTCCAATACAAACAATGATGGCAAGACAGTCTGAAGATTTTTACTAACAGTAAGAGTACACATTCATATAATCTTTGCTTGATTTAATCTTGCCTACCAGCAATAAAGACTTGGGCATCTTGTTTTTTTTTTTTTTTTGTCTGCTAATTGGCTTTTGTCAGGGCTGCACAGGATTAAACACTTCTTTTATAGGCAACATGAAAGTCAAAAGCCTGAGGGGATGAGGCTGGTGGCATTTCTTCTGTTGGCCTCAGAAGGAGCTAGGACTGAGCCAGAAATGTTGCAGTGTCCTCCTCGTGGATGCCGTTTTCTCCATAGCTCCATGTCTAAATGCACAATTACTGGGAAAAGGAGAAAAAGTCATGTGAGCTTTAGTTTATCTTTTAGTCCTGGATCCCTGTTTGTGTGCAAATGCTTTTTTGCTTGGTAACATTAGAAATAATTAAAATAATTAAGGTGGAGAAATGAAGGAGCCTTTTATTGTTTCTCATGTGAGAGAGAACTTGAAAATAAAACTGTGATTAATAATTTAGTATTAAATCACATTGAACTGTGGCTGTAGGAGAAGGGAGGTTCTAACATTTTAATTCCCAAGATTAAAAAAAGAATAAAAGAACAGTTTATTTCATGGTTGGACAGTTTTCTGTGAGAGTTGGTGGTTTTCCTGGGTTGTATACTAACTCCACTGACATGGGTTTGAATTTCTCTGTACTCTGGTTTGGTTTGGACTTGGAAAAATGAACACGTTGCTTAGAGGTGTAATGTGGCATATCCTTAAAGATCCCGTGTGACCCTGTTAGAATGAGATTAACATCCTGCCGTTGCTTTCAGACGACCAGAAGTTGTACAGAAAGTGCTGACCACTTACTAAACTCTAGGGGAGACCTGAGCTGTTTTCCATCAGTAGGCTGTTCTTGCTACAGGTTTCCCTCTGGCTTGAATACAAAACAGGGTAAGGAATGCTAAACTTCAATCCTCTTCAGGCGTTTTATCATCTCATACGATCATCTGACTTCCAGTTAAGTACTCTGGGGAAAGTTTGCCAAGTCAGCCCATTCTTGGCATCTTGCAGAAGCCGGCGTTGAGTTGCTGTTCCCTCTTCAGCCTTGTGATCCAACACCTCTGTGAAAAATACTTCACTTTCTTGGTTGTTCTTCATTGTACCTTTTGATTTTAGCATTGTTTTTTGGCCCTGCAGCTACCTGAGGTGGGATCTTGCTTCCATTTAATTGGCGGCCCGCATACCCCAGGCCTTGGTGTGTGGGCAGTTGGCTCCCTCCTGGCTTCTTGTCTCAGCCTTCAGCACTGCACCTCAGATCTCAGTCTGCTGGCATGGACCGTGTCCCTCTGAGGGTCCCGTCAGCAGTGCTGTGCTGGGGGTGGTTTTTCAGGATAAAATCAATTTAATTTGCTTTAAAATTGCCATAAGGAGAAACATGCCATGAAGTCTCTCTTCCTGTGAGTAATTTGCAACAGGCAAAATCTGTCACAGAGCATTAGTCGCACACGGTCATGCTGTGCTGCTAAGAAAAGAGCAAGTGAAACTAAAATGTTTTGAAAACAGTTTATCTCAAAAATAAATCTGTTAGCATTTATCTCAGTTATTCTGTACACAGTGTGTACTATTATGAACACAGGATCTTTTAGGAATTAGGCTTGTGGTCAATGCTTTGAATCCTAAGATCTCAGGCCTCTGATTCTCTTGCTCCTATAGTAAGTGATTTTGATGTTGTATGAAATACTGTCTTTCAATGGGAGGTAAGGAGCAAATAAACTCTTAGCATTTGGAGAGCCACCATATATTAACCCAATGGGTTTAATATATGAGAATGATTTCACTGACCCTGATAAAGATACAGACCTTGCTTAGCCCTTAAAGTTATCTTTACCGATATGATCAATCTTAATATTTGGTGGTGGTTATGCAAACGTAGGAATTAATAAATAAATAAATAAATAAATAAATAAAAAGGGGGGGGGGCACCGTCTACCTGTATCCATCTCCATGGGATGTAATGCCTTTGACTAGATTTGGTATGAGATAATTTACTTGTCTGAGCTCTCTATTGGTCCTCTTCGTGCTTTCAAAATATACGCTAATTGCTGCCAACAGCCAGACAGCCGTTAGTCTCCTCCTAGAATCCAAGTTCAAGTTCTCTGTTCTGGAATCTGTTCTTTATATGTCTTTGTGAAGAGCACTACATGTTTTCTGGATCTGAAGGCGTAAAATATTACTTCAAATAATTGCTATTTAATAACCTATTTTTTATTTTGAATAAATAGAATGTCATTGTCACTGCAAAACACTAATATGTCATTCTACTTCCTTAAAATACAGAAGAAATAGCTTTTGAACATTTCTGTCTTTTGTCTTGAAAATAACATCAAAGGACACCAAGTTTTTAACTCTGAATTCATTGCTTCATAACTTAGATGTTCCTTTCAATACACTTACAAGAGTATCACTGTAGCTGTATGAGTTTCTGAAAAAGTGCTTTCATGACCAAACTAGCCAGGATAGTTTCAACCATAGCCTTAACAATTAGTGTTTATTTTGTCTAATGAAGCATGATCCTAAAAATTGTATTTAATTTGCATTATTAAGTGTAAATTTATCTATGATTTAATTTATCTTTTTCTTGAGTCTAACTGTTTTAATAAATTGAGTTCTGGTAGAAACTGGAATATTGAAGCAGCATAACAGTGAATTATTGCAGAATCTGCTCTACAAATTCATTCTGAGTTGATTAAAGCAGACAGCTCGCAACCCTTAAATCAGCATGATCACAGAAGTGATTTTCATTGCTGAGAAATGTCACAGCAATACAAATGTTTCATTTAGAAAATAGATTAGCTCATCCTAGTGGAGGTGAATAAAAGGGGTGATTTGTTATAGTTTGTGTGCTCTGTTCAAAATCTTTCGGATATTCTCATTATATTATTGACAAAATTGAGGATAATTAAGATTGTTGGGACTATTTAAGATTATTTTGCATTCTTCTCTCTCAGATAGGATGGCAGTATGTTTTTTTTATCAGAAAAACTGAAATTGGATACTATAACTGAACATCAATGCAATTAGTGCGAGCCCAGACTAATCTTACAGAAAACATATTTTAGTGTTTTCTTTCCTGGGTCAAATCATAGTAAGAAAAAACAGATATAAAATAAGTCCAATTACTTGGTGAAAAAACTTATATCTTATCAAGAGTAAATTTTATTAAACTTCTCCTTTAAGGCAAGTAATAGCAACATCTTTCAAAACATGAATGTAAAAAGTTACTAAATATTTTAATACTTAGTCATTGCATCATTTGGAGAGAAAATATCATTACCCATGGGTTACAAGGGGTGATGAAGACAGTTATTGCTGTAAATAAAGCAAATAGGAGGTGGTCATATTAGTCCATACCATTAGCTTGCTTTTCAATTAAGCCCTATGGGTAATTGTTTTTGTCTCCCCACTTCTCAGGTGATGTTGTTTCCTTCTGAATAACAGTCATTTGTCCTTCTTCAGGTGTTGGCATGCTTTCATCACTTCTCTGTTGTAAACTGTACTCTGCCAATACACCTCTGTTAGTAAAGGAGCTAGTTGCATCTGGACAGCTTTAACAATCTAACCTAATTTCTTCAGCTCCTCATTAACCTAGAGTGCCAGGATCACGTTGAACCTTGTTGTTCATGTGGGCATTGATGTCCCAGGGTTAAGATGCTAGTTCTCATATGCAGAACATTCAGCTGATGGTGAGTGCAGCTCCAGGTACACCCAGGAGACAATGAGCTGGCAAGGGTTTGTTGGTGTCATCATGGGGAAAATGTTTATAGCTCTGGATTGACAGAAAGCTGCTGGATAACCTTTGCTAACAATCATTAATAGTCATCACTTTGCACAACACAAATAGAGGACAATTTATATTTCATAAAGCCAGCATATTTACCATAGTAAAAATTGACAATTGGCTGCTTCATTCCCTGACAGAGTTGTGGGAATGAGCAGAGTCACAAATGTTGCTTGGTTTGTTCATGCCAAAGTAATGAATGGTGATGAGTGGTAAAGAAGTAAGAAGTTTTGTAAATAAAAGAAAGATACGTACCAGTGCTGAGAATTTGGTGAAGGAGTACTGAACACAAGCTAAATTCTTTCCAAGACTTCCGAAGAGTTCTAAAGACTTTCCAAGACTTCTGAGTCCTCCTCTATCACTGTCAGCCAGTAAACCATACTATGTTTTCCCCACAGGTCACAAACCAGAAAAAAATATGTTCTAAGTTTTATCCAGATTGTGATATTTTAAAGCTTAGTGCTTTGTTTACTATAGGATATGCTCACTCCTGAATGAGTGTGACTGGAATTCAGCTTGGTACATTTTTAAAGGAAAAATCTTGTCCTACAAGTCCTCATTTTAAATTGGGATATTTTTCTCCACTCTTCTTCAAGAGCAACACAATTTTGATATATTGCTGAAATTGGGAAGTATAAATTCTGTTTTAGTGTTTATCAATACACTGACAAACACTGCTGAATTGTGTTTTTGCTGAAATTCCATTTGCTGTCTATGGAGAATCATTTTTGCATAATAAATAAGTTTAGAAACTGTCATTCAACTACCAAAAATGTTTAATTTGAATCTTTAAAAATGGGCCACAGCAAATGAATTTAATTAGGGCATGCTGTCCCAGAAAAACTCCTGCTTGACTTTGAAGATCTGGAACAAAAGTTGTCATTAGAAGGCAGCTGACTACAGGAGGGAAGAGACTGTATATTTTTTTTCTAAATCGCTGTTTTTTTATTTTTATTTTAAAGAGTACATAAGCATGTCAGTTGAAATTATAGCATGTTTCAGCACAATAAGAGTAATACTTTGTTAAACTTACTGATGTAAAATGGGGCAATTGTTGAGTGTGGTGCTAGCAGCATTGAATTCATAAGTATTAGTAATATCGTAATATCGTGTGTAATTTTTTAATACTTGCTCTACCGCCCTCTACCTCCCCCCCCCCCCCCCCCCCCCCCCATTTTATGTTTTCGTAGTATGTAAGTGAAGGAAAAATATCAGATTGCACAAAAGCTTTCCTGAACTGTTTTTAATCAGAGAAAGTCTTGGGGCTTCTTCAGTGTCTTAAATGTAGTTAAGGCATATACTTATCAATATGTATACGCTATCTAATGATAAATACTGGTTTGGGTTATATTCTTGTTTCAGATGACTAATGGATTACAGCGAGACTGCTGTTGGGTGTAACTCACTCGAGTTTATTAAAATCCACTACAATCTATGCAGTGGAGTGTTTTTTTACAAGATAGAAGCAACAAACCAGGCATGTCCAATTGAAGCAAAGTGCTCTTAGACCTTGTTAGATATAATCTAATACATAGCGTTTCTCTTGTTTTACCCTCTAAACCTAATTGTTTTTGAAAAATGCACATTTCATTGTGCAAATAGCTAGATGGCTAGCTGACCAATTGCCCAAGCAAATATAAGACTAAAATCCATATTAGAGCAATGAAAGGATCTTGTTAATTTATAGTCTAAGAGAATGGTTGGTCGAATGCTTACCCAGCTCCTGGTCCTAATTTACATTTATCACAGAGTGAGACTAAATTTTATTTTTCTGTATTTGTTACTGTTAAAATAGAAGCAGAAATATGTTGTGGAACATTTCAATCAGAACATAAATAATAGTGTAACATTTATTCAATTTATTGAGTTTTTATCGTTGAGAATTTATCTCAACATATACGATATAAAGTATAGTGAGCAAAGTACATGAGCCTATTTTATTTCTTAGATAGAAAAGTGTTATTTCCTAACCAGTATTTCTTGTTTAAGCATACATAGTAGAGCTGGAAATATTAGCCAAATACGGTGTAAACTTTAGAGCTGAATTTCTGTGTGTATCTGTGCAGTTTTGTTAGTATGTCCTTGCACCACATCTGTAGTCACTCTGCCATACTCCACGGGGGCAGAAGTGATCGCACATGTGTGTCTCTGAACCTTTTTTCATGTGTGAAGCAAGACTGAAGTAATATTGAGGAGTATTGAGATTTCTGCAGATGCACAGGGCATTTAATCACCTTTGGAGTTGTGGAGGATGACTGTGCCATTTTCCCTATGAGTTTCTGACAGCACAGCATATCAGAGAGATGTAGGGGTGTGTCACAGGTTGCAAAGAAACTCACATTGTTGTAATTTGGGCCTGAGTTTGCATATTCTCTACTCCTTATTATCTGTCTGCCATAATGGCCCTTTAATAGGTCACCAGTAGGAAAACTATGTATTGCCCACTCTGCCCAAATATGATTCCTGAAATGCTGAAATGTTTTCTAAAACCAGGGAATTGCATGGGCTGTTTAGTAGGGAGAAAAAAAAGACATCCGCTAGTGCTAGAAGAGGTGTCCTCAAGTCAAGGTTTCACATTCTGCATTTCAAAATTCAGAAAGCAAAGCCTTCCTCTGCAGTGGGCTAAAGCCCTGGCTGGCCCCTGGAGGAGAGAGGCAGCATCTCACCTCTTCCCATGAGCTGAAGTGGAAGGAAGGTTGGAGATGCTGACCAGTGCAGAGACCAGCAGGAGATCTGGAGAGTGGGACTTACTGCTTCTCCTGCCAGCACAGGGGCAAAGTGAGAGGCTCTTGTTCTCCAAGGAGATGAAAAGCTGAAGAGAAACTAAAGGATTAGTCTCCCTCTCTCTCTCTCAGTTGTCTCTTGATAAGGCAACAAAGCTTTGGTGGTTGTGTTGCTTGGGGGCTGGGGTGGCGAACAGCCTTTAGATTTTCTGCTTGCTCCTAAATATAGTTTTCTGCATTCATAGGCTATATCGGAGCAGTAGTATAAACTAGTGCTAGTTTTAATCTCTTTCAGCACCCTGTCAAATAGGCTTTGAGAGACTGTATATCATGTATCAAAGAGCTTTTCTCAAAAGTGATACTTCTCTTAAACATTAATGGTAAGTTGCACACTATGAGCTGGGCTTCTAAGATGAATCACAAAAGATTGGAGTAAGCCTCAGAGGGCTTTTCTACAGGAGATAGTCCAGACGTCCAAATGGGTAGATTATTTTATCCTTTTAGAACTATTAAATACTTACAGTCAGTTAAAACCATATAATTAGATTCCTGCTTATAGTCTGTTTTTCTCCATAAAAAGGTAATAATGTGTCTTGACTTTTATTTTATTGCAGTCTGGCTTATTTCATAGAATGTAGCTAAGCTTCAGTGGAAACTGAGATGGCTTAAAATGGTTTGAAGCTTACTTTTATTAAGAAGGTAGTAATATTTCACTGGAAATGCCTAATTCCGCAAGAGTGAGATCAAAGTGCAAAATGAATTATCCAGCTGTAACTTAAGATTAAACATTTATAGCTTTTACACAAAGACTGTTTCAGTGGATATTTGTAATAGAAAGACTGCTGACAGTTTGAAAATTTAAATGCATGTAGACCTTTCAAAGACCTTTCTGCAGTGGTATATAGGTACAATGGCAGCTCATACAAATCATCCCAGGTTTGAATTTTGATAGTTGTGTTTTTGCTACAGCCTTAAAGACAGTGTAAAATGCAAAAGCTGCGCAGGACCTGCCTGGCCAAAGCAGCTGGAAGTGCTTGGAGGGGCTGAGGCCATGAAGCTGCCAGCGTTGGGAGGCAGCTTCTTACTTGGGCTTATGGCACTGAGACGCAGCCACAATTTCCTGAAAGCTGGTGTGGATGACACTGTACCTGCTAGAAAATGTTCTCATGCTAAAGCTGTGTTATTATCAATTTTGCCCTACAATAACATGTATTTTATTTCTATTTACTGTTTAAATAGATTGAGTAGGAGTGTGTTAGTTATATAGCAGTTTTCTTTCAGTCTATTATGAAAAAAATTCCTGCAACTTGGATCAAAATCCAAGTTTCAGTATTTCTTGCTATATTTAATTTGATCTTAAATAGTCATATTTATTCTTTAAATAACACTTTCTGTATCCTTCATATTCCTCATGACTTCAAAATCACTTAACACTATACTCCAACTAGTGTGGCATTCAGTAAGATTTGGTCCTAATTGGGCTTCACATGTAAGGTAGCTCTTGGAGCAATCTTAGATATCTTACATTGTGGATTTACTTCATGAGGGATTCTAACCGTGACCTAAATCTTAAGATTGTTCTGTGATAAACTAATCTCTTAATTGTTACAGATGCATAAAATAGATTTTTTTCCCCATTCTATCCAACTTTTTCATAGTAGTCAGGAATTCTGACCTTTCAAAAATCTCAATGTAATATCCTTTTTAAAAGGGATGCAGTGCCGTGTTGAAGCATTTGTATATTTTCTGTCATGCACAAGACTGATGTGAGACCAATAATTTGTCAAATAGTTTGATTTTGAAACTTAAGTTTCCAAATTGTACCATGCAGTTTATAAAAGCAGAAGACTCACAATTATTTCTCTAATTGACAGGAAAGTATTGCATAGCATGACAAAGTTGATGGAAGTATTCAGATTTATTTTTTTTTGGCTATTGTAATTAAACGAAGGCATAAAAATATTCCTCCAAACTGATAATTCAGATATTCAATTCATTAGAGCCAATCTGTATTCTCAAACCTTTTTGTTCAAGGTTTTAAACCCAATAAAAACAACTTGATTGCAAAATTCATATCTCTGCTTTCATATTAAGACCTAGTGGCACTAATGATCAGTATACTGCACAAATACCGCACGCAAAGCTTGGCTGTGTTTTCCAGTGTCACAGGATGTGTCCATCTCCTGTGTTCTAGTTGCCACAGATCAAATTATCTCATGAAGTTCATGATACTGCTGTCCTGAGTTTTGGCTTTGGCATCTTCTGTTAGTGTTTTGATCTTTCATCCTGCTGAGTGCAATTGTGAAGGGCTGTTTCCATTGATCTCAATTCTGACTGCAGTAGTACTTTGTACTAGCATTACGTGCCTACAAGTTAATGTGTTGTGCTTAGATACTTGAGACAAGAGCTGGCTTCTCTTTCTCAGGGACTAATTTCATATTTAAAAAGATGTTTTCTCATGTGTTCCTAAATGTTTCGGAACAGCAAGTGTAGTTTAACATTTCTGCAGATACCTGTTCTGAGTCTGGATTGAGCTATTTGTGGAAGACACCATTATAAACAGAACTGGAATGGTTAAGGTTTCCAGAGTCCAAGGCAGAAATTTGTAACCTGTTTTGTGGTGCTGACTGATAAGTTTCTGTAACTTCAGTACAGAGATCTGGTTTATATTTTAGCACGGCTTGTTTCATGTTGCTGGCACCTGCATCAATAATATCGCCAAATAATAGTAATTATGTATATAATCAAGGTAATTTGAAATTAAGCCTTCCAAAGGAAACACTAAATACATAGAACAAGACAGGCTGTTAGCTCAATTTTTGTTTAATTTAGAGTAATGTTATCATTTTAAGTGTTGATTAAAGGTATCGGCTGTAGAGCATTACATTCAGCCCTGTTTTGTGCTCACTGGATCAATGAGTGACTTAATTATTGTATGCTGTTCAGTAGATGCCCTTTTTGGGTGTTCAGCAAGTTACCTGGTGCCAGCTGAGAAATATTGGGTTTTCATTAAGGCAAGAAGCTTTGCCTGTTTGAAGAGAGTAGTACGCTCATTAGAGTGACTAAAACCAAAATAAGCAAGCATAAATTGTTTTATGATCCTTATGCTGACAAGGGTTGTGTGTATGTATTTCTTACATTCTTATTCTATGTCTCACCATCACAAAACTCAAGTGAAGATGAAAAGCAAGTTTGTGTGCAGCTTTGTGCTAGTAATGAATTTGTGAATTGTCACCTTTGTGCAGAGTGTTTTAGTCCAATTCAGATGTTGTTTGGTTGTGTGATAAACAGACCGCCCCGATGCATATTTTGCTGCATGTAACTCAGGAATAACTTGACAAAGATTGTTTCTACTTGGCATGCTTGTTCAACAAGTCCTCAGTACTTTTTAAATTATTGTTTAGTCTGTTCAGTGGTGCTGGAGCAGTATCCATGCCTGCTCTATCCATCCATCCATGTGTGACCATGGATGTAGTTGCAGGAAGCCACTTGATCCAGGCTGGGGTAATGTGGCAGCAAGAGGCTTCATCTGGCAACACTGAACAAGGACCAAGGCACTGGTGGCTGTCACGCCACATGGATGCCACGTCATCACCTCTCAGCTGTTCCCAGCTGCAATTGTTCTGGCAACCTTCCTCAAATGTACAACAGTAGTGCCATTGATCTCAGCAGCCATGGGCTTCCTTTGGTTTCACCATGCTGGGCCGAAGCCATCTGTTCCTGGACCCAGTCCATGCTCCGGGTCCCCCTGCCCCTCGATTGGACTGTCATGGATCTACACACACAACCAATACTTTCCATTCAGAAATGTGTTTATCTGTGTTGCATTGTGTTTCCTTCCCTGAATGTCAGATAACATGGTTATGTGCATGATGTATTAAGCCATAAATAATCACAAGGAACTGCATTATGTAGCTAGATTTGGTAGTTATTCCCTTCCCTGATCAACATTATGGGAGCATGGTAGAATTTAGTTCAGTACACTGTACGTACTGAACCGGTACAATAACTCAAAAAAAAATTTGTTACTCGATTGTCATCACTTGACTGAAGAATGGTAAGAAAGTTGATTTGGAATTAAAATATATTAAAATATTTAATAAATAAATAATGTAGCTTAAAATAACGTAGCATTTTGTGTAAATGGACTGTGTACATTTGCAAAGGTAGGTAGTGTGTTTTGTGTAGTATAAAGTTTTAAGTAAAGCCTATGTTTTTTTCTTTTTTTTTTTTAAAGTAAATGATGATACTGTATACTCTTACTATTTAAAATCTGATTGTAAATGCATATGACGACTTTGTCTTCGGTAACGATTCCAGTTAATGGAGAAGTAATATAAGGATACAGTTGTGCTCTAGGGTATTTGAAAATTGCCTGGAGTTTTCTGTGTAACTCAAGGCATTTTGACAAGAGAAGTCTAGGGCTGTGCTAATTCCTGTGACAAATTCATGTCATATTTCTATATTATATTTCACAAGAGAGAATTTACTGTTTCTGCCTTTTAGATTATCTGTATGAATACAAGATTTCTATCTTATAAGATAATTAGTTGTTATCTGTAAATAAAATTTATTTTCCATTGTCTCTGAACTATTTGTGGTAACATGATGTGTGTCACTTTATGGTGTTAGAGATTACTAGTATAGGAATTAAGAATAGAAATTACAGTTAGTCATGTGAAATAAAAGAAAAAGTAGATAAAAGCCCGAAATTCTGTCCTGGCATTGAAGTTGATGTTTTCATTTGAAGTTCCATTTCACCACAAAATTATTGTACAGTCCTGTCTAAGTGCACATTGGCTAGTAGTTTTTGTTGTCTCTGATTGTAGTAAACCTCAAATAATAGTTTCTTTCAGAGTGGTTTTGGGAGCTATTTACCTCTCCTACATCTCACATTTACTTCAAGCACTATGTTCATAGCTAAAGCCCTAATTTTTAATGGAGGTAGATTCCTCTAGGGTGCAAGCCAGAGTTATGTATCTCAGTTAGCAGTGCGAATAACCTTCATGAGCCAAACTGTACATCTGGGGTTGTTCAGTCAGCTTCAGTGCACTCAGCAGGATTGCATGGATGCAGTAGAGATCAGAAATTGTTTAGTATGCTCTATTAGCATATATTCTTTCATTGAGAATAATAGTCTAATATATTATTCACTCCTTTCCTAAAATCACGAGGGTGTGTGATGAAAATTATCTTTGTTTTATTCTATTTTTAATGTGTGATGAATTGTTTTAAAGCCCTTTGTATGCCCAACAACAACAACAAAATCTCTTGCTAGGAGAATTGGTTTGAGTGAGTATGTTAATTCTGTAGCCAGAGTTAAGACTCTGTGCTCACACTAATCAGTTAATTCTTGAAAGGAGTTCCAGTAAAGTAAATAACCTAGGCTGAATATGTAAGCAATATTAGGTATGCACCATAATAGAAGCAAATTGCTGTGGGCTAAATTTGGTAAATTGGGACAATAAGCATTACTAAGCCTTCCCTAGGGAGGGAAAAAGATGACCTTTGGCCTGAATTTACATTCCAACAAAAGAGAAAATACATTCTAATTCCTTGCATTTTAAGTTGATGTTACTTTTCCAGCACTTGGTTGGAACCTCTATTGCTGGAATTAGCAGTTAAAGAAACTAAAAATTGTGGATCTATTGGAGATGGTAGCATTCTCTGACCCAAATTTTGGAGTACTAATATGGGTCTTTCAAGCTGCTTTTTTTGTTGTTGCTTTTTTTTTTTTCCCCCCTAATACTATGCTAAGACTACATAGTTTTAGATGTAAACATGTATTTTTAGATTATTTTTTTTGTGCTTTAATGTTATATACGTCTGTCCCTTTATATAATATTTCTTATGGAAGTTCCTAATCTAAGAATGTTAAGCATAGCATGACTGTTGTCACGGAATGCCTACCTGGGGCTTTATTTACTTGAAGTAGCTAAATGTTTTCTGAGACTTCATTATTTCCAGGGATATTGTATGTACCTAATTTACCACCACAGGCTTACACTTTTGTCTTCCAGATTCTCAATTAAATCAAGCATGAGCTTTGAGCTGGCTCTGCATTAAAAATGCTGATAATCCCATTGGAACAATCTATCTACCACGTTCTGGGAGCACACCTTCCTTCTCAAGTTTAGCTGCAGTCTGCCTGCCTGACAATACTGGGAAAAAATGTCCCTTTGGGGACGATTGTGTAGCTTTCCATAGGAAAAGGGCAAACTTTCAGTTTCAAATAAAATTGAGAGCGAAGATGTTCAAACAGGACCAAAATAGGCCCTTGGGAACCTTAGACACCCTCTGGGAGACATTCTGGTCAGTCTTCTGTAGAGTTTGTGGAATGTTTATTTCCAGATCAAGGCTGAAGACTTGACCTATTTAAATATGCAAGGTGAAGGTAAAAATTACATACAAGCAATATTCGCACTTGTGTGTATGTATCTGTCTAAGTATATGTTAGACGTAAGTATACAAACAGACCTGTATCTGTTAGGTGCAATGAAATATTTGGCTGGAGTTCCTGATGTTTAGCATGTTAAATAAAGAAGTAGCTTGGAAGTCCCGGTTGTGTTGCTTGTGCAAAGAAACGTACATGCTCAGTATTTTCAGCCTATCCAGTCTCTGTGGTAAAGGATTCCTCTTCAGTGAATTAGAAATCACCATTTATCTCTAGGAAAGGTTCACTGAGGTGAATGTGTAGGATATAAGACTTGACACACTCTGTGATGAGTGTATATCATGTGTCCTAATCATGCTTCAGAAGGGCTTTTGCTGTGAAGCTCAGATAACACACAATCTCTTTCTGCTGAAGGGTTGTTTTTTTGTTTGTTTTTGTTTTTTTTTTGTTTGTTTTTTTTTTTTCTTTTACCCTGGAGTGGTCAATCACAGTGACATTAGGTAGGATTTGGGCTTTATTTACACCCTGTCTTGGCTCATCTGGCTCCAGGAATTACGAGAGACAATTTTAGACATTAAAAAAATAAAAATAATTAAAAAAAATGTCCTTGCAGTGTCTTTTTGTAGCATTTTGCTTTTGCTAGAAAAAACATTCACCAATATCTCATAGCTATTTATTTGGCCTTAGCATTTATGCAGATTGCATGGTGCTGTCACAATTTTTAGTAATTTAAGCAGTCTTTTCTAGAACAATAAATCCAAATGACCCTTGATCAACAATTTTTGTAATTGTTTTCTTTTGCATATCCCACACTAGCCAGCTACCAGATGTACATCAAACTGCTGTAGCTGGTTTTTGAGCTATACATTGCATATGTTTTGTATTTTATATAAAGAGAATATAACAATATGTAAAGATTTATGACTCTTTTAAATAGGATCTTTACAAACTCTGCTAGTGTCTGGCCTAAATGTTCACTTGGATTTGTCAATTTATGTAGCAAGTTTGTATTTGAGAGCTGGATAGAAATGACCGTATATCCTGAAGAATTCTGAAATTCTGATAAACAGCCCAGACATTTTGTATATGTTTATTAAAATTGTGACATAAACAGAAATGCCTGCCTAGAGCAACATACCAGTTGCAATTAGCTCTTTTGATGGATCTGATTTATTTATTTCACACCCACCTCTTCCTCTTTCTTCAGCCAGTTTGGGTGGAAGTTGGAGGGAAAGTACAACCTGTACTGCCAGCCTTTCCTCACTTACGTCTTCAGGCCATCATCACTCTGATCAAACTCCATTCAGTGCTACCTAGAACAAGCCTCCGCTGCATGAATTTCCAAGTAACAAGTTTCCAGTACAGTGAAGCACACATAAAGACTGTTTAAGTGAGGATTAATTAATGTTCTTCAATCCTCAGAGTTTTTGAGCAATGTCAATCAACAAAACAGGCATCGCAATATGCAAAACTTCAAATAAAAAATCACAGCACGTAGAAGTATGGGAACAATAAAGCCAGTTTAGTAAAAGTGGTAAAAGCATTGTATATGTTGTTTGACTATATATTTAAAATTTTTGTTTGTTTTTTGGAAGTGATGCATGCAGTAGCAGTTAAGGCTGTGTTTAGGTTTTCTTTTGGGGTGGCATGGGGAGAAGAGTTATGGAAAAGGAAGAGCTAATTGTTCTACTTTTTAAATGATGCATCTGTGCCACTACAAAACATGAGAAAGTCTGCAGTATGTGGAAACTCAAAGTAATGGTTTCTGCTATTTCTTATGCTTTCTTGAAAATAAAGAGTCAAATAAGGTTTTGATGAAGATAATTTCTCTGTCTAGCACTGTTCTAGACCAGACTTCAGTACTTCGTATTTTAAACACAAACGCATTTAATTGGAACTGCACATGATCATAAATTTGTCTTCATGTTGGTTCATTCTTTTCTGTCTTTTCAGTACTACTTCCCTTTTGTGCTTCAGACATCTTCAGTGTTCCTCTAGCTCCTGCCAGATTTCTGAGCTCTTAGAGCTCCTGGCCATTCTTAAGTCACTCAAATGTCATTCTGTATCCTATATATATGTACTTTTTCCAGTAATAGCCCTTGGTCTTTCTCAGTTTATTTGTGTTTAATATTGATTTTACACAGGAAGCCTCCTATAGGATGTTTAAGTTAACTTAGTGGATGTAGACATTGCCCTGCCCACTGAGGTCTGCCCAGTTTTCTTTCTATCTGCATCTCTGTTTATACTTCCTATCACGTATTCTTTTTAGCCCTGTGGCATTTACTTAGTTATTTTTATTTTAATGTTTTTCATATGCATTTTTCCTTTGTAGATAAGTGATCATGTCCCACTTTCATAGAAAACAATAAGCCTTGTATATCAGAAGTCAGTCTTTCTTAGTAAATGCTAACAGCCTAAAACGTGATAAAATGTTTTTCTTCCTCAGTGTTTTCAGGCTTAATGCTCTTTTGCATCTAAATGTTCAGAATCATTGGTATTCATGGTTATCAAGTTCAGCTGGCTAGTTTAAGACCATTTTTTTGTCAGCTTACAAGGGTATATTTGGCTTGTCTTTACTAATCTTAAGTCCTGTTTCTCTTCAAGTGTCCATACATCATCATCTGTATCGTATGTTCATGTTTTCTGGTGTTAGCGAAGTTATCTGCATATCAAAAAAGTTGCTGCAGGCTCATCCTAAAAACTCCCTAGCAGTCATACTGCTTTCCTAGAACCACTGTGTAATGCTGTAGGGATCCATGTGGGGGGAACTATGTATCTCCATGCAGTAATCATTTATTAAGATGAATAGGGGCAAAGATGTCACTCAATATTACTGCTCTGACATTTTGAATCAGAAACACTCCAATGTATCACTATAATAATTGTATAAAGGGTTCCAGACTCTTAGTAATTCAGAGACCATCTCATACTATGCAATGATTACATTTATTCTTTAAATCTGCTAGGTACTGGGATCCTGTGATCTTTTGTCTTTTTCATTCTCTCTCTCTCTCTCTCTCTTTCTCTCAAAAAAAAAAAAAAAAGCATAACTGTGTTGTAACCTCTGTCTTAAACATTGTGAATATTTTTAAGTCAGTACCTCCTCAATTTTCAGCCTCTGCATTGGACTAACTGTTGAGTTTGGAAAACTGCAAGAAAGGTAAGAAAGAAGGTTCCAGCAAAATATACGGGTTGCAGACAACAACAAAAAAGCTTTAAGCAGGTGAAAAATGGACCTGTGAGTTAGGCTCCCTTCACTGTTACGATGCTTCTTGCCAAAATGTAACAGGCTTAAACTTATCGAGTTAGCCACAGCACAATAACTCTTCTTGTTTAACTTTGCTATAGTAGAGTGGATTGCCAGGCAGGCTTGCAGGAGCTCAGCACCAGCTCTTGGGTAGTGGATGTCGATGATCCTTTCCTGAGTCGCACTTTGTCTGATGGAATGATGCATCCGAGTCATCAAGATATTTGGGTAAAAAAACATGTTTAGTTAAAAACCTAGGTTTATAATAAAAGAGCAAAGTTACAGAGATATATTTTAAATTAGAAGCTGTTTTAATACCATACTTTAGTAGCATACTTAGTGGATCTCCTTATCAGCTCCAATGTCTTATATAGCTTTTGAGTTTGGTCAGTGTGACCTGAAATCTTTTGAGCACTGCACTTTTCTGTTTGCATCTCTAAAGGAAATATCTAGAGCAGGCTGTTTGAGAACATTATTTTCTCTTACCAGGGATGACATGGCTTGATCCTAGCTTTCTTTTTGGATGATCCTTGTTCCCAGAGATGATACTGTTGGATATCATATAGTAATATCCTTCCTCATCTTTCCCAAGTTTCTTAAAAATATTTGTAATGTCTTATCTTGATTTGATTACATTTTTGGCTCTAGTCTTTAGGGTACTTTCCTCTGCCTGCAGCGTTCTTAAGGCAGAATGTCTTCACAAAATGTGTTTGTAAATATTGTGTTACTTCTGTCAAGGTTTACAATGTTTGTTACTATCTTTCATAAGGAGAGAGATGTTTTCACTGTCTATGGTGTAGGTGTGCGGGGCTGAGTTAGGCACTGTAAGCTCCAGTTACAGCCAGAGAGGACAAAAAAGCACTTCAGGATGTGTTTTGTTTATTCTGGATGTCTACCGGGAGATTGATTTACTTTACTTCATCCTTAAGCTGCATTGCCTAGGAGACTAGTTGAAACATCTACCACATAATGTCTGTTTTTAGATTTTGTGTATGAGAAGAGATTAATCTGAAGATAGATTCAGTGCAGTGTGCAGCCTTCACGAGACAGCTTTTAGATTTAGGGTGGCCCACTGCAAAAGTGCTTGTTTTAGATTAGGTTTGACATTATCCTAGGAAATAGTGAAGTATATAAGCAAAGAACAAAAAATACTTTGACTGTGGAAAAGTACTAAGAAATGTACTTCCTAAGATGCTGGAATACGAATTTTCTGAGAAAAATGCATGGGTGAGAAGATTAATTTCAGTGTGTTTGTGTTCAGGGGAAGGGATGTCTCTTCACAGAAGCTTGACATTTAAACCTGGTCTGCCAGAGAACCAGGCATGAATATGAAATCCAAACATCAGTTCTGTGCTTGTGTGAATTTGTTTCTCTATATTGTGAATATTCACAGCTGCAAACTTTGTAATCATATTTACTGTGGCAGTAAAGTTCGCTTTTTATTAATTTTACTCTAAAAAAAGAGCCAGGCAAACCCAAGAAATCACTGGAATGCCTACCAAATTATAACTGTCTAAACCAGAAATCAAATAAACTAACCCAGGTGGAAGCACTTTCTGGAATTAATGCTACATCTTTTTGCTGATCTTCATTGGATTTGCACAATTATGAATGATATATACCTGACAGTCTGATTCATAAACTTGCATGAGCTTATGGTATCTGGGTAAAATTATATTTTTCATTTTTGATCAATGTTTTCTTTTCAATAAGTATTACTGTGGGGAAACAGTGATTACTACTCATTTCTCCTGGGTGATTTACAGACCTTATTTGGACAAAAATGGCATAAATTGAAATCTTCCTTTAGGCATCTCAGTGAGCAGTGTTTTTAATTTTTCATCTTCCTGGAACTGCAATGTAACTTCCTAAAGAACAGGTGTCCCACTGACAGTAACGGCAACACAACAGCTAAAACTGAGGCCAACAGCTTGGCCAAATTATAATGCTACCCACAGTGTCTTGCTCACTCACTAGTAATTCCCAGATCTTGAATATCTATGAATAGTTTGTTTTAGGTAATAAGAAATACTAATCTCTAAATGAAACTCTGAGATGCGAATAGAATGTGCTGAATAAATATCAAATATTATTCATTAAAATGCAAATGTAGATAGGCACTTTAGAGACAGTTTAAGTGGTTAAAATAAATGAAATAAAAGAACACCAGTAATTAGACATTTATAACTTACATAATAATGTATTACCACGATTACTGGACACACACATTATAAAGCTCTGTGTTTGCCCTTCAGCTTTATGCTGTAGCCTCACAACAATTTTTATGTCCAGCGAATATTTAAAATATTCAGGCACCACAGCTTGTACTTAAATTTTATTGGATTTGTTTTAAAGATAACTTTTTCAATGGCAGTAAATTTTAGCTGTATGACTTGAATTAATTTTAATGAATTCTGTAGTTAAATCCCTGTACATTGTTTAAAAAGCCTACTCCCAGTTTCCAGAGCATAATGGATTGGAATATTTTAGTTTACCACTTAATGAGCATATGTTTTCCAGGTTTACATAGGTTTTATACTTTCACTTCTGCATAGAAAAACCGTTAAACCCTATACACACAGATGTCAATCAAAGAACAAGAAAAGTGACAATGATTTTTTTTTTTTGTGCATGATATGGAGGGCTCATTGAAGTACATGCTCATCTTAGGGGTGATTTGCAGCAACTTGTTTTGGTTTTAAAGTGCTATCAGGACCAAACATGAATTGAACAGCAAAGACTACCAGGACTTCCGTGAAATGGCCACAATTGTAATGTGTTATTAACTTTTAAATGTCATTTGAGGTTAAAATTTGCAGCAGTCTACCGTAGGTCTATGATAACAAAGAGAGAGCGCTCTTGTTATGATCACAGTATTGTTAGGAGAATGCTTCATTAAGCTGTATTTGTGTGTATGCATGTACTTAGCTAATTAATGCTCAGTTCAGCCACATGTCAACATTTAACCCTTCATTATCTATTTAGTTAGATATTAAAATATCAAGTAACATAAAAATAATTGTAGGTCACGTTAATCTGTTCAATCACTTGAATCTACAAGGAAATGAGATCCAAATATAAATTATGTTATGGTGCCCCATTTACTATTTTTACTATTGCACGATTTAAAACAAATTTGTTTTAGCTATTATTGAGAACACAACATTTTATATTTGAAAACTAATTTTTAGTGAGTTCAAGTGACTGTTTTACATGGTCTGTAGAAGAGCTTGTTTTGATCTTTTCTCCTTGTGGAATATTATTTTGAAATTTAATCATGTAAGATCCTTTTATAAGTAGTTTGAAATAAAATCTAGTAGAAATGAATTGCTTTTTATACATTTAGTCATATGATAGCAACAAAATGGGAGATTATTTTAATATCATTAAAATAAATTAACATATAGTTGGCACATATAAATTATGGTCAAAGTTCTTGATGCATTCCAAATTATGTTCAAATCACAAAGCAATGAGTGTTATTTTATGGAGGAAAATCTCCAATATCTTTTTATTTTATTTCATTTTATTTTTATTTTGTTTTGTTTTGTTTTGTTTTATTTTTCCATTTGTGTCAATCCCTGTAGTAAAATGTGAAAGAATCATTAGTTAAAGTCCCACAGGAGTGTTTTTGCTCTTTCCTGGAGCCATTGGCATCAAAATTGGATACAAAGCAGACTAGATAGTCACCTGGAATTGTAATGATGTGAGGACATGAAAAGGTATTGAAATATTTCATATCTTCATTCTGTGTAAGTATAGCAAACACAGAGAAAAAGGAAAGTTTCATTAAAATGCTCTCAGTAAATGCTGAGGCAGATGATTGCCTTTTTCACTTATCTTTGTTGGCCCTTCAAGTAATTGGGATGGTGATGTTAGTAAATTTTCACACTGGTGTCCCTCAGTGTTTGCCCTTCTGCCTGTTCCAAATAATAATAAAAGGTAGCAGATCTCATTTTCATATGGGAAAGTACTTTATTCATTTTCTTTAAACAAATAGGCAAAGGGTACAGTGTGCTGTAACTGATAGAAATGGAAATTCTTTATGGAGTGGCAAGAGTGAAATAATATCAGTATGTAGGCTAGAAATAGAATCTCCCTACTGTGCAAAGAACACAGAACATGCACAGACAAAATCTCATTTCTTTCAAGTTTGCTTCCACTAGCATTGTATCAGGACCTCGCAGGTCTTGTAGCATGGTGTTCACCTTAATATTACCTTTTACTCATTCACCTAACTTCCTACCCTTCTGCCCTGCTCCCTGTCATTTTATCTCTGTTAAGATGAACAGTTATCTCTACAAAGAATATTTGGTAATGGTTTAAAAACTTTAGACTATTTTTCATTTCAGCATCACTTAAAGATGCTTAGATATGGTATCAGTAATGTTTGTACAAAAGCCTACTTGGGTCCAAGAAGCCACAGATTGTATAAATAAATCTGAAGAAATCCTTCCAATGCCATTATTCATTATTATTAATGAACACGTTTCTAATACTGTTATGCCCAAAAGAGGAAAAGGAAAAAATGTATTATCAAAAATGTGTGCGCACATCTGGTCACATGTATGTTAGAAAACTACAATTTCTGTCAAGAGGGCCTAGATGTCTGTAAATAAATTACCTGATCCAGTATGTTACTGAACAGAAGGTGAAAATTCTAGATATTATAATCTAAGTCTATTTAAGGGATCTACACGGAAAATATAGAATATAAAAATGCACCATTCACAGTATTATTGGTACAAGTGTTGTGATTTAATGAAGTAACGTAATGACTACACTGGTCAGGGAATCATCTGTAGTCAAAGTACCTTTGTTAAACATTGGTTTTATCTCATGATCTTCTGTGCATTAGAATAGGAAACTGAGATACTTATATTATTCTAATATTCAGGTTTCTGTTTGCAACTTGAGGGATTTGTGATCTTGGCAATTAATTTCAGGTGTCTGTATGTTTGCTTCTGCAATCTGTTGCAGATTCTTTTGTAAATGGCACCAAATGTCAGCCTTTTACTGAATATGTGTTTCTTCTGAATTCTATTTGTGACACCACTGTTTATTAGTGGAAGATTCAGAACTACATTATCTTTTTGAAAATTTAAAGTTTAGTTATTGGGTGAGTGGTTGGGAAGAACATCTACATCAACTGTTGGGTGCATTAAGTCTTTGGAGTTACGTAAGACATGAGGGTTACATTTATGAGTCACAGGAATGTGAGTCTTTCTGCTTTTGTAAGGGATAATTTTCTTTAAATAATACTCTCGTGAGTCTTGATAGAATTTATTAACCTTATGGCTAAAGTCTAAACCATTTCTGCTTTGACCTTAGGAGGGGACTGAGTCTGAAGGAGGGGAGTCTGAATTTTTAGTTGTTGATATTTATTTCACACTTATCAAATAAATAAAGCCATAAACAGTTACTGAATAATGTGAACTGTTACTGAATCCTTAGACGTAAACTCACTAATTTTGAAATGTCAAGAATAGGCAATCCATCCTCTAGTGAAAACTGTTTTATATGGTAAGGGCTTGTGGGCATTTTATTATAATGTGGGTGAGAGGAGGACGTTGTCAATTTGGTGGAAAAATCATTTGCAATATTTAAGTGACCTTTATCTAAAAATATCAGTAAGACTACTCTGAGGTTAATTTCCATTAAGATAAAACGCACATTTCCTGTGTGATTTATTGTCATTCAATGGGTAAGTATAATGAACCAGATGAACAAATGGTTCTTCAATAGTTTAAAGAAAGAAAAAAAAAAAGAATTATGAGGATGCAAAGGAAAGGACAGTTGCATCTTGTTACTGCAGTTCTTTTACAGAAGTCAGAATAAAATGACAGTGTTAAATCTTATATGTGGAGAGGATTGATTTGTATAGTAAGATCTAGATTATGTTAAAACTTAATAACAAAAAGTTTTGACTAAACGTAAGTTTTCTGACACAGATTTTTTTTATTTTTATTTTTTTAACAGCACAAAGTAAAATAGAAGATCTCAAATTAGATTAGGTATAATCCTAACCCTGGAGGCGAAAGCTTGCGTTTTCGTAATATAGCAAAGATGGGTGCAACTAAGGAAAAAGTTGTCCTCATCATCGTCCATCTTTTTAACTTTGACTTTTTCTGCTCTTCTGTGTTCAGAGAGAAAGAGAGAAGAGAGAGGTTACATGAGCAATAAAGCTGAGGGTGTTCCTAAGCTCTGGCAAAAGAAATGCAACTAGTTCTCACCAGTAACATAGAGCAAATGGAGTAGAAGAGAAATACTAATAGTTACGATCTTTTTCTTTCTCTCTCTCTCTCTTTTTTTTTTTTTTCTGTTTAGCTGGGATATTTCTGGTAGCCAAAGGAACTTGGAATTGTCATTGTTTGAATACAGAATCATTCAGTCTGTATTGTTCATTACTCGGTGGCAATGCGCCATACTTAGTATATTAAATTTATATCAATTGGTTGCCTGGCCCTGTTCATTTGTCTGCAGGTTGGACTTTTTCTTTATTTTAATAAGCCTCTGTAAAATTTAATCTTAATCATTTGGTGTAGTAATCGCTGACAGGTAACAGACTGTTTAACTTTTCTATTTGCTAACATAGCTTCAGACTGAAAATAAAAATCTCTTTCAATGCATCTGGAAACATATGGGCAAGGCTAAGTCATGATTCAGAGAAATGTCCTCTTAAATTAGAACTTTGAGATGGATATAAGTAATGTGATCAGATGGCATAAATGGAATAAAGGGAGGAAAAAAGTTCAAAACAGATGCCCGGCAGCAGTCTTTCACACACGCAAAAAATGTGTGGAATGACCTTCCAGACATGATAAAGCTATGCAGAATTGAACATTGGGCTATTCAGGGAAATTAGAAAGCATCCAGGGTCATGTGTGGCAAAGTAAGCTTGGAAATGCAGGGAGAGCCATTAAAATAAACTTATTGTTATCTGTTCTTGTATATATTAATACTGAATTTACTATCTGCTGTATGTAGTTTAGATCATCACAACACACCATCCCTCTCCTTAGTGAATCATCAGAGGAACCTCTATGGGCAATTTGTTTAATTTTTACCTTTTGACCTTTTATCTGCTTATTTACAGCTTTCTTCTAAATTCACTGCAAAGAGGTTGCCTGTCCAAATGTTTTGGCTATAGTGGAATCATGTCATTTGTGAGGTTCCTTGGCAGCAGAGAATGAATCCTGTGGCAGAAAGGTATGTTTAGCTTCTTTTATTTACAAATTTTTAGACCTGGAGGAATTCCATGTAGGATACTAGATGGTCTCTCTCGTAACAAGTTTTGGATACTTCCTACAGAAAATTTAAAAGTTTTTTTTTTTTTAAATCAGTAGCAGTTATTTTTTCTTAACACAATTTACAAATAGAGTTACAGTATTCTACATAAGGTAGCCTTACAGGTATACTAAGAAAGCTGACAGGATTCTGAAGAGGATAACAGTAAACTGCAGTTTGTCTAAATTTTGTCTAAATTTAGACAAAAATGTCTAAAAATGTCAAAAAAAAGTCTTAAGTTTGTCTAAATGTTGAGAGTTTTAGGTTTCTATTTTTGTTCCAGTTATAAATATGTCTGAGTAAAGAAGACTGTTCCCTAGACAATAATAGCTAACTGGCTGTTGTGCATTTAGGTTGTCTCAAGTCAAAAATTGATTGTGAGTCTGCATAGTTCGTCATAAGTGAATCTGTCTCAGAGAAATTTAGCTTTGACTAAAAAAGTAATCATGGCAGCAGAAGAATGTTGTTCTTTCCTTTAGCAACTTACGTGTATATGTAGTTTGAGCATAAATCATACAATGACCAAGGTTGGAAAGATTCATTTCTGATCAGGAGATGAAAAATTCCTTTCTCTAAAATAGCACGATTTTTTGCCACTTTATGGTCTTT
This sequence comes from Anser cygnoides, assembly GCF_040182565.1. NCBI lineage: Eukaryota > Metazoa > Chordata > Aves > Anseriformes > Anatidae > Anser > Anser cygnoides. Next base: position 29,528,747 of record NC_089874.1, on the reverse strand, counting down.
CAGGGCAAAGCCAAGAGTTTTTTTGTGGAGCCAGTGTTTTAACAGAGTCAGTAGTCTTCCTAAGGTAACCCTTTTTAATGACTGATGTTTCAGTAAGCAAAAACCAGTTCAAGTCACTTTTATGCGCTCAGTTTAATTTATTTTGTTTTCCACCGTACATGACAGATCCAGCCTCACGATAACTTGGACACTTTATTTTCATAATCAGAGGGTTATAAGCAGTTAAAATTATTCCAAGTTTATTGGGTTTCATATAAGAATTATTGGACAAAATCCTATGAAAATTATAAAAATGATGGCACAAAAAGTCCCTTGGAAGGCAGATATGGCAGAATTGTCTGCAAACTACTAAAAAAAATCCTATCAAACATCCTTAAAACTGTTATTATGCAAGTGTAAAAAACATGCAATGCATATGATAGTGTAGTTGTTGCGTTATTGACAGTTGGTTTTCCTAACAGACAGATGTGTTATCATTCAAAATTTATACCAGTAAAACCTGTAAATTATTCCAAGCACTAAGATATTTGTTTATTTTCCTACATAAATCAGTCCTTCTCTATACTGTTATGAATATTCTAAAACCTCTTTTTTTTCCATTATTATTTTTTATTTTGTAAATAAGCAATAAAAACTCCAAATAAAATGTTAATGATAATGACGGCATGTGAGCAATGGAAAATGAAATGAAGCCAGAATGTTCAAGTATCATGAGAAAAGGGAGGGAGTGGTAGTCTTTTTGATTGCTATATTGTATAAAAATAATTGGTTCATTATCATAATTACACATTCTTGTTCACGATAGCAAGGTCGAACTAAATAATAGTAACTGTAGAGGGATGTCAGTTTACAGATTCTGGCAGGTATTAATTGAGGAAATGAGAGTTTGGTGGTGCTGAAAAGAGACAGGTGAACAGCAAACCCAGAGGACCTTCCATGTATTTCATATTCTTTACCATCTGTGATGAGACTTCCTAATTCAGCCATGGACTGGTAAAGGACACAAGGTTGTGTCTACTTCTGCTTTTCCATTTCACTTCAAGATAATAGTACAGTGGAGCACATATATTTTAATTTAATATTAAAAGTTTAGCTTTTTTAACAGAAACATTATTCTCTGAGATCAAGCTCATGTGAGTGTTTACATTTTGAAATACTGAACTCTGCATTGTGTATTCTAACAAGCATTCTAGTAAATTTTCCTTAATGTCATTAGTGATTTAAGCAAAAGAGTTATGGCTGTTTCTCCCCTTTATTCCAGAAATCTTTAATGCTAAGAGCAATAATTTATTTTGACCTGTTGAGTAGTAAAAAATAAATATTTAAAAAGGTTTAACTTCCTCACAGTAGGACAGGAGAGTACAAAATGAGCTTATCATTGCTATTGCTACTAAACCTGATGCTTAACCTGACAGGAGTAATTAATGTTCAAAGATATTTTGATTATTCCATACTAATAGAGAAAATAAAGTGATAAATGTGTTGAAAGAACTATGTTGAATTAGAAGTGTTGCTATATTACACAGTCTCTGGTAGTGTAACAGCGTATGAAGTATAAAGCCAAAATTTTACCAGATATGAGAATGGTTTGTTTGGTTTCTGTTGCTGTTAGTTAGAAAATATTTCCTCCTAAGTTCTCCAACTATTCATTTTGCTTTATCTAATTAAAATGTACACATGCTAGGTAAATTTCTTGGATATAGGTATGAAATGTAACAGTAAGGTTACAAATCTGAGCATTCGGAGTGTGTGTCAAATCACAAAAGCAATGAATTTTTCTTCAGTATAATCAGCTGAACTGTTTCATCTAAAGCTTCATATTTATGTCAGCTTGATGGACATATGGAACTTGAAAACATCATCTGAACATTTGGCAAGTGTAAATGCAAATTTAAAAAATCTCAGAATGGAAACCAGTTTTGGCTAACAAGATGAAGTTCTAGATTATTTACTGATTCTCTGTCTTCTACTAATACCTCAGAGTGAAGACAGTGCAGTGAGAGAGGGCTGGTGTAGCGTGCCATGGGTATCTTGCACCACTTCCAAACTGACCTACAGTCTTATCCCTGAAAAGATGAAGCAGTGTTTACTGAAGGTGACCTTGTTTTGATAAAGTAAATTGGACCTGTTTTACAGTGATTGTAGCACATACAGTTTTCCTGTAATATAAAAAATTCAATTTTTTCCCTTGTGTTGCAGAGCGCAATGTCTTGAATAGAGTATGAACAGTACCACATTTATTAAAATGTTCAAATGTGGTTATATTAAATATTTGGTCTTTGACACTGAATTTTTATTGTCGTTTTTATCTTCTCTGGGTAGTGGTGTGTAAGTCGAAGGAAAAGAAATATTTTTTCAGACCACCCATACAAAAGTTTAAAAATGACTGACATAATAGCTGGGTATTTCTGTTAATACAGAATGTGTCAGTGCTTAGTTAAAATTTTGTCACTTAAACAGATTACATTGTGAATTGTCAAAAATAAAGTATTTGGGTTCCAGTTAGTAATTAACCCCTACCACCTCCTCCCCCATCTCCCATCTTTGGGCAGGAGAGGTTTTCTAGAGGGGCGGCCTGCTCTGTCTTTTGTCCTCTTTAACTGCATTTAATGAAATGTCCTGTTATGTACATGTGTGTGTGTGTATGTGTGTGTGGGTGTGTGTGTGTAGCCACTGCAGTGGTTTTGGCTCGATTTTTCAGTTCAGGAAGATGGCATTACAGAATTACACGTACACAGCTGCCATAGCTATCTGGGTTAGTTTTACTTAAAGTTTGTAGGAGTTCTGGGAAAGGAGAGGAGAGGAAATGGGATTTGGGGGATTTGTTGTTGAATTACTTTATTTTGCTTTTTCCCAGTTTGCCTTATTTATTCCCTGTGAGCCTATGGCAGTTGGTGTTGCCCTTGCCCAGAATGGAGTGGCATGACTTTTGGCAACTGGCTACATCAATTTTCACTTCAGATCTCTATTTGTTACATGCCAAGCAGCTAACACTGCTCTCCAGGTTCTCAGTGAAGAAGAGTATCTGTTAATCAGTGTAATCTGTTACTGGCCTTCTCCCATCGGTCCTGTGCCTTCGCCCAGCTGGCTTTTACTACTGCTTTACTCCTGCCTGTCAGGCTTCTGGACCTGCAAGCCAGCACCGTGGAAACTGGGAGCCCTCCCAGCTTCCTACACATCGTATTATTTTTCACTAGCTGGGAGGAAGAATTATATAGTGATACAGTGACATCTCGATGAGATGCATTTAATGGATGGCCAAGCTGTCAAATATTTGAAAGAGATGTAGGAGGAATGTTCCTTGCCAGTCTGAATAAGTATCAGAAAATTGGGATTGGCAGTAAGTGTTGGGTTTCTGAGCTTCTCGGGGTGGCAGCTGCTGGCCTTCAAGAGCTGTACAACCTGAAATTAAATTGTGGTATGGCTGTGCTCGTAAAAATGTCAATATTTGCCCGTTGTGTTGGTGACAAATTTTAGTTCTTCTTGCAAAATGTTCCCTAGTTAACCACTGGCACGTGTCTGTTTATGGGAATGAAATGTTTAATTTTTAGAAAGAAAGGAAGAAATATTTCTCCACCAGCTGGGAGGAATTGACAGCTGTGTCCAAACTCTTTGATATTGCTAATTCAGTTATTGAAATAAAATGACAAGTCAGATTAAGACTTAAAAAAGCTGTGTGATAATTTCATTTTCTTTTTATTAGTGTGACATGTCTGTGTGTAATGAGCTCCACTTAATCTTTACTCCGTGTGTATTTTCTTGGGGGGAGGGAATACACTGAGCTGAGTCACATTTCCTTCGTCCTCAAAATCCTTCACAAGCAATGCAATTAAACAGCTCGGGAAAAGGGGGATGGTAGTAAAAGTTGTTTTAGGAAGCTGTTCCAAAAGCTTCAAAGGATGTTTCTTAGGCATTTAGTGTGGTGACATAAAAAGGTCACACAGAAAACTCAAAGTATTATTAAATGTGTACAGATATTGTGATATGTATGCTAATCATATGCCACTCTTTAAACACGTAAGAACTTTCCCTGTATACATGGCCTACTTTGAGTAGGAGGGGAACTTTTAGGGTAAGTCCTGTAAAATGGTAGCTAATACCTGAAATTTGGCACCAAAACCTATACAGCCCATTAGTCCAAGCTGCAATATGCTTCTGATGCTTCTAAAAGAGCGATTTTTCTGTTTTATAATAATTGGCTTAGCTTAGCTCCACAGTTAGAGATGGTTCAAAAAGATCTCAATGGGAATGATTTTCACTAAAAGGAGAAAGGTCTTAATGAGGCTGACAGAAAGCCTGGAATAGGGTTGTTACTGTCAGATACCAGAAGGAATTATAACGAGATATTCCCAGATAATTTATTTATAAATAGGACATTATTATTACTGTTATAAAAATAGGACTTTGGGAACAAGGAAAATCAAAATTGTTCTCCTTTCGCTTTCTTCATCTGTACATTTAAGATTTCAGTTTTTTGATACATGACAGCCTGCTCCGCAGGGACAGAAGCTTCCACACAGCTGGTGCTAGTGGTGCAGCAACCAGCAATTTGGAATTGCCTTTTCAGTGAGGATGGCTAATGGTGAATAAATTGGTGCTTCTCATTACTCTGTTTCTTACTCTTTATTGTATGCATGTTACTTAGAGAGCATGGTCTCATGCTGACATAATAGGTGGCTGAACTATTTTTCCTGTTTTATGATGGATATATTGTAAAGTATCAAGGCTGCTGAAAAATAAAGCAAGTCAGAAGTTGTTTCTAAGAATGTGTTACATTCTCACAGACTTTTTAATTAATTAGTTGAAATATTTATTTTAACTGGATTAGTTAATGTAAAGCATGGTAAAGTAAATTCATAACTTCTTTCCTAAGTCAAAAGTTTAGATCAAGAATGACTTCTGATTTGCAGCACTTTCTATGTTTTGAATAATATTTTCCATTACAAAGTGACTCCTCAGAAATAAAGTAAAATGAGAAAAGCTTAAAGGCAAGTTATGCCGTTAGTGAGTGATGATACTTCTTCCTGGCAGTTCAGTCAGCTTTAATAATACACGGTTTATGTGATTTATTACCTTACAATGCTGAAATAATATCTACTAATACAAATGTTTCCATTAAAAAGGAAGTGAACTTATTAAATGGAAAAGACAATGTTTTATTAATTTTTCTTCCTGGTTTTATGTATTTTTGCCCTGCAGCTCTAGCGCAGCTGCTATAAGTGCAAATGCAAATACTAATGTGCTTAATAGGATAATTAAAGACAGTGAATAAAAGTTATGTAATGAATACTTGCTAAATGTAAAACATATTCAAGCCATTCCAAAACTGTGGAATTATCTCCTAAGGATGGAAAGATATCGCATACCACTTCTCAAATGGTTCTTTTCTAAAACTGAATGGGGAAAGAATGGCCCTTCCTTAATTCTACATATTATTGATTCTTTCTGTTCATTTTACATGCATAAGAGAATTTAATATTTTCCCCCATTATTAAACCATCTTCCCTATATATTTAAAAAACAATGTACTGAAATCCTGTCTGGCAGCTGCATTATCAGGAAGACCATTATACAGATGCAGCTTTCAGAAAAGTTGCTTTGTCTTCAGATTATGTACATCTCTGTACAGCTTTGTGCAGAGTATATCTGAATGTAGCTGAGCGCAGAAGCCAAGGACATAGTGCATTGATGGTATTGTTTAGGGGGAAAACTCAAAACTGCATGTTTAAAATACCCAGAAATCTGAGACTAGTTAATTAAAAAATTTACTTTCCAGAACTGCAAGCTTTTGAAACTGGACATTATTGTTCTTTTTTAAAACTAATGTGCAATGCTCTAGGACAGCTTCTCAGAATTTTCCAAAGGTATAATATTTGGGCTGCTTTCTAGAATTGTTTTCATTTAGTAACAAAGTACAAAATTCAAGTGTAATAGTATTATAACCATAGTGATAAGGCTATAAATGCTGATAAAGAATTCCATATATATTTGACAGATGATTTCCTACATTTTAAAGAATGGAGCATAAGTGGGTTTTGCTATTGAGAGAAATGTCTATGAGAGCACAATTTCATGCATGTTTCAAGTGAATTAAATAAAAGTTTGGAAATACTGTACAGAATTTTAAACATAGTTTAAACACTATGTAATCTTATTTTAGTAGATTGTGGTGCTGAAAGTTTTGGAAGGTGTGCCCTGAGGGTATATGACACTTTATCTTACCACATTGTTTTAGGTACGATTTGGCAGTTGCAGTCCTGAACTACCAATGCTGGTATGCACAGTCTTTCTCCTCCTCCGAATTCTCAATCCTATCTTTTTTTTTTTTTTTGTCTTTCTTTCCTTTATTATTATTATTTTATTTTAAGTTTTTCTTTTCCAATTCTTTACATAACAGTGTTTTATAACAATTTATTTCCCCTCGTTGCCATCATGTGCCCTTTTGGAGGCAGTGTTGGGAACATGGAGGCAGCTGCTCCAGGTGCACCTTGTAGTGAGAGCAGCAATTGCCAGGAATGTCTATGCTTGGCTGTGGTAGCAATGCTGCTCATGCTGGCAGGATGGCACCTGCCTAATTAATCTGACAGACAGGGTAACGCATGATTGGTGTAAAGAAATCTTTGATCAGTGCTCTCCAATTACTCTCTCTGCTGGGAGTTGTGTGACTTGTGATTTTTAAACCTTTATTGTATTTCTGAACATTCTTTTCTTATTTTGAGTAGGTCAAGAGGTGTCTCTCTGGTGCTAGACACTCTCTACTTGCTTAACTTCATGCTGTTCTAGCTTGAAAGAATGTCAGTGTAGTCCTTTTTTAGTGAATTTGTCAGTTGTTTATTTTATTTTTCTCTTTTCCAGAGCTAATGTCTTGTTAGTTCACTACTCCAAAAATGTAATATCCAGGCAAAATAACCCCAAAATCATCACCCAAAGAGTCACACCAAGTGATGTTTTTGATTGTGGAATAGATAGATTGAATTAATTAAAACTGAAAGAATAATAACCAATTAACATACAGTCTTTCAATGGAAATTATTAAATAATATCAAGCACAAGCATTACTCCCATAAACTGTATGTTTAAGGCTAATTTTTTAATTGCAAAGCATTCTAAACACATTAAAGAAACATTCCAAAAGCCATCTTTTTATTTTTATGGAACCCTCAGTCATTTTATTTTGTCATTCAATAAGAAAAGTAGGCATTTTGGAAAAATAGGGTTTGGGTTTTCTTTTTCATTTGGAGACTGGAGTTGGTGGGAGGGTTCAAATGATTGATAGTTGTTGTTTGCTTGCTTGTTATTGGTTGCTTATTTTTTTATAGTGCCGATGCAATTCTTGCTGTTACTTTTCAGGTGCGTTACTTCCCTACCTAAAGCAAAATTTTATGGTTTTTTTTTTTTTTTTTTTTTGCTTTTGCTGTTCATTCACATTCATGATCAAAGAAACATAGTCTTCATTTCTTTTAAAAAAGATTCTTCTTCTGTCAATAAATTCCTTATAGTATCTCAGGTATTTCTGTATTTCTTGCACAGATCTTTTAGTTTGGAAGTATTTTTTGCTTGCCTAACCTTGTTTATCAAACTGGTTCCTCCTTTACAAACTAATTACTAGTTAAGATGTTAAATGAATCTTAAGTGACGCAGTTCACTGTCCCCATGTGACAATTTTGATAGGTTAACTTATTTTCCTCTGTGTTTCTCTTCTGGAGTTTGGCTCAGTGGTTCTTCATGGCTGGAACTAAACTTGTTTTGAAAATCTGTTACAAAAAAAAATTGCTGATGTATAAAAACTGCTCTCATAAAAGACTGAAAGGTATTTCAGTTCTATTAGTAATGATTCACAAAGACGTGATAAAGATGAGTATAATGAGTAAAGCTTTGATCAGACACTTGATGAAGTCCCCTGTGAAATTCTAAGTTTAGCAGTCCACATTAGCATGTGTGAAGAAAAATCCATTAAATGGATCAAAAAAACTATTATTGGTCACACTTCAAAAAGAAATACCTGGGAATGTTACTGTATTGTGGAGTTTCTCTTGAAACAATCCTGCTTTAGCAAACACAAATATTTTTTGTTTTACTCAGTAGCCTGCCACTAAGTTTCAAAATCAATGCCCATGAAACTTGCAGTTGATAACATTTTTTTAGAGTGGCAGAACAGAGTAGCCCCAGGAATAATCTGCACTGGCTGGAAATATGGATTTTATGTAGACAGTGTATGATTTGATATAACCAAAGTCAAAATGATGAATCTAGGAACAAGAAGTGCAGACCATGTTTTCAGAAAGATCCTGTATTCTTGACTGGTGAAAGCACTGACTCTAGAGCAGACTTAGGGAATCAGAGCAGACAAATGAGCTCTCAGTCTGATCAAGATTAGTTCAGTCTCTGGCTGTGAAATAGTGCAGGAAAGACTAGAAGTCAGCTTTTAGTAGAAAGGCTGAGAGCTGTGTTCTTTAATCTGTGAAATCGATACTGGAACAATTCTTGGTGATTGATGTTGAGAGCTTAAAAGGGTGCAGAAGAGCAGGAGATGTAGAAAAGGTCATATTAACAATGCTTGAGGAAACTTTCCAAAAAATCCGCTTATTTCATCAACAACAATCTTATTATTGCAAGGTGTAAGATGCATAAATCACTCCAGAAGATAAAATGAATATTGGCGGCAAAAAACGTTCTGTTAAAGTACATGTATTTCTGAAAGGTGCGCACTAGAGAATGTATCATAGTTAATGATTTGGAAATACTTCTTCAGTGAGTTTTAAGGTTTTGAAATAACCCAGCAAACTCTTCTGGAACTTTGAACCCCAGTAACCTGTGAAAATCCAGGGGGACTGATATCTTGCATGTAGTCAGAGATAGGGACAAGTTTTAGTGGGTGATATTGGTAGTAGGGTGGTAGTCGGACAAGATGATCTTGAAGGTCTCTTCCAAACTTAATGATTCTATGATTCTATGATTCAGATGCTGTGTAGGGAAAAAAGTAAGCAACGTTGAAGTTCCAGTTCTGTCATTTTGTCAATTTGGGGTGTTTGATTTTTATTTATTTAAATATTACTATTGTCTTCTGATACAGTGATGTATTTTTTTTTCCTTTTTTTTTTTTTTTCATAAAAGTTATAAATCAGATTTGATTGCCATGAGTGGTCCATCAATGACAAATATCTTGCAGTATACACTTAGGCTATCAGATAGAACCTAAGGTACATCAGTAGAGACTTCAGTTAAAATAGTTAAAATTGCTGCCTTGATGGATGCATACATACATATATGTAGCCAAGCCCCCAGTTCTCGAATCTGAGTTTCAGCCTGGCTTCAGAGCATGTTTGCTTGGTTGTGGCACCCACATTTACAGGGCTGCAGGGCTGCTGGATCACAGCAGCATGGAGAGGGAGTAGTAGAGCCTGGACCTATTTCCATTTTATGTGTTCTAACTCATATTTGAAGGTAGCTGTGCTACCACGGATAGAAGGATGGATAGCAAACAAGCTGTTTCGGTAGAGTTCTGTTTCTCTTAACAGGTTGTACTGTCTCTTCTGTTCTTGGCCTACCAAGCTGTCTATATTTGTATTTCAAACTGTAAGCATGGAAAAGGTTCAAGATGTTGGAAACTTGCATGTTTATGGTCAAAGGTTTGTAAACATTTCCCAGTCCAGACAGATGACTGGCTGAAAAGGAAGCTTGTGAGAAACATTAAGAACTGGGAGTAGAGTGGTTTTTGAATTGAAGTGTTAAAGAACCTTAATTAGCATATAAATAAATTTCATTTTTATTTATTTAATTTTTGTAGAAGGAAAGGACATAATACTCCAAATCTGAAAGCCAGAGAATATGGGCTTAATCTGATATAGGTATCTGTAGCTGAGTGGGTTCTGTCTTCTATAGACAAAAAATGTTTTGATACTTTAGGACTGGATTCTTCTGACAGGTTTTACATTCTTCCAGGCAAGATAAATTGTACCCATCTTACTGACAAGATCTTTATTAACTATAGTGAAGTATACTGGAAATGTAGATACCAACAATGGGGAATGATGAATCCTTTTCAAGATATGTACCATAGAACTCCTGCAGGCAGTAAAATATTGCACATTTCCATCAAAATGAATGTACTTTCTGAAACAGTTGCGAGAAAATTATATCCATTCTTCCCAGCATAGTAACGTGAAAGTTCAAGCACTTCATTAATGGAGGAAAAAATTCATATGCATTGTATAGTTGACTGATTTATGCTGAAAAGTGCTGTTTATCTTTGAACTCCCAAATTGCAGGTCAGACTGGCTTGTGTAACTTTTCCTTTGTTTCAGAACGTTCTGTGCAGATACGATTGAACAGATATGTGCATGAAAGATTTCTTTCTAACAAAAGCCAAGTAGTTTTCTCCAGCTGTAGCCTATCCTGCATATAATAAATGCAGGCTTGGGTAGTGACCCCCAGCTCTCATAAATAGCACTAACCCTTAGCTGGTATTTTGGAGCTAGAGGAGAAAAGTACTGATTAATGATTCTGTTCCATTTTCCTAAACAGTCTCCCATCAAGAAAGCTCAATGCTTTACTCAAGTTTGCTTTCTGTATTTGTTCACATACCTTTCTGCACAAATATTGAGACTTATTTATGGACTTTAGAGAAATAATTTTACAGGAAGTATGAATAAATATTTTTTGAAACCATATATTTTTATAAAATTTATATTTTTAAATCATTGCCAACGTACCCAGAATAACTGAGACTTTCTTTTTACACTTGCTGAAATTTCCTCGATAAACTACTAACTTTTGAGAAAAAAAAAAAAAAAAGCATTTTTGTTTGCCTTTTAACTTTTAGAATAATTTGGGCATTGACATTTGTTGAATTTATCCTTTTAAAAAATCAAAGTATTGAGATCTTTTGTATGGTTTGTAGTGTTAATGCCATATGTGCGATACATTCTAAAAAACTCTACATTGTAATAATAGATCTTAAGCGACTTACTGAAAATAAGCAATGGGATTCTGGTAGCTGCCAGAAGTGTTGGGTTTTTTTGCATCAAATGGACAGTAGGGTTCTCTATCTCTTTAAAAATTTTAGTTGACAAACAGTCTGAATTTAAGATAAATCGTAAAAAACAAATGAAGGAAAGTCTTCCAATGGTGTTCTCATTTAGTATTGGAATGATTTTTTTTCTTCATTACAGTCACATCAAAGTGTTGGAAGTGCTTGTGTCCTTTCTAATTTTGTGGAGCAAGTAGGTAGTTTTAGGTGCAGTTCAAAATGTACAACTGAAGCAGCTAACAGTTAGTTTAATTTATTCATTAAAAGTAAAAGACATAACATTGAGGGACTGGTTAGGGCTGTGAGTGTTTGTCTTAATGCATGATGATTCCACCCATGAAAAGTCCTTTTTAATATCTTCTGGGCACCAGTAACTCTCAAGCTTCCATACCAGGCAGCAAAACAAAGGACTGTAGAATTCAAGGATAATGTTCTTATCTACTCTTTTGCTGAATAGATAGAATAAAAGAATGTAAACCCCAAGTGATCGGGCACTCATTGGATCAGTTGTTTTACCTCTGCTATCTTTAAAGAAGGCATTTTAACACCCTGAACTACTTTATTTTATGAGATGTAATAATTGTTTTAAGATTTTAGATATGTTTTTGGTATTGTGTCAGAGAGTAAGGGAAACTTTTCCAGTGTTCTCTCATGGTATGTTTTTTTTTTTTAGTGTTACCAGATCCATGGAAAGTCCGTGGAAATTCTGTTTCCAAAACCAACTAGCAGTGATAGCACTCCTAGTTATGGAATCAGTTCATGTTTGTATTCAGAACAGTCATCAGGAGGGAAACATATATATATATATATATATATATATATATATAATGTATATATATTAATTAAACAGTATAATGTGGTTTCCTAATTATTTTGGTCCCAGTTTTATACAGTTTGTGTTGGAATTTACAAATCCAAATGCTTATTCCATAACTTGCAGGAATGCTGGGTGCCTGAGACTTACATGCACAGGCCATGATTTGAGACTAGATTTGCATGCTGAATTATTGCACCATTAAATGCATTTAATCTCCCACTACAAATGAATTGTCATCTTGCCATTAAAAGTAATGTATCATGTCATGTACTTTGGCATGAAGTTTAATCCTATCTGCGTCAGGAAGTTCGAAAGGGACGACGTGTTATGGTTGTGCAACCAGAGCTGCCAAGTGTTTCATGCACCCAGCTGAGACGGGGGATGTTCGGCCTGGCTGAGGGAAATGCCTGCAGCTGCTTTCTTTCACCACTGGGAATATTCTGTCTTGCTGTTGAGATCTGCTCCTGGTGCAGTGCCAGCATCAGGTGTTCACCAAAACGTGCTGTCTGGTGGTATCATATGCCCTGTCACCCTTAGACATTGCCACGTGTCCCAAAAGTCATCGCATGCATTCTTTCAGTGACCTGAGAGTTCAGCTTCTTGCTGTGCTGCTGTTCCCCCTGAATCGTGATCTGAAAGTTGTGATTTTAAGCAAAATACATATTCGTACACGTGTAAAGTTGTTAAATATGCATAAAATAACAAAGCTTTTGCAAATAGCTGGAATTGTTAATGAATTAAGAAAATCGTGATGAAGGCCCCTTGGAGGTGGAGAATATTTTTTGCAAGGATTTAACTCAAAACTTTTAACTGAAAAACTCAGGGAAGTGTTAACAAAAAGATTTCTGTGGAATCTTGTTTAATCTGAAGCAGCATCTTCATGTTACATCTGTAGCATGCTTTAAGTTATTTTTGCAAGCTGCTTCTTTTATTTATTTATTTATTTATTTATTTATTTATTTATTTATTTATTTCTGCCACTTTTTTGAAGTAAGGCAGCTACACTGTGAAGGACAGGCCAGCAGTAATTTTTCACAGGTTTGAGCTTTTATTTATCTTCATAAATTAGCAGCATTTGAGAATGCCACTTCTCAGGACTCTTTTTAGAAGGATCTAATTTCAGATAATATTTCTTCTTGTTTCCTAGTGATTAGCCTTGGCTTCAGTATCTGCCAACTAGCCTCTCTGAGAAGCTTACATGTAAAAAACATGCATTTATATAGTTTTCAGGGGAATAATTAAGAAATGCAACATGTATATATATATTATTTTTTTTTCTCCAACTATAGGGAAAGATATTACACAAAATTAGTCTGTAAACTCATCTCTCATACACCTATTTTTTTTTTGGCTTCCAAGCCTACTATATGCATATATATATATATATATATATTCAATTTAAGCATGAGTTCTCTTATTTCACTTCTTTTGCTAATACTTTTTCGCTTCTTACTGTATTTCAAAAATTAGATGCATCCTTTTTTTGCCTGTTTTCCTGCACAAAACGAGATCACATGAACAGTATGGTAGCTGAATCTTGAAAAGAAACATGTCTATGGATGTTTGTAGTGAAATTAAATCTTCCTCATTTTCAGTATATTGTTTACGTGGACCGTAAATTAATTATGTGGACTTCTGATTTTTAGATGGCAAACGCTTCCTTTTAATATGTGTTCTGCATACAGTTATTGCGCATCTCTATATTTTCTATGATTGAATCATAGAAGCCAGAGCTACAAATACATGTTCCATCACTAGCAAGAGCTATTTTTATGGAGTTTGATTTAATTTTTTTTTTTTCCCCAGTAGCTCTTACAATAAATTGTCTGGTGATATATTATTTTTTACTTTTTATCAGTAATTTGAAGCATCATTCTGTCTTTCATGATTAGGATATGTATTCCATTCACTTTCATGCCTGCCTAGCACTCTTGGTAATGAAATTAAAGATATTAAGATAACAATGTGATAGAAGTGTGAGAACTCTCCAAGAATATTTTGCAGTAACATAATGCTATATTTGAGCAATCTCACTTTTCTTTTTCTGACACAGTAAACTAAAACAAACAAACAAAAAAAAACTCTTGGTAAAATAATAGATTTATGTAATTCCATTCTAATTTATTTGTGCTCTTATTTATTGATGGAACTGTTTATAGGTTATAGAGCTGAGTTGTAACTTAAAGTTACCTCTAATTCTAATGAGTTAGTAAGAGTTGTAAGCAGTCAAAAGAGCCATGCTTTTGCAGTCATTTATAGCTTAGAACTCTCACATTTTGTATAACAAACACTTGACAAAAATATCACTAGTAATCTTGATTAGGAGATTTCACAACAGTGAATTTGAATTTATTCCCAGCTTTTTATTATTACATTGAAGACAATAGAATCTTCTTGCATATAAATTTCTTAAATTGTAACCCATAGATTCAAATTACTAAAGACTGAAAGATTACTAAAATTGCTTATTTGTGCATGGTCAGCATTCTTGAGGTGTTTGTTAAGGTGTAGAATAATTAGAGGACTTGGGTTTGCAAACAAGGTGTCTGTAAAGTACTTGGCTATCCTAGGTAAAGCTAAACTATAGTGTAATGCAATATCATGGATACTGAGGAGAAACACTGACTGGTGCAAACCACCAATTTTTTTCATGAAGTTTCATGCAAGAAACCTCTGATAAACCAAAACCAAACAAAAAATCAAACACCCAAACAAACCCAGATATTTAACCACTTCCTGTGCTTGGGAAATATTTTTGATTTTGTTTCATGTGGATATAGGTATTGGGTCATCCAAGTGACACTAGATAAACTTTTAATTGAAATGATAACAGATTTTAGTCTGTTGATGATCTTCAGTTCCCATATTTCTCCTGTCTCTGCTCACCTTTATATCTGAGCTCTCCTTCATAAGTACGATTAAAGAGGAGATGTGAGTGTTTGAATGTTTAACTTTCAGTGCTAGGTTCTTAGAAATAAAGTGCTATCATCAATGGAAATGTCTGTCTCTATAAAATTAGAGAATTGAGTCAAATCTAAGTGTATGTTTCCAGCAAGGAAAACAGAAATACATGGAAGTTCTTTAGACAGGGAGCACTTCAGCTGGACTAAACCTTACCCGTTTCCATACATTTTTCCTGTTATTCCTAAAGTTGTATCAGATTTCAGAGTGAAATATGTCTTAATAAGTATTGAATTTGTATAGGAAGATATAGAATAATAATAATTAATAAAAGAAAATTCTTAAGTCCTGTTTTGAAAATTCAGTTACTCCTGTAGAAATGGCAAGTTAAGCTTACTGTTGGTGCATGGGTTGGTCCCCAGCAAGCTTGTCCCAGAGTTGTAAGTACTAGCAGAGTTCAAGTGCAGGGGTGTATGTTTTCTGCTCTTCAAAATATTCATTGAAAATATACAAAAGTACTTTTTAAATATAAGAGCTCTCATTTACTCTGTACTGAGAGAAAAGCTAGTGAATGATCCTAGTCTTGTAAAAGATATCTTAAAGTTTCTGTTGTTGGAAATAGCTGATAGAGTCATTTACGAGCATCGGAATAATTCCTATATTTCCATTAAAAAAGAGGTCATTGAAGAACCTGAACTAGATGACAGAAAGTCCGAGTCATGAGAAGAAAAATCTGCAGTCAGAAAACAGCATTTGAACAAATTTAAATTTCTAAATTTATATTAAAAAACAAACAAAGCCAAACTTCGGTCAACTTTTTTTTTTTTTCTTCAAAAGAAAGGGTTAAAAACACAAACTCCACCAAAAGAAAAAAAAAAAAGCATTTTGGGCAAGCTAGCTGTTGATTTGCATAGCTTATAGCTGCTGGTCATCAATGAACTTGCAGGTTTAAAAGTCAGTCCAAACATCAGTCTGCTGAGAGCTGTATCTCAGAGAGAAAATATCTGATGTGTATTCAGACTAATCTCTCTAATAACTGAACATTGTCTTGATCCTCAGAGTACTTTACAGGTCTTAAAACAATTCAGTAAATTTTAAAAGCCTGTGATGACATGTATGAAGTAGTCCTCTAAAAATGTCACCCAATTTATTCAAAATAACTAAGAATAAACAAAACTGTGAGGTAATTTTAAGGTGTTCTACGACAATCAGATTATTTCAGCCGTCATTTTAGTAATTTTTTCTCTATCTTCTTGGGGTCTATCTATCTTTTCTCTATCTTCTATGGGTCAGATTGCTGCTGGGGTCATATAACCCTTCACTGCCCCAATGGTATGGCAAAAAGTTGTTCATGGCTGGAGAGTAGTGTAAAGCCCTGCTTCCTAAATCTGGGTGCAACCACCCTATATGTTCAACCCAGTGATAGTGTAAAAGCAAAGAGGAATGCAGAAACAGTGTCAGAAGCCAGTGCAATCCTAGAATAGCCAAGCCTGAACTTGGGGCTAAATGGTTGCTGCAGCCCCGGAGGTCTTATCTTGGAGTGGCCAGAACTGCTCTGCTGCTTTATAAAAGGGCACACCTTTGTGGCTCCAATACAGAAGAAATGTACAGTCAGCTCTAATGAAAACTATTGGTCTCAAATGTTACACAGACTGAAAAAATGCTATTTTTAAAAGTACTTTCTGTCAGGATGTGTAAATATTGTTTCTGCTGAAAATAAGTGTATTCCAGATGTTTTATATACATTCCAAAAATTATACTGATATTTGTGTACTGAAAATTGCCTTTCGACAACATGTTTTGTAGATAAATACAGAGTAAATCTTGCTGCTTTTCCTCCCATAGTGTGTCACAGATGGAGTAAATGGGGCCGTAACTCCCCTGGGTTTTTAAAAATTCACTGCCTTAGTTCAGATATTGTAGCTGCTTCATTGCCTCACCACTGAAACTGTCTGACTCAGTATGGCGTACTGGATGTAAAGCCCCACTAGATTAAACTGATAGCTTTGCTTAAAATCTCTTTATGGATTGTTAATCATCAAAACAGAGGCTATACAGTATGGCAAATATTTACAGGACTGAGAATGCTGTGATGCCTGGATAATCTGGTAGATTTGAAAGGCGGTGGTGAGCAGTTATTCTGAATTGATGAGCAGTTAGTCAAAATCGGGAGTCAGGTAAAATTTAGAAGTAGTAACTGTACCAACAGTTTTGATGTACCTAACTCAGATGTCTGTCAACCTGGCAGAAGTCTCTCTCCCTGGAGTTTAAGGAAAGATTTTGAGATTTACCTGCAAAATGACAATTTTAAGATTATCCAGGATTTACTCTTAAAACAGGATTTTTTAAATGACGGGAAAGATTGAAGCGAGTAAAAGCTTTAACTCAAAACACATGCGTGATATATTTCGGAACACAATACAAATTCATGAAAAATCCGTCAGCTTGTGCATTCACTTCTTTCCATTATTATTCTATAGACAAATATGTATGTGTGTCTGTGAAATCCCCCAGAGTAGTTTTTAATCCCTAATGGTGCTTTGGTGTTTTGTTACTTAAACTTTATTATTACATCAGCTTATGTAAGTATGCTCTCATTTAACTTTGTTGAGGAGTTTGTTTCCTGGCAAACAACTTGTTTGGAAAACTTGGATCTCACCCACTCCTACACCCCTCCTGGCACAATGAAAAATATCTGCAGGAAGTTAATCTGTTAATCTTCCTGGAAAGCATATTTAAAAGGAAATGTAGGTTATATTTAAAGAAGGAAAGGAAAGTGTTAATTGTAAAAGGATGTTGGTGAACATAATTACCCTATAGAATTAACTTGTCAACAACTTGTCAAACAAAAAAAATTAAAAAAAAATATTTTTTTTTTAGATTTTTAATCCTCTAAAGGGTTTTTTATTTTCAAAAATCTTGTAGCATAGCCACAGAAATTGCATAGGATAGCAGTTGAAGGATGCTGGTGATAGATGGGCATGGTTCTCACTGCAAACATGGCTAAGTGCTCTTGACTCAGAGAGATGTCAAGTGTCTTCTTTAACCTCACCTGAATGGGATGCTCTCACAACTTGGCTCCTCTGCGCCCTTTTGTAGTATGAACATTTGTGTCTGGCTTTGTGATTTCTGAAATAATTTAATTTCCTCTGTTTTCCTCATATGTTTATTAAACTTCCACTAAGTAATTTGTAATCAAGCACAAAAGAACATGAGATTTTTGAAGCTATCATAATAGCTGTCCTGCTTCCAGGCATCCCCCAGCACCCCCTGTGCCCCTCAGCTCTTTCACCTCAGGACTGACCAGGGTAGCTCAGCATGTGTCAAACCAAGTGTCATTCCTTTGTGGTGACTGGTGAAAACTTATTGTTGCAGACTTATTTTTGTGGCTTTTCTCTTCTGGATAGCACAAGCATAAGCCTTGAACTTTTCCTGTGCTGATTTCCTGATTGGGAATCTGTGCCAGCTCACACCAACATCAGCACTGGGGCTATTCCAGTTATTGTTCTGGATGCAGAGTTTAGGAGGAGTCCTCCATTAAGCTAATTTTCAGTGTATTAACCACTTACTTGCAGTTCCCCCTTCCAATTGCAGTTTGTCATGTGAAATTTATATATTACAAAAATACTTTATCTTTTCTAAACAAAAAAGAAGCTTTGTAATTGTGGCAGACATGCTCCTAGAAATTGGAGGTTGCAGATTTCTGCGGCTACCCATCTCTCCTACTTTGTACTTGCAGTTTAAGAACTATGTTTTTACTGAACTGTCAGTCTGACCAACTGCATGTGCTGGAGGCCTGGAAGCAATTCACTCCTGAAGCCTTTGCCCTCTTGTGTTGGGTTTTTGTTTGTTTGTGTCTGTTTGTTTGTTTTTATAATCTGTGTTGATAGAATATCAGTTAGATATAGTTGGGTTAATAGGCAGAGGACTTGTAATTTTCAGTAAGATGTAGTGTTGGTTATTTTGCCAAAACCATGGCCTGAGTCAATGAAAGCAAGGAATAGGTAAGTTTTATGTCCATGAAACAAATGAGATCCTGAGGTTTTATCAGAACAGAGCTTGTTATTTGCTTATGCTCATGGGAGCTGAATATTACAACTAGCCTGTTGTAATGACAGGTTACAAAAGACCTCAGAGTCTGTCTTAAGTGAGAGGGGTTCAACAAAAAGGTTGAATTTACCCTAGAATATGTTTCTTAACTCAAAACAGTGAAACTGCACATTTTAAATTCAGTGCATACCTGGAATACACTTTTATGAACAGCAAAGCAATTTTTCAGTGAGTTCAAAATTTTGATTTCCACTTAAATGAGTCAGTTCACAGAAATTACAGTATGTTTCTGTATGCTTTTAAAAGTATATAACTGTATGAGAGGATTGCTAAGTGTTTCTTGTGTATAGGCTCTAATTCTGAGACTGTACTTAACATTTTAGTTTGCTACAATGTGACTTTAAATGTATATTAATCTTTTAGATATTTCTTCCAAAATGGATTTGATTTCTGATTATACCTTGCAGCATCAGATATGCCATTTCTCATTCAACATTTGAAAATATTCTATTCTTTGGAGCTTTAACACAGCACCGAGCTTCTTTAAAGAGAAGAGCAGTTTCTGTCCAACTCTGTATTCAAAAAAAAAAAAAAAAAAAAGTGTACTCTGTGAATCTCCTTTTAAATATTTTCCTGGCCATATTCACTCAGATATGTTGTTGCTTGTTATTATAGAAACATATGCTTTAGATTTGTTTGCAGGGAGGACAATAAGTGTTTCTTCTGCAGCTTTGAGAAGAAAATTTACTTTGAACCATTGGGCCTATTATGTGCTCAACAGTAATAAAAGTTCATGCTACTGCAGCTGTGCTGAACTATCTTTTTAAGATAATATGTATGTTCGTGAATTATAAGACATACTGTCTTGTTCTTTGTTAATAATACCACTGAATCAGAAGAAATAACAGTAAACTGTAGTTTTTGGCCAGTGTTGGCCAAAACAATCCTCAACATTGTTCCATTCACTTCGATGGAAAAAAAAAAAAAGAAAAGAAAAGAAAAAAAAAAGTATATTTTGGCAGAAGTTTATCATTAAGCAAATATCACTATTTGGAACAACCAAGAAAAATAAAAATAAGCTATCAGGACACTATGTCAGGAGCATGATCTTAAACTTTGCTTTCTTCATTTAGCATTTCAGCCCTACAATAGGGCTTATATTAGGCCCATCACTATTATACACTGTATCACACATCAGTCAGGCACTTGTAGCATTGTCTTTTTTAGGTAACTACAATAATAAATACATTTCTATTTCCCTCTTCATTTTCTTAATGTTAGTTAATTGTTTTATATGTGGAGAAAACAAAACAAACAAACAAACAAAAAAAAACAGTTTAAATAGGTAGGAGAGCAGTAGATTGGACCAAACCTGGAGAGTGGGAAAATGAACAATGGAGGCATGTTTTCATTAGATTAGAAATATTATTCTTTGGAACTCAAGGTGCAAATTATGCTGTGCCATAATGTTCTTTTCAAACACACAAGATAGAATTTGCATATCTAAATTGGATCAGCTTGAATGGGTCTCCCTGCTGTCTCATCCCCTCAGCTGCAATCTTGCTGAAATGGCCTGCAGGTGGATCCAAATAATAATTTTTAAGCCTATTTGTAGGAGTATCTCTAAAATAAATATATATATTTTTTAGTTTTACATTGATTTGTTGCAGTGAACATCAGCAAAAAGTCTCCTATGCCTCATCTGAGTATAATCTACAGATAATTGGAGGTTTAACTTGACTTTAAGAATAACAATTTTAACTGGCTCAATAAAATCACATTTGTTTCAGTGTTAAAATAGCATTATTATTTTTCCTTTTTTTTCTTGGGGGGGGGGAAGAGATGAAACATTTTACAACTATGTTTAATTTCTTTATGATAAATTTGAACAGTTTTGCCATTGAGAGGGGGGCACTGGAACAACTTGCAAACAATCCTAGTCCAATTTTTTTGTTGTTGTTTGTTTGTTTGTTTTCTTCTCTTTTCTCTCCCCTCCCCTCCTCTCCTCTTCCTTTCTCTTCCTTTTTAAGATAAGCTTACTATACTGATTCAGTTTTCCCCTTTCCCTTTCCATGATCTCCTTTCTCCTAACTTTGATAACATTACCCGATACTCATCTTTAAGGAAGTGGATTTTTTTTTTCCATTAAAACCATGATGTTCTTAATGGAAGTATAATTTGAGTTCCTTTTGTACATCTGCTTAATTTTATTTTGTGTTCATTTGATAGTTTGACTTTTTTCATTTAATCTTAAACGGTGAAAGAAATACTTTAACCTTGAAGGACAACAATGCTGCAGTTCAAAGATAGTGTTTTGATTCCTGTACAGTACAGCTGAAGAGTTCTAAGGGAGTATTTTTACAATATTCTTGCATAAATATACATCAATATGTGTAATATAGATATAGCGCAATCTTAGACTATAATGCTTTCTTTATGTGACTGTAAAATAGAAGGTATGGATGACCTCAAGTTTATGCCATTTAAGCTATGTTTTTGGAGCTATGTGTGTGTTAAAACAGTCTATTATCTTTTCACGTAAGGAGTATGCTCTAAACAGAGTCCTTATACTCTGTTTAAACAGAGTTTTTAAACCGAGTCTTTATACTCTGTTTAATGACCAAATAGTAGCAGGAATTGTGTCGTCAACGGAGCTTCACCAGACCCTGTCCAGGGTCCTGAGGGTTGTTTGAACTGTGGTCTGCCACATGCACAGTGTGGATTTATTGCAAGATTATATTTATCCTAGTTTGGGATGGGATAGAATTAATTTTCTTCCTAGTGGATGATATGGTGCCCTGTTTCGGATTTAGGATGAGAATAATGCTGATAACAGACTGATGTTTTGCTGTTGAGCAGTGCTTACACTAAATCAAGGACTTTTCAACTGCTCGTATTGCCCAGCCAGTGAAGAGTCTGGGGAAGCTGGAAGGGTACACAATCAGGGCAGCTGACACAAACTGGCCAAAGGGATATTCCATACTATACGGCATTATGCTGAACAATAAAAAAGGGTGGAGTTGGCTGGGGTGAGGGCTGCTGCTACTTGGGGACTGCTGTACATTGGTCAGTTGGTGGTGAGCAATTTCATTGTGCATCACTTGCTTTGTGTATTCTTTTATTATTATTATTATTATTATTATTTACTATGTTCTCTTCTTCTTCTGTCCTACTAAACTGTCTTTTTCTCAGTCCATGAGTTTTACTTTTTCTTCCTATTCTCTTCCCCATCTCACTGGTGGGGGGGTGAGCAAACAGCTCTGTGGTGCTTAGCTGCCTGCAGGGCAGGGCACAACAATATTCGAAGTGTTGTGTTTTTTTTTCTTCCCCTTTTTTTTTTTTTTTCCTTTTTTTGCAATCTGTTGTATGTGGAACGTTAGAATATTACAGAAAAGTGAAAGTTGGTCTGTTGGTAGTTTAACATTTGAATGGTTGAAACTGAACATTAGCAAAGTCGCGATAGTTTACCTACTATATTAGCTACCTCCATTAAATCAGGCTGGTGGTTTTGTTCATTCCTCTAGAAGATTTGAAGGCTCTTTTAAGTTCAGGTTTTCTGTATATACGTATACACTTATAAAACATATATATATGCACACAGATATATATTCTGATTTACATTGATGGAGTTTTTCTCTTGTTTTTGCCAACATAATTTGAATTATTCTTCCTAATTAAGCAATGTAGCAATGTTAATATTGCATCCAGAAATATTTTGTTTATTTATTTATTTATTCATTACTTATTTTTAAGATCACAATAACTATCTTCTTGTATCTGACTGATATTCAAGGTGGTGTTTTTGACCTAGAGTCCAATGGCTTCATCTGACTGATGTGATGGAGCTCATCGCTTTTCTATTATCAAGAAGATTAGTAATGCTGCTTCTGTAGAAACACCTTAAATGTCTTTGGAAAGGAGGGGAATTGGAGGGGGGGAGGCTAAGGAATAGAAGTTATGTGCTGGTGGTTGTTTGACTTTAAAATTAATTCTCTTGCTTTAGGGTTTTAGGGAATACAGTAACGTCTAAATGCTTGCTTTTATTTTTGCCTATGTTATTTTTATAATGAAGAACATAAAATGCCAGCATTTTTGGAAAAAGATTCTAACTGTAATGTGATGATGGGAAGGGGAGTTGTACACCAAACAACGTGGTGCTATTGTGCTCAAGTTGTTAGTAGACCAAGCAAGGAGGGATGGACTGTGTCAGGGAAGCTTCTTGCACATGTAAGCAGACACATCTAGAAAGTTAACAGACCTGTCCCAATTAGCACTGCAGTGGTTTGGCGCAGGTGAACTGGGTCAAAGGTAGAATGCAATATTCATTTACACCTGTTTCAGGCTCTGGGCAGCAGTTCAGCATGGCATTAGACCTCTAACCGATATTCCTCCATCATCTGTATTTGTGTGTTGAGGGGCTAGCCAAATTGCTACAGACCACTGATCAAATCAGCTACTGACAGTATCAGGGTATCTACAGCAGTTTCAGGTGTTGTTCTCCTGTTACTTGTAGATCCATGGCCCATACTGATATTTATTACATTCAGGTCTTGTTTGCACTGCCTTTTAGCTATGGCTTATAGTCAGCTCTTGATCAAGGCAAGGTCATTATGCTCCCTTGACACCTCATTTTTTATTATTTTAACATAACTGCAAATTTCAAGAGGTCACATCATGGATCCTATGTTGTAATTCTGAAAACAGATGCTTCTGATCTTCTTCTAGATATGTTGGAAGTATTTGCCATCAGAGACAACGTGGGTTGTTAGTTCATTAGGGAAACTGGGGTACAGAAAAGTTTCTTAAAAATGAAATTACTGCAGGAAAAGAAATACCTTGAAAGTTTAATAATAATCTTTGTCAAAAGCAGTGTTTGTATTTTGCAAAGAAATCACTTGTTCTGCCATAGTGAAGCTAATTATTCTTAACGCATACTAGCTATGCTGAATTGCAAAAGGAACACTAGGCTTTGTAAGTTGCAGGAATTAAAACACCATCAGTTGAGTTAATGAAGAGCATACAATGAATATGATCTCATTTTTGCAATGCAGTTAAAATGAAAAGCACTTAAAGAACTGTTGCAAAAATCATAATTTAAGAAGGAAAAAAAAACAATAAAGCAAATGTTTACTATCTATTTTAATTACTTACTGCTTAGAGGTATGCATTAGGGTTATTTATTGTTTGATTTCAAGTTCTTTCATTTAATGGCTTAAGACTACAGTGGCTAATGGTCCATTTTGAAATCAAATGAATACAATCTTTTGTATTCCATTATGCAAAACCAAAGAAAACTATTTGGGATCATTTCATTATGTTCGCATCTGAAAATCACTACTTGAAATTGCAGGATAACATAAGGATAGCAATGTGAAAGAGAATATGAAAAAGAAAATTCTTGCACATTTTTAAAAATGGAACTTTATTTGAATTGAGGAAAAATTGAGGCTAGGTTTCTGAATTATATTCTGAAGATGTGAATGCAATAAAAATGCTATTCCCTTTTCATATTTTAATGAATTTTACACTTTTCTAGCACTTGATGAGAATAAGTTCTATCTTGACCAAAACAATAACAACTTTCTTTTTGCATATATGTAATAGAGAAAGAAGTAGATGGATGTACTCCATTCCTCCAAAGATCCAAGATATGTTTTTATTCCCGTTGTGAAAACTATGTATTCACCTATACTTAGGACATGAAGTCAGAAGTCTTAACTTTTACCAGAGGCTAGGAACCCACAGTGCACTTTACCAGTGTCTTTTAGAAATGAAAATTAAATCTTGGCTAGGAGCTTAGAAGAAGCCCTGCCAAACTGCCTATAACGAAATCTATGGGTAATTTGCATAAGTGATCATGGTAGTTTAGATAACTCAATATAGTTAAGTTTTACATTAAAAAATATGATTCACAAGGTTAACAATCAATCAGTATTTCTGGTTGGTTGCCGGTAAACCAGTTACTGACAGAGAGAGGGGACATACAGTAGGCATATGCATCTTTAAATGTTTGACATAATGAAGGGAATTCTTTTCTGAGTCCTGTGTAATACTTTGCTACAGCAACCCTGTAACTTTACAGAAGAGTAATTCATTGAACTGTACCTTAAATCAGCCTAAGTGAGGTACAATGTGCCCTGCTTTTCATCAAGTTTCAGTATTTAGCATGCATTCAACAGCATATAATAATTAAACTCTTTCTTTAGACACATGCATGTGCTACAATAAAATAAGGGCAAACTTCTGTGTATGTTATGGGTACAACTATATGTCTGTAAAAGGAAGGAAGAACTGAAATGATCAGGGGTGTTTGAACATGCAATCATCCACCAAGGTCTACAAAGCAGGTAGTTTATAATGTTTTCTCTAATATTTTTTCTGCTTTATGCGTGACATGCGTGTTTTTTTTTTTTTTTTTTTTTTTTTTGTACTGGAAAACTTGTTACTATCTTTACCTGAAATCAGATTGTTTTTTTACCTGAACTCTGTGTCATTCAAACATTGCTGTTTGTGGTTCAATAGTGCTTCATTTTCTGAGCATTGCCCACCCTACTTCATGTGTGTAGATTAAGTTTTTGTCTCAGGGAAGTCATGCTCAACTCATCTAGTTGTGTGGTAGCAAGTGAATTCAATTCTGATCAAGAGCCGTATTCTTTTTAAGTTTCTACACTATTTCGATAATAGGACAATCATTGAGAAAACTCCTTGTTCTTTTTATCTCCTCCATCCTGTTTCTTCCTTCAGTGAGCAATATAAGTTGTCATATATTCTGCCTATATTCAAATAAGTTGTCATATATTCTGCAGAGGTTATATAGATGCAACTGTCACTTATTTAGACCAATGTTAGTTTTGAGTCTCATGGGAGCAACTTGTGGAAGTACTGGAGCTGCCACTAACAGATAATTGGAAATCTTTTTATTTCCTTTTTGGAGATACAAGTATAATACTGATTATAGAAAACTGGCAATAATGTCTTTTTGTCACCATAGGGAAGAACTATGGTGCCAATTTAATGATTTTTTTTTTCCCGTCCCGAAAGTGTCACATCACCTTAAGCTTGGTTTGACCCTCTGATCCCCCATAGTGAAGCTCTAATTTTAACACTAATGCTGATAATTTAGAGAAAAAATTTCTGTAGCCTGCAGAATGTGCTAAGTGCTTTGTGATCTGTATGCATAAAATCCAATTATATGTAGTTGTGATGTCACCTATCTCACTTGCATAGATTTGGCTACCTGCTTTATTTTTGCCACTGAAATGCTGCTGCAGTGGACTGTAGGAGAGGAGACTGCTGCAACAGTGGAGGAGGAAGAAGGGTCAGTACTTAGAGGAATAGGGAGATTTTGTTGATACAACTCAGCATTTTGGATCTAGTTATCCATGTTCAAGATTAAATAGTGAAATGGTTTGAAGTAGAATCACGTTTTCATTAATATGGTCTTATAATTCATGAATTTTGTTGCTTCCCTTGTTTAGATTTAGTTTTTATATTGTACTTTGCTACAGAGTTGACTTCAGTGACCTAAAATTTTCAATAGGAAGATTGGTCAGTAGGAATAGGTGTCCTTTCGAATGCCTAGTTAAAACACAACCATACGATTCAAATGTGACAGACAGAACACCCTTGTAAATATTTTATATAAAGCTAAAGATGGAAGGATTTATTCTCAGATATTTTCTTTTGTATTATAATTACCTTGTAAGGTGCTACAAAATATGATGGCTAATTAATAACAATTCTAGCTTAGAGCTTGGTTTGTTAGTAAATCACAGCTGAAACATGGTCATTAATTTAATGACCTCACATCATGTCAAAATGGTGTGAGATGCTTTAACCAGTTTCTTGAAGTTATACTCCTCTTGTTTATTGATCTGTTTATGTCAGCACAAAACATGCAGCTGTACTTTTGGCCAGCTAAGTTGGAACTCTTAAGTTAACAAATCACTGAAAGCTATTTCCAACTATATTGTTTTTATTGGTACTTCTGAACCCATCCATTTCTGGAAGCCATTAAACATACGGGCTGATTTAAAAAAATAAAAATAAATTTAAAAATGCAGCCTTATTTAATTTTCTTATTAATTTGTATAATTTAACTAATTTGAGAATTGATAACAGAGTGTTTGAGTGATTTATGGCTTGAAAAAGAAGACCAATGTTTCCCTCCTTGAAAATGGAAATTGGCTTGTCAAACGTTTAGATGAAGAATGATCAATCAATAGCATTTTAATAAGGAGAAAAGGCTTAAAATTGACTGAAGGTGGCTTTTGTTTAAAGGTGATTTGGTATGTGCAAATTACTAAGCTGTCCCTGGAGAGGATTTTCAAAAGCAATATTGGGCACTGATTTTCTTTGTTTATTCCATTCTCTGTCTTTCTGTTCCCCTTGCCAGGGATTTCAATACTTACCTCACCATTGTCTTTGAAATCTCCCTGACTGCATTTCAAGTACTGTGTATATTCTACTTATTTGCACTTACAGCTATCAGTTTTAACTGTTACTTTTCTCCAGTGAACATATTGCCTGGATAAGGTTATTTATTTTCAGCACAAGTCCATGTCAGCATAGGGGCTAGCTGGCATTGATCCTATTGACTTTAGAAACTCAAATTCAAAAAGTATATGCACACATTGGAGGAATAGAATTGACTTGGAAAGCCCCATTAAAGTCTTGTCTTTTAGTTTTCTGTGTGAAAACTTAGTGCAATGAGCTTGGTGATAGAAAACTAATTCTATCTGTATATACTGGTACACAATTTCAAAACGGGTTCTAATTAAGTGCAGATTTCTTTTCAGAGGTTGTGATGAGAAGTGACTGATCACTCTTAGCAGAAGCACATTTCAAGCTTCTCCCCCAAAGAATCAAAAAAGCTTTTAAGGGAAAAATTTCACAATCTTCCTCAGGCACTTCTTTCTTTCTTTTTTATTAACAAAATAAAGTAATGATTGTCTATCTTCTTCTTTAAAATGACTGGGACCAGGAAGAAAAAAAAAATATATATATATATATTTTTGCTTTTTCTGCTTCTTGTTTTTATCCTTTATAAGTTACTATGAAACTACAAATTTGTCAGTCTTAAAAAAATTATAGATGTATTTGAGAGAGAGTAGTGATGCAGACCTCACTACAATCCCTAACTGTAATTGGTATTTTGTTTGTAGATTTTAAGTATGATTAGAATTATTTCGTATGTATGGTCTCTGCAAGAGAAAATTCACGTATGAGGGCTTACTACATCCAATTCTGGATGAATGTAAACACACTCAAAATCTCTTTCAGCAAGCTAGCATATCAATGCAGTTGGTTTTCTAGTGAAAAATTCATACTATGTTATCCTACTAATAGGCAAGCTGCACCAGATGATATTAAAGAGAATTGATGAGAAAGGTTTCAGAGCTTGAATTCTTGATAGAGATGGCAATTCCTGATAGGGAACTTCACAGAGACTTTTACAGCCAGTTTAGTACTTGCAAAGGTTCTGCTTCATGCAGTCCGCAGCTGGAACCCATGTAACCTGTGAAGAAAGGAAAACATTCATTCACAGTGCTTAGGGCCAAAAGATAGAATTAGTTCATTTACTCTGACTGACCTTCTGCAGTTCTCTAGCTTTATCTTCTAGCAAGCAGTTCTTGGTAATACATCTTTGTGGTATGTTAATATGTTCCTTTTTACAAAGAATAGTTTCTTTACGTGAACATTCCAGGCTGGGGGTATCGATAATTACCTACCAAAGGGATCAGCGAAAAATATAACAGCCAGGTGTTCAGCCAAACTGAGACAGCTACTCAAAAACAGCAGTGCATTGCATCTTTTTACAACTGAAGAAAAAAAATGAAAGATTGGCTAGGCAAACTTTGACCCATGGACTAGGTTTCAACTAGATTTAAAAATAAACAGCATCAACAAAAAAGAGAGCAATCTGTCGAAGCATCATTTATTTTTCTTAATAAAAACAATGCATTTGTAAAGTCTGAGATGTTTGCTGTTTGCTGCTTGTGCATTCATGCAAGTAGAGCCTTTATTCATGTTCTAAAAATAAGGTTTTCTTGTATGAAAGTGTTTTTTTTTTTAATTACAGGTTTGAAAGGAGGATATTTCATAATATCACTCCTTGAAAGTATAAAATCAAGGTCTCTTATGTGCTATGAAAGAACAAGAAATCCATAAAATAGTGTGTTATGACATGGACAAGTGTGACACCTAGAGGCCAGATGTTTACTCTCCCTAAAGAATAATTTTTTTTCAGCTACAAGTTTTGCACAACACATATTTTATTTGGGAGTTAAGGAACGCAGATGCCATATTTTGAGAAAAGAAGTATGTTGCAACATATTTGCATTGCAATATATAGAAATATATACATATATATATTTAGGTTGTTCACATTTAGCATATTTTTGTGGCTTCCCTGACTATGCTCCCTTGCTTTCATATGAAGAAAAATAATAGACCACTACTGAGTGTGTTGATTAATGCTCAAAATTCCACAGGAATTCCACTAAAGAAGAATTCCACTTCCACTAAAAGAACCCTGTACATCTTATTCTGGCTCAGAGTTCTGAAAATCTTTCAAAATTCTTGAAGGTCCCAGCTCAAGAAAATCATTTAAATACACTTCTGTCTGTAGTAAAATATCTGCAAGAAAGTCAGGCTCCTACAAAATGCAGAATTAGAAATTTTGGCCAGGGACTTTATGCAGGGGAATAGAGAGAACACAAGTTCATTTGAGCTGTTGTTTGGAATGTTTAGATGATGGAGCTTGCAAAATAAACAAGCATGAAAGGGAATATGCCACCTCTAAAACTTTCTTTAAAATTCAGGTATGAGACCCATACAGTGCACCGTGTGGGAAGTTAAGATATATGAGTTACAGCTGAAGTCACTTGGTTTGTTCATCCCAGAGCAGAGCAGGCTGAGGGGAGGCCTCATGGCGGCCTGCAGCTCCCTCACGAGGGGAGCGGAGGGGCAGGCGCTGAGCTCTGCTCTCTGGGGACAGCGACAGGACCCGAGGGAACGGCACGGAGCTGGGACAGGGGAGGGTCAGGCTGGGGGTTAGGGAAAGGTTCTGCACCCAGAGGGTGGTCGGGCACTGGGACAGGCTCCCCAGGACAGTGGTCACAGCACTGAGCCTGCTGAAGTTCAAGAAGTGTTTGGACACCGCTCTCAGACACATGGTCTGATTTTTGGGTGGTCCTGTGTGGAGCCAGGAGTTGGACTTGATGATCCTTGTGGATCCCTTCCAACTTGGAATATTCTATTATTCTAACTCTAGAGCTCTTTCTAGGGAAATAGTCAACTTAGTTATCTGTGGCAACACTTGTTCTTTTCATACCTAAGTGAAGGGAGAAAGTCTTCTTGGATACAAATTCCAATGAATTCAGTTAAGGAGGAATTTGGATTTCCTACATAAGAAATGAAACACTTTTTGTTCTTTTGAAATTGGGTGATTTTTTCTGGTATGCTAGTATTCACACAGCACAGAAGATTTAGAGGGAGAAAATTGTAGAATTTTCCATCTGTAAACATCTATAGATCTAGAAGAATGGAGACTGAAGCTTTACTAAGAACTTCTGGCTTACGCAGGGCCTATCAAGTTAAAGGTGGACAAAAGTGATGCTGGACACACCCCTTATTGAGTGTTGAGCCTAGAAGCCAATGTGCCATATGTATGCCTTGCTCTGTCTATGCTCTTTGACTTTTTCCAGTATGTGTAGAAATACAGTGTCTTCAGAATAGAATGTAAGATGATCGTGAAGCACTTATTCATGGCATTTCACAGAGACAGGTTTATGAAATGCGACTGCCTACTAGCGCAGGAATACACTGCTACTAGGGGGATGATTCTGCTTGGCAGGCAGCTTTTCATACCCCGCGGCTATGAAATTTGTATCTTGTTTTCATTTCTCTTTTCACTAAATAAAAGATATGTTTGTTTTGTCATCCTCTAAGTTTTTATGCTAGGAAACATGAAAAAAATCCAATATTTTATGACTAGCTCTACCTTGCTTTCTTGAAAGTATTCAGGATTAGTCATTTTTCCCTAGAAAACAAAAAAGTGCTAACGTGTCAAGCACTTGTGAGAGCAGTTTACAGACTCAACATAGCTGCAGTGCCTCAGATAAATAAATGTATGTGAATACAGGTCTACTGAGACCCATATGTTGATGCTCCAAGGTACAGCACTGACGATATTATATGTTACTACTGATACAGAGACTAATGTTGATTGCAGTTTATTTTTATGCTTTGTCTAGAGGTTTCTTTTCAGAAGTACTTAAATGTTTATTTTGGGAATGTGTAAACCACAAACAACTGATAATTTATGATCGTTAGGTATGTATTAGAATATGGGTTGTCAGTGTGGGCTGGAAATAGTGGCTGCATTATTAACTGGGAGGGTGGCCCTTCATCTACTGTAGCAAATAGGAAGTATGTAAGAGCATGTTGGGCACACTGGGGTGGAAAAGGATACCAGCAGCTCTCTGGATTATTCATGTTAATAGAAGTTGAAGCTTGCAATCTATATGTTGCCTCTTACGCCTGAAGTCTAACTCCTGCAGATAGGTTAGTGTGTCTCCAGGCATCCACCTTTTTTGGCCTGTGTTTTCACTGATCTTTTCCTGCTCCAATTGAAAGAAGACTGTTTGGGCTCCAGAAGCAATGTAGTCAGAGATGAGTGTTTACCGAAGACAGCTCTTCAGGAATCTCTAGTTCTCCCAATTATGCATCTGTTCTTTCTCTTTGATGTTTTTCTGAACAGTTTTAAATGCATCATAGCTTGTCACCAAAATGAATGAAAATGAAATTACTTGTCCATAGTTTATTGGTCTTTGTCAGAAAAAAAAAAAAAAAAAAAAACAAAAAAACCCAACACAGTAAAACCATTAAAAGTAGTGTGCAAATATGATTTTAATCGTCTATATTTCACTGATTTTTTTAAAGTATGTGGTCCTCTTATTGCATAAATATAAACCATTTGAGTATTTGTGTATGTGCATTCACCCTCTCATGATACTGCTTTGTTCTGCTGTCAAAAACCACTTTGATTCATTGTGCCAACTGCATGGATGATCTGTTTCCTGATGATGTTTCCGAATGATCTGAGTCATGTACAAAATATTTTCAGAGGCTTTCTTTAGATGTTCATAAAAATTCTAGATAGAATGCATTGCAATCAATAACTCTGAAAAGGTCCCTTTTCCCCTAGTCAACCCATAAATGTAACTTTTCCCATGGTGTGTAACTCCAGTTAAAAAGCCAAGGTTTTTACTCTTAATTTTTCAAAGGAGTGTATGTTATATACATCTTATTGTAACTATGCAAGTCAGTAAAGCTATTGCTACAGATTTCCCGATGGTCTTAAGGCTTTTTAAGCCCTTAAATTCAGCGTGGATTTTTTTTAATAACTGAAAATAATTTTTCATCTTGTTTTTTTCATAAATTTGTGAAGATGGGATTATTTTTAAGTATTTGAAGTGTTCTCATATTCTTAATGTAGCATGTAAAACAATGCACATGTGAATAATTTAACCTCAAATTTTCCCGTGGAATTGTTGTACTTCTATAAACTCAGAGAGCATTTTGTTTTAGCAGTCCAGGTCAACAAAGGACAGGATGAAGGGGTTTCCATGCTTCTTAAGGTGAATGCAGTATGATGTAGCAGAAGTAAATAAAATGTATTTCCAGAAGTGCTTTAGCTGAGGTTGCAAGTTCTGCATAAGGATGCTATAAATTTGTTAAGATCATGGCTTTCTATGTATCCCTTATCAACCTATAATCTCCTGATTGTTGCCTGTTTTTCAGCAGCTGAAGAACAGTAATCCACACTTGCTCATCTCTCTTAATCACAGCCTCACAGTGCTAGAGCTCCCTGAGCCTTTAATTCCCTCGTAGAGGCGTAACAGAGTGGAAAGTAAACAAAGACGAATTTGCAACCTTCAACATTGCTAATTTGCTCTGATGTCAGAATATTTAAACAGGCAAGGACTTGGGAATTACTTGATCATGGCTGATTTTAATCTAATGCATGTGAAAAGGCAGAGTCTGGGAAGGTTGTGCAAAATGACAGCCGTCCCAAGAGAGGTTCACTGAAGGTTTCTTCTTTAAACAACAATAGCTCTGTCCTTTTAAAACTCTGGATCCTGTGTTCCTACAGTGTGTTTTTGTAGCTGCTTGCATTTTGAATGGATCATTTTGGATATTGTAGCAGTTTTCTTGAAAATTTCTCATTTGCTTTGCAGTTTATAGATGTTTGAAACCTGATCTTTAGGCTTGTTATTGCATCTGTTCACTGGGCAGTGGGTGGGAGAGATAAAGATGCCTATTTTAAAAGCTTTGTCTCTCTCCACGTTTTTGTATCATCACGACAGCCTAATGTATCCTGAATACTTTCATATGTAAAACTCAGTATAAGCTTTAAAAGTGATTGATAACTTGATCTTCAAATTATTCTAAATTACACAGTTGACATTTATGCATATATATGTGTGTACATACTTGCTGGGTAGGAAAGGATGTTATTTTGCATTATATATTACGCACAGGCTTCCTTTACCACAGAGATAGTGTGTTTACACCTCCATACACAGCAGACAACTGTGTGTTATTACCTGAATCAGATTTGACAAATGCACAAGAAAAGTTGTGGGTTTTTTTTTTTCCTTTCATTTCCCTTTGTGAAGACTTAAAAGTCTATTTAATGCATGAGTAGTCACTTATTGTTTGTTGTTTACCAAATGGTTAATGCAGCATATATATTGTTATCAGGACAAGTGTCTGATGCTTTCCTAATTAATATATATTGCTCTGGTGAGATCTGTTCTGGTTGTACAACTTGTGTTTCTGAAGCACATCCTGATGATGATTTCTTTTCTTCTTAATGTGTGTCATCTGGGATATTCCAGGGAGAGATGTCTGGGAAGCCAGGCTTTCACAGTCACTCTCTGCCTTGAGATTACAGCACTGGGTTATTTGCGTTTCTCCTCATCCCTGTTCTGTCTCTCGCTCTCTCCAGCTGGTGTAAATGACTGCTGCTGCCTCTCAGCGCGAGATAACCTGCTCAGTCAGCTGGAGCCCCCTGCGGACAGCTGTCTCTCTTTTAGCTGATGGAAAACTGCAACTAACCACTGAATGGAAGAGCGTGGAGCAGCAACCATACTAGCAGCAGCCGCTGCTGCAAGAGCGAGCAAGGACTCTATTGTTCCCTAGTGTTAAACAGTTTTTCCTTTTCAACTGGCATGCACAATAGCAGGAGAGAGCTTTCCAGTCTGCGTCTCCCCATGAAGAAATTCTGAAGAGGGGAATATTATTTGAAGAAGGTTTCACGGTTGTGCTTCAGGCTTTGGATGTGGAAGCAGGCTGCTGGAGGAGGCATGGGGTTGAGCGAGGGGAGCGCTGCTTTCCCCCATGGTCCGAGGGTTTGTGCCGTGCCAGCCCGCTGCGTGGGAGTTCTTGTGGTTCTGCTGGTGGGAGTCTGGGACGCTCGGGCACAGAGTGAATTTCAAACTTCATCTGTGTATTTGTGGAAGACCGGTAAGTAAGGATGCTACACTAACATAGCAGCAGTATGATTATTTTTTGTTGTAAGTAAGCAGTAACCTTTCTGTGTGCTTTGTGTATGCGTAGAAAGAAAGTTAAATCTACATTAGTAATGTTTATTTGCAGGATTCTAGGAAAACAAATTAGGTCACCTTCCAGTATTTCGCCAGCCAAGCAAGTAAGGCAATTAAAAAAAAAAAAGTGACTCTGTCATGCTGTTATTGGGATCTCTCATGTATTTTTGAGTCTTTTGATGTTTTTCATTTTATTTAGCAGCTCTGTGTTGTATGTGAATAGCAAAGGTCAGGACTTTAGTGCTTGCTCACAATGGAAAGGAACATTTGTTACAGTCGGAGTTAGCAATGTTAACAGTGCTCTAAAAACATTGACATTTCACAAAGAAAGATGTAATGCAGCATGTCTAATCTTTATGCTCTGTGCTGACATGTAATATATTCAGTGTGGTAATTGATGGGGAGTTGGGTTTCTTAAATTTAGGTTTGTTGCACAGTATATAGGACACATGAAAGCTAATGATGGATTAGGTGAAATAATCCAACTGATGCCAGATTTCATAACCAAAGAGCCAAAGGCAAATAGGCTATGTGGATTCAGCACCACACTAGATAGATAATTTCCTCTACTTTGGTACTAATGAGTTACGTGTCTGTTTTAAAGATTGCGTAGTCATAACACCGTTCCAATCTTAACTTTGCATTAAAAACCAATGGAGAATTTTCCTGCGTCTGTCAATATATTACATTAATTCAGAATTTTGATAACGAGGACTACATATGTTTTAGTTCTCTAAAGTTCTCTAACATAGTATCACTCCCTACATAAGCTTCCAAAACTCCTCTAGAAAATTAAAAAAATTTCAAGACAGTAAATATTTCACACTGACTTTGGCAGTTTGTTTTTTTTGGCATGTTGCCAGGAACAAACCAATACAAAAAGTAGAGTTTTGTTTAAGACATGCTTTTCCATTAAGGGGTAATATGATAGAAAAAGAGCGTGCAAATTCATTATTTGTATGAAAAGCAACTTTGAGAAGACAGTGTGTTTCCTGGCTGGAGGACCCCAGCCTTCTGAAACAAAAACAGATCAATTCACAATTACAGTGATATCCTGAATTTTTTAAGAGGCTCCATCTATTCAGCAGCTCAAGAAGGAGATTAAAAGGAAATTCATTTAAACAAGAAGACAAGCTTTCCAATAACTCTAGAAAGAGAGATCTGAAGAAGGGAAAATCCTTCACAACTTTCACTTCCTGCTGAAAGATGGGTAGACCAATGACACTGATGACCCTTTTCTTTTCTTCTTCTTTTGAACGACTGACAAATTCAAAACATAGTTTTCAATTCTATGAGAGTTTTGTAAATGTTTGCTACGCGCTTAAAGAGAGATCAAATACATACGTAGGTTTGTAGGAAAATACAGTGATAATAGTAGCATTTTCATAAAGCGTTTTGCATTTAAACTACGTTGCTAGGCAGCAGTAGATTAAACTCTCCAGCATGTTATTATGTCTCCATTTAATAGATTGAATTTTAAAAGGTTAATAGTAACTTGGTTGAGAATAATAACAACTGTAGTTAACTAATACTTATGAAAATGAACTGCCAATTTGCTATGGAGTAACTTGGTTTACCTTGAACATAGCACATGTGTTCTGAAGTCAAGTCAGTTAAGCTAGCAAGGAGGAAACTGGGTTGGCTTTTGTTTCCTCTGCTTTTTCTCCCTTCCTTAAAGAACTTTTGTTTAGAACAGATATAATTATGTTGTGTAATGAAGAGCTAGTTTTTCCTTTAAGCTTTTCTTTCTCTGACCTCTCTCCTCTGTTTCACCTACAATAAGGAATAGGATAAGCATGTTCTCTGCACAATTTTTAATATCACAGCATCAGTGATTTGACAATAACATGATGAAAACCAAGTCAGAGTGGCGCTTTTCAAACAACGAATGGCAAGGTAGAATGAATAAGGGAGTGCTTCAGAAGACTATATTTGGCTTCTAATTAAATCTTTGCAGTCCTTTTCTTAGCTGTTCCTTTGTGTTAGGGGAAAAAATAAAGACTTTCCGAATTTTGCAGTGTACTTTTCATTTACTCTCACACTGAGGGAGCCTTTACAGGTAGCTTAGCCTGGTGAATCTAAGTTATCTTTGTGCAGAAATGGTCTAAGTTTAACAAAATGTATTGCCTTTTAGTTCCCTGTGTTTTATAAAACTAGGCTTAGGTTCTGTCTGGTGAGAGAGGAAACAGAGTAGCCTGTAGGAAGGATTTGAACTTTCTTCAGTCACATGACAGGCTTTTGGCTGTAAGGCAGCAATATACTGCTTCATTTGGTTATAACCTTGTTGTTTTGGGGACTGTGTTTCTGTAGGAGAGAACTGGGACTGCCATGCATCTAGAGTGCCTGCTAAGGTATCTTTTCAGCCTGGTCAGGTTGTTCATTACTGTCTCACTCTGCTCTCTCTCCCATTCCCCTCTCCTTTTTGCAAGAAAAAGAGGAAATTTATGTGATGCCCAGATCCTAGACAGTGATCTGGAGTCCTCATATACTAAAGGTCTCAGTATTTTTGTTTTAAGGTTATCACAGGTATTGCACTAGCCCACTGTTTATCTTCAAGTGGTAAATGAAATGTGTTTTGCTTTGATAGCAGCAGATTTATTTTCATAATAAGGGTATTTATTTGGGTATGGCTGATACCAGTACAAGAAAGGCATGGGCATACTGGAAAGAGTACAGTGAGAACCACCAAGATGATCAAGGGACTGGAGCGCCTCTGCTATGAGGAGGCTGAGAGAGCTGGGACTGTTCAGCCCGGAGGAGAGGAGGCTCGGGGGGAATCTTATCAATGTCTATAAATACCTGAAGGGCAGGTGCAAAGAGGACAGAGCCAGGCTCTGTTCAGTGGTCCCCAGTGTGAGGAAGAAACAAACTGGAACACAGGAGGTTCTGTCTAAACATCAAGAAGCACTTGTTTACTGTGCAGGTAACTAAGCACTGGCACAAAAAGGTTGTGGAGTCTCCCTCCCTGGGGACCTTCAGAAGTGGTCTGGACATAGTCCTGGGCACCCTGCTCTAGGTGTCCCTTCTTGAGCAGGAGGTCGGGATGGAACAGCCAACCTCCAGAGGTCCCTTGCATCCTTAACCATTATGTGATTTTTTTTTTTTCCCCTCATTTGTGGGAAGTTCTAGAAAGTGAACTAGAAGAACTGCTCATCAGTGATCTGAATGTGTATCCAGCATGAATCTAAAGTTCAGCTAAAGTATTAGAGGGGATAATAAAACTGAACTGGACAGTAGTGAGCTCATCCAACTGAGACAATATTTTAGCTTTTCTTTCTGTGAAAGAAACATAAGTCAAGGCTAAAATTGTCTCTAGGAAATCAGCATGTGTGTGTGTGTGTTCCATTTTCTTGAGAAGCATGCTACTTTTTGTTACTAAATTTAGTTTGGCATTAGCTATTGTAAGTGACTTGAGTGTGCCTAATTTTTATTTCTAAAGATTTTTTGAAATAATGTCTTAGCGTATGCTGCTCCTTGACTTCTAAGCAGGTTTACTGCAGTGTGTTATTTTAAGAATGGCCTGGAAAATAATCTACAGGGGTTATGGAATTTGAGTTATGACATTTTCTCTTATAAAATAGCAACTGTGATACCTGGTACAGGGTCATGATACTTGATTTTTGGGTTAGGGATGGGATGAGGTCAGGGGCTGTTCTTCTAATTCAAATTTCACATTTGTTTTGAACCTTTGAAAACCTCTCAGGGGTAATGACTCTTCCTATCTATTACTATTCTGTAAAAACCTGAAGAGAGTATACTGTTTAACCCTCTTGGGGTTTAATTACTTTCAATTCAGCATGGACACTGTTGTCAACAACCTGTTTTGGGAAGGGAGGTTGGACTAAATGATTTCCAGAGGTCCCTTCTAACCTCCACCATTGTGCAGTATGGATGCCATCACAAAGTCATTTCTACTTCTCCAGCTGAAAGTGTTTTGAAGTTTTGACTGTCATAAATTTTTGAAGTTTTGATCTCCTATGAGAATGGGTATTTGCTTTCGCACATTTATGCTGGAATTATGGTGTATGAATGGATCTCCAGTGTATTGTATGACATTGAGATGGATATAGTTGATAACAGTTACTAGTCTTTAAACTTTAGATTTCTTGCCAAACATTCACATTCCATACTATGCAGACCCTGTGTGTGCATTTTCTTTGGATACAAATAGACAGCTGGCTTAATTTTCCTCGTCCCTGGGCAAAGCCATCTAGTTTTTTTAACATAAACTAAGGCAAAGTCTCCATCTGTGCAGAATACCTGGCTCTGTATGGCAAAATGAAGAAACAGCTAAATTACCAGAGTTGGGTTGTTTTGTCTGTCTGCTTTATGACTTGAGGTGGAGAATTGCAGTCTTTAACTACTCATCAAAAAGAACTTCTTGTATTGAGAGGCAGTGATTCCTCTGATGTGAGGTGGAGCATTGGAGTTTTGAAGTTGAAATAATTTTTGCCAACCAGGGCATTGAGCTCTACTGTTTATTAATAGTTATGTGAAATGGAGATTATCTCTGTTTCCTGAAAAACATGCTTGGTGTACAAACTGGGGGGGATCTGTATGGGAGAAACTACATTGTGGGGGAGAGTAAGCACATTTCTGTGAATTGTGTTGTGAATGACTCGTGGCTAGATGTTCAATGTAACAATGATGGCTCACAGTGTTTTAAAAAAAATGTAGAAAACTGTTATAAGATGGTATGGGCAACACAAATGTTTGTGGATAATACAAAACTGATAACTGTATACAAGACAAAGACAGTAAAGCTGAAAGGTTGATGAAAACTTCCATGAAGCATGAAAGATTAAGAAAGTTATAGTAAAAATGGGATGAAGTCACACTTTCATTTTTGAATACTTGTTGTGGGCCAAGAACACTTTAACACATAGATCATTTGATTATCATTATCACTAGTGATTTATTTCAAAATGTAAATTTCTCTAGATCATTTGGAATCCTTGCTTCCACTGAACAACCTGTTCTCTTCATCAGTGGATGCCCTTCTCAGAGCTGACTGAGTTGTAATGAATGGTTTGTCAGTTCAGGTAGTGCACTGCTACGTTGAACTTGAAGGTGTTCTTGAATTTTTTTGAATCTCATTATTATTCTACCCTAACTATCACAAAGATCTATTGAATTGTTTCTTTGTATGCAGCCAAAAAAGAGAGAAAAAATTCTGTGCCATAATTCAGTATAAGCTGCTTCTGTTAACTTCTATTAAATGTTATTGTTCATTTTTCTTCTTTTAAAGTGATTTTTTTCATATTCAGGAACAGCTTATGTTCTTGCTTATACCATCCCCATAGGCTAAGATTTTGATCTCACTGTATGTTTTGCAGTGAACAAAGTGAGGAGTGTTGATTCCTAAATAAATATTTCCATAGTTACCACTCTTTCAAAACAAGAAGATGCATGTTTCTTCTTGGTTTGTAGTTTCATGATGCAGATGATATATATGCTATTTTTTATACACAACTGACTAAGCACAGGTATTTCTTGTCACATCAAAATTCTTTTTTACTTCTACTCTGTACTTCATTTATTTATTTTTTAAATCAACTGACACTGTGATCTATGATGTGCTGTCAGTGTTGGGTGTATTGCCTGCCTGCAGGTACTAATGTAATTACTGAAGAGTGCACAAGATCAGCAAGGTTTGATCACATTGTAAAATTGCTTCTTCCAACAGTTTGAAGTAATGCATGTTACACTCTTGAAGTGGAAGATATCATTGAGTTGATATCTCTGGAATAAGATAAATCATCAGAAAAAGTCCAGGAGGTAGTGCCTTTACCATCGCTGTCTGTTTTAAAGACTATTGATCAAATCTCAGATAGTGTAAATCAGTATAGGTCTGCTGAATTATTTGAGCTACCTACTGTTGTATGATTATGACGACTTGGTCTTCTCTGTAACAATTGCTGATGGCTGTTTTCCCATTCTTGCCAACAAACCATAGGAGAAATTTAAATACACTTTCTGTAAGTAACAGTGCCTTTTTAAAATTACAGGTAAAAAATTACAGGTATAGAAAATGTACGGAAGATTAAGGGTTCTACTGGGGGAGTGGAAGCCCAGTGTCAAACCAGTGTGCCAACTGGTTTTTAGTGGGACTAGAAGGTTGTTACAAACTCTGCTAGCTAAGGGCTCTCCTTAAGCTGTTTCTGAGCTTTTTCAGGCACCAACATCTTTATTTGACTGTTCTGTGCTTCTTGGGAGGAGGACTGTGCAAGGACATCTTTATTCACTTGAAGAGCCTATGAACAGTTTTTTCT
This sequence comes from Anser cygnoides, assembly GCF_040182565.1. Lineage (NCBI taxonomy): Eukaryota > Metazoa > Chordata > Aves > Anseriformes > Anatidae > Anser > Anser cygnoides. Next base: position 29,488,064 of record NC_089874.1, on the reverse strand, counting down.
TGTCATTTCAGGATGTTACTGATCTTATAACCACATAATCCTTCTTCACTACTTGATAAGAACTCAGATCATAAAACCCCTCTGATTTTTAACCTGCGTTAACATTGGCTTCACACTTAGCCACAGAGAGAACACAACCTCTATACTGTTACATACTTATCGGGTTTTATGATGTTATGCATTCCACGGCCCAGCTCTTTTTGAAAGAGTTTGGTGCCAGAAGTGGAGTTGGAGAGAAGAGGGCTCAAAATTGAAATTACTCATCCAGCACCTTTGGTGGGTAACATACCTGAACTTCACTGAATAAAATATTCATTTCATTTTCCATATGTCTCTAGGACTGTATTTATTGCTGCAGGACTGAGTGTTCCTAGCACGTACTCATATGATGCGGGGGGGGGGGGGGGGATGACAGGGCAGGGAAAGCAGAAGTCCTTCCTAGAAGTTCAGTCCAGCAGGCATTTCAAAACGAACCTAAATGTGCACAGACAGGGATGATCACAAGGGAAGAGGGAGAGAAAATATTAACTAACAGCATTCTGATTAAAGCATTTACCTTTCAAAGGCTGTATCATCAACTTGTTTGTTGAGGGTGTTCCATCATGTAGCAGAAAATATCCCAACGTCTCAGCATTGTGGCTCTTTTTTTCTTTTCAAAAGTAGACTAAAGAATTTTGCAGTAATCGCAACTAGAGACGAGAGACAGATAAGCCTATGTCAGTAAATAGAAAAGTCCTGATTTTAAAGAGATTACAAAGAAATGATCTGAAGAAGCGGATTAGATGTGAAGACCTAGGGAAATGGTGAATGAGAAAAGATACTTTAACTTGAGGCCTGACTGATAGGAAGGGAATTCACGTGGTGTCCCTAGTGATGATGAAAGAGAGCCATGAGGATATCTCTTCAGTGGAAAATAGATCTCTAGTTATGATACAGTGAACTAGAGTTCCTGTCTACACATCTGTGAGGATGGAAAGAGGTCAAAATTTTTAAATTATTAACGTAAAAGGTGGTTTTTGGGCTTCATCTTGTTGATTCTCAGGCCTTCAGTTACAGAGTAAGTTAAATGGAGTTTTAGTAAAAGCCGCATTTCATCTGCTTTTCAAAGCATAAAAATTGTTCAAACACAATGTGTTAAAGATGCATCATTGACTTAAATATAAATGATCCTCCAAGACTGAATGTGGTTAAGTGTTGGTTACATATGCCCTGTATAAATTCATATTAATTAGGATTAAAATTTATTGCTTTTATTGCATTCTGTAATGTGTACCTAAGCAACCTCACTGTTTATTGTCTGTCTCCCAATTAAATCTGACTTCTATTTAGTCAAGGGGTGAGGGGTTGTCTATGACTTGAATAAGGAAATACTCATTCTCTTTAGACGTGTTCATCATTCTTGTTCTTTGGACTCATTTATAAATTAACCCTTCAGATTTTTTATACAATGGAAATTGTACAAGGCAAGTATTAAGTCTTTGATCAATGTGAAAGGTTTTTAGTGCAGCCTAGCAATGAAACATTTGGCAGAGATGCAGAAAATACATACTTGAAGAAAATTATTTAAGTGCTTTTTAGTAATGTATCCTTATTTAATAAAACCAAATTAAATATTTAAGTAGTGATTGGAGGAAAAAAAAAATGGATTTTTTTCCCAGTTACTTTACCATATCTGAAATAGGGAAATAGATGGAAGTGTGGCTGATATTGTAAGCTTCTTCGTAACATAAAGAAGTCGTATGCTCTGGGCTAATGGTTGACTTCAGTTGCAGGATAGCAGTTTCAAGTTGTCAGAAAAGCATGAAATGGCAGTTGGTCACGTTGTACTGGGAGTTGAGAATGTCTGGATTGTTTTTAGCAAGTGCCCTGGAGTGCTTATGCTAACTGGATAAGCTGAATCCCTCAGTTTATGGGGATACTGGAATAAGAGAAGCCCCCACAATCTGTAGGTTGTTTCATTCTAAGGCTGGCTGCTCTAGTGTTGGGTTAAATCTGTTTATTAGTATCTTATAGTAAAGGATATAGCTTTACAAGATCTAGCGTTTTTAGTTCCCAACTCCACTTGATGTTGATGTCTTCTTTTTATAGTGTTCATCCACTCACTTGTTCATATCAGAAGCATTTATCTTTCAACAACATAAATCCAGATTTAATAGAAAGCCCAATTCCCATAGTATAAAGGTTAGTATTCTCAAAGACAAGTAGTAATTTATATTTTGACATTTGTCGTGGTGTAAACTAAATTGTGTATTCAATTAAGTACTGTAGCTGAGAATTATTTCTAGTTTATGGACAATACATGTATTTATTTTGTTTATTGAAGGTCCTTTACTGCATTCACAAGTTTCTTCATTATACGTCTTTTTTTCTTTTCCTACATTCCTCTGTTGGTCCACAAACAAGGCGTCTCCAGGCCTAGGGAGGCAGAAGCCTCCTTCTCCTAGGCTATGGGGAAATTCTTTTCCTGATTTCTTGATTAGTCGAAATCTCTGTTTCTATTGTGTTTCTTTATTTTAGACTAATGAAGCTGGAAAAAAACATTGTGGGTTGCCTAGGTGGTTTAGGTTGCTTAAAGATCTGTTTGAATTCAGACTGACAGAATTGAAATACTCAGTTGTGTTGCATGGAGCCTCAGAGGAGGTACTGGAATGGCATAGCCTAAAGTTGAGACAACGGTAGTATTATTGACTTGGGATTTTATTTTATTTTTTTTTTAAATCTATTTCTGTCTAGTGAGGCAGTAATAATGTACTGAAATAATAGTTACTAAAATAATGGAAGAATTAGATGAAACATATCCAGAAACCTTCAAAAATCACACTAATTGGTAAAAGTTATCCTTGTTCTGAGCTGTGAATTTCCCTGTCAGAAAAGACAAGATCATACTAGGAAGTAGGATTTTAAATGATCACAATTAGCATAGCCATATTGTCCTGGTTATTAAATACAAGTCAAACAAAAGCTAACATAAGCAGTTTTGTTACAACTATCAGAAATTAAACTCCCCTAGCATTCCCATTTTTTACCACTTTCATATGAATGCTACACAACGTTAAACATACTGGTGCCTAGCATTTCAAACAAAATCCAAAAGACATATACTGTGTCAATCAGTGCGCTCTCAGGATCAAATAGCACTGTGCCTTTTGGCATGGCTGACATTTCAGGTTGTCAGTAGACCACAGTATCTTCTTTCTTTTTTTTTCCATTTTGTGGGTGTTCCAAGATTGTTTTGGTATTTTTATGTCAGTGGAATAGAGCAGAAAAAAATGATGTGCTTGTGTGAGCTTAGTGTCTTTAGACATAGCCCTTACTGGCCCAAGTAGAGAATGGTGTTGCTGGAAACAGAGCTAGCTTTCAAACATCCAAATCCTGGTAAGAGTTTTCCATAGGTGTTTTGAAAGAAAGAGAGAATGAATAAATAACTGTTCTGTGTAGACTGTTTATATTGCACCATTTTTTTTGAGGATATTAATTGAAAAGGGTTTCTAATGTGATGAGATGTACTTAAAAAATTAATGACATCTCCTAAGCCAATGAGAAATTTCTTAATGAGATGTTATTAGCTTCTACATCCTGTATTATGCAAAATGAAATGTTTATATTACTGAGCAATAATGTAACTCTCCCTATGTGTGTTGGGGAATAGCTATTTTACCCGAAAGCCATTAGAGAAATAAAGAATAGAACAGAGAGAGATTGTTTTATAATGACTTGTGTTTGTACAGTGCCTAGCACAATTGAATTCTCCTCAATTGCTGGTGTTCCTATGTACCACAGCTTTATACAAAATGATATAATTAAGGCTTGTTAAAGAGGCTGTTTACAAAGATACGAAGATAAATTATTAATATTTTAAAAGAACATTCAAATAATTTCAAGTGCCACAAATAGTTTGAATAGTACGATACTCAAGATATCATACTGGAAGATAGAACAGGAGAAAACTGTTTTCAGAGGAAAACAGTGCTAGGAAAAACCTTTGAAGCAGTTTTGTGTATGTAGTAGTTCCAGAATGCATTGTTGGGAGAAAAATGTTTTCAGCAGAAAACATTCCTAGAAAGAGATGTTTTTAAATGTTACTTAGCATCCAGGTGGTGTTTTCGTCTATGCCTACATTGGCAGGGAGGGGTACAGAGAGGACATGGAAAGCCCACCTGATAAACACGTGGCTCAGAGGCTGGTGCCAACACAGAAATTTTGGGTTTTTGACCATGGGGCGCTTTACTCAGCACCCGGGCTGATGGCCGCAGACGGGTCCCTGTCTCTAAGGGGAAAACGGATCCTAGCCCAGGAGCTGGCAGGGCTCATTGAGAGGGCTTTAAACTAGGTAAGAAGGGGGATGGGGCTGAAATAAGACTTGTTAGAGGTGTGCCAGGGGGAACAATGTCAAGGCTGGGGGAGAAGGCAATGGCCCAGCTGAAGTGCATCTACACTAATGCACGCAGCATGGGTAACAAACAAGAGGAGCTGGAAGCCATCGTGCAGCAGGAAGGCTATGACTTGGTTGCCATCACGGAAACGTGGTGGGACCACTCTCATGACTGGAGTCCTGCAGTGTCTGGCTATAGGCTCTTCAGAAGGGACAGGCAGCACAGAAGGGGTGGTGGTGTGGCTCTCTATGTTAGAGAGTGTTTTGATGTTTTGGAACTTGAGGCTGGGAATGATAAGGTTGAGTCCCTATGGGTTAGGATCAGCAGGAATGCCAACAAGGCAAGCATCCTGGTGGGGGTCTGTTATAGACCGCCGAACCAGGATGAGGAGATGGATGAGGAGTTCTACAGGCAGCTGGCAGAAGTTGTGAAATCGTCAGTGCTCGTTCTTGTGGGGGACTTCAACTTCCCACACATATCCTGGAAGCACAACACAGCCCAGAGAAAGCAGTCTAGGAGGTTTCTGGAGAGCATGAAAGATAGCTTCCTGATGCAGCTGGTTAAAGAGCCTAGCAGGGGAGGTGCCCCGCTAGACCTTCTGTTCACGAACAGTGACGGACTGGTGGGAGATGTGGTCGGGAGCTGTCTTGGGCAGAGTGACCACGAAATGGTAGAGTTCTCTATTCTCGGCGAAGTCAGGAAGGGGACCAGTAAAACTGCTGTATTGGACTTCCGGAGGGCTGACTTTGAGCTGTTCAGGACACTGGTTGGCAGAGTCCCTTGGGAGGTGGTTCTGAAGGGCAGAGGAGTCCAGGAAGGCTGGGCATTCTTCAAGAAGGAAATCTTAATGGCTCAGGAGCAGTCTGTCCCCACGTGCCCAAAGAAGAGCTGGCGTGGAAGAAGACCAGCCTGGCTGAACAGAGAGTTGTGGCTCGAGCTTAGGAGAAAAAAGAGGGTTTACAATCTTTGGAGAAGAGGGCGGGCCACTCAGGAGGACTATAAGGATGTTGCAAGGTTGTGCAGGGACAAAATTAGAAAGGCCAAAGCTCATCTGGAGCTCAATCTGGCTAGTGCCATTAAAGATAACAAAAAATGTTTTTACAAATACATCAACACAAAAAGGAGGACTAAGGAGAATCTCCATCCTTCACTGGATGCGGGGGGAAACTTAGTTACAAGAGATGAGGAAAAGGCTGAGGTGCTTAATGCCTTCTTTGCCTCAGTCTTTAGCAGCAAAACCAGTTGTTCTCTGGATACCCAGTACCCTGAGGTGGTGGAAGGGGATGGGGAGCAGGATGTGGCCCTCACTATCCACGAGGAAATGGTTGGCGACCTGCTACAACACTTGGATGTACGCAAGTCAATGGGGCCAGATGGGATCCACCCGAGGGTACTGAGAGAACTGGTGGAGGAGCTGGCCAAGCCGCTTTCCATTATTTATCGGCAGTCCTGTCTATCAGGGGAGGTCCCAGTCGACTGGCGGCTAGCAAACGTGACGCCCATCTACAAGAAGGGCCGGAGGGTAGACCCGGGGAACTATAGGCCTGTTAGTTTGACCTCAGTGCCAGGGAAGCTCATGGAGCAGATTATCTTGAGTGTCATCACGCGGCACTTACAAGGCAAGCAGGCGATCAGGCCCAGTCAGCATGGGTTTATGAAAGGCAGGTCCTGCTTGACGAACCTGATCTCCTTCTATGACAAAGTGACACGCTTGGTGGATGAGGGGAAGGCTGTGGATGTGATCTACCTTGACTTCAGTAAGGCTTTTGACACCGTTCCCCACAACATTCTCCTCAAGAAACTGGCTGCTCGTGGCTTGGACTGGTGTACGCTTCATTGGGTTAAAAACTGGCTGGATAGCTGGGCCCAAAGAGTTGTGGTGAATGGAGTCAAATCTGGTTAGAGGCCAGTCACTAGTGGAGTCCCCCAGGGCTCAGTACTGGGGCCAGTCCTCTTCAATATCTTTATCGATGATCTGGATGAGGGGATTGAGTGCACCCTCAGTAAGTTTGCAGACGACACCAAGTTAGGGGCGTGTGTTGATCTGCTCGAGGGCAGGAAGGCTCTGCAGGAGGATCTGGATAGGCTGGACCAATGGGATGAGGTCAACTGTATGAAGTTCAACAAGGCCAAGTGCCGGGTCCTGCACCTGGGGCACAACAACCGCAAGCAGCGCTACAGGCTGGGAGATGAGTGGTTGGAAAGCTGCCTGCCAGAGAAGGACCTGGGAATACTGGTTAATAGGCAGCTGAATGTGAGCCAGCAGTGTGCTCAGGTGGCCAAGAAGGCCAACAGCATCCTGGCTTGTATAAGAAGCAGTGTGGCCAGCAGGTCTAGGGAGGTGATTGTCCCCCTGTACTCGGCTCTGGTGAGGCCGCACCTCGAGTACTGTGTTCAGTTTTGGACCCCTCACTACAAGAAGGATATTGAGGGGCTCCAGCGAGTCCAGAGAAGGGCGATGAGTCTGGTGAGGGGTCTGGAGAACAAGTCTTCCAAGGGGCAGCTGAGGGAGCTGGGGTTGTTCAGCCTGGAGAAGAGGAGGCTCAGGGGCGACCTTATCGCTCTCTATAGGTACCTTAAAGGAGGCTGTAGCGACATAGGGGTTGGTCTATTCTCCCACATGCGTGGTGACAGGACGAGGGGAAATGGGTTAAAGTTGCACCAGGGGAGGTTTAGGTTGGATGTTAGGAAGAACTTCTTTACTGAAAGGGTTGTTAGGCATTGGAACGGGCTGCCCAGGGAGGTGGTTGAGTCACCATCCCTGGAGGTCTTTAAAAGATGTTTAGATGTTGAGCTTAATGATATGGTTTAGTGGAGGACTTGTTAGTGTTAAGCTTAATGATATGGTTTAGTGGAGGACTTGTTAGTGTTAGGTCAGAGGTTGGACTAGGTGATCTTGGAGGTCTTTTCCAACCTAGATGATTCTGTGATTTCCACAATGGCAGATTTAGCAGTTATCCCTTCTTATATTTGCATGTAACAAAATTCTTGTTTCAGTTTAATAAGAATGTGCTTGCTTATCCTAGAAGATCACTTGGATTATGTAAACAGGTTTTGCTTCTTTTGCAATTTTCTCCTGACTCACTGAATCAGCTGTTTATTGTAATGTATTTTGCTCTGTTTTATTCTGTTTTTATTGATTTACTTGTGACTTTTGCTCAGAATAATGCAGCTTTATATTATAATGCAACTGTTGTATTCTGTAGGTGTCTGTGCAAAAAAAAAAAAAATATGTTGAAGAAACACTGAGTGCTGTGTGTTTTGGTTCAGTTTGACTGCTTCCAAGGCACCATTACTTTAGCACATGTGTAGTACTTGCCATATGGAAGGAAAAAAGGATGAAATGAAAGAGATTGGGATATTTAGAAAAGAGGAAGACACAAGTTACAGGAGTGAAGATCAAAACCATGAAAAGCAAGGGCAAGCAGTCAGCAGCTACTTTCTGTCAAATACAAATATATAAAATAGAATGTGAGATTAAAATCTCAAGGGACTGAGAGAATTAAGGCAATTACTACATAAACAAATACAAATATTTTAACTAACACAAGTTTTCTAATGAATTTGTCTTTAATCTATTTTCTTAGGACATTTCCAACAATATATGTGTGTTCATTCTTCCATGTATAGATACTATATCCATACATTGCTGTATGGATCCAATGGCACTGCCTTAAAGTATGATAGTCTTCAGACCTAAGTCTTCAGTGTCTGACTGAAAATGTAGCACATTATGAATTTGTGGTCTCATCTAATAACAGAAGCATGTTTTTCATATACCACTAACTTATTTTAAGAAATTTCAGCTTTGCTGTTGCTTGCTATTATTAACAGGAGTAGTCTGAAGGCTGTCATTGAAACCACTTTTTTTTTTCTTTTGTAACCCTAAATGAAAGTCCAATACTGCTGTCTGAAAAGCAATGCTTTGAAAGACCAACTTGTTCCTGTGAGACATGTTTGATGTCATGCAAAAGATAATAAAAGGAAGAAGAGGGGGAGTGATAAAGCGGCTGAACATGCAAGGAAGATTTGTAGTCTTTAACTTGACGTGGATGAATGGCTTGTGGCTCTCCATATTTCAGCTTGATTTATGAGCATGACCACCTTGGGTACCTGAACCATAAAACTAGGAATTTCAGGTTATTTTCTATACCCTGTGTTTGTAGGGAGCTGCAGAAGTACATTGTACTGTTGAGTTTGGTATGCTTCAAAAGCCTTATGGAATAAATCAAGATGAGGAGTATATGTACAGATTATAACTGAGACTTGGTTTTTTTCTATAGCACAGATTTGAGCTATTTTCTCAGATGTGCTATCAATTACACGTAATAGAAGTAACTAAATTCATGATTTTGTTATATGGATATAAGACAATTTTTATTTTTAGATAGCAACATTTTTGTCTTTTTCTAATACTCACTCTACGAGAACTTTATATTGTTCTGAGGATGTTATGTAGTAAATGTCTACCCTTGAAAATATTGAATTTGCTAGGTTAAAGTGCTTCAGAATTTCTCTTGAACAGTGTAGTGCCTAGTTTCTCTCTTAATACAAAAGTAATGGTCTCTAAGGATCAGGGTTCATAAACTAAAGCTTAAATTGAGTAGTCAATATTTTTACCTTTTGGATGCAGAAGTACTTCTTCCAAAATGGTTGTGGTTTTTTTTGTTGTTCTTTTCAGTTTAAGACAGACATTTTTCACCTTTTATGTAAATGTTACCACTTGAGAGAGAGTTAGTATGAAAAGGAAAGATAAAATACATTAAGAAGCTATAAAACAAAGATGTCCTTCTTTCTTTGTAATGAATCAGGTAATATATTGCATTTTTGTTAATTTTTTTTTTCATTGAAAGTATTTAAAAATAAACAAGTTACCATTGACGAAGGTTTACTTAAATGTTTAGAACCTTTCAGAACTAGTTTAATCTGGAAGGGGAAAACAGTTTAATGAATAGCACATGGGGGGGAAGATACTAAATAAAAATTGGAGTTTAGAACATCAAAGATAGGATGGCAATAAAAAAGAGAAGAGAATTTACATTTATGTTATATCACTTTACCTGTGTCTGAAGCTAATAGATGCAGAGTTTGTCTCATTTGCAATAGTTGGTTATAAGCAAGGAGTCCATTTGAAGTAGTAGCGTTGCTTTGGTTTTGAATTTTTAAAGATGAAGAAGGCTCCCTGAAGAAAGAAACTCATTAAGAAAGCCAAGGGCTTTTTGGAGAATACGTTCAGTTCATGGTGGCTTTTTGTTCCTCACTTTGTATGTCTCAGAGCACACTGCAGCTTCTAATGAAAAAATAATGCAGTTCATTAATCTGGAAAAACTTCTGAAAGTAGCTACATTTTCACAGTATTCTGGGAATTAGTTTGAACATAATTGGTTGGATGTCAATATTAAAAAGCACTCTAATGAAAAAGGAAATGCTCAAACTATGATAGTTTGCTGCTTCTGATGAAAAATTTAATGAGGCTGAATAATTACCCTTTCTCTTTTCTTTCTTCTCAATCTACCACGTCTTTCCCAATCTCTACTTTACACTTACTGTAAATATTTTAAACAGTAGGATTTCTATCACTGTAATTGAAAGACTACACTATTATCTGCATGTTGCAGTATTTTATAGCTGTTTTGCTTTTTTCTGTAATCCTCTTTTTCCCTTCGTGACTAGATTCCTCAAGAAGAGTATTTGTCAGCTGTCATGCCCCTCAGCTATCACTTAGCTGAACTGTGCTTAGTGAACTCTAATCTTTCTTGATAAATCAACCTATTAGTGTTGTGCCAAGCAAAACAGTATCTGCCATTTACATAATGGTTCCTCTAGTTGCTTTAATGTGACTTTTATCTTCTAACTTCAGGTTGAGAGTTATTTCCTTCTGAGATGCAATAATTGCCCAAATATGTATACATTCCAATTACGGAGTTGACTGTTAATCAGTCCTTTAATAAAGTTATATAGCACATGGAAGCTGGGATTTGTCCTGGAGAACCCATTACAAGGAAGGAAGAAAAAAAAAAAAAAGAAAACAAAAAGCCACAGAAACACACTGGGCTCTTCACTGAGAGGGTGGCCAAGCACTGGGACAGTGTCCCCAGGGAACTGGTCCCCCAAGCCTGCTGGAGTTCAAGAAATATTTGCACAATGCCCTCAGATATATGATTTGATTTTTGGGTGGTCCTGTGTGGAGCCAGGAGTTGGATGCAGTGATCCTTGTAAGTACCTTCTACCTCGGGATATTCTATGACTATTGGAATGGAGGGCCTGTACTTGTTCTTACAGTGTTTCGATATCGGTTTGATGTTATGCACACTAAAAATAGTGTGCATACATGTTTTTTATACTAGCTGCAGTACAGATTGTTCAGGTATCTAGAGTTGCAAAGGGATTCAACACTGTAGTCATATAAGAAATGAAACAGTCAGACTAGTTCTTTGAGATGCAGTTTTTGTATATGCAGAGGTTTTAAATTTTTTTTTTAATTTTAGTAGATATGATAATCCGTAACTCCTAACCACAATGTCTCATCTGACATGTATTAGCTCTTCCATATAATATCCCTTTTATATCTCAGTGGCTTAATAGATCTTATATTGAGATGTTTGTCCCTGTGAACGGTGTCTGATAATTTCTCATTTGATAACTTCTCAGAATTCTGGAGAACATGCCCGTAGTGCCATAGGCCCCTATCTGCAGCAAGAAACATTAGCTCACCTTTTAGTCATCTTGTACTAATGAACTTCCAAAGAGAAAAATAAAAGAGAATTTATATTTTTCCTCATACTGCCAACATCTGAGAATTTTTATCAAAACTAAACTACTGAAGTTAGAAAACAAATTCTGAACCATTTTGCTGTTTTTGTTAATGGTATTTTACATTTTTAAGTTACAAACCTTGAATGTCAGTCACACCATGATGGTGATGAAAACCTTTATTTGAATTTTCAGCTGCAGTCCTTAGAGATATTTGGTGCTTCAGAAGACATTTACTGACTTTTCCAGAGAACCTGCAGTCTTGCAGATGACCTGGAATGCCAGATTAGAGCAAAGCTCTAAGTGCTTTGCTGTGCTCTAGTTCCTGGGCTACAAGCCACCTTGTCACTTGCAGTGCTCATGATGTCATCATATATGTGACATTAAGAGATCATATCTTTTTCCTCACTTCATAAAAAATTGATAAACTTTTGTTTTAAGTTGAATAAGCAAAGTGTGACACATATCTACACAGTCTTTAATCATAGGAATTTTTTTTTTTTTCCTAATTCCATTTCATTTAATAATTCTGAATTTTACCCTTTTACTGTGGTCAAGAGAGGTTTATCTGAATATTTCTAGCAGAACATATAGTGCAAATATATTCTCTTTTTCTATACAGATCACAATAACTGCACTTCTGTAGGATTTTTCCATTGAGAAAGTAAAATTTTACATGCGTTTAGCTCCTATGATTTTAATGCCATGACTCAAGCTAATGCTTCAGTGAGTTCTCAATTCAGGAATGTGAGACTCAGAAGATAAAAAAACAAACAAACAAAAAAAAAAAACAACCAAGCTATATTTTGCCCAGACATAATTTTAGGTGTCTACAGAGGAGGTACTTTTTTAATACTAATATCTATACTAGATAATATTTTTTATTTTAATTTGAAAATTAACATTTGAGATGAGAAATATATAAAATCAGCTTCTTGTTTGTTGGATTGAAAGGGGGAAATACTCTCTTTGAGAAGTCCCAAAATATTGCAGTGTTTGTTTTGCCATTATAATTTGTACTTTATGCCAAAGTTGTTCTTTTTTTTTTTTCATTCAATATGTATTTTGTAGTATCACTTTCTTTAAAATATTGAGCTTAGTGCAGGCAGTTCTCAATGCACTGATATTTCCTGTGGAGCATCTATTAAAGTTTGATATAGGTCATAATGATGAGACTCTTCCCATTGTGGTAACATCTTTAAAACTTTATTTCTTCTTATGTCATTGCATCTACCTCTGTTTGCAAGAACATCCTGTAGAGCAGCTTTCCAGAAGCTCATGAACTTTCATTTTCTTTTCAGTTTTAGTTTGTGGAATTTGTATTAGTTGCCTTCATTTATATAACTAAAAAAATAAATTTTTTAAAAAAAGGTCATTGCCATGGTTACTAGCCACGATAGAACCTAATTTTAAAAAAAAAAGTCTAAAATGATTGTCTTGATCTTATGTTCTTTTCAGGAGAATCTTAGCTAATATATATGTTACTCATTTTGCTTTAGTTGAGGAGTAGCACCTAATCCTCTCAATAAAAGAATGAGAAGCAGAAGATGAAATTGAGCTAGTTCCTGAGAAAACAAGAATTTCCCCTCATTTTGGAAGATTTTTGAAAAGGTTACTCCTTTATCCCTCAGAAATATGGGTGTCTGTTAAAGTTGCTTCTCTAGCATAATGCCAACATAGGTTTAGCAAGCAGGTTTAGTAAAATGGAGTTTTGGATTAATGTAGATTGTTTTAATGCTCCTTTTCCAGTTAGAATGAAAGCTGTATTCTTTCAGTTAACCTTTCATCATATCATCAGGAAAGTTGTAGGTTTTTGCTAGTTCCTATAGTTGCTGCACTTTGGCTGATAGTTTAAGATTTTGAGTAGGAGTTGTGTGTTTTTTGTCTCTAACCTATTTCCATCTCCTTTCTGCATCTGTCAAAATGGTTGTATTTCTATAGAACTGAAGTAATGAAAATAATATTTACTCATGTGGTTCTTAGCACCCGTAAGGTGAGGAAAGTAATTTTAAATTTCTGTACAGTACAGGCAAAAAGGAGTTTACTCCTCATGATTGCAAAAAAAAATCTCAAATTTTTTGAAATCTTGTAGGTGAGTTCCATTGGTCTGGTTGACTTTTGTGCATCTGCTGTTGGAAGTGATTTTGTAGTTAGAGAAAGCTTTTCATTATTATTCCATTTTTGAATCAGAGAATGTCATGTGTATTTAAAAATAACTGGTGTCAGGAAAAGTTTCAAAACAAGAATGCTGTTTGAAAGCTTTTCCATTAAATAGACTTTACAACTGAAATTTAATTCATGGTAGCCACTTGTGAACAGAGGCAATTTAGTATGATTCTAAGCTTTTGCTTTTATCTGCCTTAATAATGGTGCATCAATCTTCAGCATTGATAAAGATACAGTAATTGTTCCTAGCAGCATGAAAGCAATGCCCACTTTAATTTTAAAGGTCATGAATGTGCAATGTTTTCATGAATTAGTAATTAAGCTTTTTTGAAAAATTTGGTCTTTTTTGGTTTTGTTGAATTTTAAGCTCATTCCATATTTGATTGTGTCCTTCTTTAGCTTTTCAGTACAACATGCAAACTTCAGCAATGTTTTTACCACAGGGATAGAGGGTTGCACAAAATGCAAAATGAACATATGACCATTTTTCCAGCTTTATAACTGCCTCCAGTTTCAATTATATTCATCTTCTCCAAGTAGCTAATAAGATTCTTATTTTTTATCTTTATTTACAAACAAGAAATTGAGTGACTTGTTTGGACACACACGTAGTATTTCTTTTTAGGCCAGTGCAATTGAGTTTCTTAGTTTACAAATTATTAAAGTCTATTCATTAACGTTTGTAAAAATACACTTCACCAGTGTGGTCTGGTACTTCTGTTTTAAAATAATATTTTTGGTGATTAAATAAAAATAGCTTCTTGGAAATGCTTATACCATCATGACAATGCTATAAAATTATTTAATATAGTTTTCATTGCTGAAAGATTTTGCTGTTTTGACACTGTCAGGTTTTCTGAAATCCTAACAGATTATTGAAATTTAGCAGATGGCCCTAGGCTTGATCTTTAATCACTAAACTTAAACTGAAGGTTTGGAATTTATCTGTTTCATTCTTAGCTATGGAATAGCAGTGGGACAGATGGGTTCAGCCCTGTTTGTGGCAGTTGCAACACATAAGTCTTTGGAGCAGTAAAATCTGTTGTGAAATAGAGCTATCACCACTATAATCTTGTGCAAAAGTGTTAATGTCATTTAAAATACTCATTTATCAAAAAGACAACTTTGTTTCACTTGTTAAGTAGGTCCCTTACAACTTTTAAGAGAAGCTCAAATCTTATGTGAGAAAAGGGAAGCTTAGCACCTGAGAATAAAGAAATAGTGTGTGTTTTTTGTTTTTAATTTGTTTGAAATGTATTAAATAGATTATTTTATGTGGATTTTCAACTTAGTTACCTATTGTGTAGTGTTTTTGTTGCGTGTAATTATCTTCATAACAATTTGAAGCAAACTGTATAAAAATGCAGACTTGAAAAATGTTGACGATTTCACAGTTTTTATTTAAAACATCCTTTTATACATGCGAAGTCATAACTGCAAAAGAGGTTTGCTGGTTGTTGTTGAAATATATATCTTAAGGCTATCAGTACAATAGCTATATTGTTTTTAGCTTGATGGTAAGTGAAATTCACAGTACTAATGTTACTTTATTAGCATGTTGTTTTCATGCAATGTTCTCTTGGTGCCAGTGTATTCTGCCATTTATCCAGCTGATTTGGTGATGGGTTGTTATAACTGCATCTCAGAATATACAGGTAATATCAAAATCTCTATAAATATATGTATCTGTCAGCCACTGCTAGCTTCTGCTCTTAGAGTAACCTTTCTTTGTCAGTTTTTAAAAATTTGTTTGTATTTTGTGCTTTGTTGTGAACAAACTTTCTAGGTAACAGATTTTTTAAAAAAAAAATATTTTTGCTGATCAAACCTGTATTTTTCTGGGTGTTTCCTTTTTAATGCCGTGATGCAGTCAAGTATGGGCCTCAATTTTAATATCATCAATTTTGAGTGTTTTGGAGGGGAAAAAGAGTTATGTTGTCAGTGTTTGTATGTCCTGGTGTAATTCAACTTTCTTCTAAGCTTCTGCCGCTGTTTGTGTCACAGAGAAGAATGTCGACTGGCCGTTCCTGCTTCGAAGTGTAGCTTTAAATGGTAATCTCTTGACTAATTCCTGGCGTTCAGAAATAACACCATTTAATTGAATGAAAACAAAATAGTAATTCAGTGATTCTAAAAAAAAAAAAAAATCACCTTAAATATAAAATACTGAGTTTACCTGAAGTCTAAGCTTTTGTTTTTGTACTTTTGTGTCCTCTTCCCTAAACAAGGATTTATTAATGATAAATCATTTTGCTTTACTTATGTGTT
Organism: Anser cygnoides; assembly: GCF_040182565.1. Taxonomy (NCBI): domain Eukaryota; kingdom Metazoa; phylum Chordata; class Aves; order Anseriformes; family Anatidae; genus Anser; species Anser cygnoides. Next base: position 29,472,504 of record NC_089874.1, on the reverse strand, counting down.
ACTATCAAATGGTATTGTTAGACTTTAATATTATAGGTGAGAGGTCATGCCAGGAATAAATAATTTAGGGCAAAGTAGGCTAATTATTACTGAAGGATGGATTTCAACCCCCCTTCTCCCCCCACCCTACCTCCCAAATACGCTATTCTGGATATTCAATGTTTTGAACTGTATTAGAAAAATATGCCATATGGTATTGCCTGTCTCTACTGATTGGATGTAATGCTGCAAATTCCTGAGTAGACAATATAGATTTTGTCTGTAAATGCTCAGGCATTTACTTTCAGATTTGTTGTCAGAGTGGATTGTCTAAAAATTAGGTTATGATTTATTTGAAAGTATGAGAGGGATCTATGGATATGGATATTATTTAAAAACGCGTAATTTCAGTTAGCTGCTTGCAACCTTTTATGCTAAATAAAAGGTGTGGCTTTTTTGTGATGCATAGACCTCGCTTTCATTTTGCAAAGACACACATGTAGAAGTAATTATTTGTCTTTCAAAATAATCTATAAAAAGCACTGCTTATAGAGTCAATTTACATATATCATGGCTCTTTTTAATATAAATGATTAAAATGTGTAAGTATTTCATACCTGAACTCTTCACATTTATGGGGATTTTTACAATTACTCATTTATCTTCATTTCATTAAAATCATAAAATTATGTTTGTTAAATGATATAAACACATGCTTATTATGCAAGATAAGGCTTTTTTAAGACTTGGAAGTAACTGGATCAAAATAATTATGGAATTGTTTTCTGTACCAAAGGTTCTATAGTACTTGTATTCATTTAACATTTCTAATAAATATTGCTTTTCCTGCATCTTGCTCCTTTATGAAAGCTGAGTCAGCAGAACTGACCAGTGACTTTGAGGGGCTGGGAGAAAATAGAGTATTTCCATATTCCTCTGAAAGCACCCAGAATCTTGTGACACAGAAAAATTTCAAGCTGAACACCTTAGCAGGTGGGGGTAGTTACGTTCTCTCGTGTATCGAGAATGTACATCTTCCTGTTGGTGGTGTTTTCTCAGTGTATCACTTACTTTTCCTATGACTTGATAAGACACTATGCTTTTGTAAAGGTTCAACTCCAGGGTTCATGGAAAGAATGTTTACTCTTCATTTGTAGCAAATAGGGGACAGCGTTTATAGTACGGTGAAAAACTATCCTGTGTAGTATCTACTTTTTAGTGTCTTTCTGTTCCGTTTCCTTTTCCCCCAGCAGATGGGTAAGAACTGGTGTTCGTTATGCAGTGGCCTTTGCTACTGCTGCCTTATGGAGCTGTTTGAGTTCCCCGACTATTCTGCATCCACCGTAGGGTGTGTGGATGACTTCAAACATTCACAGTCATTCTAGTTGGTTGGGTTATTGATGAAATTGCTGTTCAGATCGGATGACAATTTAATACAGTATGTGATAACTGGACTGAATGACCTTTGCTGCAATTGATGTTGGCCTTTCTCCCTGTTAAGTGACCGCTCAATTTATCTAACTTATAGGAAATATTGTAATTGCTGAATGAACTGTCTTGGATGAAGATATCTGCCATTTATCTTGAGAAGGTTGAGTGGGCACTAGTAATAAGAAAAGGTCAAAGAGCATGATTTAAGATAGTTACATCCTGTACTTTTACTTCTGAAAAAGAACACTAGATCTAAACTAAGTATCTAACAGGTATTAATGGATCTGGTATAGGCAAACAAGTGGTGTAGAAGACTTAAAGCGTCACCCAGAGTGTCAGTTTGTAAGTGCTAAACAAAACCAAAAGTTTTGAGCTTGTCTTCAGTTTCCACAGGTGATGTGTGGTAGTTTAGTTTTATAATAAAAGTTGTGAGGGACCTTTAGTATGTATATAACTACTATTTCATAGAATTAGAATTTCATAGAATTGAGAGACAAATGTTTGTCTGCAGGGAAAATTGGTAGATATTGATCAGATAAAATGTGATCTATAAATGAATTTAGACAGGCTATTTTCCAAAGCTCTTCTGCTGTCGGAGAACTCACCACATTCACATGGTGTTAACTACCGCTTCTATGCTGAATCACAAAACCATCAAAGGGAAATGAAGAGCAATCAATCTGCCTGTTTTTCTTCAATATATATTGATTTAATCCATTAAGATTATTTTCTGTTTGATTATTCAGAATCTTGAAGTGTTTTAGCAGGGAATGGTTAACAGTGATTTTCTTTCCTGCTTTCACTGTTGACCTAATTTCATTGATTCACTGCTGCTGATCTATATATACAGAGATACAGAAATTTCCTTAGCATAGTATTTACTTAGAATGTTGCATGGAATGTTGTCTATTTACTGTAATAGTACTTTTCTCCTTTTTTTTCCCCTAAATTTCAATATGACAAATTGGATGTCATTGTTTTGTTTTGTATTGTTTTTAAGATGTAGCTCTAAGTCCTAACCACAGCTGTGTGACATGTGACTTCTGGTGGGTTAGCACAGTGACACTGAAATTTAAATGGATGAAAACATTGTTTCAGAGTTGTATAAGAGACCCAGTCTGTCCTAACATGAGGATACTCACAACACTCTGCTCTAGGCGTCAAAGCTAAGTGCTTAAGTTTGTTCAGAAGTTGCTCTGTTTGGACAGTAGCAAGGGATATTCAATTACTTCAAATCATTGAGGTAATCTAATAAACATTTATTCATTTTTCTCCTGTACTTGATTAGGTAAATTTCAGTTTGCATTTCTTTGATGCATCATTGCAGAGAAGGGCTATGTTTACCCAGTTGTGAGATTTGAGTCTCATTTGGATTGGCTTGTGTTGACCTGTGTGAAATATCTGTAGGGAGAAATGTAGCCACTTCCATTTTTTTCTCCATATCTTTGTCAATGGTAAGATAAACACGGGACACTTGGTCTGTATTTCAGAATGTTTTACTTAATTATAATTATACTTTCACTTTTTACATATGACTGTAGTCATCATTTCAGTGCGTGTCTACACATGCACATATGTATGTTTGTTTATTTACCCAGTGCACAGTGTGACTTGATTGAAATTTCATTATGAACTTGTTAACAGCTAGGGTAAAGAGAGACTGTAGACTGTCTGGTTGTTAATTAGTTCCCATCAGCAAAATTATTAGCACAGTAGGTCAGAATAACTACTGCCAAATGAAAGCTGCAATAATCAGTACTGTATCTGGGTCAGAAACCAGTCTAGTCATAAATACTCTGACTGCTTCGGCCTGGAGGGTGCAGGGCCAGAGTCAGCTGCACCACAAAGCTCATGATTTAGAACTACTTCTGTATTGCTGATAAAAGTGTAGGCTGTGTATGAGCAGTAGCTGTTCCCTCCCCCTGCGCCAAGTTCTTGCTGACACGGTGAAATATTGCCCATCATCAGTAATGATCAAGCATGAGGCAGCAGTTTGCATAATGAATCGTCACCGCAGGAGATGTGTGCGCTGGGATGTTTGCTTTCAGAGTACTGCACTAATAAGGATCCCATTGCAGGAGAATAGTATTCAGCAGTTAAAATGGTAGAAAGAGCATCAAATGGATTTGAACTCACAAGCTAACAAATCTGTTTGAACTCTGGAGTGGTTTGCTCAAGAGTATGTTTGTTTGGTTTTGTTCATGCTCAACTCAAAGAGAAAATAATTTACTATATTACACATGTGTATACCCATTTTTCTGAAAATGGACAGGATATCTTGGATGAAGAAATGTGTTTTGTGAAGAAACGCAACAGGACTGAGAAACAGTCTTACTGATTTAGCTTTAAAATGTCTGTTTATGTGGTCACCTAACAGTAAAAGGACAGAAGGAAAATGGGGCTGGGGCAGTTGATATCTTACAAAGGTGGATCAGCAGTTTTGCCACTTTCTAAAGGACAGCTGTAATATTGCTCCATCTGGGAAGAAGACACCCAAAGATATGGTTCCCTTTCCTATCTAGAAAGAAACCACGAGCCAAGTTTTATCCTAGAAAATGTTGTTGATAGTAGTGTCATGGGAAAGCAAAAGCATATTATAGGTGCAGGTAGTTAATCTGAGGAAACACTTCACTGTTGAAAATACACTCATTTATTTAAAAATAAATGGACAAAATGAGAGCAAAAATATTAGGAATGTAAACAGTATAAATAAGAATATGAAAGTACTTAGGAAAAAATGCTTCACGTGAACCTGCCTATCTGAATTCTGTTTATAACATTAGACCAGAACTTTCAAAGATAACATCACTTCCAACTCTTTTTTTTGACTGTTTCCAGCTAAGAAAACCTAATGTCCGTTTATCAGTGCAACATCACTGTTTTGGTTTGAAAACAGATCATTATCGCATTTAATCCGAAATTATATATTTATATATAATATATATAAAATACATCCTTAAATATCTATGTCTAAATTAACCACGGTTCCACAACCATTCGAGATCATTTTGTAGTGAGTTAAACATCACAGACAATGATCCAACATATGATCAGGTTTAAACAGAAAACTATGCTGTTACATGTTCAATTTCCTGTTTTCTTCTTTGCTGTAAATAGCAGTTCCTCAGAAAGAATTTTTCTTTGTCCTTTCTTCCACTTCAGCTAGTGGTTTCTCATATGTTCTTGGTTTTCAGTTTGCATTCATAAGCAGTATTTCTGATAAGGCTTTAAAGATTACGTAAAAAACATGGAAAAACTAGTGTATTGGTGCTCTTTAGATTTGCTTTTGTAAGTAGAAACCAAATGTTCAAACTACAGTGCTATATTCTCAGGTTCTGCTTGAAACCCGTAAGTTTGTAGGGTTAAAAAAAAAAAAGTGAAGAAAGAAACAAAGATATCTTCAGATGTACATGCACAATTGTTTTATCCAGTTATCTGTTCTATTATTATTATTTTCCTCAGGTTTTTTGTACCAATATACAATCCTAACATTCTGGAATTTTTAATCCCCACTTATTACTGATTTGTCACAGTCTTGCAGAGGTATTAATGACATTGATGATAACATTAACTGCACGTAAATTGGAATCGTTTTATTTCATACTATATTTCCTCAATTGCTGTGTATACATTTTCCTTAACTGATCAGGAATATATGAATTTGGAGCTTAGGAGAACTCATCTTCTAGTCCTAAGATCTTATGCTTATAACCACATTATTTTAGTGTTAGCATGATATGCTCTCTGATACAGGCTTTTGCTGGCCTGCTTTTTGACCTTGCTTGTTACCTCTAGCTTTTCTTTGTCCCTCTTATCACAGTGCTGAAGGTATACTCTGAAGTCTTCACCCTCAAGGTCCTGCGGTGCCCTTGCTTTGTTTCCCTCTTTAGAGCTTCATTATTCTGTTAGCCAGAAGCTTAGTGTTGAATGACAAATGTGAATCGGTCCTTTGTTAAGTGTGTGGTGGGTTTTTTTGTTTTGTTTTGTTTTGTGCTAGGAATGTAGTCAAGGTCTCTTATAAGATGATATTTCATGTCCTGTGTCGAAAGGCTTGTGGAATCATTCTCAGTAAGTGTGCCACCTTAGTTGTCATTCTCAGATTCTTCTTATTGCTGCTTGATATGATTGAAATAATGTAGTAAATGAGAAACATCTGGAAATTAGTGCTCTGGGATAGAGCTGTACAACTTACAATACCAGTTTGGATCCAGCCCTTGTAAAATCCCAAACCTTTGTAATTGCTGGAATTAATTTATGTTCTTACAGGCTGGGTGGTTGGTAATGGATTACTCCAAAATTAAGTAGTACTGGGGGAAAATACATGTGAAATAGCATATGTTGTATAATTAATGAGTGCCTAGTTTGGCAATAACAAGTTGTCTAAGTATCTCTTAAAAATATCATAATTGTTTTAAACTTGGCTAGCCCTTACACTGTCCGTTAAGCAACAGCAGTAAATTTAAAGTTTTCTGTCATGTTGGAATTAAATATCTAAGGTCAAAGAATTTATATATTAAATAAATTCTTAGACAAAAATGAAAATACAACTTCTGAGCTGGGCTATGTGTATGCATGTAAGCTCTCAAACCAGAGAGATCATCTCAATTTTCATGAGCATGTGCTGAGAAGGAGAAGAGTCTGGATGGCATAAGCAAATGGTTTTGTTGTGTGTTCCCACTCTTTTTTCCTTGGCACTGCCCTCCCTTTCCCCAAAGTCCATACTTCTTGTAGCATGTGTTTCAAGGAAACTGACTCTTGTCATCTGTTTGACTAATTTTGTACTTATTTAAATTGTGCATTTGATAATTTAATTCTGAAAGAAAAGTTGAAGCTTCAAAGACTAAAATGTTTGTTTGTTTGTTTTTGTTTAAAAAAAAGCAAACGTGAGTATCCAGGAAAGAAAAATACAAATTAGCTTCCCCACTGAGGAAAATCAGGCGAAACTATGCTTTTATGTATATTGGCCATACTTCTACATTGTCACTCAATTGTCTATCAGTTCTGCTATATTGTATATCAATTCCATCTTATAGCTGGAATGAAGGACTTAGCCTAAATTCACAGTTTGTATCTATTACTTTTTCATGTGTCTTTTTTGACCCTGGCCTCCCGCCCTGATCCCCACGCTCTGATGCTCAAACCAAATACAAGACCAGGGGAGTCTCGCATTCCTTGTCCTGGGCCCATGCCAGTGGGTGGTGCTGGCTGAGTGAGCTTGGCACTGTGGACTCTGGTTCCTTTGTGCCATTTTGGCTTAGACATCGCTCAGGAGAAATTCTGTGGATGGCTCTAATGCATGCCCTGGCTGGATCAGCCAGGACATCCCTTGCCCTTCCTCTCTGAGCCATTGCATGTTGTTTGTGTAACGCTGCCAGATTTACAGGCTGTGTTAAGAAGCTGCTGGTACAAGGCATTAGCCAGGTTTTTAAACAATTATAGCAGGCACTCAGCAATCTGAAAAAAGCTGGAGAGCTCTGTGAGGGCATATTGCGTGCTTTGGCATGACCAGTAAACTACTGCTTCTCTTGGAGAAAAACTTCCACCATGCTGTAGTTATGGCACCCAGCTCTAATACAAGCTTATGAAAATCAAACTATCTACTGAGACATGGCAAGTAACTGCTTAGAAGTCTTCTGGCAGCAATGGCAAGATGTATGACACTTCCCCTGGCCCCCAAGTATCTTAACTCTAGAGCACCACTTGTGGTGAAGGTACTAAAGACTGTAGTAGCAAGCAAGCAACTTTGTTAGACACATGGGATGTTTGTACAAGTTACATCTTCACTTCTGATTTTAAGGTAGGACTCGATATTCAGTGAATATAAACATTGGATATTGGCATCCTACATTTCTACAAATAAACAGCGATGTACAGAGTGTGAGAAAAATGCTGTCAAAAACTGTTCGTGGTAATGAAATGTGTAGAACTGAGAAGGAGAGCTGAGAAGACATTTGACTTGAAGTTCTGAGCAACCTGTAAAATACTTCTTAATGCTGAATGCATTATGTAATGCTATGCTTTCATTTTTGATTTTTTTCAGGAATTTTTACATATATAAATGTCCAAGTACATACCTCTTTGGCTTCGTCACAGGGTGACCCAGACCAGATATCCAAAAGTTTGAATGTAATGTAAAACCAATAATATTTACTTATGAAAAACTGGGAGACAGGATGATTATGGGTGTGCAAAGAGAAAGGGTCAGGAGGAGGACAAAATAAACTAGATAAAAGTTGGATGCAAGGCAAAACAGGAATTCAGAGACAGAAAAGAGCAGCAAAAATTATAATGAAAACTTTAATATGCGGACCGTTGACCCATCAGGCTGCTAGAGCTGCTGTCTTGTGATAGCTGCATAAAGGAGGGATGAATTATCCATCCCAGTGTTTCTTTCTTTTTTTTTTATGTGAGTACCATGCTGAGGCAAATTTATTTAAGCTCTCCTCATGGAGGTATTGGATATTGGTTTTAAAAAATATCTTTCTTCATCGTGTCATTTAAAATGGAACCAGCACCATTGACACAAAATGCCATCTCTGGCATTCTGTGGTGTAACATAGATATTGCAAAGAAAGGATCTGAAAGTTACTATCCTGATTACAATTTGTGGCACATAACTGAGGACCAATAACTAATCATGTATCCTGGTGGTTAATACTAGGTCTAGTAGCATTCTTCATCATCTTCCTCATCGGAGGACAGAGTCCCTGTCCTCTGAGGAAAGGCTGAGAGAACTGGGACTCTTCAGCCTGGAGAAGAGGAGGCTCATGGGGGGTTTTATCCATGTGCATGCCACACAGGGAGTGATTAAAGGGGATGGAGCCAGAGTCTTGTAAGTGGTGCCCAGTGTCAAGACAAGAGGTAACGGGCACAAACTGGAACACAGGAGGTACAATCTGAACATCAGGAAACACTTCACTGAACTGAACACGGGCACAGGTTGCCTGGAGTAGCAGTCTGTAATCCCATGTCCATTTCATGATGGGCAAAAAACATGCCTCTAATTGCTCTCAGTACACCCAGTATTGCCTGGATCTTCACCTTGTGTGACTTGTTTCCAGTCAGTACTGCTATCTAGCAAATAAATTGAAATGTGATTGGCATGATTATCCTGCCTTTGTCTCTCTCCACCTGTCTGATTTAAGGCACAACAAACTCTTTTGTAAACTTGAGTCAAGCCTTCAAGTATCTTTCCTTCTGCATACATTTCTTTTTGCCCTGTATTCTGTTTACAGCTGTTTCCTGCAAAAAGTATGTCAGTAGGAAAATTCAGAATGGGTATTTGCTATTTGGTAATGTGCGCTTTGGTTTCTGACACTTTGAAATGCAGAATTGGAATGTTTGTTGAGAGGGATTTTTTTGCATCCTTAAAGGATGGCCATGGGGAAAAAATATATATTTATGTGTAACCATTTCTGTTTTCAGGGAGTTACAGTTAAAAACACATATTTTTCCAATTTCAAAGTTCAAAGAATCACAGAATAGTTGAGGTCTGGAGATTGAGTCCAACCCCTGCATGTAACTGCAAGTACCTGCACGTAACTGCAAGTTGCATTTGTACTCCAGTCAAGAGGTTAAGGTTATGCTGTTGATATTTAGTTTATATAAATTTTACTTCTCATTCAGTTACCAAGTTCTGAATTCTTTCATCTTCAGTTGTCTTTTGCTTGTAATTTGTTTGTAATCGGTGTTAATTCTTCTGTGTCCTCAAGCATATTTCTCACTTGTTTTCATTAGGACTAATTCATTTGCAAGCTTTGCAGTTTGAAGAACCTGTATTCAAATCAAACTTTCATTTTTAATTTGATTTAAGTGGGTGTCAATTCTGACTTCCTTAAATATCCTTCTGTACTGCAGCGATGCCATTGTTTCTTCTGGTGTGAATTTTGGGCTGTCAGCCATTGCTCTTGTATTTCATTGGACAGATAGGACTGCCTGTTATTGTTCAATCCTTCTCTACAATACCTAACAATAGGGTCTGTCTTATCAGACTACTGTGGAGGCTCAGCTTGTGAGCGTTTTTATTTCACGAAGCTCAGTATTTTAATTTCTAGCTTATTAAAAATCTATCATGATGGCGATTCTGATCACAAATTCTGGTAATTTGTAATTTATTCTTTATTATTCTCTGAACGTATAAGTTCTAAGAAGCAAAGCCTTAGCACCATAGAAAATCAAAATAAAATGGAGATTTTTCAGCCTTGGAAAGTTCAACTGAACTGAAGTCATGTCTAATTTATCTTAAACCTATACTAGTAGAGGTTTCATGGTATCCACAGACAATCTGATAGTGTGTTAATTGTCATGTTATTAAAATGAATCTTTTTTTTCTTTTGTATTTTACCTTCCTAATGGTTAACCAAAATTTCCAGAAAACAAGGTAAGTCTACTGTTGCTGTTATTTTCAATGGACGCTGTTTGTTTTTTTTTGCGTTCTTACATTCAGTAGACTTTTTCCTCTGTGAAGTCTGTTACGTTCTGCCATAGTCTACTTTAACATATGTATTATTTTAGTTTTTTGCCGTAGGCTTTTTCTTCCTGCAGTTCTTGTTCTGTTTTGATTCTGTACAGTCACTTCTGGTAAGAGAAACCCTAAAATCAGCTTTTGCATAAGGTAAATGTATCTATGTTTTGAATGATAACTTGATGAAATACATCTGTACAGAAAGTCAAAGAAATATATTTCTGAGACCATTCACAGCAAAACAGTTGCTTTGATTTGAGATTTGAATGCAGACCTGAAGAACATTTAGTTCCACCTCAAGAAAAATCTTTTCCAAACTTTTTTGTTAGAGATGCCAGGGAAGGGTAGAATGTGGTTGAAATATTTTTAAAAGCAAAATTAAGTAATGTTAATTTTATTCCCTTTAATAAGATCATTTCATCAGCCTCCTTGTCAGTTTGACAAACTTGTCAGAATTAGACTATTTATGGTGATGATCTTATCCTCTCCTTCTGGGTACAAACTCACAGCATTTTAACAAAAGTTGCAGTTTTGGCTGCCTGAGCCAAAATTCTATCTCTGTCTGTGTTCTGTCTTTAGAAAGTAAATAAACATAATGTGTTGTGGAGTAAAAAAGACCCGAGTTAGATGGCAGTGACAGAATAATACCAAGGGTAATATTCCTGCTTGCTTTGGGCTAAACCAAAGCTAGGTCAAGTCACATTTTCAGTAGCTGTCATTAATAGCAATCCTGATGCTCCCTCCCATCCACCTTCAGCTGTCCATCCCCAAAAGCATATTTTGAATTTGTTTCCTCTGACTCTTGAAACAAAACAAAAAAATCCATACAGGTGAATGCACAAAACCAGGCTCTTGTTTTTTGTCATCCAGTTCATCATCAACTGTCCAGTAAATGAGGAGAACAAAGAAGATATCAAAATTTTAGGAAGTTATCAGGATGTGTTTTTGTCTGAACTAATAATATTGTGTGCAATGCTGTTGAATGGAGAAAGGTGATCTTTTACTACTGCACACAACTGACTCTAGCACAGCAGAGCTGAGTGGAAAATAAAATTGAGGTAGGCAGGGAGTCCAGTGCATATTCTGAATAATGCAGCAGGCAAGGGGAGGAGGGAACCATAAGCAGATAAAAACATTCTCCTTGCTTAGTTATGGAAGTTATGATTTTTATGTATAATGTCTCTCACGTTTTAATCCACCTTTTTTTTGGAAATGTACAAAAATCCTAAAAGGAGAATAAAGTTTATGGGGGGAGAAACAGAGGAAGCTACAGTTAAACGAGTATGGAGAACTTTCCTCTTGTTGATCACCATTTGCAGACTACAAAAACCTTGTGGTGCTGGGGATTTGTTTGCAAAATTGATTGGTAATGAGAGAAGAACTTGTAAAAAGTTATGATTTTTTTTTGAATAGGAATATGATACCACGTGCTACACTTTATGATGGATTAATTATTTACACCTCAGTTCAGCTTTAAAAACTCTGAAATTTCATCTCTGGATTGATTTATACAGATAGAAATATGACTGATTACTGAGTATTGTATCAATCAGTTCCATGAAAATATTGGTAAGCTTTCAAAAGTATTAGAGCAGAACTAGCAAATAAACACAGCTATCCTAGTATTTGAAGTCATATTACATGTGAGAGTCTCTACAGTATTGTAAATTATGAAATTTCATAATCCTGTACCGATCATAAAAGAAAAGACATGTAATATACTTGCTAGATTAAGTTGGACATTTGACTGAGGAAAAATGATCAGTCATACTGCAAAGTTGCATTCTCTGAAGAATATGTTTTGAGTAGCATCTTTTATTGGCAAATGAATGAGCAGGATCATACTACCCTTATAGACAGTCACTAGGTAAGTATGAATTACTTTTTTCTGTTTTTCAGTAGCTGACAGTGGTAGGAGGGTAAAAGAAATGCCACCTTGAATGAATTGTTTCCTTTCTGTACCTTGACCCCCCCCCCCCCCCCCCCCCCCCCCCAAGATGCAAAGGCGATAAATCACTGACTGAAACAACAGCGGGGATCCTTATTAATAACAACCTTCATCTCACTTAGCAGTCACTCCTAGTGCAAATGACACAATAGTGTTTTTTGTTTGTTTTTTAAACCTGAAATTATGTACGTCTTTGGCTAAATAGCAATTTTGTTTAAAGTGAGGGGAGCCTTCTGTTGCCAGACTTAAGGTTTGGTTTGGTCTCGAGGTGCTGCAGGTTTTGGATACATGCACATCCTATGCAACTGTGGATGGACAGGAGGGAAGTGGGAAGGTCAGATAGTGCTACTGTGAAGAGAATTAATTGCTGTTGAAATTTTAGTTTAATACATGAACTGGCCCTTGTCATACATCAGAAAGAAACATAAAATGGGATTATTTTTTTGATACCAAATGATCTTTTAAGCCTTAGGTTTTTGTTATATTTACTTTATAAAGTTTCTATCCTTTTAAAGATATTTTTATTTATTTTATTTTATTGGCAAAAGCTCACATCTAAAAGGAGAAGTCTAGGCCATGATTGTGAAATGGGTAGAAGACAGTTACCTAAATAAGCCAAATTCTGAGGCCGTTTTGAGTCTTTCATAAGCATTCTGGATCTTTGTCTTCTGGCAAAGTTTACCTAACTTTTTTATTTTGAGGTTACTAGTCTGAGGGACCTCTATTTCTTAAAAGCAACACCAGTGAGCCAGGTATAATGGTGTCTGAAGTACATCTGCATTAGTGTATTAACTTAGAACAGGAATGAATTATGAGTTGGAAAATCACTTCATCTCTTATTGCAAGTGGATACCATGAAGGTCTGTAGACTTCTTTTGATTATTTTCCTCCTTTTCTGTGTGGAACTCAAAACGTGGGTTGCTAACCACAAATGAAGGCTTTTTCTATTCCAAATTTGATTTCACCTGCCTTCATCAGAATTCAGTAGTTACAGACCAATGTAAATAAGATGGGAATAGGGACAGTCTTTCGAATACAACAGTTCACTCATTAGAAATGCGTGTACTTTTAGTAGACCTGAAAGTATGTGTAAATCAGGAACAGCTCTGGCAAGCTGTGTTTATTGGCTGAAAGCTGTTAATAGAAAATACAAAGTGGTTCTGGGTTGTTGATTTTAGGTAGAGAATCTAATTTTCTAATGTCTGTAGTGTAGGATAATGGAGTAAACACTACCACAGCTATTTTCCATGCATGAATGCAAAACACATTTCATTGGTATTAAATGCTTTTCAGTAAAAAGTACTCCACAGGTACTGAATGTTACAAGGATGCTCCGGTGAATTAGAAAGGGTGGGCAACACAGAGAGTGGTCCTCAAACTTCTGAAGGTGCCTGTGGGTTGAAACTGCCACTCAATGTGTTGAGCACCCTTCCTAATTCACTATTGTCTGCAACTACAATGCAGTATGAACACTGTGAGCCCCTGCATTGATCCCTGGTGTACTGTGCTTGATGCTGAGCACAATATACACAACTTAGGCTACTGTTTACCAGTTCTTGAGCCCTGCAGTCCACACAGTTTTGAAACCATCTAACAATCCGTTTGTTCATTTCTCATCTTATTAATGAGAAAATTGTGCGAATCAGTATCAAAAGCCTGCTTGAAGTTAAGTGATATTGCACTGCTTTTCCTCGTGCATAGCTGGCCATTTTATCAGAGGAGTCTTCCCTTGGTAAATCCATTTTGAATACTAATGATACTGTCTCACTGTCCTTCATGTGTTTGTAAGCAACATCCATGAAGGCTTCCTGACCTTTCCTGTGACTGCACTGGTGCTTCCTCAGCCTGGTGGTCCCTGGGTCTGCCCAGCATCAGCATTTTTACTATTGTTCTTCTCGAAGTTTATAGACAGTGGCCTCAAAGTCACATTAGACAGCTTTCACACACAGGTGAATCCTGTGTGTTTCAGTGTATCCAATTTCTCTAAGTAGTTTCTGCCTCAGTATTCTTCATTGTTGGCTTTTGCCCTCCTTCCCAAATGTTGCTCTGTTATGGACTGTGAGGATTGAAGACAAAAAAAAAAAAAAAGGCATTGAAGTACATCAGTCTTTGCCATATTGTCCTTCACTAACCAGTCCACATCCAACCCACACTTTCTCTTAACTTCCTTTTGCTGCTCACAGTGTACTTAATTGAGCATGCCTTAAAGATGTTACACATAGAACCTATAGATTAGGGAATATATTCTGTATATAGTGTAAATTTTATTTTGGTAAACTGAACATTTTCAATGTGCTCAGCTAATTCTACAATATTCAGCAGCATAGTCTGAAACTCAGGACTTTAACTGAGCTTGAATATTGATATCATCTTTCACTTGTATACTTCCGTTGAAAGACAGGTTAATATTTTTATGCTTTATTCCATCTCTTATCATTCCAAATCTTCTTCTTGAATGTCATGCAGCTCTCACATTTTTCTCTGTACAAAAGGAAATGTTTCCTAGGTGCACATTCACTTCTCTTGTGGACAGTAATATATTAATTTCATTTAAATTGAGTGACAGCTGCATAATTCAGTTTTCTTTGAAAGTCCATGAAAATGGATGAGCAAGGTCCATATGCAGGAGTAGAATACAGTTTGTCAGATTGTAAGAAATGATAGTTAGAATCCCTTATTGATATACTTTTTTTTTATATGACAACAGATTCACAGGTTTTCTATGCATATGTTAGTCAGAATGACAAAACAAACATTTAAAGTTCAATTTAATGTTATCATCCTACTTCAACATATGAAACTGAAGCAGTAAAAATAAACTTTTGGGGGGCTATTGATTAGGGGAGTTAGCACTTATATTGCTGTGACCCCAAAAGGTTGCATTTGAATCCAAACAGAATTATTTATGTTAACCTAAATATTATTATAAATAATAAAACCTAAATAATAAACCTAAATATTATTTATGTTAACCTGTTTATGTTCTCCTAAGTATGTAAATTTTCCAGATTCAAACAATCCTGGCATTTAGAATACCTAAATATGATATGATACATATTGACATTGTTCAGATCACACGCTTTAATATAGACGGAGAAAAGAGAGTTGATTTAAGTCTGAGGGAGAAACTGAGAATTAAATCAGAACTATTGATGTTCAGTGGTATTCTGTCCTATTTGCTTGCTGTTTCAATTACAGAATAATCAGCTTCTGTTTGCAGGAGTTGGCCATTTAAGATCTTTTGGGGTTGGATGGATAATTTGCTGTTAAATTTTCCTGCAAGTAATTCATAAATGTCTAACCAGTAGACCAGCTTTTTATAACAAGAAGGAATCACCTACTGGCCTAAGAGGAATATGCATGTTTTGCAGTTCGTTCTTTCAAATATTCAGCTTTCAGTTTACCATCTCAAATGCTGCAAAAATGATACTGGAATCAGATTCCACACTCTGCCCAGCAGCAACCAAGCAACTGTCCTGCTCAGTGTGAACTGCAATGGTACTTTGTTGAGGGAAGGCTTTATGCAGGGATTATAATTTGGTCCATGGAGATTTACAGTATATGGGCATGGACCACATGCTTCTCTTGATGTTGATCAGGGTTCTGTAGAGTTAACTATCTGAGACTGTAGCAAAGAACAAACCTTATGCTAGCCAACTCTGCTTGTGTGCCCCCATGTAGGTTTCTGTTGTGTTAATTGCTGGAGAAGTGTCACTTTTTACATTGGATATCTCTGAGTTGACACAGCAAGTGATGCTAGCGTGGAAAAAACACTTTGAGAAGTTAAGCAACTGTGTAAGCATCTGAGCATGTGATGTTGCCTAATGCAGTTACATCATAAGAAAAAAGGGGCCCAGTCTCTTCAGGGCTCAAATTTCCAAGGCTCATGTCATTCAAAGTGAATTGTCATCTGTTTTAAAAGGCAAATTGGATCCGGTGTATGTAGAAATATCTGGATTTTGCTAAAATAGCAAATGTATCAGCACTTATAAGAGGGGATGTTGTGAATGAATGACAATGCATCCAGTTAAGCTATGCGGAGTCAAACAGTATCAGGATCAATTTCAGGAAACCCTTGTGGTATCAGGATTTATTTTCTCTTGCACCTGAAATTTTAACTATAACCAGTACTAAGGGCAATTCTAAGGACAAATAGTTGATGATAATTTAGGACAATTTGGAGCAAAAAGGTGGAAAGGGGCATCATTAACATACATACACAGAAATCAATGCATGGTGGTATCTATTTGCTAGCTGACCTCAGGCCAACATAGATTAAAGATCAAAAGTAGTCAAAAGGGAAATTCTGATTCTTTATGAAATACTTCTTTGTGTCTTCTGTCATGTGAGTAATGAACATTTAATTTGGGGTAAGCACATTTTACAATTGCAGCTTGATTGTTGAGTCACAATTATACATGATTTTGATAAGCAGAGATGATTTAGACAGAATCAACCTTGAAGTGTTCACTGAGTGTAAATATTATTTCAGTTCCAAGTATAGTGAAACAGGAATACATTTTCAAAACCTAGATGGTTAGTTTTCATAAAATAAAATATATGAATAGCTCCAGCATGAAAAATGTTTTTAACCATTTGGTGGAAATCATTCCCTGTAATATTTGGTCTTGTAATATAAATTCTCGTCTTGTCCAGTTCACCTACCTATCAAGAGATTAACGTAATATGTAGAAGGATAATATGTTCCATACTTGAGCTTCTCTCCTCCCAGCCCAAAAAGGAGGGAGAAGAAGGAAAGGGAAAAAATAATAATAATAAAAAAAGGTTTTTAATAATTTTCAAGTCATTAGTAATTATTTGTGTCTGGGGAAGGAGCTGCTATTGTATTCCATCATATATCACCTCCCAAATTCAAAACCCAGGAAACAAACCTGAAACTAACTTTTTTCTCCTGCTCCAACTAAAAATAGACAAATAATCTGAGTTTTAAATTCAGCAAATATGGCAGATGGTATATATTCCGTTAGCTTCATGGAAGTCAGTTATAATGTGCAGAGTGTAAGCAGCAAAGTAGCTGGCCCATTAGCTTGCCCCAGAGAGAACTGTCATGGAAAGGTCATATCATAATGTGGATGCACGCCATTGAAAAGACATTTTTATAACATGTTAAGTGAGCAACTAATGGGAACTGGAGCTGTAATGTTGTGTTGTTCTCTCGTGACGTGTGTCTTCTCAGAGAAGACTTGTGCTTCCTGGTTATGTGGAGATAATGTAGAATACTGCAAATAGTAGCATTAATGTAGATCAGAAAATTCTTACCTCCCTCATTTTTATTTTTGTTAGCAGTTAATTCTATTTACATTTAATAGTTTGACCACTTCAGAATTTCCTTTAAAAATACAGACCTCACCCTTTGCTTTCTGTCTGCTTGTAGTTTTATCTTTAAAAATACCTGGGCTACTGCTCTTATGCCAACCATTACAGAAAATGGCAAATGAGATGCCTGAATAACAAACACAAAAATCCAGCACCTTCACTTTGCATTAAAATCTACTTTAGTTTTAGCATCATACTTAAAAATTTCAAGGGGGGGGGGGGGGGGGACTATTTGCCAGCTGCTGTAGAATAAGGGGGGAAAAAAAGGGAAAAGGTGAAGACAAGCTCTTCCTTGCAAGGCTGTAATCTCACAAGAAATAGTTATATCATGACTGAAATACTTCGCTTGTGCTTTGCATTTTTTCAGAGAACTGTAAAGTCAGTGTCTTCGAACAGAGATGCTTAAAAGTCTCTCCACAGGCTTGAAGTAAATTGGTGAAATAATAAGCCAAATACATTGCAAGAGAGCACAGAAATTATGCAACTTGCTCTAAATTCAAAAGTCGTCATGTTACAATACCAGCACCCTGTTTTTAAATACTGCTGTTTATAATTCCTGATGATTTTTGATGTTTTGGGTTGCATGCCAGTGTCAAAAAGTATATTAAGATAAAATATAATCAAAATTGCTTCGGTAATTGTTGTGATTGTCCAACTTCACCTTCAGTAGTGCTCTGGCTAAAAATACTGTACTATAAAACAGAAACAGAATATCATTAATGAAATAACTTGGTACTTTAAAGAGAGAGAGAGGCAGGATGTTTATCTTTGTTTTGGTTTTCTAAATTTGGCTGCATGTACATTTAAGTCAATTGATACTTGTAATACTTTAGGGTTTTTGTGTGTATTTGTGTTTTTTGGAAGTTGTTGATAAAAGACAGTTTATTTCTGTTTATTCAGAAAGGTGGGCTTTTAATCTATTTATTTTCTACAGAAGTGGATTGCATTATTCTCAGTGGTTTAGAGTTGGATGCTGGATTTTCTGATATCCAAAGTTCAGGCTACTAATTGCCTGTTCCTTCATGCATCACTTTCCTGTGTGCAGTTTCCTGTGCATGGCTGCCTGTGAAATACAATCTGTATTGGATGTTGTGGGAGTTGGTAAACTAAAACAGGAGGAGACTGGGGGCAGCCTGAAGGGAGGAGGAAGGGCGTTTGCAGCATACGTCTGGGTTCTGTGCTGACACTTAGCAAACCTGGGCTGTGGAAAGGGAGCTCTGCAAAGGCAGAGGCTGGGTACAGTGGAGCAGTAGGAGAGGTGTGGGTGGGGAGGCTGTGCATAGCCAGGGTGTGTGTACCCGCCATGGGTACACCTATCCAGTGTCCTCAGTAGGGCAGGAACGTGTGTGCTGTTCTGATAATCAAATTAATATATTGCTTTGGTTTAAAATTTTACCAGTAGTTGTTGATTTTAAGGCCTAAGTGCACAGATTTGATTCTGTTGTCAGTAGTTGATAATGAAGCATATATGAGAGATTTTAAAGAGAATCCTTGCAGGAATAACGCCTCTTTGGTACAGTGATGCAATTTTTCTAGAGAGAATGCCCAGGGACTTTGCGAAGGGATAATGTGTCTAGTCACTGCTAAAGGAAAAGTGAAAAAGCATAAGGCAGAGAACAGTTCAGCAGGCATTAAGCACCAGAAATAAGTGACTTGCTTAACTACAGATTGGGAAGAGGGAATGTGATGATCAGCTTGAATAATTTTGCAACTAATGTTTGTGTAGAGTGCTCCCAGAGAGTGAGTGTTCCAGAGCAGTGTATAAGCATCACAGGCACTTACAGCTCCCCTGCATCCACTCAGCGATGTACGTGAAGAGCCCAGTGCTTGCCTGGGATCCCATGGCTGATGAAACTTTGCAGATCTTTTCTGCAGTGGCAGAGTTGCACCTTCTGATGTGTGTGCTCAGTATCTTCCAGGCTCCATGTAGGCATAGGCTGTCTATATGTAGCTGCAGTTTACTTTATTTCTTTTTTTTTCAAGTCAGTCACAGAGATATTGCTGAGAAGATATGGCAAAAAAAAAAAAAAAAAGAATTTTGAAACACTGTTGTTTCAGCTTTTCATTGTGTTGACTTTATTATCTAAGAGTCTACTTTGATTTTTGTGTTTTCTACTTTGAAATTTGTGTTTCCGTACCTCTGTATAGCTCTCATCATCCATTAACTGCTGTTGATAAAGTGTTGTATATGTACTATAAGCTAAAAGAAACCTATATGGCTGACTGATAACTCAAACTAGGGATTCAGATAGCAAAACTATTCTCTGAGAACCTCTCAGTATTCGCAATGGTGATGGTGCTGTAGTTACCATACTTGTTTCTCCAAAGCCTTTTCTGTGAATGGAAATTTGTTTACAAAAATTTTAAGCCATTGGAACAGCATAGCTGTGTGTCCTTTACCGCTGAAAAAAAAAGGACTTGTGAATTGTCTTATTAGTCCCTTGCTGAATGATTGCAGCAGTTGCTTGACCTTCAGAGAAATGGGACGCCGCTGGTGCTCTCCAGAGGCAGACGTTATTAGTGCTGGCTGACCTCAGGGAACCGGGTGACCTCTGGTTCACCTTCCAATCTTCCAGCATCAAAACAAAGCAGTATTTTGCAACATAATGTGAATAAAAGACAAATGATAGTTGGTTTTGTATATAGGGGAAGAGTAAAAGGCGCTGTTGTAGCTCTGATCAAAAACACAAGGCGATATAAACTCATCTAGTTAGTAACAAATAAAAAGACTGGGTTACTATATGTAGTTTGACACTAAATTTCAAATGTAAGGTTTTCACTTGGAGGGTAGTGTGCATAAACCTCACTATATATGCTACTGTAATTGCTCATTTTTAGGAAAAGGATGGTCCATGTATCTTGTTATTAGTTAAGGAATCATCATTCCCTTTCAATTCACGATAGTATGTGCTGTGCAACAAGCATATACTGGTTATGTATATATGAAACCAGCAATGCATGGTGTTAAGTATTCGCTGTTTTTTACAGTTGTAGGTTACTTGTGTTTTCTTTTGGGGGAAAATAATAAAAGGTTGCTTGAAAGACTTGAAATCTGAAGCTATTGTTATAAAATCCAGTAATGATTCCACCAGTGTTTAGGGAAAATATGTGTATTTAACTGCTGTTGGTTTGGAGTCATGCTTGGTTTGCAGTTGCGCAGATTCTGCATCTGTCCCTACTAAAGAATAAGTAGTTATGGTGCTGTTGAATGTGCCTGTCTTGGCTTTCTTTAACTATGCCTACTACTCTGGTTGGACTCAGGGAAGTCATTAGAGGATGTGTGGATCAGATGTTTGAGAAATGCTGTAAGCAGACACACTTAACAAGTCTTCTACGGTATAACTGGTAAGTGTTGCTAAATGCTACGCGTCTGAGAGTGTTTGTCACCACTATATCGTCTTTAAAAGGAAGAAAATCCTGCCTTTCCTCCTCATTTTTCTGGCTGACTGAAATAGTTAGCAGGTAAACCCCAGTGGGAGTTAGAGCTGTGAGTCTTTGGAACAAGTACCTGAGTTTCAAACAAACGATGGATTAACACAATGTGCTGAATCTGTTGTTTGGTTGCAGACTAATTAGTAGTTGCTATTTATCAGTGTATTAAAGAGGTTTTTTTAATCCTACTGGTGGAAAAGCTGAATTATGGGGCTTATTGTTTAGGTATAAGTATTGCTTTAGGTAAGTTTGCCTTCTCTCATGATCCTAGAGGATGAAAGGCCATGAAAGATAAGCAAATAGGTTTGGAAGGCATGTTGT
This sequence comes from Anser cygnoides, assembly GCF_040182565.1. NCBI lineage: Eukaryota > Metazoa > Chordata > Aves > Anseriformes > Anatidae > Anser > Anser cygnoides. The sequence continues at coordinate 29,451,592 of NC_089874.1, read as the reverse complement.
TGGATAATCCGCTTCTGAAGGTAGTTGTCTTTGTGTCCGCTGCTGTACCTTACAGAGAGACCTGAAGCCTCCTTCCCAACGTGCTCTGGGAATGGTTCTAACACTGAATCTCAATAGAGCTGTATATGTGAAATTCATTTAAAGAGATTTCTTACTGTGAAATAAATGATGTGTTGCAGCACAATGTATCACAAATATATTTCTGCTTAGTGTTAATGTTTTTGATATCTATGGTCTGAAAGCTCTGATGTTTGTTTATGTACATGTCAAGCCACTTTGGTAATTTTAATCGTATTTATATGCTATGTGTCTGTTTCTTCTTTCCCCTAGATCACACAAGCACCTTAAACTGCCTTTCCTTTCAGGGGTCAATGTGTGTATTGTTTAGAGTTCAGTGAGACGACAATCTTGTCAGAATAGTGAAGCCAGAGGCATTTTCAGATTGGAATGGATTCAGCTAATCAAATAACAGTGCTGACTTTTCTGACACTGAAAAATTATGATATATTGTAGTGTAAATTGGAACTTGGCTCAGAACTGAATAACACCCATAATTGACCTTGGATTATCTATTTTTTGTAGGAGTGTGCGAGGAGGGAGAACTCCATATTTGAGAGCAACTCTTCTCTTTAGCAGCAGTTTGGAAAGTTTACTAGCAGGTGGGATGTAGGAGGGAAGCAATTATATAATACCTGCAATCCATGAAGTGTATAATATTTTTTTCTATTTTTTCCACTGTTTTCTGGTGTTTCTAATACTTTAACTGTTAGCTCTTATCATTTAACCTCTGTTATAGAACATTAACTCAGAACAAATCCAAGCTGCATCATGGTTAATTCAACAATCTATTTCATAGTTGAAGCTATAATAGCAAAGTATTTAAAAAAAAAAAAGTTGGTGCGTTTTTCATACATACATCTATGGTGTCAAAGCTCCATGTATGTGCTGATATAAAAAGTCTTTTCTCATCAAGGAGGTGGACATTTTGCAGAAATATTGACTGATCAGGCACTCGATTTGGCAAAAATATATGGACTGTAAGTAAACGTGTTTCTCTAATGAATGGTGATGGTTCTTGCTGTCATATTTTCTTACCTAGATATGTTCATGCTTTCTGTCTCCCCCTACCCAAGAGTGATTATTTACATTAGAAAACTATAGAAACAAATAATGTCTACTAAGAACCCAGAAAATGCTGCGGCGATGTTTGGGCAAGAGCTTTGTTTACTTTCAAGGGGTTTATTTTGGATTAAGTAGAATTCTTAAGTCCATATTTTATCAAATTGCAGAGTGTAACAATGAGGCTGTTTAACCTTGTCTTTAAGAGTTACATGCAAGTGTAGAACATGAACCCAAGTTATAACCATTCCTATGCACCTGATGACTAGCAATGTCGAGCCTGAAGCTCTCTATTCAGAGTAAGAAAACTGATAAAGAGTATTCAAATAGCAATGAAACATTGATGTATCAGTATATGTGTGCATTCACATGATTACCATATGCTTTCAGTCTAATCATATCATTAATATTGGAAGTAAGAACTCTGAGCAAGAGTGAGCAGTAATTTTGACTTTACAGAAAATAAATGAGGATTCTTGTGCAGCAGAGCGCTGTGTGAGAAAAATCTCAAATAATTTTCTTCAGACAGGATCTTCTGTGAAGCTATTTTATTCACGATTGCGATGGCGGGCGTCCTGTCAATTAGGAGCGCATTTTAGTAAACAAATCATAACCTTGCATTTCCTATTACCCGATGCCTGATCACCTCCCCTGTTTCCTCATTGGCTGAGTACTACAGGTTCACAAGCTACTCGATGCTCCTCTATACCATATATGTACAATTTTTCTTTTTTTTTCAACCCTTTAATTTCTCCTTTCTGATGTTTTGAGAACTAGTGATCTTTGTTTTACTGTTCTCACGCTGCTCATCTTGTTTTTCTTAAGCTTCTACCGTATTTTGGAACAGTGAGGCCTTCTACTGTCCACCTATCTACTTAGCATTTCTCCTTATTATGGCTACACAACTACCTTGGAATACAGAAAATTAGTTCTCTACTGCAAAAACACAACTTTGTTTCTCACAACTGGAAGACAGGCATTTAATAACTTCAAGGATGGACATGCCCCAGGAATAGGAAGTGATAATGGGTTGCTGGGTCATTCTGGGACCTGAGAGTCCTTAAGATGATCTGGCTAATGATTTCAAGATACCTTGTTGGCAGACTTTCTCCCACATCTTGAAGTCTCACGCTACTTAGTATCCTCGTTTCGCATACTCACTGGTGGTGGCAGCTGCCCTTGAAATGCTCTTAAGTGATGTGAAAGTCAAGAGTTTGATTCACTGCCCTGCAGACTTTTTTCGAAAACCATATACTTTAAAACAATGAGAGAACTTTTGGTTTTTCAAATCTATTAAGGTCTTGTTTTCCAAATGGCTCCTCCTTTTTCGAGAAACAGTCTCAGCAAAAGCCAAATCTTTTCAAAGAGATCAAAGACAGCTGTGCTAAGTAAAAGTGCTGATGTGCTGAAAGCCTCAGAAAGATCCTTGGGGTGTTTGGGCCTCTGGTACTGGTGTATATGTTTTAAATGAGCCAAAAATAATTATCTCATAGCTGAAGGAAGTAGTTAGTTCTGCAATCTAGTCAGACGTTATGAGGTGTACAGATAGAGTTTGAGAAGGAGATCCAGCTACCTTAAAAAAGAAGACAAAACACCACCACCACAGCAAACAATTACGTAACGCATGTGGGACTCTGTTAATAAATGACTCATTCTTTTCTGAGTCGTATTTGATGGGATTCTTGTTCACCGACAGAATTTTGTGCTCTACAGAGGTAATAGTCTGTCTAGGGACTGAAGAAAATAAATAATCTGCTAACCAAAGGCTATGATACAGATAGAAAGCACAGAGCCTGTGCATCTGAGATCCCTTACAATGTATGCAGAAGCATGGAAAGATGTTACATTGGCTTCAAGTAATAAAATCGCATGTCTCACAGGTGGGTTAAATCTCAAAGCTCATTGTACAGAAGTATATGGTTCAAATGAAAAAGGTGGTCCCCGGCCTTCTACACTGCAGCCAGCTGCTTGTTACTGACAGTCCCATAAAGCAGCACTAGATCTTGTGAGTGTTGTTTGCACCGGGGTCATGGGATGGCTAGTTCTCAGCTGCACACTATGAAATTTGAGATGCTCTTTGGTGTTAAGCATTCAACCCAAACCATGCATTTGTGTGGGGTGAGGGTGGTTGTTTTTAATTGAATTTCAGATTTTATTTGCATCCTACAACCAAGTTGGTTTTCTGTATAAATCCATGGGCTTGGAGTTGGCTGTCCTTGTGTTGGATTTACTCATCACTCTCTCTGTCAAAGATTAGAAGTAAATGATTGGTAATATAGGTCACTTTTGACTTCTGGGCTGTTGTTAGGAAATTGTTTAATGTGTAGAAAGTCTGTTATGAACCAATAGAAGCAATGTCATGTATCTCTCAGGTACTGGTAGTTTGCCCATTCAGATGTCATTTCTGACACAGAAATCTTGTTCCAGAGCCTACTGGTCCTGACTTCTCTGCAGAGACATCCAAGTAAATAATCTGGCAAAATAAAAGGAGTTGTGAGAAGACCAAAGGCTCAGGTCTAGCAGGAATTCTGTGGGCTCTGAGAAGGATCAGACAGCTATTTTTATGCACCAAGAGGGTAGTGCTTAGTGTTTTGATATGGCTGGCTCCAACAGATAACAGAGTCTGGGGATCCTGAGTTCACTGTGGAGAGTGCTTTAGAGAAATAAGGGAATGGAGACAAAGACAAGTATTAAGGATTGACATATTTGCTTGGATTTGTGTGTCTCTGTGCCAAGTACTAATTATAGCTGTATGTGGGCATGTGTGTGCTTCAACTGTTATTTAACCTGGAGATCTGACTTGTAAGACAAAAATAGCCCTGGCAGAAATGTGGCTGTGTCTGAACTACTTGGCAAGTTGATGGTCTCAACGCTGGTTTCAGCTCCTGGATAAACTGGTCTGTATGGTTCATGTCATTATGTCCGTATTTCCATGTTGTAAATTAGTATCCAAAACACAGCCTGACTTGGTTGTCAAGGTTAATCAGAGGGCAAAGAAAAAAAGCATATGTGGTAGATGTCATTCACCCACTCTGTAATTATGAGACTTGTATTTTTAGAGACAACGACACAGCCAGATCCTTAATGGGAACTGCAGAACAAATGGGTGGAAAGCAGTAAGGAGTTCATAACATCAGCACTGTACCAAATGGTGACCAAATCAAAAAAAAAAAAAAAAAAAAAAAAACCTACAATCCATATCAGTTAGACTGGCAAATACATAGATAGGAAAACAGTACTGGGTAATGACTCCTATAGTCCTGTGACAGCCAAAGCCGATAAGCATGGTGTGAGCAATGTCCTAAGACCTAACAGTGAAAATGTTAGGGGATACATATTTTACAGTACTGGGAGAGGTGGAAGTCTGTAACAGTGTCGGCCCTAGAGAAAATGCGAAGATGTTTTGTTTGCCCACGGAGCCTGCAAAAGAGGCTACACAATAGAGGAGGCAAAATCCAAGCTAATTTTGTGCCAGAGGCCTAAAAAAAAAAAAAAAAGCTGTATTTAAAATAAAAAAATAAAAAATAGTAGTTGTGGTCAACAGGTCAACGCAACCTTGCTGGAGAAAAATGAGGGGCTTGTAAAATATAAGAGAAAGTTTACAATACACAATAGGGTGAAAGAAGACCTCCAATGAATATAAAGCAACTGTAAAAATACAGAGGGAGAAATATTCTCTTACTGCATGGTTTCAGGATCTGTACCTTCCAAATTTTCATATCAGTGGCAGGCAGAAGCTCTGGCAGCATCATGTAAATCAAAGGGCAAGGCTAGGAATACTGTGCATGGAGGAAACAGTCTCTGTGGCAGATGGCTTCATGTTTTCTAAGGGTTCATAGGATCAAGAGGTTTATGGACTGAATTGCTGCCTACTTTATTTGGAAAATCCTCATTCCTTCTCTCAGACAAGATGACACTGGGGAAATCTTCAGAGCAACCTCACAATACTTTTCCCTGTCATTTGCCATGCAAGTCTTGCTCAATACAGAATATCAGGATTTGATCTCAAGTCATTAGGAACAGATAAATAGTTCTCTGTTCCTAACCAAGACCTGAACTGAGTCATTTTGTAACGCTGCAGCCTTTGAAGGTATGCTAACAATGTGCATTTACAGCCTTACTGTTCAAGTTCATTCAGGTGATCCATTGTCCTTTCAATTGTTCAAGCTGGTACAGCAAAATGATTTCTAGAATTTGAGATACTTTTTTCATAGATGCCCTAAATTTGAATAAAGTAATTTGTAAGCAAAGCAAGGTAGCTACCATCAGTCATCCCTAATATATCAGTAAACCTAAAAAGCCTGCAGCTGGAATCAGACTTGATCGGGTTGCTGATATATCTAACTGTATTTGGGTCACAGTATGGCTGTGATGAAGTCAAATAGTAAGAAGATAGTGATAAGAGGAAGACTAATCACTTACCTAAATACAATTGAAAAGATGGCTTATGTACAAGCCATTGGTTTTCTGACCTTTGATAAGTGCATGTAACTTTTTTTTTTTCCTTTTTTTTTATCCCAGGCTTAATCTGCTAATGGTCTTCACAGAAGGTGATTACTTTTTAGCTTGGTACAGATGTGATTGGACTTGTGTTGCGACAGCACTGAGCATAGCCTTTGGGATAGAGTCAGGTTGTCAAATCAAAATGTAAGTCATCTTCTGGCGCATCTTTTTGGTAACAGAAGTCTCTCTAAATTACATACATTCAACAAAATCAGCATTTTGTGCAGATTCAGTAATGTCCTAAAGCTTTGAAGCATATTTTACTATAAAAAATGAGTGCTGATGTTGGGCTTTGATTTTAGTTGGAGAAAATGCATATATGCTTTCTGAACATAAGGTGACACATGCACAGCTTGAGTGATCACAGCACCATACTCTGTATGAAGGCTGCAAAAGCATTATTATCCAATATATGCATAATTCTTGTTTAACCTTCTTTCCCTCCAAATTCAACATTTTTCACTATGTAACAAGCATGTTTGCTCACCTTTTAGTAGTCCTTGTAAACCATTGCAGATTTGCATTTTGATTGCTGCACAAGTTACAGAATGTTTTTATGTCAGATTTCAATTAGGACTTGAAAAAGCCAGCAGTAGATGCAGGCAACAATGTTTAATGACTACAGAAATGCCAGAAGAGAACGTTATGTGCAAGGGGGTATTTTTGCAGATGGCTCTTCTTTTATTTAGCCTTCTGGGCATTATGTACTGATACTCTTTCTGGTTTTGAATTATTTAAGTAGGTCTATGAAAGATCTTAAAAATGATGGGATGACTTTAGTGATTTTTTTTGCCAGTACAAAATCAGTAGCTCATGAAGCTCTTATAATAAAAACCAATGTGTCACAGCCACATCATTTGAAAATCTAATCAGATATCAAACATAATAGTAAGATTGATTTCATTGTCAATCTTCTATCTTTACTCAAAGGAAAAAAAAAGAGTCATAGGGACTAACTGGGACAACTGCAAAAGAATAATACTTGATACTTTGTTCAAGGAATGAAAGTTTAAAGTGTGGTGAAAATAATATTCACTGAATACTTTGACTATGTTAAGTATGTGGAATTCTGTATCATTACTGCCCAACGTAGGAGTGTGACTGGAGGAATGTAATGTTAGGAATCTGGCTTGACGGTTCCACATAGCTATGGAAAATGTGTCATGAAAATGGTAGCTAAAATGCTGCTATTTTGTATGGTAATATTACTCTATCAATCTATTCATTCCGCATAAAGCAAATCATGAGGAACTATTCAATATGTAAGGCTGGTGCATAAAACATCTACTTGTGAGCATCAATGAGATGTTCATCTTGCCTTGGAGGAAGAGTTTGAATGAGGTTGCTTTATTTACTGAAGCCAAGTGAAAACTGGAGGGAATTTGTTTCACTTTTATGCTCCAACATACTTAAAAAATAAAAAAAATCAGAACAGTATGTTCAAAAAGTAACAACCAATAATATGTGAACAGATAGATTCAAGATAGCTATATATATATATATATATATGAGATTTGACAACAGAAATGGAGAGGAAGACTTAGGTAAAGGTTTCCAGGTTTTCTACCAGTAGAAGCAGTTAGGGTAAACGATATAATGCCTTTTAAATAAAAAATCAAAACTTAGAGAAATGAAAGATGTATGTAAGAGAGTATATGAGGTTATTTGCCCTAAACAGCAGCAATTAGTGTTTGCTAACACTCCTACTTCCTTTACTTTCTTGTTTTTTTTTTTTTAGAAAAATACTGCCAAAATAATAATAATAAAAAGCAGAATGTAAATTATATCACAGTATCACAGATTTCTAGGTTGGAAGAGACCTCAAGATCATCGAGTCCAACCTCCGACCTAACACTAAGTACTCCACTAAACCATATCGCTAAGCTCTACATCTAAACGTCTTTTAAAGACCTCCAGGGATGGTGACTCCACCACCTCCCTGGCAGCCCGTTCCAATGCTTAATAACCCTTTCGGTAAAGAAGTACTTCCTAACATCCAACCTAAAACTCCCCTGTCGCAACTTTCGCCCATTCCCCCTCATCCTGTCACCAGGCACGTAGGAGAACAGACCAACCCCCACCTCTTTACAGCCTCCTTTAAGGTAACTGTAGAGAGCGATAAGGTCGCCCCTGAGCCTCCTCTTCTCCAGGCTGAACAAGCCCAGCTCCCTCAGCCGCTCCTCGTAAGACTTGTTCTCCAGACCCCTCACCAGCTTGGTCGCCCTTCTCTGGACTCGCTCGAGCACGTCCATGTCCTTCCTGTAGCGAGGGGCCCAAAACTGAACACAGTACTCAAGGTGTGGCCTCACCAGAGCCGAGTACAGGGGCACAATCACTTCCCTAGACCTGCTGGCCACACTGCTTCTTATGCAGGCCAGGATGCTGTTGGCCTTCTTGGCCACCTAAGCACACTGCTGGCTCATATTCAGCTGACTATCAACCAATACTCCCAGGTCCTTCTCTGGCAGGCAGCTTTCCAACCACTCATCTCCCAGCCTGTAGCTCTGCTTGGGGTTGTTGCGCCCTAGGTGCAGGACCCGGCACTTGTCCTTGTTGAACTTCATACAGTTGACCTCAGCCCATCGCTCCAGCCTATCCAGATCCTCCTGCAGAGCCTTCCTTCCCTCGAGCAGATCGACACACGCACCTAACTTGGTGTCATCTGCAAACTTACTGAGGGTGCACTGGACGCCCTCATCCAGATCATCGATAAAGATATTAAAGAGAACTGGCCCCAGTACTGAGCCCTGGGGGACTCCACTAGTGACCGGCCTCCAACCAGATTTGACTCCATTCACCACAACTCTTTGGGCCCGGCCATCCAGCCAGTTTCTAACCCAGCGAAGCGTACGCCAGTCCAAGCCCCGAGCAGCCAGTTTCTTGAGGAGAATGTTGTGGGGAACTGTGTCAAAAGCCTTACTGAGGTCAAGGTAAACCACATCCACAGCCTTTCCCTCATCCACCAAGCGCGTCGCTTTGTCATGGAAGGAGATCAGGTTCGTCAAGCAGGACCTGCCTTTCATAAACCCATGCTGACTGGGCCTGATCGCCTGGTTGCCCTGCAAGTGCCACATGATGACACTCAAGATAATCTGCTCCATGAGCTTTCCTGGCACTGAGGTCAAACTGACAGGCCTGTAGTTCCCCGGGTCTGCCCTGCGGCCCTTCTTATAGATGGGCGTCACATTGGCTAGCCGCCAGTCAACTGGGACCTCCCCTGATAGCCAGGACTGCCGATAAATGATGGAAAGCGGCTCGGCCAGCTCCTCTGCCAGTTCTCTCAGTACCCTCGGGTGCATCCCATCTGGCCCCATTGACTTGCGCACATCCAAGCTCCGTAGCAGGTCCATATTGTGCGACTGTCCAAACTACTCCATAAAAAATTTCTAGTTGTGCTATTCACCTGGCTTGGAAGTTCAGATCTGTAGAAGATGTGACTGTAATTGCTAACCATCCAGGAGCAATGTGTTCTGTTCTCTGGGCCAACCCAGTTCAGCTGCCTTTTTTGCCCACTTCATGCCGCATGGGCAGCCTGCTCATCCCTGCCAGCATCTGAGCTAGGAGACGATTGCACTCTTGAGTATAGTGTGTGTGTATTGTAGAAATAACTGTATTGACTGCAAAAAAGAAGAGGGATAAATATAGTTAAAATGATGCCACAAGTAGACATGGTTTCAGCTCCTTTTTCCCTCTTACTTCGTTACTGAATTGGGGTGTCAAGCGAATCTGTCCCCATCTTAGTTAGAAGCAACAAACATTAACTAAAATGTTGTTTAAAACATTTCTTCAATCTTTACGTTTTGTGGAATAAGGGAATTGGCAGGTGAGGCAGGCTCTTGGCTTCTAACAGTGCTTTGAAAAGAATTGTTTCCCCCACTACATCTTTTCTCACTGCTGTGCTGATTGCTACTATATCCACCCTACCATGACCAGAATCCAGATATGTCTATCAACAGCACTTTTCCCAAATACCTGCATTTGCTTCTGCTTACATTTTCCATGTATGCTAAGCTGTAGCACCAGATAGAAATTGCTCGTTGTATACAGGATTGCTTCTCTCTGTTGTGTGCCTCTCTCCTTTCTGCAAATGTGGCTGTGGCTGCTCATTTACAGAAGAAATTTGGACCCCCTAGAGAGGCTCTGCACATCAGAAAATCATGTCCTAGTTCATCCAGTGAGGCAGCCCTTTCTGCCATTATGAATTACAGAGGGTACTGAAGTTGCTGATACAGTGCCATGGATTTGTCACAAGGCAGTTCTCTGGCACGTCCCCTCTTCTCTGTCCCTGTGTAATCTCATCTGCTCAACAACTTCAACTGTCATCCATCACAGCTGGGCTGGATGCTGCCTCTCATTTCTGACCCTTCTTGCTCCAGCCCCATCCCAGTGGTTTTTTTGCATTTCCTCACTGATTTCTCAGAATAGTTTAAGCTCATCCATTCACTGGCAAGTTAAGTCAAACCCTGCTATGTCAACTAAAGGTTCCAGATCCCTTCATTGATCATGATCTTTGTATTAATACTTCCATACATACCTGGTTTCCTTATATTGTCCTCTTGCTGAGTTATATTTAAATTCTTTGAATGGCATAGTGACAAGAATTACATTTTACACAAATTTTGTACTGCACAGACAGAATCACGAAGCTGTGAATGACTGACTTAGCGGTGTTAACCTGCCCCTGTGCATCCTGAAGGGTACTTGCCTTCACTTCTTTTTAAGGAATTCCATCCCTGGGAACTTGTAGCATCATGAGCTGATGTATTCCAGTACTTCGTTACCCTTTCTACTAGGAATGTTTTCTTAGAATTTAATCTTTTTAATGCTTTGGTTTAACCATGCTCCTCCCTCCAAACTCCTGTATTGCAGAGGGGAAGAATAATCACTTAACTTCTTTGCTTTTAAAACAGCCTGCAAAGGTGCTTTTTGCTTCCTGTGCAGTTGGAATACACCCTCTAAAAACTGTGATAGTATAAGCACTATGCTACTACAGTGAGTCCCCCAGTCATTCATCGATGTCAAGAAATAAACATATGGAATTCTGTAGAAAAAGAGTATTTTTGATCCACAGTATTTTCATCGTAAGAAATATTACCATGAAGGCTTTCTATAGCATCTCATGATACATCTTGCTTCATCTGATAAGCTTAAAATATCTTGGATTTGTATTTTATCTTCAAGGTTATATAATAGGCGTGAAAAAAATCACACCTCCTTCTGTATATTTTTGTGGTTTTTGCCACACCGATTGTACAAAGTTTTTGTGTAAATAGGCTTAAGTAATGCTGTAAACAAAGCAGCAGATTCAGTTAGACTTATCCTTTAGATTCTTCTTGTGTAGGTTAAATATCAGGATTTCTTTACGGTTGAGAGAAGTTGCTAATTAAGTAATAAGCTAATAACTTCAGGAATCAGTTTTGTTGCTCCAACAGTCTCCGACTGTTGCCAATTACAGCCCAATTAGTTCCTGTTTTACTGTCAAAACAAGTTCATGAAGTGTTTCTCCTTAATGCTGCTAATATTTCTTGATAGTAGAAATTTCAGTGGAGTTTTAGCTTTTCTTTCAGAAACCAAGTATATAACTGTTGATAATTTCTGCTATATGCTTAAGTGAAGCACAGAGGAGCAATATTGTAATTCTTTGATAGCAAACTTAACGTTGCAAAATAGCTGAAAAATTATAGAGACAAAAGTGTTTATTACAAAGAAAAACACTTTCAGATGTAATAATCTGCTAATTTTTCAACCTTCTTAGGCTCTTTTGAGATCAATTTGGTGATTTCTTCTTGCTATTTTAAGCTTTTGTGTTTCCAGCTTCACTGACTGACAAAAACAAACATTCAGTGAATGAAATAGCCTTCTTACGTACAAAAAGAAGGCGGCATAGAAAAATGGCTGATCGGGGATTTACAAATATCTTTATTCATGCTTTTAAATAGAGGCTATATGCAAAAGTCAGTATAAATTTGATGAGATCATAAAAGATCAAATGCTGTTACAGGCTTGCTGGCAAGTCTGGCAAATAATCATTATTCTGGGAAGGGAAGAGTACATCAGTCTAATCCCTTAAAATAATCTCCACAATAACTCTAATCCTGAAAATAACTTTTTTGAATTTGAATAAGGATAAAAAAGAGAAAGAGGTATTAAGTTAAAGGCTTATAATACAACATCAGAATAAATAAAATACCTTAAAGCAGTGGAAGTAATACAATTTTGATACTTAAATTCTTTTAGTGGCAACAAAAAGTTGCAAAATGTAGGTAAGATAATAAAAGCTATATAGGTTGTTAAGCTATTAAGATGTTTTGCAGAACTGTAAGCAGTTCTGCAAACTAAACTAACTTTTCACTCTAAAGTGAAATTCTGAATGTAGGCTTTTTTTCTGCAAAACTGAAATAGATCCTTGCTTTTTTGTAGAAAGCAATGAACTACCTGGAATATTCAGACAGACAACCTTGAAAACCATATCAAGAATGCCATTATTATGTTTAAGGAGTTGCGGCTCTGAGCTAATACCAGCTGAATCAAGATCTAAGGGGTGATGGACAGAAGTACCTGATATTCACTGACATGAGAATGTGAACAGAGACTCATTCCACTCTTGTTCCTGAGACTGCAGCTGATAAATATATATATATATATATATATATATGTTGTGCCTGTCTAAATACCATAAAGTACTTGAAGCTTTAAAAGTCTCTCCTTACAGAATGAAAAGGTAGTTTGTTAAATAAAATCTAAAATCCTTCTATGACTGCCTCCCTTTCTAAGGCCAATACCCTGATTGATGTTTGAGGACTTCCCTGAATGCCATCCATATGGTAGCATTGCACAAGTAATGGACAAGGTGTTTCTTAGTGGGAGTGACGTTTTGAGGCATAGTGGGTACTAACCAATTATTTATAAATCAAAAGATGTTATAAATGCTTTGCAATGCTAAAAACACTTTTATTTTGTAGTCCAGCTGTGTAATTTTACTTCCTAAGATTCATAGGACAAGTTTTCTTCTGTGTCATGTTTTCAACACTTTGGAGTTTTGGAAGCCTCTGAAAGAGGAAGCAGTGTAGAGGTAGTGCCTGCTAACGTGGATTTTTGAGGATTTTTTTTTTCTTCCAAGTTCCTGAAATAAGGAGAAGCAACAAAAAATATTGAGGCTTTATAAGGTAGCAGAACTTATATATATTCTTAATATATAATTGTTAAATGAACAATATGGGGCACTAATTTAGATGTTGGATTTTTTTGGTTGTATGCTTTTTATTGTTTTAGTTTTAAATGTATAGCTCTTATACTATTAGGTAGATTGCCTAAGTATTTAAAAAAAAAAAAAGAGAGAACTTTGTCCCAAATATTCTTGTCTTGCATGATGGAATGGGAATGTTTCCTAAAGAAACATCGAAGCTAAAGAATGCTTCAGTATTTGACAAAAGTTATTTCTAGAAGATGTTTTTCAGGAAGGTTGTATATGTAACTTACATATATTTGATTCCTGAGATGATGGTATGATTCAAGAATTGGTTGGCTCATTGCATCAGCTGGATGGTTCAGTGCATGCAGAACTGATGTTTTTTAACTTATGCCCAAGATTCACACGCATGGTTGGCTGGCATTGAGAGAGAAGGGGCTGAGGTTTTTAGTTCTTTTAGGCATTGGGGAGTGTTGTAATTTAGTTATTTTTGATTAAGCTATTACAGTGGAAAATGTCCACCTTTATTGTCTTTCACTGGCCATTCTGCAGCAGCTAGTAGATGGACAACACAGTTGCATTTGTGTAAGGATGCACCCTCCTGATTTTCTTCAGTTGGCTTCCTTTGCATCTTTCATGATGACAGCTTTGTGCAGTCTCTGTTAGCTCATGAAGATCTCTCAAATGTGCACTTACATCCATGTTACTTTACTTACAGGGATAAACCTATATAAAAGCTATGATCTAATGCAGGATATTTTTGCGTTCCTAAAGCTAATAAATAATAATCTAGTATGAACAAATGAAAACTGGATTTCTTTCTTTCTATTAAAATATAATAACTTGTTAATATGGAAGACATAGCAACAGGCATTCATAAAATGGCAGTACCATTCAGACTGAGAAGTTTTGATATTTCTGCAGTACGTCTCACCTTTTTTTAATGAGGTGGGCAAAGACACATTAGCGCATCACATTTGCTCAATAGCTAGTGACAGGAACTTTGTGCTGATGCTGCAGTCACAGTGAATCTCACTCACTTTGCACTCAGACGGTAGTCACACACACCATTTCACAACAGGAACTGACTAATGTGCTAACCTCACGCTAAGGTGCAGTGCCAGGCTTGAAATAAAATGTGGAGAGCACTGAGCTCCCAAAGGGAGCAGCCAATTAGCACGCTCTGCAATGTGGTCTTGCTGTCACGGGATGAGAGGTTTATTTCCCTTAAAGAGGAAAATATTCAGACTCCTTAAAGGCTTGGTTCTTGTGTGCTGCTGCTTATTTCCTGAGTGGCAAACAATTAGGCAAAATGCCTGTCATGTTATGGAGTCCAAAAATACTCTCATTCTAGGTAGAGCTGCATGTGTTTTACTTCCATATTCATTGATTAAAATGGTAAAGATTAGAAAATTACTTCATTATTTAAACGTGAGGGAGTTTTGCCTTCCTCCTACCCTTTTTTCTTTATCTCTCAATTTTCATGGAGGAAATCATTATAATGCATATTAGAGCATTTTGTGTATTCTGCATGTAATAATGAAATTTTATGATATGTAGTGTTTTTTGGTTTGTTTTTAGTATCTCTTTGGACAGTCTATAAGCTACTAATAGCTTAAAATAGCACCTTCCTGATGTCCTTTTCCCATGTTAAGCATGGTAGATTTGGTACACACTGGGCAGCGTGGATTTTGCTGGATCTTATGAAAGTATACATGATAATTTGTGGATAGAAGGAAGAAATTTTCAACGTGGATTTTTGATACATGCTGATGAATGTATCAGAGCAATCATATCAAGTCAAGATCAAGGTATATCTAACTGAATAACGCTTCTGTGACCTTTCTTTTTCTGGATGCCGGGAGAAGAGTTTAAAATGAGGACAATCATGCAGTGATACCACCTCCCCACTTCCAGCAAACTGGGTCTTCCGAAGGCAGTAGTAATCCTTTTCTGGGCATGAGCTGTTGTTGAATTTTTCCTCTGTAACTATCCTCAAGCTGTTTTTACATGTTATGTGAGGAACCTCTTGTGCTGTTTTGCTCTTTTTTAATTACAATTTATTCTTCTAATTTTGTTTTAAGCCCCTCCTTCCTTAATTAGAAGGGATGGCAAACCATTGCTGTTTATTAACAAGCTGTTCATGAAAGAAGGCTATCCTAAATCTCAGGGACTCAGCTTCGTACCCAATTATCTTGTTCATATGTATATGTGTAAATGGTAAGCACAGTCCCTAAGGTAGCTATCCAATACCTCAGATACATGCGTTTTTTTGCAGCAAGAGATCTAATTCAGACATGTAAAATAAAAGTTTTTAAAACTCTTTACTTTAGGCAATATTAGCTGTTTTGAAATAGTGGGTGTTTAGAATGAGGAAGTTGATCAGGGCAAGAGCTTAGCGGATTTCACAGAAGCAGGTATTTATGCAGTAAATGAGACAAGCCACGGTCAGACTGTGGTCATACCATGCCAGCCCAGCTGGTAATCCAGCTTTTCATGGGGAGTAGACCTCAGGAATAGCATCCTGACTGTGGCAGTTTAAGCATGTGGGTTGTCCCCTGCTCCCCCCCCCCCCCAAGTTGTTTGTTGTTGTTGTTTTGTTTTGTTTTTCAACAAATTTCATGTATGTATTTAGCAGACAATTTTTAGGACAGTGATATGATTTTACAGTTATGGAGGAGATTGCTTTACTAGCTGCGCTCCTACTGTGCTGTTGTACGGTGGTTTTGGAGGCTTTCTCTCTATCAAATTGCTGACCTTGATGTGATTGTTGGAGCAGGTCTAAAATAACCAGGGTGCAGAGCATGCAGTCCTCCTGGTGTCTCTGCAGGAGGACGCTGGCAGAAGAGGCAGGGAATCCATGCTGTCTTCGTGCATGTGGTTTGGTTGGGAAGGCCTCTCCCGAGAGCTTGGCCATCCTCTCATGGATCGCTGCCTGGCAGCAGCAGTGTCTCTGCAAGGAGTCGCTGCTGAACCAGAGGCTGTAGCCATCCAGCATGCTATAAGGGGCTCAACCACCAGGCCTGCTCCAGATCACAAGCTTGGGTTTCAGCTTGGGACGTTTTGTGCAGGTGTTTCGAAAGCTGATTTGGCGCTAATGTGACATTGCAACCCTGCAGTCCTGGGTGGTAAGCAGACTATCACCTTTCCGCGTGCTGACTTTCCTCAGTGGGTGGGTGGTGTAAATCTGCTTGTTCTCAGTCAGACTTTTAACCTGCCATGTGAAAGTGGCCTCTCAAGGACCTAAAGAGCAAAGGGGAGGACTGGGAAGTAAATGGGCAGCCCTGCTGCCTGCTTTGCTTTGTACTGGGGACTAAAAAGAGCTATCTTGCATGTCTGCTTTTTTTTTTTTTAATTCTGTCCAAGAACTCTAATAAAAGGTTGGCTATTGAAAAGGGGTTTGCCAGGGATGTTAAAGGGTGAAGGAAAGCTTTCGTAATGGGATGTTTTGCATGAGAACAGAGAGCATGGCCTAACATCTTTTCTGTGATGGGTATGTTATGAAGCATGGGTAGTGGTTTAGGGAAGTTGTACAACCATTAGGTTCGAAGTTATTTGCCCAGGAAAGATAAGAAAGGTCTCAAGAAAAAGCAAGTGGTTTTGACTCTAATTTTTACTTAAAGATTCTTAGATTTTTATTTACTTTTTTTTTCCATGAGAGGGTAGGAGGTTGGGAACAGCCAGCAAGCTTACATTGATGTCTACTTTTTTAACAGTGAGATGATGTGACAGAAGGTGGCAATGGGTAAGGGAGACTTGTCTGAATAGGATGGAAAAAAGCCATAAAGATGGATGTGAGGAGGGGAGTAGGGGTTATTAAGGCCAGGTAGGATTGCAGATGGTAATCTGTGGGGGTTGGTGGGTAAACCCACAAATGTATATATAACACCAGTTTGTTTATAAACTGGGATTAAGGCCCAGAGCTAATGTCAGCACACACTAAATTGCCTTGTGGTGACTTAGAAAGTTTGGGGTTGCTCTTTGTCATTTTTTTGGACAGGTGTTATTGGTGTGTGCTTAGGATCTTTGAGATGCAGCTCTGTGCTCTTTGACAGCTGGTTGTAACTCAATTGTGCTCAACCAGCTTCATTTTAAACAGTCTTGAGATGCTGTTTTGGCCACAGCGTGAATGTAGTCAGGGTATTTAAGATAGAGGTATGCATACTGGTTTGGGATTGACCCATGAGAACAGGATTGACCTGTCCATTTTGTCCACTTCTGTAAAATGCCAGGAATCAAAATCTGTTTTGTTAGTTGGTGCCTAGCACTCTGCAAGCTTGTAATTTCAGGTCAAGAAAGCATTCCCTGTATGAGTATTAATCATCCAGCATCTTGGACCTTTCAAAATATACAGACAAAAGTAAACTGAACTGTAAAATTGTTATGGGTACTAGAAACCCTCCTGGGGCAGAGGTGAGAGGACTTAGCCTGATTCTTTTATGTATCTTTTAAGCAGAGAGAAATGGGAGAGAGAGGACGCCCTGGCAGCAACGTATGCATGCTTCCCTGAGGCTCTGATGGTTGCAACCACGGTTTGCAGCCGTGGTCCTGTACTTCTGAAACATCTTGATGGAATTACTTTTTAACTGAGCAACTGAATTTTTTAACCAATTAAAAATGCAGTTACAAAAAAGAAATAGTGAAACATCTTTTGAAATGTTTGTTCTTGAAATGGTATGTAATATGGAATCTTTATTGTATTATCTCCACTTTGAAAGTACCTTTTGACAGATACGCAGAGTCAGATAAAGGCATTATGTTCATTTCCAGTGAACCCAAAATGCATAATGCTGGAATGTAAGGGTCTTTGGTTTTGTCACTGGTTCTTTAAATTATGTTCATCAAAACAAATTTTCAGGGACCCAGTTCTGCACTGTTGAAATGGAACTAATGAATTGTTAGTTTGCAGTATTGTTGCAGAATATGGATTTCTTAGTGAGAAGTTGTACCTTTTGTTATCATTTTTACTCACTGCTTGCAAGAGAATGGACAAAATAATCTGATGTTCTGCAGAACAAAAAGGAAGTCTCTGGACAAGTGCTTTGCTCCCCACCAATGCTGATTCCGGGCTGCAACATCAGAGTTTTCAAGCATTGTACTCTCAAACACTGTCATTCTCATTTTCTGAACAGTAATTATACCCTGTATCACATTTACCATGTTAATTTTATGGTTAATAACCCAGGTGGCTCATATTTGATAATAACCTCATCAAAGGTGTGAGCAATACCTGGAAGTTTTAAGTATCGCTAAATAGGAGGAGAGTGCATGTATTGAATAGGTAGGTACCGCAAAATGACAGAAGTAACCTTACTCCATTATTACTGTTATATGTACAACAGAAATTGTACATTAACACTTTTTTGAACTTACTTGGTCTTAAATTTTTGATCTTAAAATTTCTAGGTGTATATGGGATGAAAATTTATTGGTCTTTTCATACTACCAAAGTGTTTCTTACAAACTACAATCAGGACGTCAGTCCTGGTCATTGCAGCACTACTGGAATATGACCAGTCTGTTAGAGAAATTGCCTTTATTATCTTGCTGTTTTTAAACCTCTTTGTTTCAGAGAAACAAAGAGGAGCTGAAGAATGACTAGAAGACACCATTTTAATACAAACCATCTCAGACAAATTGTGTTATCTTAAGTTACTTGTATTATCTCAGGTTGTTTTATAAAAAATCTCTTGCATTTCCATTCAGATTTCTTATCTCTGCTCTGTAAATTGTATAATACAGTTGACATATTTAGTTGCTGACAGTGAGAAGCCCGTTGGCTGTAAAAAGTGTTTGAAGTGAAACATGAACTTAATATTGAATTTGTCGGGTTAAGTGTTACATTTCTTACAGAGAAATTATGAAAGCTCCTGATATCATTCCCAGTAATAGAGGAAGGTCTGTTAGCACCAGGATTAGTGACTGAAACCAAAGCCTTAAAGGCCACCAAGGGAATAGTAGAATTGCTGTCTGAGCTTCTATTGTTGGATTTTTGCTATCATTGTTTAAATTATTATTGAAAAAGAAGAGCACTAAAATAGCTGGTTTTTTTAAACCTCTCACTGTAATGTATGCATTTCATCTGCTTATTTAAAAAACAAAACATACTTTCAATAAATGCTATTGCTTTAAATACATTTAATTCAAATCTATTAATCAGTGTAAATATATTTAGTTACTTCATAAAATAGCGCTCTCTGCAGTTTTAAAATGATGATGATTTGTTAACAGCACATGTTGTGTTTTACTTTTCCTCAGAAGGCAATAAAACAAACATTCCCTGTAACATCTTTCAATCATTTTTTGGTCATATTTTACTTTGTTAGTATATTTCATAGCAGCCTGGTTGGGTAATAGTAAAAGTGAAATGAAATTATGCTGGCCAAATGCTTCCTGACCCACTAATGGTGTTTTCATTTTTGCTTTAAGTTAATATCTAACTTAAATTTATCTGTGGATTTTCAACTGGTGACTAATTTTAATATATGGGCAGGTGTAAAAAACAGTTACTTGTGTGAACATCTTTATGTGCTTTGAAATAAAATGTTATAATTGTATAGATTGTGCAACTGCCATCTGTTTTGAAAATTATTTAAGGTTCTTGCCTCAAAAGAGGCAAGATCATTTCAGTTTTTGAGACTGTTGAAGACTCCCACCTATGGTAGCAACTGCAGAATTAGCTCAAGTTGAGCTTTTTGTACATGAAATTAACTGCTTTGAGCTCTTGTCCTTTTCTTATTGACTCTTTCAATCCTCTCCTTTCCTCACTGTCACTCCACTCACACTTCTCATTGACTCTTCTCTTTTCCTTTGTGATTTCTATTTAACCTAAACCTTCACGGGAAAGGCCAGCAAAATATATCAATCCATCAGTCAAAAAAATAAATCTAACATTTGCAGTCATCATCTAGTTTATTATGCATGTGCATTGCACATACCTCCCCTATGATTGATTTGTGAGCACCTTGGGGTAGCACCTCTGTAGTTCTCTAAAGTTGCACAGCATCTAACATAGAAAGGCCAGATGTGGTTGGTTCTTAGACTAATAAAATGCATTTAAGCAATTGAGTGCAGCTTCCAGAAAAGCATCTACTTTCAATTTCAAGACTTCCAGGCAGAAAATACTATCTTCTTGGTAAGGTGTCTGAGTGGTTGAAAAAGAAATCTTATTTCTGATTTGAGTCCTATTACTTCTCATCCTGTTCAAGTTTTATTTTATAATAAGATTAGATAAGATGCAGGTGGTCCTATACTATTCTAAGGAACTTCTGATCAACTGCATTAAAGCAGTTTTCTTCTTGCTATAACCTTCTACTCTGGAACGGGTTTATTGCCTTAAAAAACAGAACTGGAAGGAAAAATGCAGAGCTTACTAATTAGGCAAAGTGCAGTTATTTGCATATAATAAGCAAATGCATGTGGCTAAGAGTATATTCTTTGCTACCCAGCTGACTTGTCTTTCAGCAGTGAAAGCTCAGTGAAAGCTCAACTGGGTTGAGCTTTTCCTTGCCTATATTAACCTGCTGTAGAACAAACATCTGGGCCCATTTCTTAGATGACTGTGACAATTTTTCACTCCAACTAAGAGGTATCTCAAGTAATATAATAAAAAGGAGGAAAAAAAAAGGCAATGGTGTCAAGGATAAAGTAATGAAGATCAAATTACATAAGACATATTTATGCTCCTGCATTTGATGTATAATTAGTTTATGGAAAACAATTTCTCCTTGAGACAAATTGCTGTTGTTCACCCATAAATCTTGTATCTTTAAAAGGGAACAAAAGCTTTTCCAGTTCTTCAGTAAAATTGGAATTGAGTCAAATTTTATGTTATGATGGAGACCTAAGCCAAATGCATATGTGTCCCTGTTTGGACAAAAACTGTTGTTCTTTAGTGCACCTGAGGAGGATAAGAGAGATTTTTATGGCTGCTAATGTAGCCTGGGTGGATAATTACTTCTTATGTGTCCTCCAGGAGAAAAAAAAATATATATCACTGTGAATGTCTTTTGAGACATTGAAATTCCCATAATAGTTTTGTTTTTTTTTTTTCTTAGTCATCCCAGAGAACGTTTTCATGCTGATGAGTTTTTAAAATGATTAGGAAAGACTTTTCAGTCACTCTCACCTTTTCTCTCACCTTTTTGCTCTCCCTTTGTAGAGAGTCTCCTTGGGAAAAAAAAAAAAAAAGACCTTTCTGTTTTTAAGAGTCTTTTGAAGATTTTTTTTCACTGTAATTCAAGCTGATATGGATCTCTGCATCACCTATTTGGCAAGAGGGTGAGCATTTCTTTGTCCAACACTAACCTTCCTTCTTTACTCATTATCTCTGGTGAGGGTTGCTTTAATTGAAGTCATCCCTTCTGAAAGATATCTTCAGCCCAGTTCATTATTGATTTTGAAAGATCTGACCTGTTAAAATTTCCCTGCCAACGAGTTAACCTTCTTTCCTGAAGGTGAATTAAAATAGAGAATGACATTTCTAATTTCCTAAGTGATGTAGCCAAACAAGCTGTGCTAAAGTGGTAAAATGTTAGCTCAGTCTTTTAAAATGAGCAGATTTGTTATTTAGTGTGATGAGCCTCCTTGGGCTGTGTAACAATAAATCTTCACTTATTTGCAGTTGCTTTCTGAATTGGTTTTAAAATTAATATTATTATTATATCACAGAGGTACTCTCAGATTTGTTGCTCTTCCCTGAAGTTCTGTTGTAAAGTTACACACGAATTCAGGTCCAATCAATCATAAACAAAGTTGAAGGGAGTGAAGTAAATTATTAAGCTACCTAAACCTAACATCACAGCATCATTTCGGCAGTTTTGATGAATTGATCAGAATTGCTTTGCATATGCTTTTTTCAAAAAACAGTTTTGATAATTCCAGTTGCAGTGGCTTCCTTGTAAGTACTCAGCGTCCTAAAATTTCTACTAGGGTGATAGGTACACTTGTTCAACTATACACATCTCTCCCACTACGTATTTTGTCTTTTAAATCAATCTTGTATGTGGACTATTCCTTCACTGTGTGGAGAAGTATTTTGAGGTAGTGGGGGAAAAAATTAAGGATGAATATGTATACACTTGCAATGTTAATTGAAAATGAAACTTTATAAGGTTTAATGCTTCTGGTAAGCCATAAAGGGTACATTACAATGTCTTCTCAATGTATAATTTTGAATCTTTTCTGCTATTTTGTATCTGTCATGTTTGCTTCTATATTCCACTGGAGTTGACTGTAAACGTATTTAACAATGATTTTCTGAAGTATATTTAATGATGTATGAATACGCATTACACTTTTCAGCTTATGGGGAAAATGTAGTGTATGTTTTTTTTTAAAAAAATTGTTCTTCCTGTTAGTTTTCTAATACAGAATCTCTAGCATGATGATAGCCATTTCTAGAAAGGTACAGACTTTCTACTAAAACCTGTAATTCATAAAACCTTAGCAAAGAGCTTTTTCTTTCTATCTACCTTTTGGGTGTATCTACTCCTGAATTTGTAAAGTCTTTTTGTCCTTACCTGCTGTTTTAAACTTTGTCACACTGTAGTGGGAAAGTGAGATTCTGGAAAATGCATAACCAAATACTTTGACTTTTGTGATATTGATTTGATATTGATATGTCTGTGTTTCACACAATCGCAGAATGGTTGAGGTTGGAAAGCATCTCTGGAGGTCAACTTGTCCAAACCCCATGCTCATGCAGGCCCACCTAGAACTGTTTGTCAAGGGCCATGTCCAGATGGTGTTTGAGTATCTCCAAAAAGGGTGATTCTACAACCTCTCTGGGCAACCTGTGCCAGTGCTTGGTCACACAGGAAAGAAGTGCTTCCTGATGTTCAGACTGCACCTCCCATGTTCCAGTTTGAGCCCATTGCCCCTTGTCCTGGCACTGGGCATCACTAAAAATAGCATGGCTCCATCCTCTTTGCACACTCCCTTCAGGTATAGAAACATCAATTTTATTTACTTCAACATTTCTATGCCTTTCACAGAAACATATGTGGTTGAGGAAGTGTACTTCCTCATTTATTATCTTTACTGGATAGGCTTTTAGAATTGTGGCTGAAAGAAAGATTAAAAAATGAAAAGAAATTAATTTGCTTTCTCCCTTTACTAACTGTAATAGCATTTACATGAGACAACTTATTCTCTCTTGCCCTGTTTTACTTTATGCTGAGACTTCTGTAATAATTTCTCTTTTACTGCAGAGTTTTTTTTATCATCTACACGAGTTCTGTCTGACCTAGCTGATGTCAGGATTTGCTACATAAAATTTCTATTTCTTTCAAAACTTAAAAGTAAAAAAAAAAATTGGCTTAGTAAATATCTGACTAATACCACATGGTACATATTCTGTCATGTTTTCTTTTGTAGGTGCTTTTACATTGTCTGACAAGATCAGAGGTTTACAGTTTTCTTGAGGACAGTGTGGACCTGGGACCTGTTTAGAGGAGAATAGAAAGAGAATCTGTCATCTTTGAGGGCAGAAAAATAGTAGAGACATAAAACCACTTTGGAGGAATGTTTAATGATATTCATCACTGCTGAACATTGACAGCGTAGCCTAGTTTCCAAAGAAGGAGCAAAGACATAAATCTATTTCTTGGGTTTGCCTTTTTGTAGAGAATCATGCAGTTTGCCCCTATGTCTTGTTCCTTCCTCACCCTTGTAGCTTTGCATGTTTGCACAGTCATCTAATGCCTTCTCCATCTGTCACCATCTCTTAACTGGGAAGTTTGCCAACATAGCAACTACTCTACATGATGTTTAAGGTGATACTGGGAATAAAATAAAAAAATCCCACCCACTATTTAGGGATGTGTCCATCAAGATAAAAGAATAAAAGAGGTATTGTTTCCTAGTACTATCTACTAAAATTCTGGTGTTACTTACAAAACGACTTTTGTGAAGCAAATTCAGAAATCAAAGGTAGTACTAGCAATGGATACTTAAGCCTTTTTTTGTGATAGAACAGAACACTCAAGCAGAGGTCAGTTTCTGTGTTCTTCTCTTCTGTTTCAAACATGAGAGGAATTTCAAGAAAGCTCCCAGAGATTTCTGATATTTTTGTGATGCAGTCCTTAGCTCCTTAAAATACTTGTCCTCTTAAATTTTGCAGTAGTGATCCACTTCATTTTTAATAAAACATGTTGGGTTCTTGTAATAGAGCAGTGTGATAATGCCAGATTAAGTCCTGTATTTTTTAAGTGGGAGTCCCTTCTGTAATTAACAAGGAGTTCTGTTTAAAAGGCAAAGTTATGATAAGGCCTGAGATGTTCAAATAACTTCTTTCATTAATACTTCATAGAAACTATTGCTTATTTCCAAAATAATTTGGAAAACAAAAACATAGAAGGGTTTGTTAGATATTTCCAACACCACAAAAATAGACAAAAACATTTAGTTTAATACATTTGTGCAACACATTTGCCAGATGGAACTAATATTCACTTTTTTGAATTATTTATCTTAGTTGTGTGTGGAATTAAAATTGATCAATTATAAAGTGCTCAAATGAAGACATTATTTATTTTGTGTGCAGTGACTAGTTTTGTACTATCCTGACTAGACTTCCTTAAAACTAATATAAATCTATCCACATCTGATCTGCACCGGCACCTGTATTTTGAATACATCCTCATGGCTTAGTTGGCTTTCCTTCCCATAGTTTTGAGTGCTATGTCTATAAAATGAAAGCACCACAGTTTTAGGGGAAAGTGCCATTTAAAAATTGAAAATGGGTTTCATAGGAATTCACAAAACTGCAGATGATAATGAATAATAAATGAACAGAGAATATGCTTGGGAGAATGTCTCTCAGCAAGACATAAAGTCATAGTACACTTCAAAAGATTTATGACTTGATTATTTCAGTCCAACACATAGGCAATTTAAATAATGAAATATTTAAAGGTAAATAAAAATATATAAAATTGAAACACTGTGTAATGTTCTGTACTTAGAGGTGGTTTTATGAAACTTTGCTTTGCTCCAGTGAACTAGAAGAAAACCAAAATGAGGACAAGTCCAGAACATTACCTAAGCTGTATTCATGAAGTTCAGGTCTCCTATTTTATTTTATTACATCACTGGCAAGGAAAACAACTCTAAAGAATCCAGAGAGATGAGAAATCTTCCTATTTGATCCTCGAATAGCTATATTAGCTCTCTTGTGACCAAGGAGGCAGAGTGAAGATGCAGATGAGAAGTATGCGTGCTGTGCTCTGTGAATAAGATTTCTGTCAAAAGTAAGAGAGAGGAGCCACTTACTGTCGGGGCTTCTTGCTTTCTTATTAAAACACACCTTGCAACATAACAGGGATTTAGGATGAAACTCAAGGGAAAGATATTGAGTAAACTGTGTGCTTGCAGAGAGAAAATGATGGAAAATGTATTCCTACTGCTACTTACTTCATGCACACAGTTTTTCATCAATACATCTAAATAGGCTTTAAAATTTAATATTGTTGTCCCTGCTTTACATAGAAGAAAGTAAAGTGCAAGGAGACAAAAATGGTGTATGGAGATCATCCAGCAGGCTAGCAGCAGGGCTAGGAGTACAACCTAAATCTTTTTTTCTGACTTTATGCAACTAAATTGCAGTCTTTTTCTTCTAACCAATTTCCTGCTACCATGTCTGACATATCATGCAAGAAGTCTGACCCTTTAAAAAAGTGAGCACCCACAGACATTACATGTAATTTCAGATGTCTGGCTGTAGTAGCCTAGTCGAATTCTCCCTGAAAAGCTGTAGCAGTAAATTTCTTCATATCTCAGTCAGGGAGGTTTTTGACTTGTTTGCCCTTGGCTAATGTAAGCAGAAACTGGGACTGCAAACCGCTGGGCTGGCACAAGCGCTGTGGCCTGTGCTGACGGATGTGCCCCGTGGTAGCAGCAGCCTCGCAACCAGCACTTCTGGCCATCAGCACCACAGCAGGAGGCTGCGATGAACAAGGGAAAGAAAGAAAGGGCAGAAAATGAGACAGAGGCATAAAAATAAAGCCATTCACTTGATGTTGATGCTAACTGAAGCAGAAATGTTCGTTCTTCTCTTTCTAATGTATCAGCCTGCGTGTACTGAAGAAAATCATGTTTAACAAACAGAATTGCAAAATTACTCATGATAGAAGTGAACTGATTTAAAGTCCCTGTAACCTGTTCAACATGTCTGATTACCATGAGATTGCACTGAGGTCTGCACAGAAATAAACCCTTCTAATAGTACCCAGCAATTGGTGCTGCAACACATGCTGATGTCTAAGTGTCATCAAATGGACTAACGGTGGTTTTTCTACTGATCTAATTGGGGTTCACTGTGATGAAAAGCGAAGGGCAAGCCTCAATTGGTTGAATTAGTGCAAAAAAAATCTCTATTTCCATGTATAGTCACTGCAAATAGCACTAGCAAAGAGATTTTCAGGTTAAGTGAGAGGTTTTCGAAGTTGTATTACAGTTAAAATACAGCAATTTCACTGAATTGGATATTTGTGAGTGATTTGAATGTAAAATGATGACAGGGGAAAACAGTGAGTCTTGGTTCAAAACAAAAGGGAAAACCTCCTATTAGACTATACAAATCAAATCCTCCTCTTTAATAGGCAGTGTATCCTGAATTGGTTTTCTCAATAATTTGTCCCTTACACTTAGATTCTGATGCAGATAGAACAGTAAAAATTTACAGGGACACTGATAAGAATTATTTGTGGTGATGTTATTGTTGCTCAAATAATTATAGAGCTTTCATTGTAAAATGTTAACTTATAGTCTTTACGGTAATTGGAAGTAACTACGGATTTCACAGATTTGCTCATAATTGGCTTTGCTGTTCATGGGGTTGAATTGTTTCATTTTTTTTTGTTGTCCAGTATATAAGAAAAACTAGGTGAATGTGGTATAATCTAGGAGTTTCTGTTATTTCTAAAATTTGTACCAATGTGTCTACTGTGAAGATAGGAGAATGTGAGGGAAGGCGGCATACATGCTTGACATCTTCCTACGCCCTCTTCAATCTTCTGCTCTTCATCACTGTAGGACCGGGGCACTGGGCTAGGAAGGTCTTTGGCCTGACCAAGTATAGCTCTCATGTCCTAGGAAGAGACGCAGAGCAGCTTTCAAGTGTCAGTAATGAGAAACAAAACCAAACCAGGCATATGGGAGAGATGCAAGCAAAGGTTAATGAAGCCTTTCATCCAATTTATGAAGCCTATGAGAGTGTTGCTGTATATGGGAATTGTCATTTTACCAGAAAGGTGTTATCTGGCTTTTCAGTCGGCACTGCAACTTCAGAGAGCGTAAGGAGAGGAATTTGAGGAATACAGTAATATGGTTTAACGTCACTTCTAATGAAACAAAGAAATATTCAGGAACTAGCTTTATATGCAAACAGACTGTGGGCTAAAAGAAACTGTATTCAGTATCTTACAATATCAGAAGTATTTATTATAACATGACTAGAGGCTCAAAGCAATATAATTGCTTTGTAGAAAATAGCAGCTCTATTTCTCTTTAAAGCATGCTGCTTCAATTAAGTATTCCTTTTGTGTATTCATTCAATATTCATTTTGGCTGCTACTGCTATACTATGTAAAGAAAAAATGAATAGTTAAAGGAGCCAATGCTTAAAAAAAAAAAAAGGAGAAAGATTTAAAATCTGAATAATATTTTGAGAATTAGGTTAAGTTTACGATAAGCCTAAAGGAAAAGGTTTCATTACAGGTTATGACAGCAATGCAAAGCCATATAGTTCTGCACTGTGAGCTGTCAGCCTTTCATGTTTGCATACTTGCTATCATATACTTCAGATTATCACGTTGCACCACAACTGAGAGCTGGAGGCTCTCAGTACCTTTGGTGTAGACAGTGATTTTCAGGGTGTTACGCTTCTGTACATTCACATTACCTTGGGAAGAAGTATGGTATGGAAAGTATGAACCCTGTTGCAGTTTATTTAAAGATTCAAGTTTGTACAGCAAAGAACAACAAAATAAATATTTTTTGTTTGTCTGAAGTGCTGAATTACATTTTCAGAACTGACTGTCTGGGGAAGAGCTGGCATTGTATTAAAGGAAAAAAAATATTGAGGCCATTTTATTTCTTTATGTATTTGTTGAACTGTAAAAATAGAAACTTTTTCTCTCTCCATGTTTATAACAGATGAAAAAAATATTTCTCTATTACTCTATTATTGCAAAAGCACATTAAATTCAATTTTTTTCTTATGGAGTGCACAACCTTGTTTTAGAGAGACCAGCTTTCTAGTACACGAAAGGAGTACTTGATGGGGGAAAATAAGTAAAATTTGGTTCCAGCAATTTGATAGGTAATAATATGAAATGTTCAGTTAGGGTAACACTATGTGTTATGCTTTTTGTGATTTCTGATGTCAGAATTTTAAACTGGTATGGTTTCTCTTTTTTTTGTTGTTTTGTTTTTGTTTTTTATGTGTTATATCATGATTTTATGTGAAATTTCAAATTATATGGATAACGTTATTTACTGTACCGTTAATAATATCAGGAATATGTGTATTTTCCCAATGGATATTGATAGGTGAAAAACTAAAGGGCCCACGCTTTAAAAAAAAGCCTTAATGTTTATGTGCAAATATGCACAGCTTGAAAGATATAAAAATGGCTGATTTTATGTAGTTTCAAGTTTGGTTTTATCTTTATTCCATTGTTTGGGGATAAAGTGTGCGCTGGAAAGTTAGGGTAATAATGTGAAATTTGCATTTGGATTCATCTTCATTGCTGTGTTTTTAAAGTTAGTTCTTAGATTTCCTTGTTAACCTAGGAAATGGAACTTGTCCTTCAGATTCTGAAAGTTCTTGAACTGCAGTGTGGCTTACACTCTCCCTTATACTTTCAGGAAATAAAAATTTTAACCTAGGAGTGTAATCATTTGTAGACATTTGATTCTCCTTTATCTTCCTCTGAATCACAAATATTGCTGTGTTTTGCTCTGTTGAGCATCCTTTCCTCTTTTATCTCACCTCCATATCCTGAATCCATTTTCTTTGATGCAAACACTACGTTGTATGTTCTTTTCAACCTTAGAGAGAGCTAAGAAAGACAAAAGCATTGAACAGAAATGACAGTCAAGGTGATCCGTAGCATTCATGTAGAGGAGAGTGGCTCACAGAGCATGCAGCAAGTCCTGCAGGTCCCAGGGAGACTTGCCAGGGGCAGGAATGATGCAAAAATCAAGGTTTTGTCTACCAGTGTTCTGCTGTCTTGGCACTCCTGATAGTATAAATTATCAAATCTGCGTTTCCAAATCCTGCCAGCTTGTCATGTTGGCAGCATCTCAGATTCTATATTAAAAAGGGAAAAAAAAAAAAAAAAAAAAAAAAAAAACTTATCAATAATTTATCTAGAATTACACCATTTTGCTGTATTGCTTGTCATTGTAATAGGCAATGTATTAGGGAGACCCACTTCCCTGATGAGACCTTCACAGTTGTGTGCTGTCTGTGATAAAAATACCCATTGCTGCCGCGGTGGTTCTTCCTTTGTCACTATAACTGCGTAAAGCAAATATAGGTAGTATAGGTATACTGCATCAACTTGCACACGTGCTTCTTGTGTTTTTATTTAGCCAAGCAGATCTGCCAGTGATTTTGACTGCTGTTCTGAGCCTATTTTATTCTTGGTGGCCTGCTGTTTGTTCTGCTCTTTGACTGGCTTCCCTATCAGGGGCTGCAGTTTGCATTCACGGACGTCCCCTGAGTCCTTCAAAGATTTTTTCATCTCTGTCTTTTTGACCTCTCTTGAGATTTTCTGCTTAGTCTTGAGCTGTATCTTGTAATACTTGTGTCCTTCTGACTCCCAGCCCTGTGTCACCCAGTTAACCTTTCTGGCCTTCATCACAGCCTTAATACGAAGAAAATTTGAGGTCTTCAATATTGTGAAGGGCTAGCTTGTTTCTAAACTTAAGAAAAGTAGATTTCTGCTAATCAGTCCCCCAATAGTCTCGTTAAATACAATCCTCTCAAAATACTAAAAACTAATCTGCTCATTGTGCTGTGCAGTCGGAGTCTCTCTCTGGCATTAAATTGTTAATGCTACTTACAGACACCAAACCAGTAACACAGAATGGGTCAAAAACAGTTCTCACTGAAAGTATATCAAAATATAAAAGAAATCAGTTTGAGGTTTTGTTTTTGTTGTTGGTGGTGGTGGTTTTTGGGCATAGATTGGGACTTGTTTTTTGTATTTTTATATTTATATGGGGGGAAAAGCTAAAGGGATTTTCACATACCTTTATTTGCTCAGGATCAAAGTTCAAAATAAGTTTGTTTTGTTTTGTTTTTTTCATATAAATATAAATATATTTTTTATTTTTATATTTTAAATATATATTATTTATATTATATCATATTAATATATTATATTATACATTAATATATATAATATATAATATATATTAATTATTATATTATTAAATATATTTAAATATATTAAATGTATTTAAATATATAAATTATAATATCTGAAACAGCATTAATATATAAGATACTAAACACTATGGTAGCTTCCTTTGTTCTCAGCTGCAAAGTTATCAGTACTTCATTGGGGTATTTGCCTTGATTTTTTGGCTCCGTTATGAGCTCTCCCTGAAATTTCAGAATAAGCTTGCAGTAATGGTTAATTCACTTCCTTTCCTGCTCTCAAACAAAAATAAATGTTAATCCTCTAGAAGCTTAGGAGGAATCTTAATATTGTATTTTACGGTAATCTCTTTAGAAGACAAAGAATTATAGATGACATTTTAAACTAACTATGACCTCAGTGACAATTCCAAACAACAGAAAAAGAAGCAAGCTTCCTATTTATTTCTTTAATTGCCATTTCTAATATGCTGATTAAAGAATATGCAGATAAATTATGGTATTTTCTGGAAACAAGTGCAGCTCAGTCCACGTAACCCATGACATGTTCATCTAAATCTGTTCAAAACAAAATGCCAAGAAGCGCTATTTTGTGTTTGCAACAGCAGCATTTTTCTTCAGCACTGAACTGTTGAAGTGCGTGTACCTCCAGTTGCCCACTTGTAGCTGGATCAGTGCACAGCAAGGAAAGCAAGCATGTGTGTACAGACTGCTTCAATGGGAAATAGAGAACCTAAGGAATATTCATAGAGAACAAACTAAAACATCATATGAGGCCTTGATTAGGCTTGACAGCTTTCCTAAAGAGTTTCTATTGTTGTTACTAGTGCTTAGCATCAGCTGAGGATTTGTGAAAGAGCAGCTGCCTTCACCCCCTGCAGCCTTTGTGTGGTGGGTGAAAGTCTGTGCATCTTCTGCTCTTCTCTCTCATGCACTGCAGAGTTGCTTATGTATCTATTCAGATCCACCCAAAGGTGTGTCACTTCAGGGCCCTGTTACGGTCACACAAAGTAGTGTGCAGCACAGTGAAAAGTGTAAACTGCTAGGATACTTATAGTCTCATACTCCAAAGAGATGCATTTTTAATTTATTTTTCAGATAAATTAAATGTCAACTTGTATGTAGAGAAGGGGGAGGACCCAGTACATCACTAATATTAGCTATGTGTTCATAACTGCATAAACCTACAGGTGCTGAGATGTAGTTTTCTCAGAGGGTCATATCAGTGTCATTGGTTGGTACTCACTCGCAATGCTTTTATAAATCTAGTTTCTGCTAGATTAATTTTTCCCCAAACTTCACATTTAGAAATGTCATTGGCCCATGTTGAACACAAACTGACTTCCTCCTGATAGCTACTGGATGTCAGTCTATCTATACTCGTGTTTTCTACAGTCTTGTGTATGAATTTCAATCTGGAGGTCAGTTGCATGCATAGGAAAATGTGTAAGTACTGCCTATAATAATAATTTACTATAAAAAATGTGTCATGGGTGATCTGTACTTGGTTTTCTTATACCTTCGAGGATCATTCAAAATCTGTCTTCACAATTTATTTTTTTTATCATGTATTGAGAATCTTCAGTGATGTCTTGACTAGTGGTCAAAGGAGTGTTGTAAACGTGGTTGGGTGCTTTCTCTTCTGTCTGTGGCAACACGAAAAAAATTGGCAGTGGATTAAGACTACTTTGGGATGCATTTCTTGTTATTTGGATGAAATTGCAGAGCCACTTTACATGGTTCAGAGACATTTCTTTGCCTGTTTTTCTGTGATTATTTTCAAATGAGCCATGTCTGGTATTGATCCTTGCAACGTGTTTGGGGCCACTGAAGTTATAAGTGAGTTATTGTATGTTCTCTTTATAATTTGGAGATAAAGATGGGTGCCTATAAAGGGAATTGCAAATAATCTTTTTTCTCTCTCTTTTTGCATGATCTGTATGGCAAATGTATGGCAATAGCACTCCTCTGGTAGGTGCTTGAGGTTAATAAAAGTGACTTATGGTCCTGTACAAAAATGTGGAATAAACTTAACTGGAGATTTCAAAGTAGTGTGCAACTGAAAACTGGTGGAAGTTTTTGCTAACAGGGATTTTGAAATTGCTTTCAAAAGACAAAAAAAAAAAAAAAAAATTTGCTACTTCTCAGAATCATGTTGATCAAAGTAATTTTTTGTTCATATTGCTAGAAATTTGTCCATCTCTATTTTTTCACCATTTTTTAAAAATCTAAATAAATGTAACAAAATGGGAATTCCTCTTTCCATCTGTTGCCTCCTCTCTCTGCCTTCATTCCCCATTAAGACAACTGGGCTAAATTTAGGTGTTGAGATTGCTGAGATACCCATAGGTAGTCTGTGATTAATTTGTTGGAAGTCTGCTTGAAACTTTCTCTCGTTCTAAGTGAGCACTAAATATGGAAATGTTTGTTTTTGTTTCTTTTGCCTATATTCTTCAGAACCCCAAGGAGAAATGTGGCTAGTTGTGAAGAACAGTACCAGTTACAGTTTTTTAATCCTTGATGGTGTTAAATTCCTTGAAGAAGTAGTTGGTAGAACCATCTACAAAGGTAGGGAAGATAGTGAGCATAGAAAGGAAAGAAAGTTTGAGAGTTGGGGGTAGGGAGTAGATGCCCAACTGTGGAAGAAGGATTTCTAGAGATTGGAGACCTCAGGACAGAGTTTTCTGCCACTCAGGTCAGCATACAGGTGGGAAGCAGAGTCCCCACTGAGGCTCAGTGAGCAGAGAATGGTGTACAAGTATTATTAATAGCTGTTTTTTAAGTTTTAGTTTTTGCTCTTGCTTTCAGCTTTCTTTCTTTAATGCCTGCATCCACCCTGATTTTTTAAGTTTCTGCACAAATGCAGATTGGTTTGGTTAAGTGTGGAAGACCTTTAATCTTTGAGGGAGCTGGCTAATGAGAGACCGTAAGCAGATCCGCCAAAAGCTGTGTCTCACTTTAGGGCCGTGCTATGTCATACAAAGAAGCGTGCAGCAGAGTGAAAATTTAAGCTGCTGGAACACTTTTAGCCTTGTACTCTAAACAGATAATTTTAAATTAAAAATTAATTTAGAAAATGAAAAATTTAATTTAAAAATTAACTTACGTAGATAAGGGGGAGGATCTGATACGTCAGTAATATTAACTATGTGTTTATAACTACATAAACCTACACCATTTTCTCAGAGGGCCATGTCAATGCCGTGGGTTGTTCATTGGCTTTTATTTTGCATACTACTTCTCAGCAAAAGCAGAATAATGACATTTAACACACAAGCCTGTCTGTGCACTGCATTGTTACTTTAAATTGAAAATCCTGTTCTAAAAACAACATTCTTGTAATCTCATGAAAAGAGCTTATTTTTCCCAATTACCACATTCACATACAGTATTTTATTTCTTTTACATTGCTAAAGGTAGTAGTTAATGCATTGAACCTGAGATTTTTAGCATTCACATTGGTATAAGCATGTCAATGAATTGGATTGAAAACACTTAGATGCCAAACATTGGTTTTAGATGGTGTGCTTTCTTGGATAACTAGTGATTGGAAATTTGGTAGAATTCCAAAACAGTAACTCTACATCTGAATTACAGTAAAGACCTCATCTTTAAGAAGAGGGGTTGCTTCAGTGAATGCATGTGGTATACACAAGGTGCAGTGATCTGATAAGACAAATCTGTAGTTTGCAAGGTGCATTATTTAGCTTTATTTCAGTCACTTTTATTTTAATATCTCTGCTTTAGTTAGTTATTGATTTTCTGCAGTTTTTATTATTTTAAAGTTGGCAAATGTTCAAAGTGGTATTCTGGGGAAATGATACCTCATCTCAGTGTGAATACACCTAAATTAAGTCCAACAGTGATTACGTCATTTGTAGAAGGCTGGTTAGAAACAAAGGAGGGTAATCTTGCTGTAATGGAAAGTGAAATGTGTCTATTTAATATTTATTTATTTTTCTGGGTCTCTAACTAAACTTTGGAAACCCTAATTCAAACTTAATCTGCAAAAAAAAACTAGCAAACAAATAAAAATACTGGAGCAGTTTCTGCGTACTGAATTGGTCTCTGCCAGCTGTCATTGCTCTCTATCTCTCTTAGAGCCAGCGGGGCCCCAGAGCTGAGCGCAGTACTCCAGGTGGGGTCTCGCAGGAGTGGAGCAGAGGGGGAGAATCACCTCCCTCGACCTGCTGGCCATGCTTCTATCTTCAGCCCAGGATACGGTTGGCTTTCCGGGCTGCAAGAGCTGATACTTGTGTTGAAATCAGTGAGAGTTCTGAAGTTCAAGGGAATCAGTACTAAAATATGACTTCATATGCCTTCCAGTCATTCAAAGAGAAGATGCTTTAAATAATTTATATCACCCTAGTTCATTTAACTTGCTCTTGTGCTGTACCAGAATTCTTCTATTAACCTGCTTTGGAAATAACATAGACTCAACCCTGAAATTCCTGCAACTTTACTCACACTGATAGTCTTGGTATGGTCACTGGGGTCATTCAGATGAATAAGAATTGAGTAGATTGGCCCCAGATTTTTCACAGGACAAAAGGACTTCATAGTCAGAGAAAAGGTCTTCTGGGTGACCCAACTGTCTACAGGTGGACAATTTTTCTTTGGGAAATTGTTATAGGTGGGTTTTTTTTGTTTGTTTTCTGAACTGCTTGTGCTTTTCCTTTTCCACAGTAAGTCAATGCACAGTGTGTAAACAACACATTCTAAGGTAGAGCTGTATGAGGGGGAGCCTTAAAAAACAAGGAAAAATACAATTCCTTACTCTCTGATTTGTGGATTTTGTGAGTTGAGCCTGGTGAATGTCGCAGTTTTTAATAATAGAAAAAGCAACCATATGAGCTTCCAAGGATATAGGTTTCCATTGATTTGGTTGTCACTAAGTATAGCAACGTGTGGGGTATTTATCATAGACCTTAGAAATTTAAAAAAAGCAATAACTTCTGTTCTTTGGAGAGTTACCAGTTGGTATGTCTCTGTCTTCAACAATTTGTTCCATATAATCATTTCACAGATTGTCTGGAACAAGCACTTCTTATTTATTTATTATTATTTATTTTATTATATTCATAATTATATTATACGATATTTATTATTATAATTTATTATAATTATAATAACATTATAATTATATAATATAATTTATTATTTACACTACTTTTTTATTTTTTATAGGAATTATAATAGAGGAAAGAATAGAGGTGGCCTACCTGAAGTTAACTCTGTTTTTTTTCGAAATGTATAATGTTGTTCTTGTTATTTTTGCACAATACAGCTGAAAGAGAATGGGTTATTTGTTGGCATGAGAGTACAAAGAGAGTACAGTAGAAATATGAAGCAACACCCAAAACAGTCCAAGAAAGGGTATTCATGCAAGTGAGAGAGATTACATTCATGCCTTGGAGGGAAGGACTTTGTCTCCTTTTTTGCTAGTCAAAACCACATGGTGACTTTCTCACCACTCAGTTCTTAGTTCTCTAATGAGATTAATTCTTGTGTATGTTCTTGAATTTAAATACTCAATTTGTCTAGGATAAAAAGTAAAATGTATCCATAATTATAAGAGATGAAGAGTAACCCAGTATTTGTTTTGTGTTTCTGCAAGACTGAAATTCTTAGAGGTGTTGGAAATGCAGAACTGGTTCTCCAAGGCCGGCTTAACACCATGGTCAAAGAACAATTAGGCGTGCAACGTTAGTGTCTTCTCTTGTTTTCCAGGTCCATGGGGGAGATGCATGGGAGATGAGTGCGGTCCGGGTGGCATCCAGACGCGGGCAGTGTGGTGTGCTCACGTGGAGGGCTGGACGACGCTGCCCACCAACTGCAAGCAGCCGGAGCGGCCGGACAACCAGCAGAGCTGCTTCCGTGTCTGTGACTGGCACAAGGAGCTGTACGACTGGCAGATCGGTGGCTGGAACCAGTGCCGGCCCGTCCTCTCCCGCAGCCACGAGAAGCCCCAGGAGTGCCTCAGGGGGGAGGATGGCATCCAGACAAGGGACATCACCTGCGTCCAGAAGTCCAACGGGGTGCCGGCTGAGGATGTTATCTGTGAGTACTTTGAGCCCAAACCCCGCCAGGAGCAGGCGTGCCTCATCCCGTGCCGGCAGGACTGCATCGTGGCCGAATTTGCCCCCTGGTCAGAGTGCTCCAAGACCTGTGGCAGCGGGCTTCAGCATCGAACTCGGCACGTGGTGGCTCCACCGCAGTTCGGTGGGTCTGCTTGCCCTAACCTCACTGAATTTCAGATCTGCCAGTCTAGCCCATGTGCTGGTGAAGAAAGCCTATATAGCCTAAATGTGGGACCCTGGAGCGCATGCTCAGTGCCCCATTCGAGACAAATACGACAAGCAAGGAAACGAGGGAAGAACAAAGACAAGGAAAAGGACAGAGAAAAGGCGGTTCGGGATCCTGAGGCTCGTGAATTAATTAAGAAGAAGAGGAATCGAAACAGACAGAATAGACAGGAGAACAAATATTGGGACATACAAATTGGGTATCAAACAAGGCAGGTTACATGTACTCACAGAAATGGGAAAACTGCTGCTCTGAGGTAATCACTATTTATTAACTTGCACATCTTTATTTGTCTCTCTTTACTTTAAGGTAAAGCAAGCATAAGCACACACTGTTATTATCTTACCCAAGCCCGAATAAAATGCAGCACATGCACTATTTCCAATGCAAACATCCCTCTTCAGAATGTTTCTGTGACGAGAAACGTGTAAGCTATGCTGGTGATCATAGTAAGCATCACATAAATGTGCGTTAGTAAACTGTGCTAACTCTATAGCCTCTGTTTGTCTGCATAGTTTTCCCCCAAAAGCTTGATGATATTCATCAAATGTGTGCTCTGTACCTGTGGATTGAGGCGGGCTTTTACCTGCAGGTTTTAACAAGTCGTGCATGTTTGGAATGGATGATGATATTGCCTGTGAGGCTCTGCCTGTAAAAATAACAGGAAACTGGACTGGGTCTGACACATGATGGAAGCAGAAAACAGGAAGGAAGAGGCGGCTGTGTGAGAAGGCAGCATCTATTCTGTCCAGTACCTTTGTTTTGAAAAAGAAAAAAAAAAAAAAAAAAGAACATGAAATACTGTTTGTCCTTCTTGCTTCCTTTGGCAAAATTACTAAAAGTGAGACTGAAATGTCTGTTTCTTGAATGTACTTTTTCCCACTTTTTTCTTCTTTTTCCTCTTTTTTTTCTATTGCACCTTTGTCCTATCTTTTTCTCTTTCCCAATATTATTCACTTTGTTCTTTTATTATTATTTTTTTTATTTTACTTTTCAAGAGTTTAAGGAGTCACAGATGTTTCCATAACTCTTTCCACAGGCCTCCAAGTGCTTTTCTGCAGCTATATAATTTTTCACTTGTTTGTTTTACCTGGCATTCTCTTGCTAGCTTATGTTTTCTCCCTTCTTATCACCCGTAATATTTTTGTCCAACTTGAAATCTTCTTTCCGTTTCTTCTGCTTTTTTCTGTCTATGATGTGATTCTTTCTATTTTCTTCCCTCCAGTACAATACACGATTAATCAGGTTTACTTCAACTGTGAAATGAATAAGATACGTTGCTGAATCAGGTTGACACCCATTGCTGCTAGGTAGGCGTTTATGAGCTTTTTTCAGGGTATTTTCCTTTGGAGTTTCTGTTATGCCAGTTAAACATTCAATCAGAGAATTTGCAGTGACTTCAACCTTTCCTATTAGAAACTGTATATTACAGGTTTTCAATTATGGTAAACATCTTTCAAGTATATTTAAACACAAAAGTTCAAATTAATACAAAATTTTTACTTCTCCATGGCAGGATATCATGGTGTGACTACAAAGCACACCCCTCGAATACTGGTCAGAGTAATTCCAGGTGTTACTACTAAAGAACTGGAAGATTTGGGTTGTTTGGATGGAAGGTGGGGCATCTGTGTGAAGATGTGAAGTATCTATGAGTATGTAAAAACCCGTCACAAGGAATAACAGAATGAACTATTCTCCATATATTATGGATGCAGAGGAAAAGTGATAGTGGGTTTAATCACAGTGTAACTGAATGAGGTTAGGCTTTCTAATACTGGACATGGTGAAGCTCTGAAAAAGATTGCCTGGAGAATTTGTCACCACAAATCCTGAGCCTCCATCTCTGAAGGTTTCTTAGAACAAGTTTGAAATGCATGTGTCAGGAATGTACGCCTCTAGTAACCCTTGGTTAGGGAAGAGGGGCTGACTGCATAGTTTTTAAGGTCTCCTATAGCTCTGATTTTCTACAGTTCTTTCAGAATTCAACTGTGCTTGAGTAAGTGTCCATACAAGGAATCTCAAAATCACCTTGCTCAGGCAGTCCTGGGTTTTGGTTGCAGCCCTGTCTCGGGGCTTTTACAGGAAGAATTTGCCTTCCCCCCAGCTTCACATCACACAGCCCATGCTGTGCCCCAGCTCAGGAACATCATTACCCTTTAAATGCAGTGAATCATTTATTAAACATATCAGTGGCTGGTAGCTAACAGCCAGACACTCTGTTTGAATATCCACATTTTTTTTTCTAAGTTTAAACAATCATTTGGAACTACAGTACTTTAAAAAAAAAAAAAAAAAAAGGTTGGGGGAGGAACTTTCCTGTGCTGAGGCACTGACAAAAGGTACAAGAAAGAGAAGGTATAATTGGCAGCTGATGATGTACTTTTCTTATCATCTTTAAACTCACTCTTGAATTCACTCAGATCAGTAACGTTGTCTTAATTTCAGATGCCTCAGCATACTGTATTTGCACCATATATTCAGACTGTAGCAGGAAAATGGATGAAATTCTGTTGCCTGAGGCAGTGAAACAATAGATGACACAATGTAGGAGCAATTCTTTGTGGGAGAGAAAATGATATAAATGATTCAGTGGATATTGTGATGTCTAATGGATATAATTTTATGTTGTAAATGTACGAGGGATTTATAATGTAATAGTCTTCCCACCAAATTCAACATAGAATCTTTTTTTTTTTTCCAGTTGCATAATGAAAACAAGAAAATTTGGTTAAATGACTCGTGTGAGAAATTCTAGCACTGATATCTTGGCCTTTAGAGACCAACCTCTATGTGTCATCCATATATTAATCTGTTTCTTTTATGCTGTGTTCTCCACTCTGTGGTCATATGCTTTATTCAATGATTACAATTCCAGAATCTCAAACAGCAGAATTATTTTTCTACCTGAGTTGTCAATGCAGCCAGCAAAAATGATTTTATAATCTCCATCAATAGTAGCCATGTTACTAAATAATATAGACAAGTAAGGTGACTGGATAACCTGCTGTGCTCATGTGAAATGCTCCTCAGCTTGAATAGTTCATTTTCAGTGAGTTTTGACTTTGGCAATCAGAAACAATCAGCCCCCTGGCAGCATGACTGAAAGAAGAAAAAAACCCTCGGGCAAGTAATATTTTTGCAGAGGTAGCAAAATTGGTACAGTATAAAAGGGGTTACAAAAAACAAGTTTCAGAAGGGTGCTCCAGAGAAAATGATTCTGTAAAGCTGTCAGCAGAACTTCAAAAAGGCAAATTCTCTAGACACATCAGCACACCAGGCATGGTAAAGAGAAGTGAAAAAAGAAAATCAAAGTGTAATTTATACACTTTATTGCCTCGTGAACAATACATTGTCTCCTGTGAAGGATGAAATATTAGATTTTGTATTACTCATTCTGCAATAATGTACATGTTACATGGCTTATATTTGCTTTTTGTTTCCTTTAATCTGAAATTCTTGTGCATTTAAAATATTTTTAAAATAGAAATGGTGAAGAAGAGAGAATTCAATAATTAAATCTGACTTTAAAATGACTGCCCTGGATATGTAACAAGACCAAAACAGTGGTGCTGTTAGTGGAGGGGACAGTGTTGATCCCCTGAAATATTTCGTCTTTTTTTTTTTGCAAGTGGGATTTGTCAGAGGTCCCACAGAGAGACATTACACTTAAAACTGGCAACACAGAGAAACGTAATGTGTGTAAAAATTCACTTTGAGTTACAAATCTGTTTTCACTATTACAAGTTATGATGCTTGTGCCTTGTGTTAGGTCTGTCACTTTCTATTACAATGTATACTCTGTTTTTGCTTGCTTCTACTTTGCCAGAATTTTATCATGTGGTCTCAACCATTCCCTCATAATTGTCTTCCTGAGCAAATTTTTTTTGAAATTTTAGCAAAAATGTATTGTCCATTTTTGTACAAACCTAGGAAAAAATATTTTCCTTTAGCAATGTCACAACCATTTTATTGATATTCTTTGTTAAGATCCTGCCGGATTGGGAAAGGATATGAAATTTAGAATGACAGGAGCAGGCTATGGGTACAGGTGTTTTTAACTGTAGGAACATGGAACAGAACTAGAGTTTCTTCTTGACCTGTATGTTTCTGCACTTCAGCAAACATTTTGAAATTCACTAGCAAAGCACATCACATTCCCCTTTAGTGGTTGGTCCAGAGTCATGGTGACAGGTTGTGACTGCCAGGAATTAGCTCAAATGGCTGTAAATGGGACTATATGTAAAGCAGTTCTGCAAGGCTGTAAGTAACTATTAAAACAAACAAAACACACAAAAAGAATTTCCACTTTTTTTTTTTTTTTCCCCATCATTTGATTGTAGCTTATTTATCTTGCTTAAGCTGGGACCAAGAAGCTCCTGTCTGTACAGGAGGAAGAAATGGAGGAGATGAAGTAGGAAGCAGTACGCACCAGCTCTTTGGCTGCAGTCTCCAAAACTGATTGCTATTCCCTTGCAGCATCTTTGTGGTAGAGTCCTAATTGAGCAGCTGATCATTATTGATGATTTGAAGTGATAATTCAAGAAGCAACAGCAAAGTTTTAGTTGTATTCAGGACTTTTTATTTCTTTGATGGGTAATCACCGTACACAATAATAGCAATGGGACTTAGTGGTGGGAATTAAAAGCATCCAACCTGTAAGATATGCTGAACATTTCCTGAGCAGCTTGGTTTAGCCCCTTTATGCATTTAATGGTGTAGCTGCATTTCATTTGTTTTACAGCTGTCCTTCTCAGAGGGTAGTTATTTATTATTTCTTCTCATCCTCCTCACTGATTCTGCGCTTTTGTGTAATACCTAATATCGACACTTCGTAATGAATGAAACCCTCTTGGAAGTTTCCATGGTGATCTCATTGTGATACTTCACTAACTTGCATGTTTGGGAGAGTTCGAGATTTTATTTCTTCCAGCTGAGACAAGAGAGATGTTAATAGGGCCAAAATTATTGAATTTCCCTGCTAATTTCAGGCATGCGGTTTGATGTATATCATACCTGATTTTTCAGGTTACTTCATGTAAACCTGTATCTGCTTAGAGCACTTCCACTGTATTTTTACTGACCATAAGTCTTAAGCTAGATACCCAGGGACTAAGGAACTAGAGAATGGCTGACAGCATTTAGGTTGATGAGCAGGTGATACTCAGAAGTTAGTGGCTGAGAAAGACATAGAATCTGCTCCTCTGGGATGGCAATTTTACTACATTGGTCTTTTCCAGTCCTGAAACCCTCTAATCCAGTGTTCGTCTCCCAAATCATGCCACAAATGCCTCCTCCCACTTTATGGGCTCTAACTGTCCTTTTACATGTGAAGAAAGCATGTTACAAAAAATACAGCGAAAGCCTGTCATTTTCTTTACACCATTGATCTGGAGAAGCAGGCAAGTCACCCTGTGGTATATGCTGTCAGACAGATAACAGAAGATTCAGGCGTATACAACAGCAGCTCAGTTTGTTGGAGCCTGTAATACACCCTTTGCTTAGAAATAACCTAGAAAGCATCTGTTTGCTTCTCTGCTGCTCCATGAGACAAAAGGCAGAAAGGATGATAAGTATGAAGATTGTCGTGGCTATGGTGGAGCAGTTTCAGGAAGGCAGGCTGCAGGAGTGTGAAGGGGTAGCAATGCAGAGAGGTCACGTTGTAGAGACGAAGGCCCATAAGCAAACTTCAGCTTGTTCATTGAGGAGCAGATGGAAGCATACGCACCTACGGGCTGTTTCTTACGTTACTGGAAAGGCATCTATGTAGCTGTTTTTGTAGAGGCAGCTGTAAGGGTTTCAGTAGCAGAACACCTGTAAATATCACATATATGCATAATGAGCTATACACAGTTGTCTTGATAAATTAACTTGGAATTAGAGCACATGCTGTTAACAAATGTACAAGAGGGAAGAAGACAATCATCTTGGAAGAAATAGCTCCTGACAACTAAAAACTGCAGAGTAATTGTCAGATGCCTAGGGATATAAAAATGTAAAACATTATTAGAGAAACAGGATGCAAACATACTGCTTTCCTACCATTTTCATTGTATTTTTAGAATTTCCATGAATTTGAAAGTCAGAGGCATCCCATAGATTTTAATGCAGTTTTGTTGGAGACAGTAGATTCTGTGGATATGCATAATATTATTCAATGGGTGTTCCTTTCTGTTCTAAGTACCTGCTCCATCATCTTAGTGAGGTTGCTGTTTTGACAGTGGCTTGTCAGTATTGCTCTACATTTGACATACCATGCCAAAATCTAGATTTAAGATGCAAATGTACACACTGTGCTGAGTAATTGAAACGCCAGCAACGAACCACTTATTTCTCCACACCATGTTTTAACTCTTTTCATATAGTAAACGGTTGTTCTGTTGTTTAGTTCCACAATATTCATACATTTTTGTGGGAAATACCAAGAGTGAGTGCTTTTCTAGAATATATATTTTACCTAAATACAAGTAGTTGGTTTTACCTAGCAAGATATAATAGTGTGTAATGTAATGAAGGTCAGAATACATGTTCTGATAATCTCTTCTGACCATAAATTCTATGAATGAATGTATTCTATGAATAAGCTCTAAGTGGAATTTCTACCCCTATTTATTAGAAGATTAGATGCTCAATGATAAACAGCATTAGGCCCTGAGATATTTAATAAAAATTCTTCTATAGTGTATTTTTATGTATATTTTGTGCCTCATTGTCAGAGAATGTGTATATAATTGACTTCAACATGCCTAAATAAATACTCTCAGAATACAAACCAAGCAAAATTTTTCTAAATTTCGACTTAATTACATTGGTATCATATAACAGTCTGTGAATGGTCCCATAAGTAACAAATTAGAATGTATTTTTGTTTAGAGTTTTTTTTTTTTTTCTATTATGTGACTGCTAAGCATTGTTCTGAGACACACAGTACTCACCTGTTTTCTCCATGAGCTTTATAAAGTTATGGTCTAACACCATAACTTGGTCCTGGGAGGTGCAGTCCCCCAAGGAACTGGGAACTCCATGGGAAGGAAAGTCACTGAGTTCTTCTTCACTTGCAGATCCCCAGAAAAGCATAGTTAGACTGAGTTAAATGTCCAGTCTAGCTCCTAATATTGACCACTTTTTTCCAAACATTGGACAGTGAATTACCCACTGACATTGACAAAACTAATAGAAGGAGTGAATCTAAAATAATACCTGAAACAACTAATATTGTTAGTATAATTTTAACATCAATGTTGCATATTTTTATTCATTAAGTTTGGTGGGGAAGTTGTTTGTTTGTTTTCTTTGCTGATAACTCCATAAATATAACTGTTAGGGTCAAAGTAAATGCTAATTAATGCATTTACTTTGTAGCAAAATTGCTCCCTGCTAAAAGGGAAACTCCCTTAGAAGGTTTAGTAAGCCATCTATGTAGACTATTGCCAAATAACCTCTTGTAGCAATTTTAAAGTTATCTGTAACATGGGATGTGC
The DNA here is from genome assembly GCF_040182565.1 of Anser cygnoides. Classification (NCBI taxonomy): domain Eukaryota; kingdom Metazoa; phylum Chordata; class Aves; order Anseriformes; family Anatidae; genus Anser; species Anser cygnoides. The sequence goes on along the minus strand of NC_089874.1, from coordinate 29,407,602 downwards.
ACACATGTCACTGTGTCACTGAACTGTGAAAGATACTATCTCTACCTAAACTCTTCTACTTTCTTACCTGCTTATACTCCTGGTATCTACAACAGCACCATAGCAGCTGTTGCCACTTGTTTGTTGTACTGGAATTTCTTGTTGCTTTGCCTGTATTAGCTAATATATTTTTCCTCTGTGCAGTAGTTGTAATCTCGATTTTCTTTTCTTGCACAGTGTAGAAAGCCTGAGTGGTTTTGTTTTCTTCAAAACTATTTTGGCTGTGCATCTTAGTTGGCAGAATTAATTAAAATTGTGAAAGAATCATGGGAAAATATTGCTGTGAAAAGCACTTATCTGGGCAGTATTTGAATTGTAAACAAATAAAAGAGGCCTTATTGTTTGTGTGATTCTAACAGCTCATTATACTGTGAGGTACTAACGGTTTCTCAGAACAATGTACAATATGACCAATAATAAACACTGCAGCTGTAGGAAAAATGAGTCAGGACTACGTCATGAGGGATACTCGTTACATTTGCTACTAGGAAAAAATTCAGAACAATCTTACATGTGCTATCTTCACAGTAACTTTTGGGAATTATCTCAACTCTGAATTTAAATCAGCTTCCTACTGTTCCTACTCTGTAGCACGTGGTCATTAAACAGATAATTTTTTTTTTAATTTAATTTTATTCATGAGAAAATAAACTGTCTTTTCTTTGTAACAGATTGTTTATCACAACGTATTTCAAAATCCAACTAAACCTTTGATGCAAGAATGTGTAGAGTTTGTGTTTGATTGTGTTGTTTTAGCAGTTAATGCTTCCAGCAAGCTGTGTGAACTCTTTGGGGAGAACGTTGCATAGAAGATACAATAGCTTGTTGTAGCACATTGGAACATTGTGTTCATTCTTTGTCTCTGTATGTCAGCTCCAAAATCACTATTACTTATAGAGAGCATCTCTTAAGGTTCCGTGGTGGTCAAATAAAGAATAAAGAGGAGACACTATGTCAGCAATATTAAGATCTGAATTTAATCCCAAATAACACAAAGCACAGTCTAAATTAAGCATGAATTTTGTTGGGTTTCTTCATGTCTCCTGACCAGTAGAGCAGTCATCCAAGGTTGCTGTAGAAAATTTTACACAGGGATATATACATTGGAAACTAGCAGAGAGTAGATTTAGACTGGACATTAGGAAGAAATTCCTTACTATGATGGTGGTTAGACACTGGAACAGGTTGCCCAGGAAAGTTGTGGAACACATCCCTGGAAGCGTTCAAGGTCAGGTTGGATGGGGCTTTGAGCATCCTGATCTAGTGAGAGATGTTGGAGTAGATGGGGATGGGGAGTTGGACTGGATGTTCTTTAAAGGCCCCTTTCAACACAAACCTATCTATTATTTTATGATTTCAAAGGTTGATTTGACCTTTAGATCAGACCAGCCTGTTAAAGATGATGAAGATCTAGGCTGTGGATCTACTCACATGTAGCCAGATTTCCCAGCGTTCTAAATCCAGACTTTTTTAGGTTGTGATGCTAAATGAGCAATGTGGTATATGTTTTATTTCTTCACTGTGAGGTTGCAGTTGTAAGTACAGTCTTTGGAAAGTATACTTCACAGTCGCTATGAAGGGTTTTTCAGTGCAAAGATATAACTTGTGTTTGGGAAATCTTTAAGCCAGTTAGCTGGAAAACAGGAAGACGTTTAGTGGAATACTTTCTCCCTTTTCATTTTTGCCCTCGACTGGCTACTGCCAAAGCAGGTATCAGACTGCATGGATCATTGCTTAGAACCGTGCAGTCATTCTCATGCTGCTATTTGTCTTTTCTCATTAACTCTTCTTTCCAATTATCAGTTCAACGTGATATGGAGGAAAAAATGTGAAAAAGTAGAAAATCTCTTAGAATTTGTCACACATTTAAAAGCTTAGTGAAGAGAGTGCTTTCAACTACCAGCTTCCACATTAGTACACAGGTACTATGGTGCTATTTGCTCCAGGCTTATGCCTTAAGCTTCATTCTGTATGTGTCCATAGCCTCAATTATCCCCTGAATTACTTTGAAATCCCCATGGGGATTCAAAAGCTATCCAAAGCAATATTTAGATTTTATTTATTTCTGAAAGGAGCAAAAGTGAGGCTATGGAACGTGAGTAAACACACATTCCTGATCACACATCTCCAAAAGAGGCTGAGCAGTAATTATGTCCTGTATTTTGCCTTTTGAACTATCACTTTTTTCTTTATTTCATTTATCTCATCCGAGTCTTTGAGGTCAGGAATGGTTTTGATGTTGGCTTAATAGCAATAAGACTCATTTGACCCCTGTGACGTCTCCTTGGGATTACCTTTTCTTTCCACACTGTCATCTACCTGTTTATATCCCTTAAGCTTCATTTCCCCACTATTTTTCTGTTTTGTCTTAAGCAGAACTTCCTCAAAGAACAGCCTTACTTCAGATATTATAATGCCCTCTCCCCTGCCGATAGACAGACACTTAGGACAGTGTCCTTTGTATGTATTCATTGTGTTGGGAGCAAGTTCTTGCAGTCTTTACATATTTCCCTGTACCACCACATCTTATATCCAGTCTGCCTTGTTGACTTGTTGAATTTGGATGCAACTCATGTACTTTTCTCGGAGCTTCCAAAGCAACAATATGGACAGCGGTGTATGGGTTGATAGTGAGGACTTGCTTGTGTACTCCCTGCATGTTTTGAATGGCTAACTTTGTGTATAGTGTTACTTAGATGTTACTGAAAGTTCATAGACGATGGAGATGGTTGCTGCAGAACTTCTAGTGGTTTGGATGATATCACAAAGATGAATATAAACTATCTAAAACATAGTTTTGCTTATTTAAATTATCTTTTTTGCCTGTTTTGAACTTTTTTAGTTAAATAACAGTTTAGAATTTCAAGACTTTTTGTATCCATATAAAAGCTTCATTTTGGGGATGGCATGAGACAGAGAAGCCTTCCTGCATTTAAATAATCTCAGCTTTTTACCTGGGAATTTCCCTTTTCAGAAACCATTGCATAATCATAGCATGGGAATACTATGATTTCTGTTCTGATAGTTATTAGCTATCATTCTTTACTTACCTGGTCATGTTGGATCGTTTTATAGAGAGATTTTCATCTTCTGATCTGTTATCTGCCCATATGCTTTTACTTCTGTCAGAAGACTCATTCAACTTTGGGTAACCAAATCAGATGCATATAGCTATTTGAAAGTGCAGAGCGATCTACATGAAATTAAGCTTTGCTTTAAATTATTTTTGGTGTGGATCACATCTGTAGGTTTTAGATACCAGAACCAGAAGATGCTATTTTGTGTGATAAAGATATTGCCAGGTCTCAATTAATCTATGCAATTTCATGGATCAGACATTTAAAGGAAATGTTACCAACCTTCTAAGCATATTGCATATGCTGAACTTTTAAAATGGCACTTTTATCCTTCAGAGCTAATGTTTTTATGTAATAGAGAATTAATAAGTTTAATTTTGAATGTTTGTCTATATGTATTTATCTGCACTGAAAGGTTATGGGAAAGATCTATTTCTCTTGGTAAAGAGAAAAAAAGTTTGAAAGTCTTTTGCAAATCTTTTGAAGGTGTCAAGAGTCAGAAAAGAAGTAGAAAAAAATCTTTGAAAAACCTGAGGGGACTACTGGAACATCAGATTCACTGTTCCCAGGCTGCCTAGGAACAGGAGATATGTAGGGATGCAATGTGAGATTAAGTGTAGACTAGTTTACTTATAGGTAATAGGTCTATATGTACTTTGGACAGGGAAATGGAGGGGGTGGGGTCCAGGGGGGAAGGATTTGTAATTTGCTCTGGAAGCTACTCTATTACCTCCAAAGAGATTTTAGTGTGATTTACCTTATCATTTATTTAACTAAAGAATTTTACCCGGGTCTTGTTTAGAGGGATTGGTGATACTGGAAGTTTAGGTATGATGCCTCCTTAGTTGCCACTTGATCTCGAATGCAACACTAACTGTTACAGGTCTTGAAATTTGTTTTCAACATGAAGGTAATGATATGGTCATTTGATAATGGCAATTTTTGCAATTAGCTCTCACAATTTCTCTGGTTAGTTCAAAGAAAACCAAGTGCTGAAAGAATAGACAACAGCTAATTTGCTTGTATGATATTTCTTTGTAACTGCCTCTGCCCTTTCTCTAAAATACCGTGAAAATATATATAATAGTAAGGAGATTGATTGCTGGTCACTTACAATGTCAGTTACTTGACAGTATTTACGTAATACTGCAAATGGTGCATAGTGTTAAGCATACAAGAAAATGAATATCCATTTCGCAGCTCACTTTGTCTCGTTTGTCTCTCTAGTAATATTCATGTTCTTGTTACAAGAAATGAAGAACTTAGTTGTTTTATGTTTCATTTTGAGTTGATTCATTTGATAGATGAATATTTGAAATGATGCATGCTTTAACTATTGTTTTTCTTCTATCAAGGATCAGAAATGAGCAATGGAGACAGTAAGATAGTACAATTCTGTTTGGGTCTTCTTCATACTTGCACAAGGGATATAAATAATGAACAAGAAAAAAATGTTCATTCTAATTATATAAACTATATCAACAACAACTTTTAATAAAAAATAAAATGAGCATGAATTAGAGGGTGCTAGCTTGTTGAATTTCATGCCACTGACAATGACTTTTCAGCTGAGACTTGTGAATGACTCCAGGTCTAGATTTAAAAAAAAAAAATTTGCATCATTATCAACAGGTGGATGTCAGCATCACAGCTTTCAGAATTACAGGGGTACTAAAAGTGAGAAACTTCGGGTGGTGTTTTTGCTCATGTAAGAGTTACATTTTAGGGATCTATGAAATGATTTATTTTTTTTTTACCTAAAGTTGCAGTAAAGCCTATTTTTAATTTATTAAAATTCCCAGTCCCACCGTCCCAGTGCCTGACCACCCTCTCAGTGAAGAGCCTTTTCCTAGTTGCACTGGAGGTTTCCCTTTTCGGGGAAGGGTATAATCTTTGCATGAAGCAATGTAGGAATTGCAGCCAGAGACAACTTCAGGGTTTGGGGCAGTTTGCTTCAGTGAAGAAAGATAATTTTTATTATTGTTTTGTTCTAGTAAAACAACTTCTGATAATGAAAATTAGTCTTCATCATGTAACACCTCTCCCAAAGATGATTTGAAGTAGATGCAAAACCCACAGAAAATTACACATCGTTAATTGATCTTTACTCCTCATGATTGCTCCTTTCTAGCGGCAATTTTGTGTATGTTCCCTGGCAAGATGTGTCTATAATTAAACTCGACCTGTCTCTATATGAGTAAAGAGATTGGTTTTATGTGCTGTCATGGGAGTTACGCTGGAAATGAACTTGGGAGGAGGTGATATATCATGTTCTCCAGAAGGATTTGCAAATACTGTTCATGTTAGAATTCATAAGGAATAGATTCTTTTTCCAGTCATTAAAATGTGTTCCTCTATGGGATAAATGAGTGTATATGTTTTGGAAGAAATTCAGAAATTGCTATATTGAATTTATCAGTAGTTATTGTAGTCCTGTGCCAGATGAGACTAGATGAAGGCAGAAAAAGGTCCACTCTCCACGGGCTGCAGCTCCGGCCCGCTGCCTGCTCCTGCGGGGGCTCTCCATGGGCCGCAGCCTCCTCCAGGCCACATCCACCTGCTCCACCGGGGGCTCCTCCACAGGCTGCAGCGTGGAGATCTGCTCCGTGTGGGACCCATGGGCTGCAGGGGGACAGCCTGCTCCACCAGGGGCCTCTCCACAGGCCGCAGGGGAACTGCTGCTGCCTGCCTGGAGCACCTCCTGCCCTCCTGCTGCACTGACCTTGGGGGCTGTGGAACTGGTTCTCACTCCTCTCTCCCAGCCCTTGTTACACAGTAAGGTTGGTTGTTTTTTTTTTTTGTTTTTTTTTTTTTTTTTTTGTTTTTTCCCCTTTCTTAACTCTGCTCTCCCAGAGGCCCAACCAGTGTTGCTCCCTGGCTTGGCTCTCGCCAGCAGTGGGTCCCACTGGAGCTGGCTCTGATCTGAGATGGGGCAGCTGCTGGGCTCTGCTCACAGAGACCACCCCTGCAGTCCCCCTTCTAGCAAAACCTTGCCACGTAAACCCAAGACAGGAGCATGTAGTTTCTGTCCTAAAGCAGAATAAATGGTGTATATCATGCATTAGGTGGTTTTGTTATGTTTTGTTTTCCAACTTTCACGTAATAAGAACATAAGAAATCTACTGAATAGTCAGTCCCCTGTGGTCTGTCAAGCCCAGGATTGTCTCCAGTTCACTGTCCCTGGTGGTGGTAAAGGAATGCTATTTAAAGACTAAGCAAACTAGGTAATCTTTAAGTCCTTTCCCCTGGTATTCCTCAGTATTCAAAGTTAACGTATTAGGGATGGTGGCAAGTATAAACCCTTCTAGTCATTTTAGTATCCATATATGGTCCACAAATTTGTCTAGCCCCTTTCTGAACCTGCTGACAGTATGTCCAAACCACTATGTCCATCTGTTAGCAAGATGTAGAGGTACTCTGGTAACTGTCCTTCCACATACCTTTTTAAACTGATCTCCTGTTAGTCCCATCAAGCATCCCTTAATCTAGTATTATGAAATTCTGTTAGCAGTGCACATGCAACATGATGTTGGATATGTGTACAGCAAAGTTTGATATAGCAACAAAATAGTTTTATCTTTCTATTAAAACGACAACAAAAAGTCTTTGTTGTATTGTTTGTAGGGGTGGTACTGAACAGAGCATTTCATTATGCCATCTGCAGTGCAGATAAATCTTTCTCCTGTCTAACTACTTTAGAAGCCAGAATTTTATTGCAAAACAGACACAATAAATATATTTGTTGTAATTGTAATTAAGGAGGTAAGGTTATGATCAGTTTAATTGTATTTTAGCTTCTCTATTGCTCATTGTCCTATTGTGAATCAAGTTCTAAAGCAGAAATAAGTTAGTTAGAACATAACATTTAAAAATGCAGAGGCATTTAGGAGAGAATCTTGCTGACAACGTATGTAATATGTGAATGAAGCAATCAGATGGAGATTGGAAATGAAATGACAGCCTTCACCAAGGAACAGGAAATTAAGGCAATAGTTTCACTGTAGCAGAGAAGGCTCTATTTTATGGGAGAGTTTGTGCCCCTTTTAGACCATGAGACATTACTGTGGCAATATAACAGCTGTTAACAAAGCAGTGTGGTAGTGTCCAAGTATTCAATATATATGATACTGCATTTTTAAACAACTAATAATCTGGAAATGAGATGACATTGATTGCTTGATTCTCTTCCAAAAGCATTGTGTAGACATCTCTTTTTATTGATCCTTCACTTCCTGTATGTTCTAAGAAAAATAATTGAGTATACCTAAAAATAAAGTGGTGACAAAATTTATTTTCTCTTTTGTACTTCATACATATATAGAAGATTTATATTTTAATATTTGTCACAGACATGGCAATGCTGGTCATTTCTAATGATAGCAAATCGTATGTGTCTGTTTTGAGTCAGTTTAATCAAAACCTATTTTGCCTGACTTTCTGAGTCCATGTGGACTGTAACATAAGAGCTTTGCAAGTATTTTGTGACTGCTTGTTGCAATGAACAGCACTTTTCCATAGGAGTTCACGTTTGTCTGTGCATGTGCACTGAAAATTGTACTGCTCTCTTACTACAGCTTTTGCAAGCAAGAAAAGTTGCCAATTACATTCCAGTCCTGTGTGATCACAAAGGAGTGCCAGGTGTCAGAGTGGTCAGAATGGACCCCCTGCTCCAAAACCTGCTTTGACATGACAACCCCTAAAGGGAATCGTACAAGATCACGGACCATTAAACAGCTCCCTATTGGCAGTGAAAGTGAATGCCCGCAATTAGAAGAAACGGAGCAATGCATTTCTCAAGGAGATGGTGTAGCACCATGCATTACGTAAGTTGGTTCATTTCAGTTCACCCTATACTAAAATGAAGAATTTCAATTAGGCATACAGGGCTGGTAATATCAACCAAATCGTTATTAAGGTATTGTAGAAATAATAGGCTTGATTTTTATATCCTTTGCATATTCAGTGCTCTCCTTAAAAGACCAAAGTCTGTAAATTGTAGCTATTATAGTGAAATTACGTCTTTCTTCAAGTACAAGAAAAAATAACAAATACTTATTTTTTCATTAGTGTTCACTTATAAAAGATAATGTGTTTGTGTGTACACAGGCAGAGTCAAGAACATAATAAATTAATTGTATTAATTTGTCAGTGATCTCCCTACACAACATTTCTGCCAGTGTCATTTTCTGAAGTATTCTGTTGGCAGACAAAATGCTTAACATAGGAAAGGGATGATAAATATCAGTTTAGAAGCTAGATTTTTTAGTAAGATTCTTCTGAGCACAATAAAAGCAGGACTGGGCCCCACATGGAAAGTGGGAGAGGCTAGCACTGGTGGTAAATAAAATAACCCTGTTTAAAGTTTAGGAGAAATGACAGCAGGCACTTCAGATTCAAGAGAGTGCTGTAATCCTTATCAACTAATCAAGATTAATATTAAAGTCCCAGCTGTGCTTTTTCTTTATCAGACTAGCAAGAGGGTTTGGGGAAATGTCATTTGATGTTAAGCCATTTTGCATCTGCATCTTTGACTGCGGTACATATTTTTCATTTAAGAGTTGAAATGTCATCTTTACCCATCTCCAAGTCACATTGGGAAGCAGTTCACTTGATTTAGCTTTAAAGTGCCTGTTGGGTAAAGAATTCTGTGGCATTTCTTGCGGTTCATAATCCTGATTGGGATTTTAACTCAGAGTCACAGATCTTCTTTCCTGTGCACTCACTGATTAGAAAGCTCACAGCTTCTCATCATTCATCATTCACCCAGCAGGGATGCTTCAGCACTGCAGAGAAACCATCTTCCTCTTGACAGTGAAAAAGGAACTTACTGAAATGATTTCTGTAATGATAATAAAAAAAAAAACAATTATATTTTTACCTTGATATTCAGGAGAAACTTCTGTCTCTTTTATCAAAAATGAATTAGAGACTCTGGGTTTTGTTTTTTGGAGTTAGCTTGGTGTTTTTATTTTTCACTCTCTTTTTCTGGCTCTTATGTTTCTCAGCATGCACATTTCTTTGATATTTTGGTTTTGTTTCATATAAACTGTCTAGCTCTAAACAAATGTTGAGAGTCACTAACATTACAGTTAGCTTATCTGAACACAGACCTATATCTTTCTGTATATAAAGTTTTTCTTCCCTCCAATAAAATATTTACACATACAGTATGTTTCAGGAATTGAACAGGAAAGATCTTCCCAAAAAGTCATGATTTCAAAAGTCAAATAACCGAGGAATGTTTCCACCCACATAAAACATCAAACAATGCATCTGTGTGCAAGCAACTCTGGAAATCAGGCCTTTTGTAAAATACATAAATATATTAAGGCATTTTGGCTTGTATAACAACATCATGTGAAAGGGCTTCATTTTTGAAAACCTCATTCACCCAATTTGATCCAGGTATGGCTGGCGGACCACGGAGTGGACAGAATGCCGCGTTGATCCTCTACTCAGCCAACAGGATAAAAGGCGAGGAAATCAGACAGCACTGTGTGGAGGTGGCATTCAAACCCGGGAAATCTACTGTGTGCAAGCTAATGAAAAGCTCCTCTCTTATTTAAATACCCTCAAGGAAAAAGAAGGTAAATTTGATTTGCTTGCAATTGAATTAGTGTGAAATCAGAGCACTTCAGCATTCCAGTGCTCCTCGACAGTCATTGTCTTCTGTCATGAGTGCCTTGTTATGTTACAGGTTACTGTTATCCAAGCTTAAACAAAAGCTAGTTCAAAAGAAAATATTTAATTGCAGGAGCAGAGATGTCATTCTCTGTGCTGGGAATATTGATTCCTAGCTATTAACTACTTTCCCTTAATATTTACTGAGAATTATTGTCTTATGTGAAGGGCGTCTCTCAATAAGAAAACACATCGGAATGTAGGTCAGGAATCCTAGTTTTGGTTCCTTCATCTACTGTAGATCTCCAGTGTGTTCTTCAGCTGGATGATGTACACATGAGGTTTGATGTGCAGATGGAATATGTCAATTATGGAATGTAAACACAATATAGAAATGTGTAAAAATGTGACTACATTTCATCCTCAAGAAACTGATTTTTCTTTTCTTGATTTGATCAAGTTCTTAAGTCACTTTGAGGACCTTAGGCCAATATAATTTCATGGGTTTGTTTCCCAAACTGAAAGAGAGAAGTGGTTATTCTTTGTCACTGTTGCGTCTTGTAGAACTTTGTAAGAAAAGAGATAACAGTTTAGGAGAAATATTATTTAATTAGTTTAGTAATATAATTGCTGAAGAAAACTTGAATATATTATGTTACTTCTGCATAATAATACAAAACTGTAAATTTAGAAACACAGTGACTTAAGCTAAGTACATTTAGCTCATTAATTATATTTTATCTATCCTAATCTATAGCGGTTTTCTACAAACATACAAGAGTATAAAAAAAAAAAAAAAAAAGAAAAGAAAGAAAGAAATACAGCCACATACTCAAGGAAAAGGGACATCCTTACAAGGGACATGTATAAAGCAGCATCTAGAGCAGAGCAGAGCAAGAGGTGGGCTAGTGAGGTTTCTGCTGGGGGTTAAAGGCACTCTCCCACAGTTAGTGGTGAGTATTACCACCAACATCCCTTTCAGCATGAGTGTTTGGACCAGTAGGATTCCACGTCTGTATTTATTAAAGAAGGAGTTTTCCAGCTACTTCATCTAATATACACGAAAATGTACAGAGGCTTTTAGTAAATCGCCTCTGCGGAACAAAGTTTAGATGCCCCTTCCTCAGAGTAAAGGAGTTAAAACTCTCAGCTAAAGAGAGGTAACAATGAAATCCAAGGCAGTTTACTGTTCAGTATGGTGATTAGGATTTGGATATGCTGTGATGTCTTGCCGGCTTAGGTGGGTGTGAAATCGGCCCTTATCAGCGTGTGACAGGAAGGCACGGAGCCCATCCAGAGGTAATCTCTGCAGGCCCCCAAAAGCTGATTAAAATGTAACTAGTCTTTGGATGCATAAACATGAGAACAATTTTTCAAGAGCTCAAACTCAGGGCAAAGTGGGTCTTCGCTTAAAAAGCAGATTTGGGGTGTTTCTGGATGAGGGGGCAGGGTTAAGAGGCACTGCTTCTCCTCTCCTCCCTGCTCTCCTCACACCTCAGATTCAGGGCAGGCCAGAGCTGCTCCAGCACTCACTTCTGTGAAACAAGCAAAGCAATACCTCTTGAAATGACACAGTTTGAACACTAGGGGTAATTTGAGAATGGATCAAAACCAGGGAGACACCTACCAGTGTTAGCCATGGGGAAACGCCTTCATTATTTCAGTGCAGTTTGCTGTTGGTAGTTAATGCTGTCTCAGTAAGGCTGCTTTGAAGACCTCTATTTTTGCATACTCACGATGGCGTTTCCCTGCTATTTCAGAAATTCAGTCACAGAGCAAGTCGAAGGCTAGTGCTGCACCTCTGCTATCGATCACTTTTGAAATAACAGGTAGGTAAATGAAGGCTTCTGACCTGGCCTTTTAATCAAAAGTGTTCCAAAAAGGCAATAATGTCCCTTTTGGGGGACCTGTGTTGGCTGTATTTATATAATTGACATGTTTATGTAGATTTAAAATAGTTTAATGAATTTGTGCATTCTCAGAAAAATTAAGAGCAATTTGAAAGTGACAGGCCTGAACTTAAACTGATGAAGTTCATCAGCCAGCTAGGAAGCTCAAACAGTTCCCTGCGTTCACTCCTGAACCATTTCAGCAAGTGACTGATGTACCCTCCAGTCTGAGTTCTGGGAATTACTTCATTGCTATTTCTTATCCTTTCTGTGGAATTAAAACACTGAGCTAGGGCTCCAGTAAGAACTTTACCTTTTAAGACTTGCCTTAACCACAATTCCCTAAAGCATTCTAATCTATATTATTAGTTATCAGAATTTATAAATGTAGGGTTAAGGAAGAAGCTGGAGTGCAGGGTGAAGTAATTAGATGATAATCAAGACTCCTAGAGGCCATTGTCATTCTGCCATCTACTTGCCACTAACTTTATTGTTCTATCTCTTCACCTGTCCATTTAGCTGCTTTAGTCATGAAGCTTCTCTCACAACAAGCCTGTGAGATATAGACTGTGTCATCTTTTTCCAAGTACCTTTAAAATTCACACTGTGGAAAAAGGATGGAAGGATAGTACCTTTATGAATAGAAATTTATTATACATCTACAAACACTTCTTGTCCAGTTAAACACAGAGGAACAGGTTACATAGATGGAATTGTGTGGGTGGTAGAGGATCAGGTCATGAATCCCCTCCAGTCTTTTGAAGACAGCATTCAGCACTTTTGGAAAAAAGGGAAGAATGTATGTTCTTCCATTGCGGATCATAATGTGTTTTAAGGTTGGGTTTTTCTCGCTTTTTTGGAGTGAGAGCACTTTAGTTGGAGAGGTTTCCTTCTGTTGATTGCTGTGTAAGCAGTGCAGGCCAGAAAGAGGAAAATGAAGTTGTGTCTCTTTATGCTGATGCAGCCACAGATTCTCTGTCTCTCCAGTCTGCTCATCAGTGCCACTGGGCCACTGTTCTATTGATGGTTCCTGGAGAAGAATGGCGAGGTTGAGAACTTGAAAAATGTAGCAAATGCTTAAGAACAGAACTGTGTTTTTCAGTTGTTTTTAATATGTAGTGATGTGGGTTCTGAATATCCTAGTTTTTTCACTCTGCTTTTGGTTAGGGGCCTATTCCAGCACTGGAGAGCCCAGAGATGGTTCTCCTTGTCTATGTCATGGAGACTGTAATTCATTCCTTACCAGGAAACTGGTGCTGATAGAATGCATTAGGAATAGGCCAAGTGACTTAAGAATGAACCAAAAAATGTTTTGTTTAGTTACATTGAAGGAGAAAAAGTAATTTTCAAAATGCACTCACTTTTCTTTCTATTTGGGCCAAATTTGATCAAATTCTACAAAGAGCTTGTAGTATTACCCACAATCTAATCAGCATAGAGCATCACGGCCAAGGAATAAAGAACAATTTTTATACCTTACACAAAAGAATATGAAAGCACAGGGATAAGATAAGAGTTTAAACTGTAAATTTCTGCATCCAGCATCATCTTCTCTGAAAGCATCTTTGCTGAACACTAAGGAGCAAAATCTGAGCTCATTTATACTAAAATAACTTCTCTCTCTCACTGATGAATTAATTTCTTTTAAAAACAACACATAACAGACCTTGTGTCAGACCTTTGGACATCACTGATGCGCTGAAACTCAACATTTCAAAAATATTTCAGCATTTTGAGAGATTTACTGATACCACTTACCTGTCCCCGGAGGACTTCCTGCTTCTCCTACACTCTGTGAGTGATGGAAAAGGCAGATATTGTCAGCATTTGTCTTCATGAAAAGTTTAATTAACAATGTTTGCTGACAAGACCTAGGATTCTTACTGGAAAAATACCTACAAAAATTTGAAGTAGTATTCTTAGTTGAAATAGTATCCTTCTTGCATAAGTTGGTCTCTTTAAAACAGTCACAATTCCTCATATTTTGAACGAATACAACTGTCACAAAGTTGGTTGAAGCTAAATGGATTGCTACAGTAGCACAGTACTATCTTCTTTTTGCAGACTCTTAGAAAAAAGTCTGGCTGAGATATGAAACATCTGCAATATGAAAATCTGCTATTTTAAGATTCCTGACAAAATGTCTTTGTTGTTTTTCTGAGTGCCATCCCGTGAACTAGTGTGATGTTAAGTGTTTTATCCTGATGCACACTGGAGATGAAGCAAGGCATTATTCTGAATGCTTTTCCTTGTTCCCTGAAGCAAGACTGTGTCTCAGGGGTGTAATTGACCCTTAATTTCAACTGTCTCACTTGGGCAATTTCCTGATTAAATCAAAGTTAAAAAGTACGGTTAGCAATTACTTACTTTTTTCCCTTTTTTTCTTTTTTTTTTTTTTTATTTTCCTAGAAACTGTTCACTGCAAACTCAATTACTGGCAAATTATGTTTATTTATATCCATGATGTTCTACGGGAGATATGCATACTGTGTTGATTATCATGCATGTTAGGTGTGCATGTCAAACTTATTGTAAAATTCAATGTTCTGTCATAAAGTTTAGTTCCAACGTAGCATTATGCAAATGTTGGAATAATTTTTCCTCTGTTATTTTGTGTTAAGAGATTGGTGAGCTGGAGGCAGTAATGTTTAATGACTATTGGCCATCTGCTCCAAAGGAGGCAAGACAGGAAACTAGATTAAGGATACTGATGATTTTTCATTCCCTTTTACCCTTAAAAAGTAAGAATCAAGTGCTTTTTCTGTAACTGGAAAGATCATTTTTTTTAGAAAGTCTGACTGGAAAGAGAGACACATCTACAAGTACTTCAACAACTTGATGTTTAATTTCAAATTATATCTGTCGTTATTTTGTCAACCTTGCCTCATTTTAGTAGCAACTTATTTTAGAATATGTTCAATCACAGAGCTGTTTCCATCAAGAGACTTATTTGTAGGTGTGGCAGAAAATTACTGAGGTTACTTTTCTGTAGAGAAGTCCTTAGGGAGTAGGATGAGAGTGTTTTATGTTTAGGAATTACGTGTTTCCTCAGTCAGCCAAAGAGAAGACCATGACAAACATCAATTTGCATTCTAGTAGACGTTCTCTGCTTAGCTTAATATCTTGCCAAATTCTGTATTTTGAAAGAGGATTAAAATCTTGCTTGTAATAAATGGTACACTTCAGTTTAGAGTTCTGTGACTTAATCTGGCACCTTACAGAGGTGTCCAATTGTTTGTGTAACATAGGAATTGAAAAGAGAGGCCTGTAAAGTATGAAAGAAGCAGGGTGGTATGGGTCTGTTACAAGCCTTTACACATTTTTAAAAGACAGAATAATCTGCCTTCACAGATGTCTTTATAGACTAATAATACTTTCATGAAAAGTCAATCATTTCGTGCAGAGTTTTATTTATATATATATATTGCATATATATGTTATATGCTAACATATATTTGTGTAAAACAAAGCCTTTCTTGAAATGAAAATGCTATTGCACAAATCTTATTGCTGAGTGTGCACTTAAAGGTCTGTAGAGTAAAAGAAAAACAAAATTTTGACTTCAGTTTAACTGTTTTAAGTTATAGCTTAAAAATAATCTTCTAAATATTCATTAACTATGCTTTTGAAGTTATAATATATAGGAGCAAAGGGATTTATACAGTTTTTGTTCAGTTTCTTCAGTGAAGGCATATTCAATGAGACAGCAGGACATCAATTTACACAGCAATGTGAACAACCGTTGTAACATAATCTGTCCATTAAATGAAAGGACTAGGTCCAAGAGGGTGCTGCCACAGTCTTCCTGATGCCACGTAATTGGATTTGGCTCTGTTCATGCAGAGAGTTAACTGACTTCTGTTTTATTTTTTCAAGGCAGGCATTTTTCTATCACTTCATCGGATTAAA
The DNA here is from genome assembly GCF_040182565.1 of Anser cygnoides. Taxonomy (NCBI): domain Eukaryota; kingdom Metazoa; phylum Chordata; class Aves; order Anseriformes; family Anatidae; genus Anser; species Anser cygnoides. The sequence continues at coordinate 29,392,067 of NC_089874.1, read as the reverse complement.
ATGATGAGATAGCAACCTTTCCGAATGAAGGATGGTTTTGTCAATTAGAGCAGAGTATCATGACTGGTGACATGTGAGAAATGTGTTGACTTTGTTTTGACAGCCTCGAGGCCAGTCGACCGTAAGCTGTGTACAGGACCTCTTCCCAGCACCTCCCAGCTGTGCCATATCCCATGTCCTATAGAGTGTGAGACCTCGGCGTGGTCAGCCTGGGGACCATGCACTTACGAAAGCTGTGATGACCCTCAGGCCAAGAAGGGTATGTAAAATTTCAGTGGTGCATTTTAAATGACAATTATTTCATATTCCTAAGTCACTAGTCATCTCTGTCAATGCAAGCATCCTAATATGTGGGATGTCCAGTGCTTCTGTGCACCAAAAATGTCATCAAATTAGGACTATGTTTAGCATCACTGCTCTAGCAAAGCTGGCAAAAATGTGAAATGATTACTAGGCTCTCAAGGTTAATTTGGGTTGTTACAGGGCAATTCCAGTTTCAACTCTCAAACTAAAAGGGATACAGTCTGAATATGCATGCAAATCACAGTTTCGTCACTGTCTTGAAAGGAGGACAGAAGCAGCCTTTGAGATGGATAGTGTCCAAGTCACTCAAAGATTCACAGTTCAGTCATAACTTAAGAATTCACTGGTAGACATAGAACATTCCCTGACAAAGAGCTGGGAACATTCCCTGTTGATAAGCAACACCGTTTTACTGAAAATGGTACATATGTGCTTGTTTCAGTTTTCACATATGGTTTACAATTCATTCCTATACAAAGCACATTGTAGTAACATGACATCAAAATAAGAAAGCAAGAATACAGTAGCAAGGAACACGTAAAAAGTCTATGGGTTTTTGGCCATAAATGAGAAAAACTGGCCAAGTCATTGCTGCAGTGTGATTATCTGACACAAGCTGAGAAACCAGATTTAGTTCCTTGATTGAAAATGGTCATAAGAAAGGGTAGCCACGTATTTTCCCTTGAAGGAATAACTGTAATTACCATGCTAGGTTGGCTCTTGGTATGCCGCTAGCTACACTTCAGTCTGGACAGCAAATGCAAGTTTTATGATGCTGTTGCACAGTAACGTGACCCAACCTTGATCAATTCAAGAAAGAAAAAGCAGTTTGGTGTGTAAATCGATGGCATTGAGTCTCCTCTGAGTACAGTGGTCAGGTAGCCTGTTATTTCTGCTGCTTTCTGTCACTGGAACATTTGCTACATTTTCAAGAGTAACATTTACATTTGTGAAACTGATTTGGACCCCTGCCTAATGGAAATGTATTAGAATGTACTTTATGCAAGTCTTTAATCCCACAGATGTAAGCAGGGAAAATTACGCTTTAGTTTTAAGGGTTCTAATGTGTACAGTAAGGATTGAGAGTTGGAGCAGAGCTGAGGGACAAGAAGCCTGTTGAAGTTTTGTGTTGGTTCCCTGTGCAGCAGGGGGGCTCCTGGACAAAGATATTACTTTGTTTAAAATCCGAACTGACAAGAGGAAACCTCTGATAAGAGCATAAGCATTAGTTTGTATAAAAATATCATAGTGCTGTGTACTTTTTGCATGAGAGTAGCACATTTACCTTTGTGCTACTCTGGGCTGCATTTTGTTCCCATGCTTTTGGTGTTTCAGCTATGTGATAATTGTAATATTTACTCTGGAGATGTACTGGCTGCATGTGCTCAGCAGCACAGGTTAGCTAAACAGATGTATCCTTGTAATTCATATATACAGATATCCCCATCTGTATCTGATTGTACAAATGGGTATCATGCCTCTTTCCCCCATGTCTTGGTTTCCTTCGCAAGTAAAACACATCTTCATGTACAGACACAAAACTGTACTGTGATTTGTCAAGCTCTTGGTTGTATTCTGCTGTTAAGGGATGCAAAGAGTAGGAATTTGCATTTTGGTTTGCCTATTCTGTCCTCTACTATTTGAGATGCATGTGAATTGCAGTACTGCTGCCAAGTCAGTTCTGGTGCACATAATGCAACAAAGTAGATGATGAAGTAGAGATGGTTTTGTGCGAATCAAGAGCTGATGTTTAACAGAAGTAATTTTTATAGATAAATTATTTTATATTGCTTCTCTTTGGCTGTGGTTTAATGAGTTTTTAATATGCTACTCAAAAGGGTAGTTTTACCTGCCTAAGATGATCAATAAACATGAAATAGGCCAAATGCAGCGTATAAAAGATGTTGCAGATCTTTCTGCTATAAAGTGACATTCAGTACTAGGCATTTTTCAATATCCCAGTTTATCTGTTTTACTGCAATATATTGCATTCATTCCTTATTTAACATAGTTATTTTATAGTTATCATATAGTTATCCTCAGCATGGTGTATAGTATTTTCCAGGAACACGTTATAACATAAAATCAGCTTTTCATTTTTTCTTGTGCTTCCCTGGTAAACTTCCTGTGTGCTTCCAGTTCTTCTGGGAAAACAATGTAAAAGTTGCATAGACCCTCCCAGTCTTAGAGAAAAGGCTGTCTGTATGTTTCAGTAATGGTCCTTTACTGTCTGTCATTTGCCTCTTTTGTTGTAGGTAGACACTGGAGTTCTTCTTTGGAAATATCAGCCTTTTGTGGCAAGCTCTGTAAACTTTTAAGACTTAATTTTGCCAAACTCTTCAATACAGAGAAAACAAAGATGCATAGAAATAGATTTTTGAAGTATTATTTACTACAATTGAATTAAGAGGCATATCTCCAAGCAGAGGATCAATTCTTGCACATAAGTGTGTGAAAACTCTCTCCTGTTTAGTTTGTGTCTTGGTAGAAATTAAAGAGTTATATGCAGTGTTTTATAAATAATATCTGTGTATTACTAGCCAGCCTGAATATTGCGATAAAACAAAGTAGCCTATGAAGAGATGTGAAAAGATGCTAAAGTAAGCTGATCTTATGTATCAGAAACTACAGAAAATTATTACATGAGAAACTTTTCTGAATCCATTCAGTCTGTTTAGCATATTCTGACTATAGAATGACTTCTTAAACATTCTTGGGATTATAATCCTTTTATTTCCATGCCTTGCCTTTTCTGGCAAGTTAGTCTTTGTTTGTAAAGTGGTTTTGCTTGATAATCCATCACTGTTAGAAAATTCCTGAGAAGAAAACGAACAAGTTTGAGAAATGTCAACCCAGAAATCTAACCGAGATTTGTTAGATGAGATGGATCCAGCAAGAGCAAAGCAAGAGAAATGAATACTGTCTCCTGGGGAGTATGTATGACTAGGACAAACAAGGGTTAAAGGCAAAGTGTACTGAATAAGCTCAAAACATGTGAAGCATTTGCTGTGTTTTACTTCTCTCTGTAATGAGTTCTTCTACCTAATTATCTAGACAGGTGATATGACATGGAGCATCTGCAGTGGTTTTTTTACACAGAGGAGAAATAACAGTTCATTCAGATGGAGATAAATAAAAATCTCTTCACTTTGCATTTTATAATTGCATTATTCCACCACTTATATTTTCATGGACATTGCAGGCTTTAAACTAAGGAAACGGCGCATCACCAATGAGCCTACAGGAGGAACGGGAAACTGCCCTCACCTGCTGGAAGCCATCCCATGTGAAGAGCCCTCATGCTATGACTGGAGAATTGTGGGGCTGGAGCAGTGCATTCCTGACAACGAGAAGCCATGCGGCCCTGGTACTCAGGTGCCTGTTGTCGTCTGCGTCAATGGTGATGGTAAGATGCTTTTTCCCATGGTCCACACCAGCTAGATTGAATATACTAACATGTAGTCTGAAAAGGTAGCAGTTTTTGTTGTTCTCAGCTTTCTTAGTCCTTAGGACAGAGCCATCTGGAACAGAGAAGTCCTTTAGTATTGGTAGGTAGGATAGGCCTGCTAGCTGCCACACGCCATAGGCTTTCAAAGGTTTCTGAAGAGACTTTGAGAAAAGTGAATAGAAATCAGCTGTTGTTTTTCAGTAGGTCAGACTCATGCCTGCAATGACTTGACTGAATTCCCTGATGTAATCCAACTAACAGATCTGATCTACTGAAGCCAAAACCAAATAAAATGTGAATAAAGACACATTACAGTAAGGATAGCTGGAAGAAAAATAGTAATGTGTTTGTTAAAAAACATAGTTTGATGTGTGTTAGGAAGCTGAATTGACAGTCTAGGCTGTCTTTCTTCTTCAAGAGGTCAAAAAGAATACTACCATTATTCAATTATCCTTCTGTGAGGGAAAACAGATTTTGCATGACATAGTCATAAAAGCCAATTTTGAAAGCTGCTTACAAAATACTCTTATCTACAGAAAATTAATGAATTACTGTTGGGAGAATATTCCTTATTCATTAGTAGTATTATAGTCTACTCAAGAACAGCATATGAATTACAGTAATTGTACTGACTACAGTGTAGTTATGCTAAGAGACTTCTAACTCTCTGTAGAGAATTAAATAAGGGACACCTCTGGTGTTTAATAGCTGCACAAAACATTTTGTAATTAGATTGGTCAGAAGTAATCAGAGGTGATTACAGGGAGATTTAAACCTTGAGCTTTCATGCTCAAGAACTTGGGTCATAATTGAGTTTTGGGGCTTAAATTGAAAACCTCAGTGTTAGTGTGTAAGCTTTATTTTTCTTCATATGCTTAAGAGAAATAGTAACAATTTTTACAGCTCAGAAAGAGATTAGCCTAGAATGACAGTATTGAATCTATTACATTTTATGTCCCTTGCTCAAAAATTTCCCTTCAGACAGTGTAATTATTTCTGGCCAACACTACTGAAACTATTTGAAATTTTATTTGTAAATGTTCTCAGATGAAAAATAGCCTTTTCATCGTAAGAGCATTTCACAAATAATTCTTTTCTTTTTTCTGTCATTTTTTTTAAACAGCAAATGAATATATAAGACAAAAAAAATGTATTTTTTTACTTTACTAGATTCTGGATAACATGATTTACCTTTGGTTTTGAGGAGTGGTATTTGCTGACTTCTAACACCTGATTAGCGTAACTTCATCATGAATTGTAATATAGATGTTTATATTAACTATAATAAATTGTAACCATAATACCTTTGGAGCACACAGTCCATCAAGCCTTTAACTGTGTTTTCTGTATGCAGTAGTTCTCTCTTGTTCTGCTTCAAACTTGCAGGATTTGTTCTCTGCAATGCATGGGCTGAATTTGGCCAAATTTGCCTTAGAAGACTTGTGATTACATATTTTTTACTCCCAATATTAATCTTTTTCTTTCTCTCTGAGTCTTTCTGAATTATATGGCATTATACACTATCTATAGCAGCAATCTGTCTTAAGAACGAGAAGTCTAGCTTTAACCATGTGCCTGTCAGTCTTTGAGATTAAATAGTTGTGGGCACAGCTACAATAACAGGAGAAAACAAATTGCAGTTATGGTTTATTTTGTAAAGATCTGGTCACCCACAACGATATGTGTTCAATATCTTGTGATGGGAGTGCAAAAACATTGGAGGATAATGTAGTGGATTGTCTCAACTCTCCTTTGTAATCCCTTCCTTGTCTTAGTAAAGGATCTCCTGTGATCTTCACCAGTAAGGCCAAGCAGCTTTTGCTAAGGACACTCCTGAGAAAGATTAGCACAATACTGTAGAAGAAAACAAAGAAAGGACCCATCAGCCTCATTAGGTGTCCTGCCAAGCCAGCTCTGCTCAAGCATCTCCTTAATTTGCCTGCAAAAGCACCCACCCCACTGAAAATCCTGTATGCAACTCTTTAAATACTCACCTAAATGCACACAACCCTCTCTTGTTGTGGGCATCTAAATTATGCTCTATAAAATCTAGGAGAGCAGCACCTTGCAATCAAGGTGATTTCACATCAAGCCCTGCAGCTGCAAGATAGTTTGCAGTAAAATAAAGTCTGGAGAATACTACTCTTGCATTGTCTAACCATCATGGTTTAAAGTAAACATCGTATGAAATTTGGGATATTCATTGCCCTTTGAACAATTTTTGGAGAGGACTACATTGATCCAGTTCAATTGACTGGATACATAAGTTGCATGATAGTCATATGTTACTATAGTTTTAATGTAAATGACATAAAGGAAATTTCATTAATTTTTAAAGGTAGGAGTGAATGTGCAAAGAAACGTAGAAAAGCATTATCACAGGTTAGAAATGCTACTTAAATTGATCTAATCTTTGCTTAACAATACTCTTTGGTGTCTTCAATGTATTTTTTTCTTTGAGTTCATATGAATTAATTAGCCAATCTTAAATCAGTGTTTGGACAGGAGAAGTTGAATCAAAAGGACTACAGTATATTAAAACAAAAGTACATTTTCCACTAGGCTTTTGCTATAAAGTATGAAAAAAGCTGGGGTTTTAATTTTCAGAATAAGCATTGTACTATAAGTGTACTGCTTTCTTGTAAGATAAACCCCACACTGATGAGTATCTTCTCTTTCTGTTGATTGTTGCGTTGTTATATACATTTAAAACATAATCAGTGGAGATGACTTGACTTGACCTGGGTGTTTTACTTTACAATTAGAATCAAATGGCAGTGTTTGTAAGGTTGTTTTATATAATTGGAATGAGCTTCTCTCTTCAATTTGTAGTAAAGACAAGAGTCATTACAGCCTTTGAGACAATACCAAACAATAGATTATCCTCCCGTGTTGTTGCTGGAGGCCTGTGTTTGTCATTCTCTTTCCACAGCGGTAATCAGAATTTTCATTCAGGCTGAAAAAAAATATGACAGTCAGTACACCAGGTTGTCATTCCAGAGGCTATAATGAACTTAGATGTATTTCATTATATAAAGGGAACTTCAGCATTTACTATGGAGAGAACATTTGCAGAATATTTATTCTTAGTCTTCCAGGGAACTTTACAAAGGAAGTCTTTAAGTAAAAAAGCTCGTTTCTGTTGTAGAAACTCCAAGATTGGACAGAAACTGATCAGAATTCCTCCATTGTATAAATTATTTTAATAATTAGAGAAGTGTGGCTAATGTTCCATGCTACAGGTTAGTTTTTGCTAGTGATAGTATTAGAATGATTTTTTTTTTAAATCAAAGTTATTTCAGGTATTTATATATGTATGCAATATCTATAAGACATACTTGCATCCATGCACACACATAAATATATATATATTCTCTATTATTAAGTTCTTTAATACAGTTTAGAAGAGTGATTTTACGGTAGATGAACTTGTCCTATTTCTCCGTAGCTATGGAAATCTATGAAGAATACTGTTTCAAAAATATTTCTGTATGATTTAAAGACTTAGTCTTTATAGTAGGAGATCTGGCCAATTCTCCCCTCTGTAGCAGATACATTAATGCTACTAATACGTAAATAGGGCAAAATTAGTTTGAACAGCATTTCCTTAAAATCTGCAAAATTAACTACTGCCGAAAAATGCCTATGGAATGATGGTTCACTCGCTATATTTTTTTAGGTTTTCACCTTTGGGCTGAACTCTGTAGCACGGGTACCAGCAGTGGCTGTGGTATCAACAGTGTGTTTCTGAATCCCATATACTAGCTTGAAATCATTTGCTCGTTTTTTTAGGAATGTTTAAATAATATATTGGTTTATAGCCTTTATAACATAGTGGGCTTTGTACCACTGCACACGTCTTTCAATAAAATAGATCTTACTTTTGAAGGGCAAATTTCCTCTGGACCTTGTTCAAGCTCAGTAATTATTGGGTTATGGTTAGCTCTGCAGGGAGAGGGAAGGACTCATTGCCATTCTTCTGTCTCGCAACCATGTGAGATGGCTGGGCTTGGAAGAGGGAGCCATGGTAACAACAAGGCTCTTCATGTATGTGCAAATTCCTGCAACTCTTTGAAATAGCAAAATTGCTCCTTAAATTCTGTAGGCAGAGAAGTGTGTTCATTGAGCTGAGTGCCCCAAGTTCTCTTCTGGTATCTGGACATAAGTGGGTGACAGGTCTGGCCTTTGTGAGATTGAAGTACAAATTCCAAGCAACAGTGATAACAGAATATCCTGATGTAATGCGGGTGAACTACCCTGTTTGCAACATTGAGAGGCAAAATAATGGTGTTTGTAGTTTATTAAAACATGCAGAAAGTGGACAAGCCTGTTTTGTTGAGATACTCAGATATAAACATTTCAAACAGATTAGGTTAGATACTTTGTGTGGAGTGATTCAAACACTGTACTTTCCAAAGTGGAACAGCGTAATTTTCCTTTATTTCTGGTATTCTCAGCTAGCATGACTGACTAGAAGACATCATCCTTCAGCCATATGATGGTCCTATGGGATTTAATCACTTTATTTTTCTCTAGACTCAGAAATACTCATTTCTGAAATATTATGTTCCTTTTACTGAATTCAACTTTGCAGAAAAACATACAAAATTTCTTCATGTATTTTAAATTCTTTCTCACAGCTTCCCGATTAACATGTGTATTTTGTTTCTTAATTTTTAGGTTGTGGCTTTACATCTTCTTACAATAGGCGTCTAATTAAATATATAGAAAAACCTTCAGGAAAGAAACAAGATATACTAATACAACCATTTTCACTTAAAATATTGTGGCTAGTTTAAAATCATTACTTTCCGTATACTAGGATTTGAATCATATATGCTAAATGAGCAGCTGTTGGTCTTCATTCATTTTCATAAGGGGAAAGACTAAGTGAATCAATGGAAAGTTTATAGGAGTGTCTAGTTATAAAGATTCTACTTCTTTTGCCTTTTCTATTATGTGGTTATTTGGACTGGAAGAAGAAACTATCAATCTGATTGGATTTTTGATGAATATTTTAAAAGAAAATACCTACTTTTTGTCACTTTGTGTTCTTTAAAAAGAAAGAAGAGCCAAATTCAAATTACATTGAATTATTGAGTTAATTCTGGAAGAGAACCCAGATCAAAATCTGGCCAATCCTCAACAGTCAATTAGTCGAAAAATACAATGGCTAATGACGGTTTCTTTCAGCACATACTGCCTTATGCTTACAGGAACTTGGTTATATGTGCATTAGTCATCATTTCCCAATATTAATTTCCTAGCTAATGTCATTACAGAATTGATTGGAACTGTTCTTTTCTTCCTGACAGCTTTTAGGCTGACCATCTTAGGCATTTAAACAAATGTAAGACACATACTCTGTTCTTCACTGTAAATACATAAGGTGTAAAATGTATAACCAAGTCCTTTCTTTCTTTTGGTTTGTCTGGCAACATAGAAATTACTCAGTATTTTACTGAATGCTTATTATACATCAGAGTTTGTTACTGACAGTAAAATTGTCTGTTTAAAGGATCTTAAAATTGATATTCTCTGGCCATTCTGTTTCAGAGCATTGGATTTTTAAGCCGTTTTTATTTAACAAGATTTGCTTTATTTAATATAAAGCAATACAAGGAAAAATTACTGCACAGTACTGCTGAAAGTATCCCATTTCAGTTTGGTAGTCAGGAAGCTTGATAATTGATAATTCTTCTGTCAATGAAAGGTCACGTTTAGTATGTCATATTATTTCCTTTTTGTGTCTCATCTTGACATTAGAGAAGTGAGTATATCCCTATTAAATTCTGTATCAGAATGGATGTTTTTAGTGTTTGTATAATAACATGATTTGATTTTATTATATGGGATGACTTTAAAAGATATTGAGAAAGCAAGTGATGTATTTATAGTTAGCCTGGAATGTGATGTAATGATTGGTATGGACAATGCCTGTAAGTGACATTAATGTTCATAATGAATATGGTTAAGTTAAAAATGTGTGGGCCAACCTAACTACCAAAATCTTTTTCTATTTTCATAGATAATAATTTGGCTTAGTGAGATGACTTTGCTGGGTTTGGGCATGTTTACTTATAAAATGTACTATAACAACTTTACAGAAAATGAAGTATTGGTGTACTTACTGGACATCAAGGAGTGGAGGTTGCTGTAGTGGGAAGAACAAATATTTTCCAAATGTAAAACCGAGAGTGCAATTACATGTTTCATGTGATGCACACTCTTAATAACTTGCTTTTGTTTTTGATGACATGACCAGATGGAAAAGCAGGCTATTACAATAACTGCTTGTAATAGCAGTGGGCAAATTTGGAGGGGGAATTTTGATGCTTGAGTTTTGATTTTCATAGCAGCCTGCAAAGCAGAAACTCAATCCTGATTTGACTCCAAACTGTCATAGAGAGAATACTAGTGTGGCAATTGTGGATGCATTTTAAAATTTTTGTTTTGGGGGAAGGTCACTTTAATGCTTTACATTTTTTCCCTTTGTCGTTTTAAATTATGTTGTTATGAAACCAGTAAAACTGATATTTATGGACTTATGGGTGGATTATAAAACCGGATTTATAGAACCAATGCTGAACTTGTTTGGGTTTGTGTCATGGGTTAATGGCCTAAAAGCAGACTCCAAAAATACTTCAAATATTTTTACAAAACATACTAATAAAAATAATGTTACATATAATACTGTTACATATACTAATATTGTTATATATTTATAAAATAAAAATCATTTTCTTGGAAGATACTACACAATACTAATCAGTAATACTTACGATAAAATGTTCTAGGACAGTATCCACCCATTAGATTTGATGGTAGTCAATTTTCCACACAGTGTTACAGTCTACTTCTGCTTTTGTCCCATAAGTTCACTGGCCAGAGCAGTCAGTGTTCAGGGTCAATCTAATACCCACGGCAGAGTTATGTTTTTCATTTGGCTTCTATTTTAAACTAGGAAATTGGAAAGAAATACTAAGTCAAAATTAAGTGGCTTAGGTTGCAAAGTCAAGACCTTAAACATTAGGAAACTTAGGTTGTTTGTCTGATCCTTATGCAAATATAGCAGATGAAGTCTTTAATTATTTAATTGTGCTTACATGACATTTTCCCCACAGAACCTGCTACTTATTTGTGAAATGGATATATCTCCTTTGGGGATTAAGTGGGCATTTTGTAGTAATGAATGCTTTGTCTTTGAGACAACTAGCTGTGGTTGTCTCATTCTTCATGATTTAATTTTGCTCTCCTTTTCTTCATCATCGGCAAAATATAAATAATACTGACCTACCACATCTTGAGTGTTCAGAAAATAAATGCATTAGTGCCATCATAGAAAGATCTTAGGAAAAAAATTACCAGTTCTGCTTTAATAACACTTTTAATTAATGTATGCTAAATAAAACATAGGCCTAGGCCTTGAACAAAGAGAATAGAACTAAAAATACCAAATAGCTTCTCATTAAGGAGTTTACAGTCAGTGAACTGAAGGAGGAAGAGGCCCAGTGGAAAAATAGGAAGCATGTGATTATGCAATTAAAAAAAAAAAAAAGCATTATACAAAGGCAACTTTAATTCTAGCATTTACTATTATTTGGTTTCTTCACATAAATTTGGGCTTAAATGGATTAGCAATGTAAATATTGCCTTAGGAAATATTGGATGTTTGGCTTTAAATTTTACCGATTTCAGACATCACTTATTGGTACTGATATTATTTTATAAATAGCAAGTTATTGCATTAGTGTTTTCCAGAGGAAAATATATTAAGTAGATTATTAAATTCCTTGTTCTAAATATCTCAGAGTGTATATAATTTTTTAAAGAGGGGAAAAAGAATAGTGCTAGCTAGAAGCTTCTTAAATTTTTGGGTGGCTTCTATAAAACCAGTGATACCCTTCTAGCAGAGGGAGGGGGGTCTATTTTATCTCCAGGTTACAGCTGATTTCTTGAGTAGGTGCAAGACTGCAGGGAGATCTGTCAGATATTCGTGACCCTGTTGTTCGCTTGTATAACTTACTACCAAAGCAGTAAAGTTATAACATCCCAGTATTTTCACATGTTTCTGTTACTGTTGGTTTTGCTGTGTGACATTATTTTTCTTTAATTTAGCATAGATTTTTAAGATGTAGTGGTATTTATCTCTGGTTGCTTTCCTGAGAGCTTTTTCTCTGAATCCATATACTGAGGGGCTGGGAAAAGAAACAAGCAAATGCATAAGTTAGTTTTAGTCTTCTAGAGAAGAATCAGTTATGAAAATATTTCCAAAAGACAAAATTAATTCATAGTCTGAGCAGCCTAAGGGCATGCTGTGCCTTCCACTTGTAATGATGAGAAGATATTCACTGCAGGATGGATAAAAAGATGTTCTCTGAAGACTGCATTTTATCTGCCAGTAGTGGGACATGGACAGAAGTATCCATGAAATTAATTATAAAACTGTTTCTCAGAAATGTGTAAACATGACAGTGGCAGTGATCTCCTTTACACCTCTCAAGTGCTGTGTTTTAACTGTGATTGAATTGAGCTGTCATATTACATATAGAGTGACAAGTCTCTAGAGTGACTAGCTACAGCTGAATGAATAATGCAAAGGAAATGTTTATAATCATCTTTTACTATGCAAAATAATTTTTCTTATTCTCTTAAAACCCCTTTTAAATTACAGGTATATTTCTGTGGCAAGAAGTATCACAGGTAATTATGAATGTATAGTTGTTAACTTACTGCAAATTCACCACTTTATAGTAGTGAAATACTAGATAGTTGACAAACTAAGAAGTTCATGTAATGTTCTGTCAACTGTGTGTTCTTACTCATTCTCTTCAGCTGTGGATTATGGTCTTGCATTAGAGAGAAGAATAACATTTAAATTTTGAAGACCGGGTTCCAGGAAAATACTCGGTGCTGAAACTGCTGTCCCGGGGTATTTATTAATTTATGATGCAACTTTGAGAGCTTATGAGCTTAAATTTATAAAGTTATCCTCCAAAATTCATACTTAAGCAGAAAATTAGAAGCCTGAAATTCATTTAAGTTATAGATATTTACTGTTGCTTTGAAAACAGTCCATTTAAGGTAGCTGCTTAAAATACAAAGATTCACATCTCAGTGTAGGGATTATTGAAAAGATAGACTGTGGCAAGCACTGTCATTCTGACATTAGTGGAGCTGTCACATTGTTTTTGTGCTACCATTTTTGTAGTCTTGCCTATTATCTCCTTCTTATGCTTCTATTCCTACCTCAGATCCCTGAATGCTAATCAAATTTAGATCAGCACATCAAAATTAAATCATTGCTGATTGAACTGACTTGAACTCATTGGCATTCCATGGCCTTTCCTGGACTTGCTCTCCATTAAATCTTGAGCTTACTGGAGGCGAGGGCAAAATGTCTAAAATAGTGCTTACAGTAAAACGCATGTGAAGCCTTTCTAAAGTGTACAACACTCTACTTGTTCACGTCTGATGAATTTAAAAATTGATTAAAACCCTGTAGTGAAAAAATAATAATACAATTCCCAGTGAATAATAAAACTTCCTGTTTTCTAAATAAACAAAAAGACATAGTGCTATGCTAAGATGGATGCATTTTGCATTTTCAAGTCAATACATTTTAAATCTGACTGTTACCAATGTTCACAATTACACTGGAAATATTTCTAGAATCTGTCAAATTAATTTTTTCACTGTTAAACACAACAGAATTTCTGTAACACTTTACAAACAAACTGAGTAATTTTTATACTTTTAAAATATAAATAGTATTTTTAAATACTGCTGTTAATTTTGAAGCCATACATTTGTATCTTTTTCTCACTGTATAAATTGTGGCTTGGTTGGAAAAAGTTTATGAGAATGTCCATTTTATCTTGGGACAAGCTGTATCTTTTTAAGGTGAGCTAGTGTTTTGCCAAGAGTTCTGAGAAATACACTGTGAATTTTAAAAGGGTCTGATCTTTTTGCACTGTCTTCTTGTTTCCTTATAGCTCTGTCAGCATTTTTCTTCTCCCTTCCCCACTCAGCTTAAAATGGCCTATTGGTCTGACATATTGATCTCACTTGGTCCCAAGACTAATATTGATTTTATTCTCAATGGGACCGTAGCCTGTCATCGAACTTACTTTTTCTTTCATATCAAGATGATGTTTGATTGGCTTATTTGATGCTAGAAGGCAACCACGTTTGGTTATGATCAATACACTTGCTTTCTCTGTTCCTTATCATTCTCAGTAAGACCACAATAGCAAACGAACCATGAAAATGCTTCAGCTACCTGTCAGAAGGTAAAAAAATCTTACTTCTGTTGTTAGGAAATATGTAGGTACTCCACTAGGCTCCTTATTGGCAATATTGGACTAGTATTTCTATGGTAAGTGTGTATTTTGCCTTAAGGTACAGCTGATTTTCTAATAAAAGCGTATCATGTTTATACTGCTGGTGGAAGAGGATCAGGTCAGGGAATAAGTCCATGGGCCCTGATGTGATGCATCCAAGAGTGCTGAGTGAGGTGGCAGATGTGATTGCAAGGCCACTCTAAAATCTTTGGTCAATCATGGCAACTGAGAGAAGTGCTCAAAGACTGGAGGCAAGCAAATGTCACTCCTATCTTCAGGAAGGGTGAGAAGGAGGAGCCAGAGGACTACAGTCTGGTCAGCCTCACCTTGATCCCTAGGAAGGCAGTGGAACAGCTAATTTTGGAAACAGGTAGGAAAATAAAATCATCAGGAGTAGTCAGCATGGCTTCATCAGAGGAAGTCATGCTTGACCAACCTGATAAACTTCTATAATGAAATGCTCAGTCTGATGGATAAGAAGGGATCAGTAGGTACTGTCTTCCTGGACTTCAGTAAGGTTTTGACACTGTCCACCATAAAATCCTCATAGAGAAGTGTGAGCTGGATGAGTAGACAGTGATGTGGATCAGAATCTGGCTGAATGGCTACACCCAGAAGGTAATAGTCAGTGGCACAAAGTCTAGTTGGAAGCCAGTAACAAGCAGGGTACGCCAGGGGTCAATACCAGGTCCAGCCTGTTTGACGTCTTCCATAATGATCTGGATGATGGGGTAGAGTGCACTCTCAGCAAACTTGCAGAGGACACAAAAATGGGGAGAGTGGCTGATATGCCTGAGGGCCATGCTGCCATCCAGAGGGGCCTTGACAGGATGGAGAAATGGGCTGACAGGAACCTCATGAAGTTCAACCAGGAGAAGTGCAAAGTCCTGCACCTGGGGAGGAACGACCCCATGCACCAGGACGTGCTGGAGGCCACCTCAGCTGGAAGGCAGCTCTGCAGAAAAGGACCTAGGAGTCCTGGTGGACTCCAAGTGGAACATGAGTCAGCAGTGTGCCCTTGCTGCTAAGAAGGCTAATGATATTCTTAGCATATCTATTAGGCAGTGCTACCAGCAGGTCAAGAGAGGTGATCTTTCTCCTTCACTCAGTATTGCTGAGGCTGCACCTGGAAGACTGGAATCCAGTTTGGGGCTCCTCACTACAAGGTGTCCATGGACTTGCTGGAAAAAGTCCAGCGGAGGGCTACCAAGACGATCCAGGGACTGGAGCACCTCTGCTATGAGGAGAGGTTGCGAGAGCTGGGACTGTTCATCCTGGAGAAGAGGAGGCTCAGGGGGAATCTTATCAATGTCTGTAAATACTGGAAGGGCAGGTGCAAAGAGGATGGACCCAGGCTCTTTTCAGCGGTGCCCATTGCCAGGACAAGAGGCAATGGGCACAAAGTGGAAAGCAGGAGGTTACGTTTAAACATCAGGTGCTCCTGCTTGTGCAGCAGTGTTGGACCAGATGGCCTCTAGAGGCCCCTTCCACCCTCAACCGTTCTGTGATGTTTCAGATTTTGTTTACTTTGTCTTGTTTGCTTGGAGATACATAGGAAAGTATCTAAACTAAATGCAAAAATAAATCAGTTAAACTATATTAAATGTTCATATGAATCCCCTTATTCAGAATTAAGATGGCCTAAATTCTATTTGTTAAGAATTTTCTCTTTCATTCTGAATAAGGATGCCCATACAAAATGTTAATAGAGTTAAACTAATCTCCTTCAAAGTCACATTTTAATTAATTTGGATTAATTCTTCAGTATTCCTGTTTAGATCAGTCTTTTTTCAGTGTCACTCACATCCTTTCATGTCAGTGGATATTCAGTGATATCAGAATTAGCGAAAAATTCGAAGTTATCATCTGCAATAATAAAGAGAGTCTTTGACAGTGTGCATAATACAAAATATGCTGTACAACACCTTCACTGTGCCTCTGTATGTACAGCGGAAGAACCGACCTCATGTATAAAAATGGTATTTTATATATATACATGTATTTTTATTTAATTGGGAGCTTACACAGGTAACCAAGTGATTTCTGTGTGCTTTGTGGAACTGATACTGCCCTTGTTATCACAGTTACAAAATTCAGTACATAAATACCGAAATGGAAAACCGTTTCCCATATTTTCTAGGTGAAATGTATTTAATTTGGTTGTTTAACCTGAGAAAATCTATTAAAGAATAGTGAAAAATAAGAGATTAGATAAAGGAATAAGTAAAGTTCTAATGTAGATACCACAAAACACTCTTCTTGTTAAGATGACAAAGAGAGCAGAACAGTTTCTTCTTGCTTATTTTCATTCTCCTTAAAGAATTCAAGAGTAAATAAGAGTTTTGCACTTTTTTGGCAAAAGTGTAAGTTGTGTGGTTGTTTTTTTTTTTTTTCCTAGCCAAATACCTCAGGTGACTGTGCTGTTAAATATATGTTTCCAAGTTAACATAGTTATATAATATTATATGTTTCATATTGCTGTTTACTCTGGCCTTCCTACACATGTGACAGATGGCACTGCATTTTACTTGTAAAACTACTATTTGGATAAAGAAATACTATTCCTTTCCCTGTTTTTATTTCCCTCTGTCAAATTTAGACTGTATCTACAGGACTGTAATCCTGATAGATGACTCTAATATAAATGGAGATACATATGTTCTTCTGTTATCAGACATGAAAATGGGATTACTGGAAGCATTAACATTGTGTCTGAATGTGAGTTCATTATTTTTAACGAGTCATATCTAAACAACATCCAGAGATATTTTCTATCTGAAACAGTATTAGAAGGAAATACACGTATTCTTCATTTTTGTTTCAGAGTTGTCCTTTTGTGGCTTTCATTATTTCAGAGTAAGGAATGCTACTCTGGGTGTGATTGTTCCTGTAACTGTTATGCATGTGATGCAAACCTTTTCTTGATGCATGAAGGAATACTGACCTGGATTTCTTAGCAGTGACTCCCTTTTCTTGAAAACTGAATGACTGAAACTTTGGATGATCTTAAGGGCAGGAAAGGCATTTTTGAAACCAAAGCTGCATTATCTCAGTAGCAGAATGACTTTCAAATCTTTCAGTATTTCTGTCAACCACCTGAATGGTGTCACCTACATTCGCATTCTTTCTACATAGCTGCAAACACATTGTGTTGTGAGGAAGGTTAGCAGACAGGCTAGCAATTAAACTAGAGCTGAAGTGTAGCAGTAGCATATACTGGTCTACTTACACAGAGGCAACAGAAGCAATCAGATACTGATAGTAACTGGATTTCCCCATCTGTATGGGGATTCTTGAAGCCACTGCCTTTCCATTCCTCAAAAATATTTTTTGCGTAAGGTGAATACCCAATGAAGATTGCACATGGTCATCATTGAGAAGTTATTGCTAGTAAAATGTACTACTTCACATTTGCATGCTTGGAAAATGTGGTTTTTAAGAAATAGAAAATCTCAAGATTTTTTTTTTCACAACTATGTTGTCATGCTCTTATCTTTAAGAAACACTTGATGTAGTAGGTTTCTAGGATCCAGCCATTTTCCTTTTGCATGTCATGAACAGTCAATGCCATGAACAGAACAATTGCAAATGTTTGCTTTATCAAAGCCAAAAACACGTTTTAAAATTATATTTTTAAAGGTCTTCATGTCTTCTAGTGTTTGCATAGTGAAAGTCATAAGTAGTCTTCTCTGTGTGTCGCTGTTTTGTGTGTGCCATCACAGTAAGCATGTAAATGATACGAAGGTTTATGTGCTTGTGCTAGCAAGTTTCTCATTTGAAGAAAAATCTATCCCTGTTTATGAAATTCATGATGTTGATTCTTTTTAATAATGAGCTCAAGTGTCGTGTTCATAATTTTCTTTTAGTAAGCAATAGCGAGTTATTGCTTGAAATTTCACAAAGAACCAAAACAACAGTAAATTTTCACACACAAGTTGCCCAGTCAGTTTACGATCCAGCAATGCATTCATATCATTATACTATTAGAGCAACTTTCTTACATTTTTGCATAACAAACAGATGTGAGAAATATTGGAGTATTTGTCTTCATTGAAATCAGTGCCATTTCTACTTAGGCTTCTTAGAAGAAAAAGACTTCACGAATATTAACCATCAACTAATTAAGACATAATTAAATGCAAATGCTACTTAGCAAAACCAATTGAGAGAAAGGCATGTGATTAGGGAATTGCCAACTGATTTAACACAGAGCTACCAGCACCTAAGCAATAGAACCGAATGCAGAAACTTCACTTAGTACGAACAATAATAGGAAAAATTGCATCTTTTTACATTGTGTTGAAAAACCTTGAAGCTAATGAAGTAGAATACATTGAGAACATAAATTATATTTTAATGTTGCTTAATGCTCAATAATTAGAGAGGTTTAAAAATTTTTAAGATGCTGACAATTTGTCTACCTACCTCATGCAGAGATTTTTTGGCAGCTGGTCATCCTGTGACTAGAACAGAAAACAATTGTATGTAAGCTAACATAGTGCTGCTATTGTTTTCAAGGACACTGCTGTTTTACTAACATTAAAGCTTACATTGACAACCTTTATCTTTGAGGTAGATATAAATAAACACTGTCAAGATATTTTGAAGGCTGCTGGGATTAATAAAACATTTAAGAGTTTCCTCATGTCTATCAAAGTATGCATTATATCTGAAGTATTGAACTGATTCAAGAGCAAAAAAAATTGGTCTGTCATTCTGCTACTGTTGCATGTGCTTTTTTTTTTTCTCCAAATACTCTTATTTAAGATTCTTTTACCAAACAAGGCAGTAAATGATGAATTACATGTAAATATTATTGTTTCCCTTTTCAGTGGCTTATTTGATTAGGTTTTCAGGGATTAACTACTAAATTCTCCCTACAGGAAAATCTGGGTCAGCCTTTTGCAATAGTGTATGCATTTTAATTAGAGACATGCGCTATGAGAAAGACAGCTTTACTCAGTTACTTTTGTGTAAGAAAAAAAAAAAAAAATTGCCCCCCCAAAATTCAGTCACTGTATGTAACTGAATTTGCCCTGAGCAGTTCTGATAAAGTCATGAATAAGCAGGTTTGGCAAGCACCAAAAGGGCAGTAAAATGAAAGTATTACAAGCCTCCACTTTTATTCTGTGCATAGTTCACAATATAGTTCTCTACTTATTCTGATGGATAATAATAATAATAAAAAAAAATCCCCACTACTGCTGCAGAACTGTGGTTTGGAAGAAAAAGTTAAATTGCTATGACAGTTCATGGTATGCAGACAGGATTTATCCTTTTCTGGTGAACTTTGATGATTGATAATTGCTTGGTGATTTGAAATTAGTATAATAGCATTACAAATGAAAATGATAATGTTAATTTATTATTGTGTTTGATTACTATTTCCTTTTTAGCAGATACAAGGTGCGTTATCATTTGGAAATGTCTGATTTTAATGATGTTTTAATAGTGTTTTTGTAACATGAAGAATTGCCCATTTTGTATTCGACTAGTCAGCCAACATATAGACAAGGTTATTAGTAATGAAAGTCTTCAAATTTGAACAAGTTTTTGTTTTCCTTTATTTCAGTGTTTTGCCTGAAGTTTTTTCCTCATGTTTCCTTTAGAATGATAGCTAAATTTTTTTTTAAAAAACTTTTCTATATTATTTTTATATATATTTATATATACATATTATTTTAATCTATTTATGATATTCTTGTAATTTCAAGGCATTTATATTTTAGACTGGTATTTTCTTGCATATTTTCTGATCTGAGTCATAATTAAAGCAGATATTTAGGTACTTCAAAACAGTAAGAAATTTTTTAAATGCATTTTTGCTAAAGACAGCTAAACTATCTTTGTATATCTATGGAAATAATGCAAAAATTGTAAAACAATAACGTATACAAACTCTTAATGGAGAGGTATATGATTTACTAGCTTTGGGTATGGAGAGTTGCTCAAGTTGGGGTTGAGAGTTAGGGTTATTTAGCCTGGAGAAAAGAAGGCTCTTGGGGAGACCTTATTATGGCCTTCCAGTACGTAAGGGGGGCCTATAGGAAAGCTGTGGAGGGCCACTGTACTCAGGGAGTTTAGTGACAGGACAAGAGGAAATGGTTTTAAAATAAAAGAGGGTAGGTTTAGGTTAGATATAAGGAAGAAATTACTCACTATGAGGGTGTCGAGGCACTGCCATAGGTTGCCCAGAGAAGCTGTGGATGCCCAATCCCCAGAAGTGTTCAAGGCCAGGCTGGATGGGGCTTTTGGCAACCTGGTCTAGTGGGAGGTGTCCCTGCCCATGGCAGGTGGGGTTGAAATAGGTGATCTTTAAGGTCCCTTCCAACCCAAGCCATTCTGTGATTCTGTGAAGTAAGTTCAATATGAAAAACAGAACATAGTGCAGCCTGGATTATACTGAGTTTTGAATATATACAGTGTATTTTCACAGCTAATCAAAGGCTGGGTTGCTCTAAATAGGCAGAGTTCACACAGCAGCTTTGGCTCCTCAGCTGCTTTGAGAAGGTTGTTGAATGTGCTCAAAGGCTGAAAAGGGTGCCAGCATAAGGACACATACAGGTCTTCATATGGGAGGAATGTATATGGGAAACTGCGTGGGAATTCAGGATGAAGAACGGTCTCATTGGCTGTTTCAGCCTTTCCAAGTCATATAGAAGGCAGTGTAAAACTTTTCTGTTGATTCTTTTTCTGAACAGAGAAGGAAGAAAAACGGTAAATGACAACCATCACAACTCATAGATTTTAACATCGTATGAACTAGATGCATTTTTTCCTGCTGGGAAAAAAAAAAAAAAAAAGCCTCCACGCTTAGAGGCATTACTGAAGTTGATGAACCAGGCCTTCTTCACCCACAAAAGCTCAGCGGGTGCCTCACCAAGAATTTCAGGTGCACAGAGGTTTTCCAGTGGATGACACAGTGTTCAACTTCACTGGCAAGACAAGAAAATTGGTAACAGAAGTATTAGCAGAGAGACCAATTATAGATATTGTGACATATATGCAATATATCCCCTAGTATGTATAAACAGTACATCTATCTCATGTTGTGCTTTGCACTATCTTTTCTATGATTTTGTATTTTACATTCTCATTTTAAACTTGTAGATTTAAAACCACTTGAATGATGCTGTAGCTTCCTGTGGTCTGTTGTATTTAAAACCAGACTATCATAGGTGGCTACCAGAAACCACAAAAACAAGATATTGTTCTATTTTTCTTTTCTTAGCCACAGAAATATTAGTAAATTTGACACACCAGACTAAGTAGTGCAGATGCTGAAGTCTGCAGTCTTAGCATTTAGGGTCACTTGCAGTCATTAATTGCTTTATGAACTTTATAAGTGTATGGTTTATATTACCACTGTGTAATATTCCTGTCCTTTACTGATTCCACAGGTGGTTTAAAAATCACTTACAATATTAATGTTTAAAGCCCTCTCTTGATTTGATCCCATTTACTGTGATTTTATTTTCAATTTTTGACAATTTGTATCAGGTTATATTTCAGACTTTCAGAGACAATAGCTGGCTTCCTCGTACAGGACTGAGATCAAGTTCATTGCCGTATTGCATAGGACCCAACAGCACTTTTATGTTTGTTTTTTTTTCCCAGTTTTTCTCCACGCCTCATTGAATCCAGCAGTGATTTTACTGTTTTTAAGCTTTAAAATAATTTTGCCCTCTGTTAAACACTTGCATTTCCATTTACTACAGGTCAGAATTTGACAGCAAGTTTTTACTGTGCACTGAAGCATGCACCATATTAAAAGATGAAGAAGCAAGAGTTCTTCCTTGCCATATCTCTCTAACATTACCAGCTCTAGGAATGCTTCCCAGTGGAAAGATCTTAAACCATTTTACAAGAAACTTAAATATCAGACCCATTTTACAGATGAGTAAAAATAAAATAAAATTAGAATAAAACCAAGGAATGATGTGATTTGATTACACTAAATACAGAACGTGTCTTCCTCCTTGTAGGCCAGCCCTTAGCATCTAAACCAAATTTTTATATGCTGTATCTCTTTAGTGAATGTAATAAAACAAGAACAGTGATATGAATGCAGTCTGATACTTAAAAACAGCTGGTTCCTCCTGCATGTTAGTCACAAGCTATCTGCCTGTAATCTGCAAAAAATTGCCTATCCAGTAGTTTTTTGTTTTTGTTTTATTTAAAGCAGTTAAATATTTCAGTAGTTCCCTAGTGGCTCTGGTGCATGCACACAAACTAGAAGGTCTTTACACCATGAAGGCCACAAAGAGGTTTTATTGTAGTGGCTCACTTTGCTGCTTGTCAAGCTGGAGCCAGCATAACAGTTCAAGGATGAAATTTCCTCAGCAGTCCTTATTGATGAAACAAATCTGTAAAAATCCCAATAAAGATTTAAACAATTTCTGACATATTAAAATCATTGAAAAAGAAAATCTCATTTGCCTCCAGCCATTGCTACATGCAGTTACTCCTGTTAGTGCAGTTTAGAGAATTTAGCTCAAAGTATGCATCTGTTGCATGAGAGGAATACCATTCAGCTACATAAGCATTGTTTCTGAATATGGACTATTGCTTGCTTTGAAATTTTAATGGACAAATAACTGCTCAGTGGTCAACAACTTTCTTATTTCATACTCTTTTTTCCTCTTTCTGTTTTGTTTGGTTTTTTGTTTGTCATTCTGTTGCTTTGAACATAAGTAATTCAGGGCAGGGCCCTTTGACTCATGTTTTTGGAGGTTTGTCTTTATATCTTGTGTGAAATAAATGTATACCCATAAAGTTCTATTAAACTATTAGACTACAGATGAAAAACTTTTTCAAATGGGACTTTTTCCACGTGGCTTTAATCTTTATATTGGCATTGTTTCCAGCATATGGTTGAGCGATTCCTGTTAGTTGACTACACTATGTACTTTATAAGGAAGGCAACAAAGGTCAAGTAGTTCATAAAATCATTAGTGAAATGTCAGAAACACTTCTGTCTAAATAAGATATCTCCCTGAAGACATACCCATTATAAAATATTCTTTTCAGCTGCATTTCTATGCAGTTGTCTTCATCAGATAAGAACTGGACTGTTGACAAAATCTAAATGCTAATATGCAAGATACTTATATCTAGAATACTTTCCCTGTAAAAGGAAAAGATAAGACCTTTGATTTCGGAGAAAGTGAAGACTTTTTAGTTTCAAATGTATAGTCCTTTAATTAACTAGTGAAACTAAACACAACTTCTCATCATGACCACAAATTTAGCTTGAGTTTAGAGTTAAAGTCACCTTAGTTGGTGGGTGATAAATAAGCTTGATATAGTGTTGTATATTCATACTATGACAAACTTTATTGTAATAGTAGTATTTCTTTCAAGACATGCAGGTGACTCCACAACTTACTTCATTGAATCTTATCTGGAGGTGGAATAGTCAGAGTAATGTTCATCCCTTTTCTTCCTTCATTTGGAAAGGGAGTTTGCAGGCTGCTCCTCCCTCTTGTACTTTAAGCTAAACAGTGTGTCATTCCAATGAAGCAGACAAGAAGCCCTCCTGTGCTGGTGACAGGCTGCGATGACCTGTGTTACGAGAGAAGGAGCGATAGATTCCAAGATTGAGTCCAGTGGGGGAAGCAGAACTCGATGTGGGAAATCCATGAAGTCTTTTGCAGGGCTCAAATTTTTATTTGTAGTAGGGGAAAAACAGCTATTGGTTGGGTTTTGTTTGTTTGTTTTTTTTCCCTTTAGTTTGATCGCAAAGGTCTTTATAATTCAAATAAATATGACTACTTCAGGCTGTTTTAAAGGCATGAGCTTAAAAAGACTTCCACTGGTTTGCAAAGCCAAGGAAGATTGATGTTTGCAGTTCTGTTGTGACTAGTCTATATGAATAAAACATTTGCTGTTGGTTAAAGGGATATTGGATGGATGGCTCTCATATTTTCCCCTTTTTATAAAGAATTTGGTCTTTAATAATTCTGGGAATCATGATATGTTGCTAGTACTAGAGAACCTCCTATTTTTAGGACCTTAGTTTATCAGAGATTATTATTTGGGAGGTTTTAAGTCTCTGTAATACTTGGATAAAAAAAATGTAGATTGTCTTTAGATTACTGCTTGATGAATTATATTATTTTGTTAAGAAATAAAAGCCTAATTTGAGGCTTGGGGAAAGCAGTATTTTTAGGTCTTTGGCTTAATTTACAGCATCCACATTTCTCACTGATTTAGCTTTTCAGAATCCACGTGGTGGTTTTTATCATTGGCTGATGTATTTATCATTAAATTAGAGAGCATTTTATCTTTATTTCCAGAAAATGTTTTGTTGTTTTGAAGACTTATTTCCATTGCAAATCTCAATGAGACAGTTTTTTGTTGTTAACTATTGAAACAAAAGGTCTGTCATGATGGATCATTACAAGTGCTATACTATAGACGGTTCAGTTCCATTGAAATCACATATACTTCAATAACATTTCAGTAGATGAAACAGAAGGTTTTATGCCCTCATATGGCAAGGATCATATAACGTGAAACATATTCAGCTGCTTTTGAAATTATATGCTTTGCAGAAAACTTAAGAAAAACAGATTTCCTATTAATGAATTAGACTGACTCTTTCCATGCTCTGGTTGTGTGTGGTTAACAGGGCCTCAGAAATCCATTGCACTCTCAGATGCAACTTTTTCAAAGTTCCTTGAAACTGTCATTACATATTGGGCTACTGCTCAGTTCCCAGTGCTTTTTTTTGAAAACAATTTCTGTAATTGGTTTGTATGATTACAAAGCTATAACTCTAAAACAGTGGATTTAAAAATGTCTCTCTCTTCATTTTTTCCTGTACCTTCTCCAAAGTGAAGATTTCTCCTCAGCCTTTTGTCACTGTCAGTGATACTTTTTGACCTCTGAACATGTGGTCATTCTTTCATCCCTCATTTAATTGATATTAACTGATTTGATCAGCAAATGATACGGCACCTTACAAAAGTAACCACTTTGTGATTAGGATGCTATTCAGAGAGATCTCAGACACAGTGTTCCTGTGATTTCTTTACCAAAAATAAAAGCAGTACTTAAACACTAGGTAGTATTTCATTAAACAATTTATACCAGTCTGGATCTTTTTTATTATAATGAAATGTGTACTTTGCTGTGACAGAATATAAATGCAGAGATCTTTTTGTACTTCTGTGACAGTGATGTGTCACTGGCATGCCTAATAAAAGGTGATCTTTATAACCAAACAACAGTCTCTGACTGCAGCTTACTGCAACTCTCTTCATATTTTGATTCATGACTGCAATTCAGAGGATAAATTGTGGGTTATAAAACTGTCTTAGCTGAAAGGTATGATATTTTTCCACTTCTCCCACAAACATGGATGAAGACTAAGTGATTAAGGTACCTGCATTTCCACACATGCAGTTTTCTGTAGCTGCATTATATGCTCTCTTATTCACATGAGGACTTTCTGTGGAATCAAATATACAATAACAAAGCGAAAGCTTAAAGACCACCCAGGCTGGTATTTGCTTCAGCAGAATATCAAATTAAACAAGGTTTCAGCGTGTTCTTCTCACATCAAGGCAGAGGAGACAAGTCATTGTAATAAGAAATCTATTTATCTTGTTTATATAGAAGAACAGAATCTAATTTATTTGTGTGCCCATCTGGGCTAGATTGCTCATTTTAAGTTAATTTAACAAATGATAGACTGCTACTGGCCTTTTCTTTCCCAGGAGAAGAGGTTGACAGACAGCTGTGTAGAGATGCGATTTACCCAATCCCTGTTGTCTGCGAAGCTCCATGCCCAAAGGACTGTGTGCTCAGCATGTGGTCTGCATGGTCCTCCTGCTCACACACCTGCTCCGGGAAAACCACAGAAGGAAAGCAGATGCGTGCCCGCTCAATCCTAGCGTATGCAGGTGAAGGTAAGGTCACATACTTCTGTAAACTCTTATTCGATTGTGAATTCTCATCTGTCTTGGCAATGCCAAAGCAATTTTTTGACCAACAGAAACAAATTATTGGATGGAGCTGTGTTGGTTTTATTTGTTCAATTGTTTTTTAAACAACAGAAATTGTATTTAAATGCTAAATCCTAAACTTAATTTAATTTAAATACTAAATTTAATCATAACACCTAAAGCTGTTTTAAAGATTTATTTCACTTATTTCAGTTGATGTAACTTTTTGTTAATATTTTGCATAATGTTACTGTTTTTACTTCCTATTTTCTATTTATTCTATGCAAATCTTAATGAAAGATATTTATAGAGGACTGTTGGTAACCCTAGCTATAATTTTGGTTCAGTTTTGCAAAGATGTGAGTCCAAATGCTGAAAAGATAAGAGTTTTAATGGGTTCTAACACCAACAAATGGCTTTTAATATTCTTAGCCCAAATGGGTAACCACTGTCACCATATTAACATTTTTATTCATTGTGAAACTTTGGTTTTACCCTGTGAATCCTCATCCGTGAATAAGATGAAATTTAGCTGAGATATGAAACTGTAAGATATGGAAGTAGTGCAGGCGAATAACCTTTCTGACAAATGAAGAAGGAAAGGAACAGGCATCATTGTGTATCAAAACACCTCTCTGTTTGCAAACACAGTTAATTTAATTGCCAAGATATACTGTGTATTTGACAGAATTCAGGTAATTGCAAGAAAGGCACTTCAGCCTTTTCCCTGAAAGTGACCTTTGTTAGAAGTGTAAGAGGCATCAGAACTATACTCATTTTAGTAGGTGATTCAGATAATAAATTACTTAGATGGATCTATGCCACAGTGAAAATACTCTTAAAATTAGAAAGGAAATTGTTTTTATGTTGCCTCTTTTTTATAGTGTGTCAAATGGATTCATTTTGAGGGAAATACAGAGCTATATTTTCAAATGATAATGCAAATATATATATATATATGTGCTACTTGCTTTTCCATATAGGTCAAGATAATAGATTTTTCCATATACTTATGCAGTTTTACTGGAGATAGAAATTTGACATCCTGACAACCATGCCACAGAAGTGAAAATCTGAATTACTCCAGAAAATGACTCCCTGTTCTTATGCTTCTTTTGTAAAAAAAAAAAAAAAAAAAAGTTATTGTTTTATTCATTCTGACTTTGGTACTTAACATATATCTCAGGATAATATATAAGGCAGCAGATGCAGCAAAGCAGTGAAGCGTAGGCTGAATTTTAAGTATAGGAATTTTATTTATGTCTGTTGTGCAATGACTGGAATTGGCACCAAGAAGATTGACAGGTCTCAATCCACACAGACAGTAGTGAAGAGAGCCCTAAACTATGGCTGAGAAACCTAACTTGTTACCTAGCTGTTGTAGCACTTCTGTTTTCCTCTAACCCTGGCCTCTTCACCGCTACTCATAGATGATGTTATTCTATGCTTTTTTAAGGATACAAGCTGGTATCTCTATCTATCCTATAGCAATTCACTCACATCTTGGTCCTTTGTGCTCCGTAAAAACTCCAGAGAATAAAAATATATATAAAAAAAGGAACCTTCCAAGGCTAGAGTGTAGTCACAACTCTGGCTGCAAACAGAGCACCTTTGCTTGTATTATGTTCAAAAAGTGTCAGTTTATGTTTTGTGTATGTTTCACTGCAATTAGACTTTGTCACTTTTCTTCTCTTAAGTCTCTTATACCTTTTAGTGATTTCCCGAATGACAAATAACTGAATAACTTCTCACCTCCAGAACTACGTGACAGATATCAGCCACGTTACCAAAATGTAAAGCACTGATTGCATAGTTGGTGCTGGGAAATCATTTTGTGTTCTGAGACACAGAATATGGTTCTCAGTTTTGTTCAGAGCTTATTTCATAACACGTTACTGTTGATGAAAATTCTGTAAGTGTCTTGTGTAACTAACAATCCCAAGTGTCATAAACGTAAGACAGTAATTCCATTTACACACTAAAACTGAGTCCTGAAAATAACTTTCAGTTCTGTTCAGGCAAACTGTCTCACTTGTGTTCCCTTCTGGATTTTTGAACTTTTTCTTGAATGGCTGGTATGAGAGGCAGGCCAGGTTAGGTTATTTCATAGTGATTCCTGTAGAGTATATTGATGATATATGGGAGTTTTAATTCAGAACACTATAGGACAAATAAAAATTCTTGCATACAAATACACAATTCCGATGACATCGGATTTTACATTAATTAATGAAAGAATGAGCAAGTCTGCTGTCAACCCATGAATACACTAAATATGTCCTCTAAGGTGGCATAAGGAGTCCTAGTTTATCTCTGTGAATTCTTGATCACACACATCCTACTGCTAGTCATGGATAATTCAGCCTACAAACCTAGCAAGTTCAAAGAGTTACAGGCATTGCATACAAAAGGATTATTACAATCCAGAGAGGTTAATTCCTGTTCATTAGGGTACTTAAACGTGAACACCCTATTTACAGACCCTCAAAAATGTCAATACATATTAATTATGTTCTTGTATTTGGATCTTGGACGGCATCTTACCACAGTATTATTTTTGTTCAGTTTCTCTCCTCTTTGAAATAAAAAGTACTATATACTTTCTTTTTGCTTGTTAATGTTGTGATAGAGCTATGCCATTTCACATTTAAGCTGTTATTTTTCTTCTTACTTCCCTCCTATCTGTGCTGCTGGAGTGGTTTAAAGAAGCCGTCCTGTTAGTGTAACTGGCCACCAGGAAAGAGCTGCAGTGTAATCTATTTTTGTGATTACTTAGAATAGAAATAATTCAGTAGTTATTATTTCTTGGTTACAAGAATAGCTTTACAGGGAAAATTGAAGGTATATGTAATTTACAGTTGTAACAAACTTTTCTAATAAGCTCATCTCCTGCTACCAACTGCCCCTCCAGCCCCAAACTTCTGCTCAAGCCAGGCAGTGACCTTTGCTGCACATGCTCGCAGAAGCATTACCTTATCCAGAACAACATCTCTTCTGTGTGGTCAAACAATACATTACAGAGCCTCAAGCACAGTGTAGTTATGCCCATCCAGGATGGGCTTGTTTACATGCACCCAGTGGGGAAAGAGAAAAGAGAGAGGAGTCTCTTTCCTCACGATAAAGATTGTATGTGGTATGTGAGATGACTCCATATGAAAACAGGTGTCAAAAATAACAATTTTTCATATATTTTCTGAGATTGTTGTCCTCAACTTGAAGGTTTGAAAGGTGAAATTATTTATAAATTTGCCTGTCTGTGAGCATGCCTATAGTGGTGGCTTGTGTCACTGTCAAATACATCTTCATGGTATAGTAAGAAACTCGGGAAAATCATTGTCTCCAAATTTAAAATGACAGCAAAGGTCATGGTGGTGTTACCTGATGCATCATATGAAGTCCAGTAAAGGCATCGTATACATTTCAGCCTATCTCAATCAAATGTACAGTTTGTCTATTTTTATTTTCTATTTGTGATTTAATTTAAACTTTATTTTCTGGTTACAGGAAATCTTATATATTTAGTAATATGCTCTAAGACCACTTGGCATAGATCACGACCTCAGACTAAAAACTACTAAATGAGTCTAGTTTTTTAGATCTGCAGACTGATTCTGTATTGATTATAGTAGTGTCATATAGCATAAAACTAATGGGGTTACATTCCAAGTGTTTATCAGTAGTAAATGATTGATACTTATTTTCAAAACACAAAAATTTAAAAAAAAAAAGTCAAAAGCAAATAATAAAATAAAAGATGAATGTAATAAAATCATCCTTCACTCTGATTTTGTTTGAAACATTCTCTTAGGGCAGTGATGCGTGTGCATGCCAATATCTTATTGTGGCTATTATACGTTCATAGATTAGCAGAGTATAACGCCAGAAAGACTATTCAGTATGACCTCATATATCACAGACTATTAAACATCACTGAGTTAGGTAGCATAAAATATCAGTTGTCTATCTAATCAGGTATTCTGTTTGACAGGGGCAAATAGCTCATACTTCTCATATATCTACAAGATTGATTTACTGAACCTGTAAGGAATAGTTGGATCAAAGGAATTTCTTCTGAACTCTAGGCAAATTCTGGCTGACATGCTTTAAAATTTCATTACTGTTAAAATTCCAGTGCACTTTGACTTTATAGCTGTAAAAGAATAATTATACTTAAGGCTTTTAAAATTGTTTACTTGTCCTATGCTTATTAGGTTTGTTTTTATTTTTTGTATTTTTCTAGCTTGAAATAATAATGCTTTGTAATTAAAGCAGAGAGCACAGAATTGAGTAATTGTTTTCCTAACAGACTGCCTATTCACCAAAGGTTCAGTTTTGGATAAGACATAATAAATGATAAATTATAACTAATTTCAACTGAAAAGGGAATTAAAAAAAATACATAACTTTGGAACTGGGAAGCCTGAATTCTCAAGCTAAACTTGCAAAACTATTTGGCACCTGTGTGTGAAAGAAAGCCAGGGAAAGGATGTTACCGTACTTCCCCTTACACTCAGAAGTCCCTCAGTTCAGATTTCTGCCTAGTGTCAGGGATTTGGGATTCAAGTCCTATACACGGAAAGACTTGAGGACAGACTTCTCCTTTTCCATAGCTGCACGTGGACTCCTGCCCTATTTTTTTTGAAGTCAGGTCTCTCAAAGTTGCTTGTGTTGAGTATTTCAGCTTGGTTTGTATAATTAACATGCGCTGGGTGAGGAAGTAGAACTGGAACAAGAGTATGCACCAACAGGGTCGTCTTCTACGGTCTGTACATGTTGACCACATGTGTCTTCAAGAAGTGCAGCTACTTCAGGGAGTGCCTGTCTCATTCTTAGGACAAAGAAATGAGTAACACCTTGCTGTCTAGATTACAAGAGTCATGTCAGTCACATCTCTTTTCTCAAACCTTAAGTTTGAGAATGCACATATACAATTACATGCATTTGTAAAATGAGTGATAGCAAAATTATTAATTAAAATGATCCTTAAAGGCTTTAAAAAGTGTTAAGCATTTCAAAATTTGTAAGTTATCAAGACAGTGTCACTGAAAAGACTTACAAAGTACAATCCTTGAATATCCTGCAGCAATGTGTCTTACCCATTATGAGCTCCAAATCAGGCAGAAAAGCAAGCTAAGGCTCTGACAATTCTGTTAAAAGCATTCAAGGAAACTACCATCTTATCTGTGCTATTTTATGAGTAATATGCAAGTCCCTCTTTAAAACTAACCTTTCATTTCCAAATGTGCTTTGTCTAAGTATTCAAAACCAAAAAAATGCTTCAACTCCAACTGTTGTTTATACCTTGAAAAGATTACTTTGTTTTGCCAAGGAATTATTTACAGTCATCTATTCATGTATGATATAAAATATATTTAGTATTGTATACCCTTTTTCATGTATTCTGATAAAATTATTTTTTTCTGTGATATTCATTATTTTTTATGTTCCTGTCAAACATGTCCTCGTTTAGTGAAATGCTCTTAAAGCTTAGCACCACTGATCTTGTTATCCCTATGTAGATGTTATAAAGGGCAAGTCAAATTGCCAGTTTTCCAGACCATTCTTTTTTTCTGTGCCTATTTTAATTTGAGGGTGCGCAAGCAAATGTTACTTTCCTGAAGAGAATGGCACAGTGATTTATACATAAATAGTATGCTTTTAATACTACTATTTAATACTACTGATAGTTGCATCATATTTCAGTAGTATTATTTCCATTTTGTTTGTTTTTTACAGTTTTCTTAACTATTGGTTTTATCTGAACAGAACTGGATTCCCACTGAGCTGCAGACATTCACGCCCCAATTTTTTTCTATTATAAGTCAATGTCACTCTCACTTTTTCCCTAAATATACATTTTTGTATGGCTGTCAAAACTGAATCCAAGTTGTCATTTTATTCTCTAATACATTAGGAACTTATGAATTGATGGATATGGCATACGTTCCTGGGGATACATTCCCCCCTCCTTTTAATATATGATTTTCCTTGAATACCCAACCCCCCCCCCCCCTTTTTTTTTCTTCTGAGGTAACACCAGATAGAAGCAGTTAGTTTAACAACATTCTTTTATCCCTTCTATATTGTCTGTTCCTTAACTCTTGTACTGGTGGAACATGTCTAGTCCCCTTCTCTTGTGGATCAGTTTTCTCCTATGCAAAATAATTTGAGACTGTACTATAGTTCTTATTAATATTATTATTTAAAAAAAAAAATTACAATACTTCCTAATTATCTTGCTATCTGCTGGTGCTATTTGAAAGGATTTTCATTTCCTGAAGGAAGATGCTTGAATAACTTTTTGAAACTTACTACATAACCATAATTTTGTTTTACTATTTCTTTTTCTATTTTCTTTATTTTTTTTCAAAATGTAAATAATTTGCTTTGTCTTAGTGCTATGCATATGAAAATATATTTAAAGCAATTCTGATGGACTTGAATTGCATCCATTTTGAGCCAAAACCAATGCAATTTTAGTATTTTTTTTAATTGCATTCACAAGTTGTTAGGTGTTTCTAACCCACCTTTATTAAATTTATGATTAGCTAGTCTTTTTCATGACTTTTTAGTTAATATGATATTTACTGTTGCTTGGTTGCATTAATATTTTTTAGCCCTGATTCAGAACTTCAAGTATCTCAATGAAAATAGAAAATTGAGGATTTGGATTTTGTTCTGTGATTTCATTAGAGCATCCCTTTCCTCATGTTTGCTGCAGAACTGGATGTTTCACAAATCCAGCTTAGGGTATCAATTAGAATGTATTCTAATTGTGACACTTATTCACATTGGAAAACTTCAAGTATCCATTGTGTCTTATTACATTTGTTGTTTGTTGTTTGTTTAATCAGTCCCAGTAATAAGTGCTTAAAACTCGTTCTTTCTTGTTTGTCTGTAGGGCAAGAGGTCAACCTAAAATTCTGTGGTGGGACAGAAAAGCTGATATGCTTTCTGATGTGTGCTTGGTGTGAGCACACATTTTTCTTTTCAGAGAAAAGCAATGTATGGTTCATATGCAGGAACTAATAAAAAACGCCTTGTTCAGTTATCTTTCTTACTGTTCTAGTATTTTAGGAAAGACATAAAACATTATTTAGGTTTTCCCTGGCTTTCTGTCATATGGAGTTAGGAGTCCTATTGTATTCCTGTTCCTAAAATATGAACACTTATGTAAATTCTTAAACCTAGATTCTCTGTATCTAGTAGCACCAGAGCATGGTAGCATCCAGCAGACATGATACATGCTCACAATGTTAGATATTTAGTAGCCTGTGATCAAGTCTAGTAAGAAAGATTTCTCTTTGCTTGTGCAGGATTAGGAGCCTAAATTAGCTTTGAAGTGCTTGAATGTAAAAAACTGAACACACTATCTGAAATCAGCCACAACATAGATAGCATTATCTGAGCTTTTCTTCACAATTATTGACACATGAATGCATTTCAATCTTAACCTGCAACAGCCTTTGTTATCTCAATCTGCACCAGAAATTGCCAGCTGTGCCACCCTCTTTGGTAATTACGTAACATGGATAAATATCCACTGGGACCTAGGACAAGAGCTCCAAAAATATTTTTAATTGATCCATGAATTAGACATAAACAGTGGTCTCTAGGCATGCATAACTAGAACACTTAACCATTTCTTCTGCCTAGAGCCATCCTAACTCCTTACGTTATCTCTTACAGTCTTTTTTAGGGAACCCCTAAATAAAAACTCTGTAGAATACTCAAAAGACATTAAAGTAGTGTGTTATATAAATTATGATTATTTTACTGTCCTCATAATATACATTTACGTTTGCCATCCATGTATGTTCTGTTCTGTGTATTCTGTTCACTAAATTTTGCCAAAGTGAGTATTGGGCATATGGAGAGGAGGAAGAAAGAACAGCACTTATTTCATGTAATCAAAGAGACAATATATAGCTAATAAGATTTCAGGTTTCCTCTCCCCTCCCCTCCCCTCCCCTCCCCTCCCCTCCCCTCCCCTCCCCTCCCCTCCCCTCCCCTCCCCTCCCCTCCTCTCCTCTCCCTTTATTTTCTTCCATTCCATGAACTTTTGCCCTGTTGTATTGTTCCAGGAGGAATACAGTGTCCGAATAGTAGTGCACTACAGGAAACCCGCAGCTGTAACGAGCACCCTTGCACTGTGTATCATTGGCAGACAGGCCCGTGGGGACAGTGCATAGAAGATGCATCTGTGTCTGCTTTCAACTCCTCTGCCAGCTGGAATGGGGAGGCCACCTGTTCTGTGGGGATGCAGACAAGAAAAGTCATCTGTGTGAGAGTCAACGTGGGACAAGTGGGCCCAAAAAAGTAAAGATCTTAAAAAATTATCTTTTCGTAATGGGATTATTTTTGGATCTTGCTGACAAATGACTGCATGTGAAGACAATACTCCCACCTCCTCCCAATCTTTTTGTTCTCATAAAGGAACAATTTGTCTTTTAAAAACACAAAAATGAAGCTACTGAAGGACTGTGAAGTACCTTTCACACTTGATTTTTATGGGTGATATTTAGAGCGGTGATTCTGCTGCCAGCTAAGTCCAGTTGGCTCCTTACCATCTTCACATTGAGTCCAAGTGAATTTCTTGGGCCATGTGTGTAGTGTGTGTGCAGTGCAGCACCATTTCCGAGATCCCTGTGTTAGCTCCAAATGGGAGTGTGCTGTATGGATTCGTGCAATTCCCCATAAAAATATTGTTTTGGGTCTTAATACAGTA
Organism: Anser cygnoides; assembly: GCF_040182565.1. NCBI lineage: Eukaryota > Metazoa > Chordata > Aves > Anseriformes > Anatidae > Anser > Anser cygnoides. The sequence goes on along the minus strand of NC_089874.1, from coordinate 29,357,294 downwards.
CAACCTGTTAAAGTGCACGTTCTCAGAAGCAGACCGAGGAGGTCAAGCATAGTAGAGCTCTGACACAGTATTAGTTCGAACACTAGTTTGACAGCCTTTCTTGGTGAGGTTTTTGTTTTGTTTTTCCCCCATATCCATGTTTTCCTAAGAGATCCCTTTTGTCCAATTATTTAAATTCTCAGCCAGGGTTAAATTCTTAACCAGGGTTAAATACGGATTAGCTACTAGTAAAAAATGCATTTGATAGTATCTCCATGCAGTTTGTCAGTCTGTAAATATATCCCATTCAGAAGAGATTCAGAGACAGAAGAGATGAGAGCAGAGGTCTTTTAGAAAGTTCATGAGGCAGCTATTCTCATACTAAATATTTACCATTTCTTGCTTTATTCAACAGTAGACTTATTCCTGGTTTATTTTAAATGGAACTATGGCGAACCACACCAGCCCATTCAGTAACCTAAATTGTTCGATGTCTACATTGAGTTGTGTTCGATTCAGTCACAATACTACTATACCTTTTATTTGCTATTCATTTTACTTTAAAAAAAAAAAAAAAAAAAAAAAAACAAACACTAATGATTTATCTTCCTTTTAAAATCTGGTAATGCCTCTGCCTTTGATTTGACCTTAAATTTTTGGGAGTATGACTATTTTATTGTGTCATAAATGAATCATGTGAAATGAGAAAAAAGTATTGGTTGATCCATCAAATTGTCAAATTAAAATTACCAAATCATTTTTAAAGAACTTGACATTTAACATGAAAATGTAAATAGGAACCTTGTTTTAAACTCCCCTTAATAAAAAGGATTACTGTGGAATGATAGAATCAATATTATTGGCCTTATCTACCTCACAAGTTATGGACTTCAGCTTGTATCTCTTCTGTTTAATTTGACCTTGAATAAGGAATGCCAAAAAAATCAATACATTACTTTAAGCCACATATACTAAATACAAACAATATAAAAAGATAGAAATGGTGTTCTAATTGACCTAATTGCCTTGCCCAAGGATCTGAAGAGGAATTGTAATGTACAGTGCTCCTGAAAGATGAAGTTGTTAGTGAAACAGTGAAAGTATATAATTCAGACTTTTCTGTATGCTTATAATTTCTGTTGTTCCTTAAGGAAAAAAATATTAGTAAGCCAGTGTTCCATATTGCTCGGAAACATTTTGAATTTTGTCCCTAGAGAAAATTCCTGACAATGTAGTCACTGTATATGATTGGTGGCAGATCATTTTTTAAAGTGTACTTGACACTATATATAATACACCCATGCATACGTAATTTGATTTTATGAATCCCATACAAAATAAAAGGCAAAATTTAACTTAAAAAGATAGACAGGGCTTATGAAGACATTACGAAGATTTTTGTTGCTATAGCTATAATTTTGCATAGTTCTTCGCATTCGTATTTTAGGGGAGAAACTTTCTTTAAAGGGTGGAGATATCTTTACAAGAGGCCTCATCATAGGCAAAAAGTTGGTGTAGGTTCACAGGAATGAAACATACTTTGGAAAGAGTATGTGAATTGACAGGAAAACTCAGAAACAGACAGTAAACTAGCAAATGTTATTGCTGAAGAATATTTTCCTGTAAAGCTGCAGTTCCAATTTTCTTCTCTTTTCACCAGTTCTTCTTCCCCTGCTGACACAGGTGTAGTTCTCCACCGACAACAGAGGCCACATTTGCTTGGTAACTCATCATTAGACTTGTCAGTGCTCCCTCCAGCCTGAATGCCTCATGCTTCCCCAAGCTTCCCAAGCTGATCCAATCCAAATATAAAATTGGTCTCTTATCTCTCTGGTCCAAGATGCCTTGCAGCCAACAAGAGGAAAATCATAGTAATGTTTTTTAATAATGCTCCAAAATGTAGAAGTGATGTTTTTTCATACCTTTTTATGTAATCCTCTGACAGTCCACATTCTGTGCGCTTTTAGGGCAATAGCCATTTTGAAATTATTTTAAAGATTTGCAGTACTTCTGCAAAAGCTATAGCATCTTTTGAAAACATAATGCAGTGTAGAAGGTTGTTTGTTCTTAATGAAAAAATGGAAAAACAGAACTGGGAAGGTGACCTGGGTTAATGAGTCCCATATGTGGCAGTCTAATAATCCCTTCTATATACTGATCAAGCCTCTTCTTAAAATAAGCAAGGTCTCCTGTCCCTTCTGACGGTCTTCCGCAGACTTATTGATCTGGTAGTTTCAAACCGTTCCTGGTTTCTGTCATAATCATGGCCAATTTATACCTATATATTCCTGGGTTAGCAGCATTATTTATGCCAGATATGCCTCTTGCCAGAATTTATGCTTCTAGTAAATTTGTGAAGAGGTAGAAATGTATTTTGCTAGACCAAGCTAGATGGCTTTTCTTTACAATAATGTTGAAGCTTTAAAATAACAGTGAAAAGGAAAGAGTCTGGAATGGCAGATGAGGAATCATGATTTTTTTTTTCTTCTTTTAGTTCAATCTCCAGGTGCAGAATGCACCAGTTTTGGCTTGCTTCCACCAGAGATATTTCAATTCTAACAGGTTTTGTTTTTGAGCTCTGTCCTGGTGAGTTCTGGGCAACTAGCACTCCCCTTGTGTACCTGCAGACATTCAGTATCTCTCATGATTCACCACTTCACTGCAGAATGATTGTTTATTTGATAATGCTTCTTTTTCTTCTTTTTTAGATGCCCCGAGAATCTCCGACCAGAAACAGTGAGGCCATGTCTGCTTCCCTGTAGGAAGGACTGTATTGTGACTCCATTCAGTGACTGGACATTGTGTCCTTCTTCATGTCAAGATGGTAATTTTATCCATTGTGTGCTAGTAGAGAGATTTTAAGAAAAGAAGTATAGTCAGATCAGGAATCACTTTTGGCAGAATACTTACCCCCACCTTCTTCTGACGGTGGAAATGTAACAGTTGATACAGCAGCTGCAGGGAAGTAGTGTTTCTGCCCATAGAACAGTGTAGAAAATTTATTTAGTGGCCTCTAAAATCCATTGTAACTTCTAGTTACAGACTCTTGTCTCGAAGGATGTCTTCTATTTTCTGTTTTGCTTATTTTTCTGTATTTTCCATAAGTATCTATTTTTTTCCATTTTGCCTGTTTATATGTGGTGTGCCTTGGCAGCCAGGAGGGCCAACTGTATCCTGGGGTGTATCACGCACAGCATTGCTAACTGGTCAAGGGAAGGGGTTGTCCTTGTGCTCTGCACTGGTGCGGCCTCACCTGGAGTAGTACTGTGTGCAGCTTTGGGTGCCGCAGTATAAGAAAGATATAAAACTGTTAGAGAGTGTCCAAAGGAGGGCAACAAAGATGGTAAAGGGTCTAGAGGGGAAGACGTGTACGAGGAGCTGAAGTCACTTGGACTGTTCAGCCTGGAGAAGAGGAGACGGAGGGGAAACCTCATCGTGGTCTACAGCTTCCTCACAAGGGGAGCAGAGTGGCAGGTGCTGATCTCTGCTCTCCAGTACCCAGAGACAGGACCTGAGAGAACGTCATGGAGCTGTGACAGGGGAGGCTCAAGCTGGATATCAGGAAAAGGTTTTTCACAAAGAGGGTGGTTGAGCACTGGAACAGGCTTAGGGAAGTGGTCACAGCACCAAGCCTGACAGAGTTCAGGAAGTGTTTGGACAACGCTCTCAGACACATGATCTGACTTTTTTTTTTTTTTTGGGGGGGGGGGGGGGGGGGGGGGGGGCGGCGGGCAGGCCTTGGGAGACCCAGGAGCTGGACACGATGATCTTTGTGGGTCCCTTCCAACTCGGATGTCATAAACTGCCTTTTGCATCTTCCACTGATAACTAGTGTTGCAGATGAAATCATACACTTCACTTGTAAGAAAGTAGCAGCAATATGTTTGTTGATATAATGTAGTGAGTGATTTAACAAAGCTTAATCTTAAATAAGACAGCAACTTAACATGATTTGAGATGGCAGGGTACAGTTGATTATTTTGTTGATTATTGGTTAGGCATTAGAATGGGTTGTGCAGGGAGGCGATAGAGTCACCATCCTTGGGGGTGTTTAAGGAAAGGTTGGACGTGGTGATATTGATGGTTGGGGATGGCTGGACCAGATGATCTTGGAGGTCTTTTCCAACCTTAATGATTCTATGATTCTATGATTCTGTTTACAGCATAGAGGACAGGGTAAGTCAGACATGTTGGGAAGACTCTCCCATTAAGTCATGAGGTTCAGGGTGGATCCCCTCATTTTCTAAACTCATTGAACCTTAGATATAAGAGCCTAGGTATGGCTGAATCAGCCCCTAGTCCCAGACTTGGTCAGTGGTTTATATTGAAAAGTTTGAGGGTTATAAGTGTACAATCAATCCAAGATATACTGTTTGCAAAGTTTAGCAAGCCATTAATCACTTACCGAGGATCTGTTGTGGCAAGAAATCTGTCACAAGGAATAAGGGATCTCTGCAGCAGGCATGACCTTGAGTGGCATCCCTGCTCAAGGGGAGATCCTGTCATGCAACCAGATGCCATGCAGAAGAGCTCAAAGGGCTCTTGGCCTGCTCACTCTTTATGGGGTGAGATGATGGACTAATAGTTTTACTGTTTTTTTTTTTTTTTTTTTTTTTTTTTTTTTTGGCACATGTTCCATCAGCCCTCAGCTGCTGAGGAAAACGTCTGTCTGTCAGCTTCTTCAGCACCCATCTTGAGCCAATATTGTGATCACTATCTGCCTGAGCAAGGCCTTGGGTGCAGCGGCCAGTGTTTGAACAAGGCAACAGTCAGACCGAAGGCGAGAAGGGGTGGAAGGGGGAGCACACCATCATGACTAGTCACAGGGTAGACATATATCTCTTAGTATAGCACTAAAACAGATATTTCTGCAGTTGTAGAAACTGCATTTGAATTGTCAGATTTTGCCTTTAAAAGTACATATGCTGCTTGTTCATCAGAAAACCTGAGGCTGTGTATCCCAAGATATATATGTATATTAATATAGTTCGGGCAAAACTCTCTAACTTTTGCCTTTGCTGTTTTTTTTTCTACCCCAAGGAAAACAGAAGGAAATTTAATAAGCAAAATTAATAAGAATAAGATGTTTTTTAGTTGATGTTAATGGTCTGATTTAAATATGCATTGCAATTTTAATACACTTGGCAAAACCCTTAAAAACAGTGCAGGTATCGGTTGAATTTTTATGACATTATAGTTGTACATGAAGTTGAAGTGATGACTGGCTTAATATTGCCTACATCTTTCTGCCTTATCTCTTTTTCTTTTTTAAGCTTAAAAGGAGGTATGTTTCTAATATCTACCATTACGGACAAAGTCTGTAATACTCCTTGTTCCACAGGGTGCTAATCCCTGTGCGGGATGTGATGATTACTCACAGCTACCATATTATCAGAATGTAAGATATTGTTACATCAAATATATGTACTTCAAATGTCACAGTCTATTCTTCATGCTTTGTAAAGGACACAAACATAAAGTCATTTTCACAGTAATTCATAATAGAACTTAGTTCATTCTAACAAATAAAAGAATGGTTAGAAAGATTAAATTTATAACCTTTGAAAAACACCAGATAATTAAGACCATTGAAACTGAATCTATTATATATACTTGTTCATTATTAAATACTGTATTCTTTTACATCAGTATTAATGGTTCTTGCTGAAATGGTTTTGTTGGGGTAGATCATCTTGGACAAAAATGTTGTCCTTTTTTCATTTTTAAGAAAGTTATTGATTTGTTGATCATATTTTCATTAATATTGACCACAAACTAGGATGTATTCTTCTATAAAATAGTGTATTAGTTAACCAGTATGGGCATTTCTTCTCCTCTGTGTGTCAAACAATGTTTTCATACTACTGCACAAACTTTTTTTTTTTTTTCCCATGGGCTTTACCCATTTGTGTCAGCAAGCCAGTCAGAGGCTTTGGGCAGCACGTCTGTCTTGTCCCTTTTGCCAGCCCCTGGCTTCTCCTGGAGCTGATTGACTCAGGAGCAGAGGGTTTTCTCAGTTCTGAAAAAGCAGCCAGGTGGTGGAGAGCCACTGCCGGGATTCTCCTACTGCTTGCTCCTAATTATGATTGCTTGGCTATGGTCCAGTATGCTTCTGTGTTCAGACAAGCTGCAGCTGCTGTTGTAACCCACCAAAGCTGGTATCAACCCAGTCAACTGAATGTCTGCATTACAGCTCTCTGAAAAAAAAAAAATAAAGTAAAATAAAATAAAACAACACCAAAACCAATATTTTTACCTTAAATATTTGTGCATTAGCTATTCCTATGGAATTAACACAAATTTGTGGGTTTTCCCTTCATATTCTGCCTGAAGCACAGGTATTTGAAGTGGAAATCAAAATTCTTATGGGAACTATTTACTATTTATCATTAATAATGAATGACTATAATAATTAGAATCTATAAACTGTAAATTCTAGACTGAGAAAATAAAAGTTCACTGTTATATGTAGAATATGTTCTTTTGGAATATTTTGTGGATCTTGGTAGGGTAATGCTTGTGGGAAACAAGGGTATAAAGAGCAGAATTAAAGCCCATCCTGGAGATAACCAAGAGTGTAAATTAAATTTGTTATAATCCTGGCTGTAGAGATTAGCAAAAGGCAATTAGATTTTCTGATTGAGACACTTAGTGAATGGAGAAATAATGAAATATAATAATTTCTCTCTGTTAATTTATGTTTCTAGTTTTGCAAGCCAATGATTAAAGCATATTTATGCTTTGAAACTAATATGTAGCAGCAGACTGAGATGGTTGTTCTTGTTCCCTTAGACAGTGTGTTCACTTTGGCTGTATATTCATTTGGACGGCATTGTTGTTGCTTTCTGTTTCACTCTGCTTCTAGGTCTTTAGCTGAGATTAAAGTGTTTTATCTATTGGGCTTAATTTTCTGAATATGGACAAAGTGGTATGTTACTATTATAGTGATTGACTCAAATACCTGTTACGTTAAATCTTATTTTTCTCTAATTACTGTCATCCCTCTATAGTAGCAGGAGAAACAAGTTTTTCTACTCTTTGCAGGAGATGTCGTAGTAAAAAAACAGTCCCGTCACCGAGTCATTATCCAGCTCCCTGCTAATGGTGGTCGTGAGTGCCCAGACACTTTGTTTGAGGAAAAAGAATGTGAAGCTTCTCCCGTCTGCTATAGCTACAGGTAGTGTTTATCAACCAAAGGCAGTTTATGCATGATTTTTCAACCTTTACCTACCTCTAAAGTTTGTTGAATTCCACTTAAGAAAAATAGGATGCTTGGCTAAATCAAGGTTTCTGAACAGATATGTACACTCAGTTGGGCCCACAGTGTATCAAGACCAACATGTCAACATTTTCTTTCCTTTGAATTGGGAAATTATGTTTTTTTGTTTGTTTGTTTGTTTGTTTTTTACAGTTTCTTTGCAGGAACATTGCAACTAGTAAGAATTGGTTTCCAAGATAAATCTTGCCTTGCAATTATTTTGAAATTCTATATGATTAAAAAAAATCTATTTTAAATTATCTAAACCAGTGAAATGCAGAGTCTATTTAGAAGAGCTCAGTTCTGCTGCCATGCAGAAACATACTCTCCATTTTTCCATTCCCATCAATCCAGAGATGACCCACCCATTGATACATCCCCTAACGTACAGTGTTGACTGATCTTCACCAGAGAAGGCTGACAATTCTAGCAGGTGGGGAACACCACTTTAACTGCTTAAGAAAACTTTTGGGGCAGTTTTGCAACATCTGTCTGAGTGGCATGAGAAAGCTTAGATGTACTTGATAAAATAATAAATATGAGGGTTATTTTTAATGTATAATTTATATATTTGAATTGGAAGCCAATTTTTTTCCAGTGGACAGAGAAAAAGGCTTGCTAATTTCCATGAAAACACTCTGTTGCAGAGGTACAAATAGAATTTAATTTTATTTTGGCCAAAACAGATTGAGATTAAAGAAATATGTTGCTTTCATCATCTGGTAAGAATTATCATTGCCAATTCATTTGGAGGCAAACTGTATGTAACTGAAAGATATGAAAGTATGCAAAACAGCATTGGGAAAGCTATCACAGTGAATACTCCAAGGATGAGAGAAATATAATTTGAAATCTTTTTCTAGTCAATACCAGCGTCAGAGTTATATCCTTTAAAATACTGTCTGCTCCTCATCTATTTAGAATCTTCAGTACCAAATTTTACCTGAGCTACTACAGGATGATGTGCTAAGTAGAAGTAGCAACTAGAGTTGCTAGTGAGTGGTAAATGAGGTGATTTGGTTTTCATGACATGAACTGCTACTGAACACATTTTCTGCATATTTCCTTTAGTATCTTTCTGACCTGTACACATGCTGTGACAGGTGGACTCATGCACTCAGATTTGCTCATGAATTAGTTCAGATATTAGCCAGCAGAGGCAGGTTACAATGAAACTTGAGGTAAGTGATTTGATCACTTTATACAAAAGAGCAGAAGATGATCTGAGCAGTGGATTTAGGGTTTTTTTTGCCCTCACTCTGCGTAATTCAAAACACTCTGGATTATTTTGGAACTGCGACATTAACTGGACTTCCCTGGATTACATTTAAAGGCCTAGAGTATTCTGCAAAACTAGAATAGAATTTTGTAGAAGTTTCTTAGCAGTTTAAATTACAGATTAAATAATATAGGCAGCACAATATTTCATTTTTTTAATCGAAGCTTTTTTCAACTTCTTCTTGATTGTTTTATTTTGATATGATCTGGGCCCATACACTGCATTGGATCTCTTGGTTGGCTCCACATTTCTAAGGTGCTGCCACTCGGCTACCCTAGACCTAAGTGCTCTGGGATCTCCTGAGGCACTGTTGCAGTCATTTAAACTCACTGTCCCAGTGCTTTGCTGTGTCTGTGGTAATTTTTTGCTCCTGATTTCACCTTTTTGGCATATTGTTTGGAAGAAGCAGCTTGGCAAAGGAATTTATTCTTTGTGATTTTATTGCTACAAATTTAGATGAATTGTTTCTACTTGATTATTTCATCCTCGTTTCAGGTGGAAGACCCATAAGTGGCGCAGGTGCCAGCTAGTACCATGGTATGTGCGCCAAGACAGTCCAGGAGCACACGAGACTTGTGGACCTGGGCTACAAGCAAGAGGTTAGAACCTGTTGTTTATTCCGCAGATGTCTATGGCTGTACTGGTGTGGGAACTGCCTAAAATTCAGTCATTGTAATTTAGCATTAATTTTACTTAAATTTCTGGGGATCAGCAGAGGAAAATACTGAATGCTAGTATAGTAGAGTGCATCCTAACTGGTATTTGGCAAATGCTTTATTCATATAATATCAACTTTAATTTATTTTTAAGTACTGATACTGCATCAGTGACTAATTCATGGTATTATTTGTTGGGTTTACTTCACCATCCTTACCTGAAGCACATTTCTGGAAAGTTTTCTCTGAAGAGAAATAATAAATAAATAAATAAATAAATTTTTTTTTAAAAAAAAGGAGATAGGTCACTTTATAGTCTTCTTTTTGTGGAAAAAAAATGGAGCAATTTCACCTGTTAAAACATGACGTTTTTCAGGTGGCAAGGTTGTGAAGACATTGAATCATAGAATGGCCTGGGTTGGAAGAGACCTCAAAGATCATCTAGTTCCAACGCCCCTGCCATGGGCAGGGATACCAACTAGTTGATCAGGTTGCCCAGGGCCTCATCTAACCTGGTCTTGAACACCTCCAGAGATGGGGCATCCACAGCCTCTCTGGGCAACCTCTCTGGACATGTTTATAAGTATATCTGTTAGACCAAATGTAAGACTTTTGTTACCTGTAAGGATTGTTCAAAGAATTAGGATTGGAGAACCCTACAATAATTTTGGGCTAGAGGAAGGCTGTGGAGGTCCTGTTGTCCAGCCCTCCACTCATAGCAGGGCTAGTTTTAAACTTAGATCCCACCCAGCCTGGAGAAGGTTGCTCAGGGATGTGTCCAGATGAGTTCTCAGCATCTCCAAGGATGGAGCCTCTCTGGGCACTTGCTCTGCTTGTCTGCTCTTGTGCTGAAAACGTTTTCCCTAATACATGTTTTGAAATTTCCCTTGCTGCAGTTTGTCTGTGGCCCCTTATTCTTTCACTATATACTTCTGAGAAGACTCCAGCTCTCTCTTCTTTATACCCTTCGATCAGGTGTAAAGAAGGTAGCTGTAGAGAGTAATAGGAGCACAAGAGGTGCAGGACTTTGCATTTACACTGCTAAAGTTCATGAGGTTTCTGACAGCCCATTTCTCCAGGCTGTCAAGGTCCTCTGAATGGCAGCCAGACTTTCCAGGTAGGTACTGACTGCTCCTCTCAAACTGGTGTTGTCCTCAAACTTGCTGAGGGCACTTTCTGTGCAGGTTGTTAAAGATGCTAAACAGAATTGGCCCCGGAATTAACCACTGATGTGTAGCTCTCTTAAACAGCTGCCAGTTTGACTTCAAAACCACTGACCTTCCAAGGCCAGTGACCCAAATGTTTTTCCACTATTTGCATTTAATAGAAAATAATTTTAACAGCCACGTACAGCTTTACTGTCACCTGTTTTCACAGAGAATTTTGTAGATTTAATAGAATTGTGTATGTGTGACTGTTTATAGTAAGGAGATATTTATAGGTGCATTAAATAAACTCAGTATGAAAATAATTACAGTTCCCACTTACTGTGTTACAGTAATTGAATTGCTTTGAACTACTAGTCAACCCTGAATTTCAGGAAGGTCTTTTGCGTTTGCTGAGTGCAAACTTCTATCTGTTAAAACAATATTGTCTCAGCAGATTGTAGAATTCCTGATAAAGGACACTGCGAACTGCAGAAATGAAATGTTATGGTCATTAATTTCCTTGCAGTATTAAATGAGGTTATGGTATACTTTAAAAAGTCAGAGTAAATCTTAAGCTAGTAACTTCTACCATTTACACAGAAGGTGTTACAGGAGATCAGTTTAGGACTTACCACGAAATGAAACCTGGAGGTATTGCCTGCTAATATAAAAGACTTCTGACTGTGGTAATTCTTTCAGAGGTCTATCACTAATGCAATCTATTTCTAGCAGCTCTGAAGGTTATATTCATATAACACTGAGAAAATAAGATTTCTGTCTTTGACGGTAGGAGTTCAGTACAAAATGTTATTTTCTATAGATGTGTTGCAGTGCCTCATTCTAATGACTTGGCCTCAAACTCATTAATAAAGGATAGCCAATTATTGTGCATGCAAATTGTATTTTATTATTCCATGTCATGAGAGTTTCAGGGTTTTTTGTGTGTTGATTGGTTGTGGTTTTTGTCATTGTTTTTTTAAGCTCCAACTTCAATCATGTGTATTACACATATAGTAAGCAATACATGATTTTGGAATTACTGATTGTATGTTTTGATAGTTTTGTATAGGTTTTCTCCTACACAGGGTATTAATTTACTCCCTCTCCCTTCTTACTTTCTAATTTCTGCCATGAAAACAGCGATGTGTGAAATTTTAGTGGTGCACGTTACTCTGGTCCCCATTACAAGAGTTGATTTCATGCAGGGTGCTCTGTGAATGGAGGCTGACCTGAATGCAAGCTTCTGGATGATTAGATTCTGCCTTCAGCAGTATTAGAAAGATTTCATGAGTTTTTGAAGGAAGATTCTTGAAGAGGTTTTGTCCGTTCTCCCTGCTGATTCTTAGCTACCTCCTGAATACTTAGCTTCTCAAAAATAAAGTTTCTACAGACTGTGGAAAACTTTGCATGATAGTATATTCTTAAAAGTTCTGTACTACACATCATTTATTTAAAGATTATTTTGTGATATAGATACAGAAAAAGACAAAACTACTACGGTGCAAGTCCTTTTAACTACCCCCAAATCAGGAAATGCTAAACAATGAAATATGAAATCTGTTTGGTATAATATTTTGATACTGCATTTATAATGTGATAGTGAATACAGATATTTTGAATTGTATATTTAAGCATTTTTTGCTGATTTCTCTACAAATGTTTACAATTTTATGAATGTATATGTAAACAGCAAAAAAAAATCAATGGAAAAGGCGTTCGAAATTTCTGGAGCTCATGAATGTAGAAATCACACATTCATCTGTTTCTATTAACTTACTTTTGAAGATGAAGTGAAACAAAATTCTTGTAGAAGTCAGTCCTTTGGTTTCCAGTGGATTGTCATTTCATTTTTTGTTTATACTCAATAGAGCAGTAATTTCATTCTTGTATGTGACAATAGTTCTGCTCTTTTTCAGCCTGAGATATTGCCAATGCTATTAGTTTATCCTGTTTCTGATGTGATTGCCTACACAAGAACGCTGTAACAGACAGTAACAGCAAATGTCTTAAATGAGAAGGAGTAGGAAGGTATACCAGGGAATAGGCACATCTGACTATGCACTCATTTGCAGTTTATTTTCAACAAAATAGTCTGTACTGTTCATATGTTAGCTAGAAAGATAGTTACATCTGAAGGAAAAACTAGAAGTTAGAAATCATTTAAAATTATTGGTTAGATGACTGATCTTAAGAATGTCTGAATAAAGATAAAGCATATGCATGCCTTGCTTTATACAACAGCTTTACTATTCACATTTCCATTCTTCAGCTTTTTTTGCCACATTGGTCTTGCTCAACAGAAGAGAAACTTGGGTGAATCATAAAATTTAGAATTGTGATTCATTGTTAAAGACAGCTCTGTTTCTAGCTGTCTTGTGTAATGGCGGTTTTGTTACAAATCATGTCAGTTTAAATGAACATGTCAGAAAATTAGAACTTGGGTCAGTGCAGAGGAAAGAGAAGGAAGGGGTTTGGTGGTTTTGCTTTTTGTTATATGAACGGATTTTATTTAGAATTTTTTTGTTAGTTATTCATTCAAATGATGGGAAACTATTTATATCTAAACCCAAGTATTGTAACATTGCATTTAATACTTGAGAAGCAAATTCATTGTTGTAGTCATTAATTTATTTGAACAATGCAGATAGTTATGATAATTGTGCTGAGTTTCTATAATGAATGAAAATTTGCAGTCTTATCACTGGTAAAATGTCTTTTAACAGTGGATAAGTAGAGCAAGAATTATTCTGTAATTGCAGTAACTTAAGACTTCTAACTTGCTCTTATTCCAAACCCTCATGAAAGGGTCTTATGAGTGCATCAGCAATGAGTTTGAAACGTCCGCTTGACCCTATCAGAAAGCAACAAGAAGCAGAGAGAGAAACCGTGTTTTACTACAACAGCATTTATGGTTGTGTTTATTATCGTAAACTGTTACTCAGTTAACAAGCGTAAATTGACCAGATGTCTTGATGAGTCACCTGAAACCCGGGAGGGAGAAACATGGTATGTTGGCAAATACAAAATACAGAATCTGGAACAAGAGAGCAAATGCTTGATAAAACCAGGCTTCTAGTATTGGATGGTGATGTGGGCTATAAAACTCACTGTGGACCAGGAGAGGAACCTGCTCCAGCTAGTGTGCTAAGAGAGACTGCTTTGTAATTCTTACTGCCAACATTTATTTAGCACATAGATAACTTCAAAGCAGAGGTCTGCTCAGTGAGATAGATTAATGTATAGTTTGAAATTGTGAACAGCTTCAGCTCAAGCAGTTATACATGATGTTATGTTCACATCTTAAACATCTATGTCAGTAACCCTCAGCTCCAGTAAAGTCTGAAGGAACTTAGAAATCCAGTTCAAATCCCTTTTGAATTGTACAGGAAAGCCTAGGAAACTTGCTTTCTAAAAGAGGTTGTCTTGCCAGTAGCCTCTGCGGGTTTAAGTAGGGTTTGTTGGATCACATCCCAGTGCTAGTGAAGAGGACGTATAGCAGATAAAAAGCTAGAGTGCCCAAACCGCAATAGCCTAATCACATCACGATGTATATGGATGGATGCACAGGGAAGGGCTACCACAGTGACTGAAAAGAGATTTGCAAAAGGATGTGCAGCCTGCAGTCCTTGCCACCATAAATCTTCCTCAGAGTTTTGTAAGAGGAATGGGATGAATATTGTGAAATCTGTCAGCAGATTCTATAACAGCAAGAGGAAGGTTATTTATAAAATTTAAGCAGAAGCTTATGTAACCTTGCTGTCAGACAAAATATCTCTGAATAGCTGTACTTGCTGTCACTGGGAATTGGCCGTTATTAAAGGTCTGATCCTGAGGTCTCACCATGTTTCGTTCACAGGATGTGTCTGGAGTTATTTGAAAGACTGTGAAGCAGGGGAATTGGAGGAAGATTCCTAGGATTGCCGTGAGCACACAAGGTGCCTTGCAGGCTTGTTTGAGCTGTGAGGAGGCTCAGAAGTAGAGCTGGTGGTCAGAAGCACTTTCCTCTCATCGCAGCTAAGTAGGGACTGTAGCCTACCTCTCTGGACATTGCTTACCTAGAGGGGGGATTTGCTTTTGTTACACTTGCATGCCCTCATCAAAAGCACAATAAAGGAGACAAAATGACAAAGGACTGCTGCTTCTTGATGGAGCTATAAACTACCATTTTAACACCATCGAGATTTAACAGATGAGAGTTCCCTTTTCTCTGGTTCGTATGACTAAAAATTCACTGCAGATGACAACAGGCAGCTTCAGGTTTTTTACTGAAAAATTTGGACAGTAGTGCTCCAAAGCATTATTTACATTATTTATTTATTTATTTATTTTTATTGCTAAAGCAAGAACCAAAATCTCCAGACAACTCTTTTCAGCAGTAACACGTTGTTACTCTTTTTGTCACATAAAGAACTCTTAGGCTTACGTTATCCCATTATTGGCACGTGCTTCTGCTTAAGATACTTCATGATAGAATTATTTTATCATGCAGTGTCTAGTCAGAAAAAGCTGGTAAACATTGATGAAGTCATACCCTAGGCAACACTGATAGTAGGTGTAAGAAAAATAAGTGTGTGCTGGAATAATTTTGCTTTTCTAGAAATGAAGCAATGATTTCACAATTGAAATATTTAACAAATGAAAAAATAGCACAAATGTGTTGTAAAACAAAGGACATTAGGGCACTTTCATTTACAAAGTACTGCTATTTTTAGGTGTCTGTGGGGTAACCAAATCTTGCATCTCAGTGGAATCTCAGTGAAGTACATTAATGATGGGAACAGTGTTGGCAAGATCTTTATATAAACTTGTGCATAACAAGACTTGTTAAAATACAGTCTTAGTGTTTCATTATGCCACCAACAAATGTATTAGCCTGTAGTCCCCTGTGACTTAGTGGAAACAATGCTATCAGATAAAATTTTAATTACATCAAAGTCCCATGTCTAGAAAATTTAGACTGCCGTTTATTTCACACCTTTCTTCTGGGAGATAATTATTGTTAAATACCAAAACAATTTCCTAAGTGAATAGTTTCCTTGTTAAATTTGATTTTTCTGTTAGCCATACTCCTGTTTTATGTTTTCACTTAACAATTACTTGTGCTTAATTCAGTAATAGAAGAACTGCACTCTTTCCATTTACTGCTAATGTCTGTAATAAATGTGACATGGTTGTATAGGCAAAATAATTAGTCTGGCACTGCATGGCTTTATAGTAGTTGAAGACATTGCTTTGTATACTAAGTTAACCATTGATCTCAGTGACATTTACTGAACATAATTACAGAATTGCATTTGATCAAAGATGCAGGGGCTGAATTTGCCCATATTAGGCTGTGTGTGAAAAATGTACTCTTAACATCTCCATTAAAAGTAAGGGCATTGCTGATGTCAGGCAAGACATTTAGCCAAAATAATGTGTTAACGTTATGTATGCATTGGTCAAAATCTTGACTTTAAGTAATGAAAAAATAGCCACTGTTCTAACAGTCAAAGGAGTATTAACCTTTCAAATGTATACCCTAATCTGTGGAATAACAACAGTAAAATGGATCCAGGTCCTGTCAAATAGAAATAGTATGAATAATTATGGACAGTCACTCTGAAAATTAAGATTTGGGAATTGATTTGGTATGCCAAGCTGTCTTCTAATTTGTCTTGTTATTAAGGTGAAATATTTTGGTCTCAAGAATGAAGTTTTCCTGCTTTGATTGCTACGGTTGAACTGACAGTTAATCAGGGAAGAAAAAAAAAGGTTAAACCCCAGAAGAACTTCTCACCTGGGTCTGCTTGATGTAAATTTGATGTACTAATATGATTCTGAAAAAAATTATGGCACAGCGAATATCTGTCTTCAGAGTAGTGTTTAATGACCAAGGAAGATAGAATGAATATTGGCTTTAGAAAAACTCAATTTAGCTAGAAAGAATGTTCTTCAATGGACAGTGTTTATGGCTTCTCAAAGGATTAGATGGAGAGGCGGTATCTAGAATGGGTATTAAACTTTTGAGGTTGGTTATTAAAAGTTATTGGGTTAATCAGTGGACAAACCTTTAGCCCTTTGCTAGATACAGTTTTCATTGCTAAAAATGGTGTCCTGTATCTCCTTGAGAATGTAGTGAAGATAATGCAGTTAGTTTTGCTGATGAATTCAACTTTGGCATGTGCATTCAAGACAGAGGATTTAGGTTTGACCTCTGGAAATTTCCATGTAGTAGAACTTGTCTGAACTATGTTTTTCCCCTGGGGTATCTTATGTATGTTATTAGCTGGAAAGAGGATCTCACAAGAATCCCAAACCACAATCCAGGTCTGCATTAGAAGATGCTGGTTTGACTTGTGCTTTTTTGTAATATTTGGATAACTACAGAAATCCTACAGGAGGTACAGCTCACACACATCATTAAAATTGTTGTTATATGGATTTTAAAATTTAAGATATTTGGTTTTGCTCATTGAATCGTTCTATCTGGAAGAAAAAAAAAAAGGGGGGGGAAGGGGGGTTCTTTGTATAACATCCACCAATAATAATAGGATTTGACAGAGTAATTGTATTAGACAATGTACAGCTGGTCGATCCCCCAGTAAGCGCAACTTAATGCAGTACTGAGCCTATTACAAACAGTGCTGGCAGCCCTACACCAAAGGGCAGTCAAGGATCAGGCAAGTTGTTTGCTTAGTATCTCTAGAAGAACAACCCTCCCCCCTCTTTCACGGTGTTTTACCGCAGACGTGGAAAAAACAATTCACTTAGGGCCTTTAGGTATGTTTTACTAGGCACATAGGTTTGAAACAGACCATTTGGGTCATCAAGTTCAACTTCCTACAGTCATCATGAAGTAGAAATTTAGAACTATCAGAAGAAAAAAAGCTTTATCAGGAAAGAAAAAAAGGTTTTTGCACAGGTCACGAAAGACTTCCAATTGCCTTGAAACAATCATAAAAAAATACATACATTTCATCAAGTATTCCTCCTTCCTCTGGAAGGAAAAAATCATGTATAGCTCATTTTCTGTTTTATTTTCTGTTTTATTTTGAAACTTTGCATTCAAACGTGTTTTTTTTCTCCAACAGTTGAACTTGATTATACCATAATAGTTTGGATGGTAAAATTTACATTTTTTTCCAATTCGCATATCAATAAAACAATTATTGTCAGTACAATTGAAGTACTATGTTTAAATTACGGAGCAGTGTGTAATATAAAACATGATATTCTGTCATATGTATAGAGAATGATATATTGTGTTTGGATGTAATGTTGCTGCAACAATTGGTGATCCAAATTACTTTCACAGTCATTATGAGAAACTGCATATACTGTGTGCTGTCAGATGCCAAGAAGCATAAATATGATTCTATTGTGTAAACAAACAACTAGAACTTTCCAATCTAGTTACTGCATAATAACTTTTATGGTTTTGGGGGCTAGGAAATAAAATGAGATTTACTGAGGCTTAGGTTAGAATAATAGATAAGCAACCATGTTAAAAAAAAATCCACGAAGAACAGTAATAGAACATTGTTAAAGCCTATATTAACAGAACAGCCCTATTTGTAAATCCTTATATTCCAAATACTTCCTTTTGTGCCACCTGTGGTTTTTTAAAGAAAATTATTTTTATTTTAAGAAGGTTTTGTTCAGGATGTGGCTGTCCTATAAAAATTTGTGCCCCTACATGTTGGTACCCCACCCACAGCAAACATGGTTAGTCGTTCAACTTTTTTACAAGAACAAAACCTTCTGAAGAACATTGAGCAGCAATACTGCTGCAAGTGGCTAAGCAGTATTTAGAATATATTTCTAAATTTTATGTCTGTCCCTTTTCTAAAATATATGCTATTGATACAATTTTGTATCTTATGCACTACTCAGCTACTTAAAGTGTCATTTCAAGTTTTTAAATGCCTGAGTATTAGCCTGTCTTTGTAGGAAAAATGATAATGTGAAAAGCAGTACAACAGTATGGATAACATGGTGCAGTCTTTATAATATTTAGAGTTGTCTATAATTTTTTTTCCTGGTAAATACTGATAGAGAAATAGTAATTTAAAGAAAATCTCAAAAAAAGTCAGAAATATCAAATGTATTAATTCAAGATATAAGTGATTTAAAATACTAGGCTGTCGTATAGCTATTATGGGCTTTCAATGTGAGTTTGTGGTAGTATGTTGTAGACTTACTAAATTAGAGACATCCATGAAAAACTGATGAATTAAACCCCATCCTTTTTTCCTTCTAGCAATTACTTGTCGCAGACAAGATGGAGGACAGGCTGACATCAGTGAGTGCCTTAAATATGCTGGCCCCTTACCATCCTTAACACAGATATGCCAGATTCCTTGCCAAGATGATTGTCAGTTTACAAACTGGTCAAAGTTTTCTTCCTGCAATGGGGACTGTGGAGGAGTCAGAACAAGAAAACGCACTCTTGTTGGTAAGAGTAACAAGAAAAACAATGCATCTTTTATTAATCGTTGCTACTGTTTTGATTAAAGCCTTAGTTGTTCTGAGGCTCCCTTATGACAAGCAAGCAACATTTATCATTGGAACAGGAAGCAGACCCATTCTTACTGTCATGCTCTCTATAGTTGGTGGAACAACAACAACAAAACAGAGATCTCCTGCTTTATGTATCAAACGCTTGATCACAGTGAAGTGGCTAGAGAGAAGTACGGATAACAAAGGAAGCTGGTGTTTCTGCTCTATGGTGTATAGATAGTAAAGTGTAAAGCAGACCATTTCTCTTTCTGACAGATAAGTCAGCATTATCTGTAGTTGTAGGGAGGTGGAAAACTTCAAGCGGCATAATAAACCAACGATCTGATTCAGAGTCTGAGGAAAAAAAAAATTCTTTACCTGCATTTTGTTGAGCATTCCATTGTCTTTACAGCAAAAGGGCCATACTTGTTTGGTATTTAAACGGTTTTCATAACTTGCTTATTCGACATCCTGATTCTGCATCCTGTGCACAAAGAGGTAAAAGAAGGTTCACAGGATCACAGAATCTCCACAGCCTCTCTGGGCAACCTGTGCCCATGCTTTGTAAACACTTTGTAAACGGGTTTACTGAGCACCCGCATAGTAAACAAGTGCTTCCTGATGTTTAAACGTAACCTCCTGCTTTCCACTTTGTGCCCATTGCCTCTTGTCCTGGCAATGGGCACCGCTGAAAAGAGCCTGGGTCCATCCTCTTTGCACCTGCCCTTCCAGTATTTACAGACATTGATAAGATTCCCCCCCTGAGCCTCCTCTTCTCCAGGATGAACAGTCCCAGCTCTCGCAACCTCTCCTCATAGCAGAGGTGCTCCAGTCCCTGGATCGTCTTGGTAGCCCTCCGCTGGACTTTTTCCAGCAAGTCCATGGACACCTTGTAGTGAGGAGCCCCAAACTGGATTCCAGTCTTCCAGGTGCAGCCTCAGCAATACTGAATGGAGGAGAAAGATCACCTCTCATGACCTGCTGGCAGTGCTGCCTAATGCAGCCAATAATACCGTTAGCCTTCTCAGTGGCCAGGGCACACTGCTGACTCATGTTCCACTTGGAGTCCACCAGGACTCCTAGGTCCTTTTCTGCAGAGCTGTCTTTCCAGCTGAGGTGGCCTCCAGCACGTCCTGGTGCACAGGGTCATTCCTCCCCAGGTGCAGGACTTTGCACTTCTCCTGGTTGAACTTCATGAGGTTCCTGTTGGCCTATTTCTCCATCCTTTCAAGGTCCCTCTGGATGGAAGTATGGCCATCAGGTGTGTCAGCCACTCTCCCCATTTTTGTGTCCTCTGCAAACCTACTGAGAGTGCACTCTATCATCCAAATCATTATGGAAGATGTTAAATAGTCAGCATTGCACCCCAGGGTACACTGCTGGTACTGGCTTCCAACTAGACTGGCCATACAGCCTTCCCTTGTCTGAATGTTTGCTCTTTAAAGTTCTTTGTGTTCTCAGTTCTGTTGTCATCCAGCAGCTCAGATCACTGCAAGAGGCAATACTCTGCTTAATTTTCTGCCTTATTTTTGACAAAACTGTGAATAATCTTTAGTGTATGAGTTTCTTCTTCTTTATGAGGGTCTTTCTCTGTTTTGTGATGCTCTGTTTCTTTGTGTCCATGACAGGGCTGTCCCTTGAAATTCCTTGAGGTTTTACTTAAAACAGTTTTTCTACTGATGTCCAGCATTTGCCACGAATTTTTCCTTGCTCTATGTTGTGGACACCCTTCCACTTTGAAAAACATTTTCTTCAACTCTTTTTTTTTTTTTTTTAAATTTTAATCTGCTCTTTTATTTCTGCATGAAGTGAAGAGAAAAAAAAAAGCAGGCTCTGCTTTCAAATTGTAACTGAAACCTCAAGAGTGCGACTTGGCCTCTGTCACAGCACTATTTGCCAAGTAGTCTATATTGTCTACGTTAGAGGCAAGGTAGCTAAACAGGGTACCCATTGGCAGTCTCAGAAAGAATATGATAGGATAAAAACCCTATCTTCCATTTCATCCCTGTAGACAGCAAATAATTAATATCTTCAGAAATACTTAAGAAATGTGACTGTCTTATAATTCCAATGAACTTTATGCCAGGCTTGCTTCCACATGTGGGGAAAAAAACCCTAACACTTTAAAAAAAAAAAAAAAAAAAAGGCAAGAAATAATAGATTGTCTTACCACACTATCAATACTGTGAGATTCTTACCTGTTATGAGTTAAGTTACCCCTTCAGATTTGCTAAAGCAGTGATAGGTGCTCTGGTGCTTTCTCTGTTGCAATGAGCTACCATACAGGTAACTGGGAGTGCGTTCATAATCATCCATAGTGAAAATGATGATGATGAGGAAGATATTTTTAGTATAAAGTTGTATTATCAAAAGAAAACTCATTTCTTCATGTGCCATCTTTTTATTGTAAATAAACGCAGGAGTAAATATAAGCACTAAAGGGGGCTGCAGAGTTGTGTCCAGTGCTTAGGTTTGACAATCAAGGAAAATCCTGCAAAATATTAAATTATCGTATCATCTAAGTAGCAGGGATTTTTTAAAACTGCTTCTGTGAAGACTTCTTCATCAATATACATGAGCTGTCATATACAGAAAGGAAAATAGAGCAAACTTAACCATAGAGAAAATTAAATTTAATGGGGGTTGGGAGGTGAGTTGGATGTGTACACTGCAGTTTGGGAAGAAAAATGATATTTGAAGAGAAACAAATTCACAGAAGGAGCTTTCTCTAATACTGAAGAGGAGTGGTAATTATTAACAAAATGTTTGGTAACAGGTGGTGAATTTAAAGGGTTTTGACATTTTGAAAGAAGGCAGTGTTGTACCAAAGATGCATGTTACATCCTCCTGCAATTTTCTTCAACTTGAGAAAGTTTTATACAGAGATTTATTTATTTTTTATTGGACTGCACACCACTGTTGAAATAGGGGGAAATTATATATTTATTTATTTGCAAACTTTTTCAAACTGCTTTCAAAGTGCTTGTACACCCCATGTACTTTTATCCAAAGTAAATATAGATATATGGCTTTATCTTAAGTTACCTTTGTGCAAACTATAGACATTTGTTACTTAAGAAATTCAAGTCATTAACCTAAATAAATAAAAGTGAATGTAAGTAGTTTTAGGAAAGCATATTTTATTTCAAGAATGTAGATTTGCAAACTTTGGCCTTAGGTTTGTCGTTTTTGGAAGATTTATCTTAAACTTACAGATGGATTTTTTTTTTTTTTTTGAGATTTAAACTGATACAAACTTTCTAAAATAATTATTTCTTCTTTCTAGGAAAAAGTAAGAAAAGGGACAAATGCAAAAATTCTCAGTTGTATCCTCTGATTGAGAATCAGTTTTGTCCATGTGATAAATATAGCGCCCAGCCTGTGGGAAATTGGTCAGACTGTATTTTACCTGAGGGTAAAGTGGAAGTATTGCTGGGAATGAAGATGCAAGGAGACATTAAGGAATGTGGACAAGGCTATCGTTACCAGGCCATGGCATGCTATGATCAAAATAGTCGACTTGTGGAAACATCACGATGCAACAGTCACGGTATTTAGAAGTTTCTTTTCTTTCATCGATTTATCCGTCTGCTTTATTTCATTTAACGTAATATCTGTACAGGTAGAAATAGCAGATTGATATTTATTGCTAAGGCTATGTTTTATCCCAAGATACCTTCAAACACAATACACATTTTGTAAGCTTCTACAAAGATACTTTATTGCTGACTCACAAAACAGAAAACTTTATTTTTACTGATTACTACAGAGTAATATTTAAAAGTTAAATCACAGTAAAATACCAACTAGGTGTTTTAATAAATAAAAGGCTAATGCTGTCATTTTTCCAGAAAACTGTACCTGTGAATTTGAGAATGAAACCACTTTTGAAGAGTCAGATCCTCAAAAAATAAACAGAGACCGCACAGGACTATTTTGAAAAGAAAGATTTTTTTTTTTTTCATGAAATAAGCACAGATTCTTTAGATAGCTTTAATCTCCTTAAATAGCCTTATCTCTACCCCTTCCTCTTCAGTGCCTTAATAGATATGCGTTGACCTGAGTTCAACAGCACACAGTACTTTCTCTGTGTAATTCTGTCATGTGTAAATGTAGGTTGCTTAAAGACTTTATATTCTTTATGTTCACATTTCTCTGGGAGGGAACATTTGCATTCCTGAAGAAGATGTATCTATAGTATTAGGATCAAAACTGGCATTTTCTGATTTTCAGTGAGCCAGAAGTGTGTTAATTTACATCACTGGAGTTTTTGTGTTCATTTGTTTTCCTGCTTGCAGTGCAAAAAATTATCTGAGCTATTGGTATGAAAAACTGGATGTTAGTCTCAATGCCATTAAAAGGTCAATGTAAGTTTAATTTGTATATGTATTCTAATTTATATGTTAAATTAAGATAGCAGAAATTTCATTTATTTACCTGAATGAAGTTAAAATAGCTAATCAAAGGAATTGAATGAGTTAAGGAGATTTTAATTATCACTATTAATTCCTGTTTAGAGCTAGGGTAAATTAGAAACTCTGAATGCATGAAGCCAAGCTGTGCCATCTTTGTGATTAAATGGAAAAGCAAGCATTCGACTTAATATCTCAAAGCAAAGCTGGAAGATAATTTTGTGAATAATTTTCTCCAATGTTTATTTTTACCCCAAGTTATTTTTTTTTTTTAAGTGTAGTTAATTTATACTGAAGGATAAGCAACTAAAATCTATTTAAATACATCTGAATGTCAAATTTGGCTTATTTTTTCAGATAACTTTTTTTTTTTTTTTTGATAAATCATATTTTGGAATGACTGAAAAAATACCTAGATCTTAAACTGCCATGGAACAGCAAACCTGTCTTTAAGCTCTGAGTACTTACAGTGTTCTTTAGTTATGTTCTCAGCTGTTTGCTCTCGGTGTTGAGGCCCACAGAGAATTAGGCCTTGTTTTGTTCTTTTGTATAGTCTAAAAAGACCATGCTATGCTTTCTAGGCCTGACAGGGAGTGTTTGCCAGCTTTGTGGTACCAAACAAACAAACAAAAAAATCAAAAAAAAAAGCTCTCTAATGACCAGCAGCTGTGTGAGCACAGATCTGCTTGGGCTTGGTTGTTGTCCTGAGGGAATCAGCAAGGTCTTCAGGAAGCTGGGAGGGAAAGCTGGAAAAATCTGTGGAACAATCTGAATTGGTCAGAAGCTACCATTATAAAATGCAACATTGAAAATTTTTCCTATTTTTTTTTGTTTGACTCTTTTTAACTTTAACTAAATGTGACCCCATGTGAGAAATTCATATTCTTTCAGCATTGAGTCCAGAGTGACCTTGGTCAGTGAAAAGTAGAAAATAGTAAAAAGAACTGAAGTCCATGGGAAGCCAGAGTGGCTGATGGCCCAATGCCAGACTTTTGATGTTGACTTGAATAATGGGAAGGGACTCTCATTTTTTTGTGACAACAGCTGAGAGAAAACATGCAAGGGAAGCAGCAGTTGTCTGTCCAAGCGCAAATTATAGGTACTGTACACAGTAGGTAAAGTGCTGCTTTAGGTAACTTGCAAAAAGAAGTAGGAATTGTTCCTTTGCATAGAAAAGGCGTGGACTTTTCTGCTTTCGAACCTTGGCAGTGCATCTTGAGGGGCTTGCCACAGTGGTACAAAATGTCACAGGAAGTCACATGATTATCTGCTTCCTTTTTCGCACTAACATCATAAACCCAAAGAGAGGTAAAATATCTCACTATGTGTATAAGACTGGTGGTGAGAGACTTGGATATTCCAGACACCAAAACACTGTGGTATATAGAATTTTATGTTACACAGCTCAGGTTTCCCACCACATGTGCTTGGTTTCTTTCTGGACAGTATGCAACATCCTGCCTTTATTGCAATATTCCTCTTTGCAGCAGTGATTAATAAACATATTTGACTATACTCCTGTGTCTTTAGAATGTCTGTTATAGAATAATTTGAGCTCAATGTGTTTTTCTTTTTCAGTAACCTTAATGATAGCAAATAGCTTAAACCAAAGCTATAAAAAATAAAAATAATTTCGTATCAAGAATCAGAGAGACAAAGGAAGAAAAAATGGAAACAAAGCCTTTTCTCAACCATTTTTGTTTACCGTTATAACTCTTCATTGTAGCAATTTCCAGTCTAATGGATTTTATCAGTGAATGTCCCCTACATTGACCACAGTGACCACAATGAATAATGAAACAGTGGAAAAGCTACTGACAGAATATTGCTATTGTACTTGCTATACCCACGGCTACCGTTTACATGCCATTAGCACTAGTAGACCCCAGAGAGACTCTTCCCCAAACATAAAATAGCTTTGATTTTTTTTTTCCACAGTTCCCATTTTCCCCATTTTTTTTTCTCACTGGAGATTTGAAGTCTCTTTTTACTCTCTTTGTAAACTGGAAAGGTTTTTGAGTCATTGCTATATTTACTCTAGATTGGAAAGCCTGAAGCCTTTGGTTTTTGTTCCTCTTTGTGTGTGTGTGTGTGTGTGTGTGTTTTAAGTATTTTTATTATTCTGATTTCTTTTAAAAAAATCTTAAGGTATCTGGTTCTTTGATTTTTTTTCCCTGCTTCATTACATGTTTTTGGTAGTGAAGCACAAGGCATCTATGCGTGTTTTCTCATCAGTTCCATTTGAGGGAGAGACTGCCTTTCTCTTATCCATGGTGTAATGCATAGGCAGATGAAGCCTGGAATTACTGTTGAACTAATCCTGCATTCCTTGTGCATTCTAAAATTGTTTGACAGGGATTTCAGGTGTACAGGAAATGAGATATTTAATCTGACTCTGATGCTAAGGAATTGAACTGATGCTAAGGAATATATCGCTAAAATTATGGTTTCCTTTCCAGTAGCCTTTCTAGAAGAAAAATCTATTATTGATAGGTGTTATACATGCACATAGTACTGCAGACTATTTCTAAGGCTTATCTAATTTATTGTTTGCCTTCAGCATTTTTCCAGGTTTAGCATACTTTTGCAGTTACAAAGGGGCTAGAACAGATGATATAGATGTTTTAATATAATTTCAGTGTATGTTTGCTGCCTTTTCTGAATATCTGCTTTGTATTCATGGATTATGTTCCAATGATTTGTTTTATTTTTCTGAACATGGATAAGCTGCTGTTTTGCCAGTTAAATCTTACTTTATATCTTGCCAGTATTTATGATGTTTTTCTTGCTGTTTTCATGCCTTTTGTATATGACAGCTCTTTAGTTTGGCATCACCTCTAGATTTCAGTGTGCTGCATGTTTTTGTCTTTAAGAACAAATATAAAAGCTATATTATGCCAAATCAACAAGGGACTTCTGTGGTATCACAATGGTTATCCCACCTGCTAGCAAATAAAAGTGCCTTGTAGCTTCCCATCAATCTGCTTTTAGTTTTTCAAGCTAAACTTGACAGGACTCATAACTCAAGCGTGCTTGGTTTATTTTTGTAAATTCTAACATAGTTGCTTATTTCCCTGTGGAAATGGTAGCATTGAATTTTTCACTAATTTTATACTTAGCACAAGGTAGAGTAAGGTTTGTCTGCTATGTTGTCTGCTTTATTCAGAAATCTGTTTTACTGTTAGTTCTTGTGAATTTTTTAGTTCTTTTCCAAGTAGTACAGTATGTAATCACAAATGGGATATGATTTTGCAAATTAGCTTGGACTAGAAAAGAGATCAAGGTGATTATTTAAGGGAAATGTTTTTTGTGTAGTGCCCGACTTTTACTTGAACTTCTGTTATCTCATGACATTATGAGATAGGAAATGGGGGTAATTGTACTTCTTCACCTGTGACAACATCCTCTAAATCTGACAAGAAGGGCAAACTATACCCACACTGATGTTATTAATATATCATGGAATATGTCATGTGATATACTGAAATGACACAAGAAACTCAAATTGCAAGACTGTCAAAAGTTTTATGTAAATACTGCCGGGTAAATTTATGAAGCCATGAATAGGTTTCTGTTACCAGTCATGCTGTTTTGAGTGGGAGGAATCAGAAGACAGACCTGCTGTGCAATGCCAAAAAATTCATAAGCTGTTTGTTTTGAAAAATGTTGTGTGTTTCTAATCACAGTTCAGTTGACTTCCTCAGAAAAGAAAAGGTGAACAGGAACAGAAGAGTAAATACTTCAGAGATCTTTTTACTGCTTGACACATCTAATTTCAAAATGTTTGAGAAGAGGTAACTAACAGTTTCAAAGAAACTGAGGAGCTAAAGGAAGGGCGCAACACAAGGAAGGCCCCTAATTTTGTAAGAGGTTTCATGCAATAATATTCACAATTTTGAGTGTAGCTATAAAATCGCAAGTACGAATAGATTTCTCAATAACTCTGGAGTGACCGTAACTCTAAAATAAGGAAAGGCAAAATGTGGTTAAATCTGTTGTTACTGCTAGGTGTGAACACTGGAGGGGCAGGGGGCAGAGTCCTTCCGAATGTGGTCCTTAGATTTCAGTAGCTTAACAAGTACTTCAGAACAAATCCTAAACTAACAGCTGTAAATAGACTTAAGTTTCAGCTGCAGAATGAAAAGATGCTTTTTCTTATTCTGTTTTTATGGGTTTTTTTCCCCAGTATTATATATGCCTAATATTTTGATTTTTCTTTTTCTTTCCAAACTTGAGCTACATTTATTGATAAATAGATAAATACCATTCAGCAACCATTTAAAGTACTCTGCCTTTGTTATTTTTCAGCCATATCAGTTCTGCAATGTGTGGGCAGGAGCTAACAGCTGACTCTTTTCAACAAATGTGGCAGTGTCAGATCAAAGTGTTAACTGACCTGTTGTTTACCTGTTTTCCTTGGTGGAAGATGTGTGAACTGCCCTTTCTTTGGTTTCTGCTTTGTTTCATTACTACCTAGGTAATTTTACTGGAGAAATATAAAAACACACAGTTCACTTGATACTCACATGTAAGGTTGTTCATTTTTCCCATCAGAAAAGCAGCAGGTTTCATAGCTTTATCCTTGTCATCAATAATATTCTGGAGCTCTGTGGGTAATGACAGGTATCTGCCAACAATCTGTTCTGATGTATTTGTGGGAAAAAAAAAAAATCAAAACAGAGTCTCTTCATGGTCCCTTTATAGTGTATTTTGGAATTTTCATGACAACAAAATCAGAAGCACACCACTGTCATGCTTATGAACTATTTAGTTTTCCTCCATCATAGCAATTGTAAATCATGACCCACATAAGCTGGGAGGTGGTTATATATGTGTGTGTGCAGCAAAGGCAAACACAGTAGCATGGCAGACAGATGCAGTGTTTTTATATAGGTCGTATTACCCTTCTTAATTCATGTCAGTTTACTGCTAAGACCTTAGGCACAGTCAACCAGTCCAGGATAGTTTGTCTGCTGCCTTATTAGTGTGAGATTATTTCCCCCTTTAGCATTAATTAAATGAGATGCATTGATTTGTGCTGACTCTACAAAGCCCTCCATGGCTACAAGGCTTATGCAGGGGATTAGAGAGGAATATCTGCGTATCAGTGAATACTTTTACAACAGCTGCTGGGAGTATCAATGTGAATCGAGGAATTTTGTATTTAATTGCTTATGTGTATAATAGTAAACTCTCATAGGTTGTAAGTGTCTACATTGTCTAAGATAACAGAACTTGCAGTATCTAGTTGTATTAGGACTTTTTAAAAATCTTCTTTTACACTTTTGGTATTCTAACCCAAAGTTATGCAAATTTACCAACAAAAGATGACTGTTAAAATTTAATTGAGATTTTCTGTTGAGTGTTTATTCTAAAATAGATGTATTTCCCATAGGAGTTTCTAATACAGTATGGTAATAGGCTTATGTTCTCAAAGTGGTATTAGGATACTTTGCTATTTCATAGCCTGTATCTCTTCTAAGATTTTTTTATTTTTTTAGTTTTTTTATAATAGATGCCATATTTGTCCATCCTATTGTGTATTCTCTTGGAATACACTGTTGTGCCTGTTGCCCTGCACTATGGTGCCATGACGTCTGCTCTGTCAATGACACATCAGTCATGAGGCAGTCACCCATCAACCCAAAGACCTGTGTTTGGTTCAGCAGAGACAGAACTGCTGATGAACAATATGGTTAAGTATTAACAATTGTTCTCAGATTTTGAGCCTTTGAAGGACAATCCTGGAAAAAAAATTAAAAAAAATTTGGAGTCCCATCTATTTTTCCATGGCTAGGCAGAAATATGAATAGTCTCAAGAAATGCATATATATTCTGTTACAAGTGAAATACAAAGAATTGTTGTTTTGTTTTATTTTGTTTATCCTGGAAGATGAGATCCTAGGACTTTGTATTTCCTTGAAAAAAATATCTTAAAGAACCATAACCATTACTCCGACTGCGTTTTTTTCTTGGAAACATAGCATGACATTTTATTCATAAAAGCAGGAGTAGAACTCTGTCAGTCCTAAGGACAAAAGAGTTCATGTAAACATTAAGATCATAGAATCATAGAATCATAGAATATCCTGAGTTGGAAGGGACCCTTAAGGATCATCAAGTCCAACTCTTGACACCGCACAGGTCTACCCAAAAGTTCAGACCATGTGACTAAGTGCACAGTCCAATCTCTTATTAAATTCAGACAGGCTCGGTGCAGTGACCACTTCCCTGGGGAGCCTGTTCCAGTGTGCAACCACCCTCTCTTTGAAGAACCCCCTCCTGATGTCAAGCCTAAATTTCCCCTGCCTCAGCTTAACCCCGTTCCCGCGGGTCCTGTCACTGGTGTTAATGGAGAAAAGGTCTCCTGCCTCTCGACACCCCCTTACGAGGAAGTTGTAGACTGTGATGAGGTCTCCCCTCAGCCTCCTCTTCTCCAGGCTGAACAGGCACAGTGACCTCAGCCGTTCCTCGTACGTCTTCCCCTCCAGGCCTTTCACCATCTTTGTAGCCCTCCTCTGTACACTCTCCAACAGTTTCATGTCCTTTTTATACTGTGGTGCCCAGAACTGCACACAGTACTCGAGGTGAGGCCGCACCAGCGCAGAGTAGAGCGGGACAATCACCTCCCTTGACCTACTAGCGATGCCGTGCTTGATGCACCCCAGGACACGGTTGGCCCTCCTGGCCGCCAGGGCACACTGCTGGCTCATATTCAACTTGCTGTCTACCACGACCCCCAGATCCCTCTCTTCTAGGCTGCTCTCCAGCGTCTCATCGCCCAGTCTGTACGTGCAGCCAGGGTTTCCCCGTCCCAGGTGCAGGACCCGGCACTTGCTCTTATTGAACTTCATGCGGTTGGTGATCGCCCAGCTCTCCAACCTATCCAGATCCCTCTGCAAGGCCTTTCCACCCTCATTCGAGTCCACAACTCCTCCAAGTTTGGTGTCATCAGCAAACTTGCTCAAAATACCTTATATTCCTACATCCAGATCGTTTATAAAAATATTGAAAAGTACCGGCCCTAAAATGGAGCCTTGAGGGACCCCACGGGTGACCGCCCGCCAGCCTGACGCAGCCCCATTTACCATAACCCTTTGGGCCCTGCCCGTTAGCCAATTGCTCACCCATCGTATGATGTTTTTATTTAGCTGTATGGTGGACATTTTGTCCAGTAGGATCCTATGGGAAACCGTGTCAAAAGCCTTGCTGAAGTCCAAAAAAATCACATCAGCTAGTTTCCCTTGGTCCATCATACGGGTGATCTTATCATAAAAGGAAATCAGGTTAGTTAGGCAGGACCTACCCTTCACAAACCCATGCTGGCTGGGACCAATGACTGCTTTGTCCCCCAGGTGAGCCTCAATAAGTTCGAGAACCATCTTCTCCATGATTTTACCAGGCACTGACGTGAGACTGACAGGCCTGTAATTGCTAGGGTCTTCTTTCTGACCCTTCTTGTAAATCGGCACAACATTTGCCAGCTTCCAGTCTACCGGGACCTCTCCAAACTCCCAGGATCGTTGAAAAATAATTGAGAGAGGTTCCGCGATGACGTCCGCCAGCTCTTTCAGCACCCGGGGATGAATCCCATCCGGACCCATGGACTTGTAGGGATCCAGGTGGAGTAGCAAATCCCGCACACGTTCAGGGTCAGTTGGGAGTTTGTCATCCCCACCGTCCCGGTCCTCCAGCTCAGGGCACCCTGGGTCCCGAAGCCCATCATCAACGGGCTCTTTAAATGGGCTCAAAGATGCTCTTTATGTCTGCACCCTTTAACCCAAGTAGTGGGTCTGTTCTTATACATTGCAGGTGCGGTTTGTGGGGGAAAAACTGGAATCTTACATCCACCTATTTAACCTGCTTGGTCATTAGACTAAGCACGAAGTCCATTAAAGTCCTCTATTATACATTATCCATCACATCTGTTAATGACTTTGTTCTAGGAGTCCAGATTTTATAGCCAATTAGCAATGGACAGTAAACCTTTCCTTTTAATAATGATTTCAATTGATACACCTAGTAGTTTAAGGCATTTGTTAACTTGTGGTTCAGTAATAAATATTTAATGATAGAATAGCCACAATCTCATTCACAAAAGACAACTGCCCATTTCACAGCCTGGTGAAGTCCAGCTGATAAGAGCTGAAATAATTGAGAAATAACTGCAGTGGGAAAAAGAATAGACCTTAGGAGATGGATGTCTCTTTCCCATACCCTTCTGGACCATACTGAAACAAGGCTCTGTACCAGAGTATCACAAGATCTCATCTCTTCAACAACCCTGGTATGTTGTGAAGAGAAGGAAGAGCTGCAGGCAGTGTGCAGTGTTTTTTGTCAGGAGGAGGAAAACCAGCAGGCAAAACATGACACACTGATGTCCAGTGAACTTATCTTTAGTCTTACAGTGTTGGCTTGCTATTTCACTGTCCCTCTCTCATTTTCTTACTTTCCTTTCCCGTTTTTCTTCACATCCACCTCGCTGCTGTCATTCTCTTTCCTTCTCTCTGCATCTATCGTATTTCTGCTTCAGTAATTTCTTGCTTGTTCTTTAAACCTCAACACACAATCATGCCACTTACCGCAGTTGTATTATGTACTCTGTATGTGTGATATAATGGTGTGATATTCCACCATGCGGAGGACATCCTGACCATCCCTGGGCTTTAGTGAACTGTTTCTTTGATAAGCATTTACAATGTCTAGCACAAGGGGCACTCTTTCAAGGATGATTAAATCAGTGGAAACAAGACTCAAAATTGAAAAATTGATTCATGTCCTTTTCACATCAGAAGCTATGTACTGCATCGCCAGTCTCATTTGCATGTAATCGTTGTTTTTTATGTTTCTGTGTTTTCAGTGTATTTATCCTATATCACAGTATGCCCTCTTCTCACTTGCTAAAATGTTTACAGCATAGGCAAACTTTACAAATACGAAAGTACCTGAAATATAATAAAAACAGAACA
This sequence comes from Anser cygnoides, assembly GCF_040182565.1. Taxonomy (NCBI): domain Eukaryota; kingdom Metazoa; phylum Chordata; class Aves; order Anseriformes; family Anatidae; genus Anser; species Anser cygnoides. The sequence goes on along the minus strand of NC_089874.1, from coordinate 29,325,112 downwards.
ACAACAAAACAACATATTTTTTCAAAGTTCCTGAACATCTGCTTTCTTTGATTCTCAGGGTGATTGCTATGAATTTCTGGAGGTTATAATCCTTAATCATCCTGAAATTTTAAGATATGTTGATATCAGATGCACAGAAAGGCATCTGAGGTGATGAAATGCTTCTCTGAAGCAGTTTCTCAATAGTGGCATTAGAAGAGTAGTAAATGGAATGGGATCTGTCATTTGCAACAAGTAACTTTTAAAATCCAGATATCTTTCTTGGCTAGGGAAATATCTGCAAGCAATTTGAAGTCTGCTTCTGCCTAGCTTCCAAGGGAGTCCAGTGGCACAGCTAAATGCTAAATAGACTTTTGAGTGAAGTTGAAATAGCGAGGCGCCTGAGAGGAAGAAAAGATGCCAAGAAATTAATATGCCAAAAACTTTTTAATGTCAGATATAACAGAGGTCTTGTCATTTTCATTCTACTCATCATTTTCATTCTACTCTATCACCTACAGAAACCAAATTAGATGCTACAGTCTTTTTATTATTTCCCTTGGCCCTCTGTTTTTTATTGTGGGAACATTCTCAATGGTTTCACTCTGGGCAGGAGATACCTTAGTAGGCTCTTGAGGGCATTGCATTCTGTTTGTGCATCACCGAGGTATTGCTTTTGGCAGGATGTCTATTTCTTTTCCCCTCTTTCTTTTTGTCTTCCTATGTAATGTATCTCTTTACAGTTCTCTTGACTATTTTTAAGCCATTTATTTTTCTCTTCCTTCCCCGTGTCTTTTTTTTGCCCTTTCCTGCATTCCCCCTTAGTCTCTCTCTTCTCTTGTGTCTCCTTTGTTGTTTTGACCATCACAGAATGATAGAATATCCTAAGTTGGAAGGGATCATTGATGATCCTTGTCGACTTCAACTCCTAGATCCACACAGGACCACCCAGAAATCAAACCATATGTTTCAGAGTGTTGTCCAAATGCTTCTTGAAATTTGGCAGGCCTGCTGCTGTGACCACTTCCTGTTCCAGTGCCCAGCCACTCTCTCAGTGAAGAACCTTTCCATAACATTCACCCTGAACCTCTCCTGTTCCAGCTTCATGACATTTCATTGGGCCCTATCCCTGGTCACCAGTTAGAAGAGATCATCAGCACCTGCCCCTTGTGAGGAAGCTGTAGGCTGCCATGAGGACTCCCCTCAGTCTCCTCTTCTCCAGGCTGAATGAACAGGGACCTCAGCTGCTCCTCATACATCCTCTCCTCTAGACCTTTTGCCATCTTGATAGCCTTGGATGCTTTCTAATGGTTTTATGTCCTTATGTTGTGGAGCCCAAAACTGCACGTTAACTGAGGTGAGGCTGCATGAACGCAGAGCAGAGCGGGACAGTCCCTTCCCTTGACCTGCTAGCAATGCTGTGCCTGATGCACCCCAGGGTATGGTTGGCCCGTTTGGCTGCCAGGGCACACTGCTGGCTCATATTCAACTTGCTATCAACCAGCAGCCCCAGACCCCTTTCTGCAGGGTTTCTCTCCAGCCTCTCGTCCCAGGTTTGTGGGTATAATCAAGGATTATCCCATCAACCAACACTTGTTAAACAAGCACTTGTTCTTGTTAAATTTCATACAGTTGGTGATTACCCAGCGCTCTACTCTGTCAAGATCTCTCTACAGTGGAGAGAGTCATCAGATCTTCCTAATGTAGTTACATCCACCAACTTACTTAGTATGTGTTCAAACCCTACATCCAGATCATTCATTGAAGAGAACTGTCCCTAAAATGGAGCCCTGGGGAACCCCACTAGTGACTGGTCACCAGCCAGATGTAACCCCATTTACTATGACCTTTTGAGCCCAAACTGTCAGTCAGTCGTTCACTGTGATGGTATGGTTCCATTTGATATTTTGTAGCATCAGTTGAACTACAGTTCAATGTTAATTAAAATGTTTCCTTTGATTTGCTTATAATACAATGAATTTGATACCTCATGTTAGCAAGATTTTATCTTGTTAACTTAAAATCTTGTTAAAATTCTCACTAACATTCTCATTATCTTAAAAAAAAAAAAAAAGTCTTTATTGTCCTTGTTTGGATCAACTGAAAGAAAATAAAGCAAACAGGCTCCGTTTGGTAGGCATAGTTATCTAAGTCCCAAAATACCGTGATAACTTAGAGAAGATCTTATATGACTGTGACAGACTGGAAAGATCTCTTTGAGATGGATTAAAATAGCTTTTAAAAAGCTATTAACATAGCTTTTAATTTAAATTAAAGTTTAAAATAGCTCAGAGGTTTATGGCAAATCTTTAAAACAAAGTTTTCCTGAATCAGCCTGTACTTGTCAAAGTTCCGTACTTAAGGGTGTACAATATATTTAAAGCAGCCTTAATTTGTTTCTTCCAGACATTAATTACAGAAACAGAAATTTAATGAATGCTAAATGGCATAATTGTGTTATAGGAGACAGGTTTTTCCAGCTAAAAAAAATTGAGAAGTTATGTTGAAAGAAAATGTGGCATATCAGAATCTCAAGCAAACTTATAAACAGTAAAATCTTCTGAGTTCCATCAGACAATAAATATCGCTATTTTTTTTTCTTTTAGTTGTTTCTTTTAACTTTGCTGTTATTGTACATTTTCGTTCAGTATTTTGTTAATGGTGTGTGCAGATGATTTTGTATAGCATCTAAGAAGACTTGTTGAGTGCTCATTTTTGGTGAAGATAGAGTGATATTTATGAAGTCAAAGTTCAGTGTAGAAAAGGGCTTTGAGATCAGGTACATCTGATTTCTGACTAACTCAGAGATGTTGGGTAAGATGAAATGTAACCAATTTTACATCTACTACTGCAGGGCAGTCTATGTCACCTCCTCTGGTGCACAATGATATGATCTTCAAAAATTTATTTTGTCTGACACAGTGTACCTTTCATACAATATCACTGAGCTGGTCAATCAAATGATGAGGAATATTTAATGAACATGCTTGTAATTCCAGCTAATAGCATTCTAGCCATATTAAGGAAGATACATTTAATGAACAGTAGTTCTGCGGTACTCAAATTCAAAATGTGCTCTGTATATTTATTTAACTATGTAAAATTTCCAAACAGAGGAGAGCTATCTGGAATAAAACCATTATCTGAATTTGGCTATAAAATATTCTGAATGTTTACTGTATGTTTAACAGAAATAACTCTTATGTTTTTGTGTTTAACACAAATTGATGGAAGCAGTTAAAAATAGGTATAAAGAAATCTTTTAAGTGTTTTGATTTTTTACATTACATGTGATTGTTTGATATTGGCTGCTTTCAGAAGAGACAATAACTTTACAGAGAAGTACAGGTTAAAAACATAAAGGTGCTAACACCAGCTGTGATGAAAATGACAGTGCTTGCTTTCAAGATAAAAAAAAAATCAGGATATGTGAGAAACATTTGAAACTATGCCAATCATTTGAAAATGATCTTACCCATGTATGTATTAATTTTGCAACTGTGTTCATCAAAGATTTTAATTCACTTCTATATGCACTGATCTTTTTAATCTTTAAAGTTAACGTTTGCCAACAGTAAATGTGTTCAAGAACTGATCCAGGAAAGGGGAGGGGAGAGTTCATACAGGTTGAGGATATAGTTGTAGTAAAAATGCAATGAAGGCCAGCTTATTCTTTGAGGCCTTACAGCTTCTGCCATAAATATTGGCATAAATGGCACACATTGTAGAGCTATGGCATATGTTGCTTTTGAAAGAAAGACATTTTCACTTGCTCAGTGAATTGAGGCTTCTTGTTACTCCCTGCAGACCATGTCCTACCCCTTTCCAACCTCTCAGGACTGATGACTTATCCAAACCAAACAGCTGCTTTTCTATTCAGGGCTATTATTCAGTGTGCTACTGGGGGCAGATGGTTGTTAATCGGCAGATCATTAATGTGGCAGACCATTCTCTTTTTCTAGCCTTAGAAAGGTCACAAGGTGTTAAGTTCCCTCGCTCCAGGCTGATAAGATGCATATCTTTTGATTCAGTTGGATTTTTTTTATGTATAACTACAATTGACTTACTGTATTCAGTGATGGAAGGAGCTTTTAATTAAACATTTTTCATTCAAAAGAGTATTGTTTTTGTGGTATAAGAATGATAAAATGAGATGGGTTAGTGTCAATTACACTGTGGCTGTCAGAAAGTTTGAGTGCTGAAATCTGGTGAGTGTGAATCCTAATCAGATAAGAGTGAGGATGCTCAGCTGTTACTCTATCACAGTCTCCAGCTATATGTGTCAATTTTCTGCAGAATTTAATTTAGCCCTAATGATGAAGAAATCTCTCTATTTGCACAGTCCTGTCAAGTCAAACTTTGGACAATCTAAATGAACTAGACGAGGGCTTCAGGGAGTAGTGGCAGAGTGACATGCTGAGGAGGTTTTACTTTCTTTTCCATTCATGCAGGTTATATTGAGGAAGCCTGTATTATTCCATGTCCCTCAGACTGCAAGCTCAGCGAGTGGTCCAATTGGTCTCGCTGTAGTAAATCATGTGGGAGCGGGGTAAAGGTTCGGTCTAAATGGCTCCGTGAAAAACCCTACAATGGTGGAAGACCATGTCCCAAGCTAGATCACGTCAATCAGGTAATTTTATTCATATTAACATTATTGATACAGCTTTTTCCATACCTCAGGTAACCCTTTCAACTGTATTGGGTTTTGATGCAGAAAAACTACACAGCATATGGGGCAGATGCAGACAGAAGGAGATGGCTTAAATTTCCTCAGTCAGTGTAGGATCTGCTTTCACTATTTAATCCTCTGCAAGAGTTTAGCACATTATCTGAAATGTAGATTGGAGACAGTGAAACAATCTTAAATGCAGATTGTGACAACCAGGTTTCTGGAGATACTCTCTTACAATGGTTGAAGTATGTCTGATTACAGATGCAAAAACTGCTAAGATTCTTAGTGATGTTCTTCAGCCATCTTAGATCAGAAAAATAATAAAAACTTCTCAGACACTCTGAGTGTTGTCTCAGTATCCTTTAGGGTGTTTTAATCAAGCTGGAGCTTGACCTTCCAGCTACACTTGCACTGGCACTTGCAGTTCCAGTGAGGAATGTGCTTCTGCAGTCAATATCCCAGTTGTCCCACTAACCACCCTTGATTTTCCAGTACAGCACAGTCAGGCTGCACAAACTGGATCATCTTCAAATGAAACTAAGCCAGGAGACATGATCCCAGGGCACACTAGGAGTGCTTTGAGCAGTAATGAACATTTAGTCCATGGGACCAAATTTAGCACTAATCCAAGTTAAACCTCTGAAGCTTGTTTTTGCTCCTGTTTGCTTGAAGAGCTTTAGAAAGAAAAAACTACATTTTCAATTAACTTACACTTTTCAAAGTTGATTTATATTCATATTACTGTTGAATTTAATTTACTTTGCCGAGACATATTGAACAACCACATGATCATCTTTGTATATATTCAAAGACTGGAAAAAAGTGTACTGTCAATTTACATTTGAATAAAATGCATGTACTTAATATTATACTATTGACATTTTGCTGGCATAGACTGAAATGGCTTGTTGATCTAATTTTTTACTTTAGGGAATGTAATTATTTCTAATTTAGAAAATAATAAGTGTTAAACTGCAACTAATAAAATAAGTTTGTGATCTACTTTAACAGAAAAGAAACTAGGAGGAGAGTTGCTGGATTTGGGTTAGTGTGTAAAAATGTTTTAAAATAGGAGGAATGTGTTTCAATAGGAACAAATCATAGTCCATACAATAGTCTTTTCCCTTCTTTAATATTCGTATAGTACATAATAGCCTGATATTTTTTCTGTATCGAAGGTGATTTTGCCTCTTATATGCAACACCATTGCCCTCTACTGGTACTTGGACTCGAATCTGCTTGTTGCAATGTTACTTGGTGCTTACCAAATAATAACATGATTCAAAATGTAATTATTGTAAAATTAAATTGAAATACAGTACTTCATGAGAAGGGAATCCTGCAGATAATGTACTAATGTCAAAAAGTTTAAAGGCTATATCTTTCAATTTTAAATACATTCACAGTCAATTTTTAAGTCAAGACATCTCAGAAATGTGTGGAGGAGAATATGCCTGCATTCTAATGACCAAGGAATTGTGAGTTAGTTAATTAATCCAAATCTGATCCACCATTCATTCGTTTGGAAAACTAGTGACACTGCAGAATATTTATTTCAATTATTAAATATAATTAGTTTTATATATGTGTATATATATATATATATAACATGCTTACTTGCACACATACAAAACATAATGGTTAGACTGGGTCTTTGCTGGCTCAAAAACCTGGGAGATGATGTACAGAGGGGCTACACTTGTAGGCAGAGATCTAAGAATACAACCTCTGAGGAAAGACTGCAACATGTAGTCTAGCCCACAGAAGAGAAGACGGGAGGGGACACGCAGGCAGTCTGCAAGCATGTACATAAAAGGCTGTTGTAAAGGAAGAGGAAATAATCCATTTTCCATGGCCATCGTGGATAGGATAAAAACTGGTAGGCTTTGACTGCTGCAAGCAGATTTGGGTTAAGCCTTGGGAAAAGTTTTTAATGGTAAGGCTAGTGAAACATGGGAATAAAGTGCTTAAGATGTCTGTCAAATATTAAGAACAGGTTACTCAGCATCTGTCAGGGCTGACATCTGTATTTTCAGTGGGGACTGAACACAGTGAATGCTAGATGTCTTGCATCGCCTGTGTTCTCGTGTCCACTCCTGGGCCACACATGCCAGGGTGGCTCCTAAACCACTCTCCAGCTGAATGCAGCTTGCTCTCTGCATGCTTCACTAGGCTAAAAGTCATCATAATTACAATAATACTATAGTAAGGATTCTTATAGGATTGTATCGATGACTTTCAGAGGATTTCAACTGAAGAGGCTAATCTGAGGTTGTTAGAGGAAATAACAAGGATAAGTGCATCCCTATCTTCATTGGCTCCAGGCATTATTTGCTCCATTATCCAGCAGATGGGTATGCAATCCTTGTGCTAACCAACTGTCATGGCCTGCAGTCATAGTTACAGAATGCAGGTAGGGTCCAAGTAACATCACTGAATGCAATGCAATATACAGTTCTGCTTTGGCTTTCTGGTGAGAAATCCAATGTTTATGTTACTGGAAGAGCTGATGAATATGCAGGTTTTATGTATTTCTTCTTATAAGAAGAATTCTCATTTCTTGTTATATATTTCACTTATCAACGTGAGATGTATAGAGACATTTCCCTAAACTAAGGCTTCCCTATTTTCATAAATTCTTTAAAAGAGTAATATAGTGCTACTTTTCATGGTACTACAAGTTGTGCACTGAGTCTGGTAGTTTGCTTAATATGCATTTACACCACTGATCTTCACATCTGAGTTAATGCCTACATAGACATCCCAAATGTGCTGGCTATTCTGGTTTTGTTGGGCATAGGCACAGTGATGTATCAGATTCTCTGCACATTCGTTGTTCCAGGAATTTTTTTTTTTTTGTGACTTCAGGTTAACTAAAAAAACTATCAAGCCATCAGTGCCCTTTTTCCATCAAAACAGTGTCCTGGAAAGAAATTAAGGACTTATTCAAGACAATGTCTTAGTTGCAGTAAGTGCACTAGTTGTGCCTGAGGATTTTATCTCACCATAGAGAAACTGGATTCCACACTGTGTGAAGAGTTGATGCTCATAGTAGACAAAAAAAAAAAAAAACAAAAAACAAACAAAAAAAAAAAACAGTTTTGGACAAACTTCTTCAAAAATGCCTCAAAAAATTGTTGTTTTTTGCTTGAGAGAAGTCATAGAATATTGTCTGTAATAAAAATGAAATGAATACTATCTAAATACCTATGTTTCACTCTAATCTTTCTTTCTTTTTATCTTTCATTTTTCTTTTGGATTCATGACAATACTTTCTTCAGGCTCAGGTAAGAGATTCTAAAATAGACAGATAACCTTGACACATGCTTCACTGTTTACGTTGTCTGCCTTTTTTTGTAATGTATCATTAAGAAAATGTATGAAAAACATATGTAAATTAACAAGATACTTTTTCAAGTCTGTATTCAAATATATGCATAATGCTAATGCTAGAACACAAAATATATTTGAGTGACCTGAGGTGGTTAGAAATGAGCTGATATATATTGATATCATTTACCTTAAGCTCACCTCTCCTTAAAAATACAAAAAAAAAAAAAAAAAAGAGAGTTTACCATAAATAAATACATACATACATAAATAAATAAATGAATAAAACAGAGTTTATATGTAAATCATGTTGATGTTTCAGGTAGAAATGATACAGCATGAGTTTAGAGAAAATCAGGGAATCTGTCATTGGATGACTTTTTGACTTTTGACTTTTTTTTTTTTGTTCCTGTAGCTTTGCATCAAATACTTTATCTGTATTATTATTACAGCCTCCAGATTAGCAACTTTTGTAGATGCCAAGTTACATTTGTTATTCTTATTAAAAAAAAACATTATTTTTTTTTCTTCTTGTATCTCAGCATGATCGCCGTTGCATATTTATCTTGCTTGTGTGCAACAAAACTGACACTCGGTGTGTATTCCAGGTATATGAGGTGGTGCCATGCCACAGTGACTGCAGCCAGTACATATGGGTTACTGAGCCCTGGAGCGTCTGCAAGGTGACCAATGTGGACTTAAAAGAGAACTGTGGAGAAGGTGTTCAGACAAGGAAAGTCAGGTAAAACAATATTGTTCCTCCTTCAATTTGAAGAACCTTCTCTTTCAGTCATGGCTGTATTTAATTTGATGTAATTCTGAATCTTGTATAGCATTAAGTTTGTCCATGGTATACTGGGCCAGAACCCTGGCTCATGTAAATCAGCAACGTTCAGTGAGTGCAGTAGAACTCAGTATACTGGTTTTGAATACAGACTTTGATTTCTAGTTTATAAACTAATGTACATGGTACTTCTCACACTGCTACAAACACTGCAATGTATAATTTTAGTGCTTTTCTAAATTCAGAATGGCCCTCTTTCTATATGAAACTATGATTCAGGAAAAAAACAAACAAACACTAAGTACATATACATTCAGGAATAATAATTATGCTTATTACAGGAAGGAGTGGCAAAAGTGAATAAAATGAAAGAAGAATCCATAAATTTTCCATTGTTTACTGATCTGTTGAACCTGATCTAAGCATCTTGTATGCTTGCTCATCATCTTAGAGCTGTAATCAAAGTCTAATTAAAATTAGTCTCACATGTTATGGTACGCAGCAGGTAAAGCAGTAGATTTTGTGGTTTTGAGTGTTTTTTGTTGTTGTTTTGTTTGTTTTGTTTTATGGCTAACTGCAACACAGCACACAATTTGAGGTTATATATTTGAATAATAAAGCGTAATATGAATTCCATGTTGAAGGTCCCAAATGGGAGGTTTACGCAGTGAACTGCTAAATGTTCTCTTTTTTCCTGCCACAAATACTTAGGAACTGGCACATTCACAAGATTTTGTTCAAGATAACAACATTTCTTCAGTGTAAATATTAACTTCGAGAGGGTCGTAGTCTTAATATTTGCTTGACCAACATTAGACTGCACAATTCTTCTCATACAGTAGCATCTAAATAGATTCCCATATTCAAAATACTCCAGTATAAAAAATCAGAATTAATCAGTTTTTATGCTGGAAAAATAGACTTCAAAACTATCATCAAAAATGAAGAAATACAGAGATTTCATCCCTCTGGGACTAAAAACCTCTAAATTTTCATTTATCGTCACATAATGCCATCAGAGTACTAACTGCATGAAGGAAATATATGCTCATGCTGTATCTCATGTTCACCTTAAAAAAGAGAATGTTAGTCTGATAATATATTTGATAGTAAAAAAATGTAGTCAAATGGAAGAAACTAAGAATATTTCCATGAATGTGAAAGGCATCATATTGACTGGAGCTTTTCCCTGGATAATAAGTGTAAGCATCCTTAATTTGAATGATCTTAGTCACATATTAATTGGTCTTCTGCTGTCAGGTGACAGGAATAAGTTAGCAGTAGGTTTGTTTACACTGAAAATACTGTGGAATGAAGACTCATCTTTTTCAGTTCTACAAAAGTGAGCATAGTTGGTTCTGATCTTAACTGGGCTTCCAGCTGCTGATTTAATATAATGGTAATTGAAAAGCATATGTGTAAATTAGTGATTAACACTAAGAATATACAATAAAAGTTTTAATATTCTTAGATATGAAATTATTCGTTGAAGCATTCTCAAAATATTTTTAAACTATACATGATTCACATTATTCTGACTTAGTAAGTTAACGTCAAGTAAATCACTTGCCCAGAAACTCTCAGAAAATAATTGACAAGAAATGTGTAAATTCAGTGCATTTTGTCATATGGCTGTCATCTGTTAAAAAAAAAAAAAAAAAAAAAAGATTATTTTTGTCTCTTCAGCTTTGCTTGAATATTCATAGATTAATACCTAATTCTGTTACTTCGATTAATTGATTATTATGTGCTGACAAAATGTTAAAAAGCTTCAGAATCCTGTGATTTATAGTAACTGTACAAAATCCATGGCAAATGCAGTTTATGTGCAGTTCTTTTTTCCAGGTGCATGCTAAACACTGTGGATGGTCCTTCTGACACTGTGGAGGACTATCTGTGTGATCCTGAAGAGATGCCACTTGGTGCTAGAAAATGTATCTTACCTTGTCCTGAAGACTGTGTCATGTCTGAATGGGGATCGTGGTCTCGATGTTCTTTGGTAAGTGTACCATTCAGTGTAACGTTTATGGTTTTAGAAGGATGCTTTAAAAATATATGAATTACTGTGCAAAGATGCTGAATTGAGCAGTGATGAGTACATATGTAAATACTTATATTTACTGTCATCTTTAGGATCATTGATACTTGGTTGCAAATGAACTGTGCCAGTATCTTTCATTCAGTGAAGCTGTTCCCAAAAAGTGCCTCTTACTAAATAAAAATGTCATAAATGGGCATTCTTCAGTGTAGGTAAGGTTCTGTGTGGTGGAATAGCTTCAGCAATAGCTTGTGTCTAGCTGTGATCCCCTCCGTGGCAGGAGAGTATAGTCAATGTACTAAAAATGTCACTATCCTGTAAAGAGCAAAGTCTGTAGATTAGCACTGACCACAAAAAAGATAATCCTGGGTCTCCCCTTCCCTTTCTGGGAGGAATCTCCAAGGGGAAAAAAAAAGGGGGGGGGGGGGGGGTGTTCAGGTCCTCTGAGTATTCAGACTCTGGTGCACTGTAATATGACATTTGGAAAGTGAGCATCTGAATATCCAATTTATGAATGAAATAATTTCAAAGCATTGTTAGTGAAATATTAACTAGTTAGGAAAATACCAAGGTGTTATCCAATTAGAGTATATTTCACCTTGGGTGGTACTAAGGTGAAACAGCAGACTAAATTCCCTCTGAAATGACAAGGAAATATTTTCTTATAGGCAACAACATGAACCCATTATTTTACATTTTCATTCTGTGAAGATACTTGAAAGGTTGTTACAATATTGCATCTGAACCCTGAAAAGGCATCAGGGTTCTGAAATATCAAAGCTCTTTCCAATTTCTCTTTCAAGCCATGCAATGGAAGCAATGTCCGTGAAAGGTCAGCTGAATCGCTGAGACAACCAGATGAAGGAAAGTCTTGCCCTGCTGCCACTGAGACAGAAGTCTGCACTTTGAACAAAAACTGCTACCACTACGACTACAATGTGACAGGTATTTGGGTCTCATGATGTAGTGGCAGCTTAGGACTATGACTAAGTTCCATTCACCTTACAGGGTGGATTTTTCAGCTTTCTGTTCTTATCCAGAGTGAGCCGTGGGGCTTGTTCTAAGAACTGATCCACTTTATTTGATTCAGACAAAATATTATTGCAGACTTTGCAACTTGGGTGTAGTGTCCATGCTGTAACTGCAGGAAATTAATTTCTATTATTGTTTTGTGATTTTCTCAAAATCCATGCAGATCAAACCAAACATGAACTTTTCAGGAAGGCATCATTGTACTTTCCATTTGTAGTAAAAGTGTCTGCTTCCTAAAATGTGTAACAGCTGGCCTCCATGAGCATTTACATGTGTAAAAGTTGCCGTGAGGACTATTTTAGGACATCAGAATTAGAATTAAATGGAAAAGCGGGTCATTATGAGTTTTATCTAAAATTTCTGCTGCCCTAATGAATTCCTTATTTGCAGACTGGAGCACATGTCAGCTCAGTGAGAAGGCTGTCTGTGGTAATGGTATTAAGACACGGATGCTCGACTGTGTTCGCAGTGATGGCAAATCAGTTGACCTGAAGTACTGTGAAGAGGTGAGTGGGTACCTGTGAGTAAGCTCCTTTCTAGTGGTAATAATTAATGCTGAGCCATCTAAGTTATACAGCATGTAACCCATCATCACCAGATGTTTCACAAAGCTATTCATGGATTGTTAAGTACCTCTGAAATGAACAGTGCCATCAACAGTGATTTTTATACAATTTCCTTTTAAGTGCCTCCATGAAGGTATGCTAATTATTATGTCCTGAAGGAAATGACTTAGAAACAATAATTAATAAAGTAGAATAAAGGTAATAAATCTTAATCAGAACACTAATCATCATTCTAATTTGATACAATTTCTGCATGGAGCTTTGGACAGCTGCCAGTATCAATCATTTACTCAATGTGTTGGAAAATATTTCTCACATGCCATTCGGCAGCTGGGCTGAATGTTAACTTCTCGTATCCAGCTGTGCAATGTGAAAGGTACCCAAGCTAGTGTGAAAAAAAGTGCAGCATGAATGAAATATTAATGAAATAGAAGCATATATGGAGAGGTAATCAGCAGATAGGAACCCTTACATTTTGAAAGACTGATTTTGCAAATGTTCAAATTATCTTCATATTTTACAGGACATCTTTTATGGTATTTTGTGCATCAATCTTAATGTTTTTAGTCACATGGAGATAGTAATATGAAGGAAAGGGGGAAAACAACACAAGTCTTACCCGTGTTTCTTGATGTAAAATTAACTGACATTGCGTTGGCTACCATTCCCCCACCACCCAGAAATCAGAAACAAAATCACTTGCAATGGGGGACTAAGGTGGAGTGCCTTCCACAGCAGCTTTGGTGCAGACACCTCTTCTGTAGGACCTTCCTGGCTAGTAGCTGCTCTTCAGGACGTGCCTGTAGAGAAAGGAGTCTTGTCAGAAGCAGAGGGAGTCACGTGCCTTGGACTATGGTTTTATAATGATGTATTAGATCTATTTAGGCCTCTCTAACTCCCTCCATAATCCTGGATTCTTAAATTCATAGGTTCTTAGCAAAGGCAGAAGTTTTCAGCTGAGGCTTGGCACCCAGCTTTTGTGCCAAGTTTCTCCTTATCACATAGATCTTGGGATTAAAATCAAATCTAGTAATTTGATAATTTATGTCTCAGGAAAAAATTCAGGATCTGCCCACCTGCCAGCAAGTTTCTCTGAAATTAATAGCAGGATGCATTAATGCATTATTTTAATGTTTTATTGCATTAAAATAAAAATTTTGGCTCTTGGTTTATTTGTAGGAGACAGCAATATTGATTAATTCATACAAAAACACGATATAAAATATCCATCCACATTAATATTTCAGCAGGAAAAAAATGGTCTTTATTAGATATTTAGGGGAAATATATTTCTTTTTCCATAAAGGCATTAAATTATTCCTATTGTTAACCAAAGAATTAATTTAAGCAACATTTAAAACAAATGGTTTTTTATACGTTGAAATTTCATTGCAGAAAACCTCTGGAGCTTTCCTGCTCCAGAAGAAATGAAAGTTTATTACCCAGAGAACTAATTAGGGCAACAGAGATAACAGGGATCTCAAAAACAACTTGCCATAAATGACTGGCAAACAGACATCACTGCAGTGGAGTCCTGGCTTTATCAGCAACTACTGTGATACAATTTTATTTGCCCTGTTGATTTGCTAGACCATATAGAGATATATCTTCCTGCAGAAAGCTCTGATCCACACCCTAGTCAGACTGTTAAAGCTATTTATTGAATAATGGATGTGTAAGCAGTAGTACAGCAAGGTCAAAGGCTGAACCAATAACTGTGAGGAGTAAAACCTGTTAACCTGATTAACAACAAAGCCAAGCTTTTCAGATCTTAGCAGCCCCTTCATTCCTAAAGCTGTGAGGAATGCCCTAAAGATGTGAAAGTGAACTCTGTGACCTTCCAGGCCATGAAAGGAGAGTGCTGAAGAAATCAAAATGCATGTACGTACACCGTGCACTTCTCAGTAATCTAATCACAGGCGGTCCTTCAGTTTTGTTATGGTTTTTATGTATTTTTGCATTATAAGGACAGTACAGAAATATTAAGCTCAAAATAAGGTATGTGTGGTTAGAGAGACTGAGGATAAGAGAAAGGTGAGATAATTTTGTAATGATTTAACTAATGGAATTTCCCTGGGCTATCATAAAACTTTATATTAGCTGTCTGAGTAAAGCAGACATTTTGTTTAATTTATGGGTAGATACATTTATAGAAGTATGATTCTTGTCAGTATATATATGCAAAGAAGAGAGATCACAGTAGCTAAACCTATTCTGATCCCTTAAAAAATGAAGGTCCCTGACTGCAATGTCTGACTTACTTTATAATTTATGGTTCAAGAAACTAATAAAAGCCATATATTAAAAATACCTTTCACACTGTCTTTTGACTATCACTCTCTTCAATACATTTCATGTGATCTCATGTTTGTTTCAGTCAATCAGCTAAGAAGCTAGCCAGTCATCCTGATTAGTGCCAGGATAAATCAATTTCTAGAGCTTATTTCCAAGCCCTAGTTATGTTAACATACTTCCCTTCAAACTCTCAGGACAGAGTGATACTGGATTACTTGGTCTCTAACTCCACAAAATTAGCACATCATAAGAACTCGTTTTACCTTGAATATTTGAAAATAAAATCACCTAAAGCAAGCTGGCCCTGGTCATGTTTGTAGGCTTATTTTTGTTCATTTACCTGCAATTAAAGATCAGAAAAGCCTAGAAAGCAGCAGTTTTATCTGTATTAGTAAGCAAATGAAAAACTTACTTGTTTTATTGACAAATAGTCTGCCTGTCAGATTATGATTAACCTCCAGCAGAGGCTAATCTGCAGTGCCAGACAGTCCTAGAAACAAATATAGATGCTTTCTGTGGATCACAGGGTTTATGGAACATGTTGGTCTGGCAGCTGGCTGCCCCTGGCGTGTACAACCAGGAGTACAGGATGCTCAGCACTAGCATTCAGTGTAATTCCAGTGTTTGCCGTTCTCTAATCAGAAACCACAACTCATATAGAACTCATCTAGCAGCCCTTTCAGATAAGGGAACTACTGAACAATTTTCCAGATGTTTTGTCAGATAGATTTTGTAAGGTCTGCAAGGTGAACTTTGATTGTTCAAATGAAGGAAGGAGAGGGATGAGAAAAGAATATGTGATTAATATCAAATTAGAGCCTGCAAATTGTTCCCCACATCCACTTCAGCAGCACATCAACATCTAAGATGTGCAAATGGCAGATCCCTAGGGGTAATCTGGCCTTTGACTTTCTCCTCTTCACCTTTTAATATCTCTCTTGGGCTTTTCCTTCTATAGTTGCCAAAGTCCAGCTGAGAAGGCCAGTCATAAAAGAGAGAAATCATGTTTCTCTAATGGCCAGGAACAAATTCAGCAGGCTTTGAGCCTTTGCTCAGAAGATTTGACCCAAATGCCAAGCCAACTTCAAAGGCTATTCTCTGGTTTCCTAATTATCCAAATTACAGATTATCCAAAGGTTTAAGGTGTTGACTTTATGCGATAGCTGGATAATTAAGGTTATACTGTGCTACAGAGAAAAGCCAAGAACTCATTCTTTGATGTATAAAACAGAACAGAAGTCTAAAATCCAATTTGTCTCCATATGAAGTACTACAAATGCAAATTTAAGACTTGGTGAGTCTATCATGGTGAGGCATTTACAGTACTTGTGGTAGTTTATTTATGGAGAATATGTTAATGTTGTGCCTAATTATTGCTCTGTGCTTGCGTGTAGTAGGAAATTCTGGTTTTATTTCCTTTTTAAAGTCTTAACTGCTGGTTTTATGCCATTAACCTTTGCAGTCATTAAAATTAATAGGTTGTGAAGAGTCTAGTTTGCCTTTTTTTTTTTTTTCTTTTCTTTAAAGCCATGGATTTATCTCCTTAGAGATATCCACAGCCATCTGGGATTATGAAAGGCCTCAATAATGATCAAGGTTCACTGGTAAGCGCCAGTGAAGAGGACAGTCTTCTGTGTTGGGAAGCTGCAGATCTCTTCGTATTGGCAGAACTGATTTTCTTTCACATTTTATATCATACACCTAATAATCAACCTATTCTTTTAACTCATTCTGAAGCTGTGCAGGCTTCAGCGATTGTTATTGTCATGCTAATATTTATGCCATCAGTTCTTGCATTATATATTCTCATACGTGTTAGCCAGAATCTCTCTTCTGCCTTGGATGGAGAAAATCTGGAGCACAGGAGTTTATAAGAAGTGGCTTTACAGGGTCAGATCAAAGGCCCACATAGCCCACTGTGCTGTGTCTAAGCACAGACATAAAACTGTATCTTTCCTGTGGGGGCTGCATTATTTTATACACAAGATTATGTTTGCTCAAGCAGCCTTCACCTGTTTTGAGCTATTGGACTGTGCTTGCCAGATGTGTTTTCTTTGTGTTTAAACCTTCAGATTGCTCTTCCATTAACTTATTCAGTCTTTCTTGAGCTCTTAGAAACTTGTTGCATATGCAACATCTTCTGACAAACAGACTATCAAATGTATGCTCAACCTCCTCCTTTTGTTAGTTTTGAACCTGGCTCCTGTCATCACTTGCTAAATAATGCTAATTTCAGAATAATATTCTCTAGCACTAGGGACAGCCTTGAACTGAATTCAGCTGTTAATAGCTTATAGTTCAGTATTTATATATTCCTAATTCAAAATACTTTAATGATACTTCACAAATTGCTTTGTCCTCTACCTATTGTATTTTCAGAGAATGTGGGGACTCCAAGTGCATAATAATGCAAATGAAATTTAAGACAGGTCAGAGAGAAGCTTATTAACTGTGATCACTGACATTCAGACATCATCACACTCTCTGCTGCCCTGCATCAGAAATAGTGTGGTCAGCAGGACTAGGGAAGTGTTTGTCCCTTCATACATGGCACTGGTTAGACCATATCTCAAATATTGTGTTCAGTTTTGGGCCCCTTGCTACATGAAAGACATTGACTTCCTTGAGCATGTGCAGAGAAGAACAATGAAGCTGGTGAAGGTATCAGAAAACAAGACCTATAAAGAGAAACTAAGGGAATTAAGGTTGTTTTGTCTGGAGAAGCGGAGGCTGAAGGGAGATCTCAACACTCTTTATAACGATCTGAAAGGAGGTTGCAGTGCAGAGAGTGTCAGTCTCTTTTCTCAGGTAACAAGTGATAGGATGTGAGGAAATGATCTGAAGTTGCATCAGAGGAAGTTTAGAATGGATATTGGGAAGAACTTCTTCCTGGAGAGGTGATCGAGCATTGGAACAGGCTGACCAGGGAAGTGGTAGAGTGCCCGTCCCTGGAGGTATTGAAGAGACGTGTGAACATGGCACTAAGGGACATGGTTTAATGATGGGACTCGTTCAGTCAGGTTGATGGTTGGACTTAATGATCTTAAAGATCTTTTCCCACCTAGAAGATTCTATGAAATGAGATTCTAAAAGTCCTAATTGCTTTACTTTTTATTTAGTAATGAATTCATGTTTGCTTAAAGCTTATTTGCTTCAGATTCACCCTGTCCAAATGCACACACACTGCACTGTTGACACAGACTGGATGTTACATGCTGACCATTGAATATTTTCTTTTAGCTTGGTTTGGAGAAGACATGGCAAATGAATATATCTTGTGTGGTGGAATGTCCTGTGAACTGCCAGCTCTCTGACTGGTCATCTTGGTCTGAGTGCTCTCAGACATGTGGCCTTACAGGTCTGTATGTAGTCTTGGAATATTTTAAAAACAAAACAGCTTTTGTTTGTTTGTTTGTTTGTTTTAAGTAAAATAAGTAATATCTCTTTATGCAGAACTAGAAAATGTAGGTAGTTAGGGTGAATGACAGGGATCTAAATCAACCTTATTCATGGAAATATTATTTTGATGAGACCATACTCAGGAGAATGAGAATTTGGCCTTCAGTAGTTTCTGACTCGAGGAATAAAGTGAGATATGATGAATGATATATTGAGACCAAAAGAAACATTGATGTGAATATTTTTATTTCTTGGGGAGTGGGAGGGTGGGGTGGAGGATTTCCTCTTGAATTTAATTAGTGGTGATTTTAGAACAATGAAACTTCTAGAAATACATAGTGATTAGAATCAATAACTTTAAGAACCACAAAATATCATATATTTAAACACAGAACAAGAAGCAAGGGAGAGAGAGTTGCTTTCACTGTGATCACATTAATTTGATTTTTCCCAAATGTTGCTGATCAATATGCAAGTTTTTCAGTTTAGAGCATGTATACTATTCTAGTCATGGAGGAGTCTTGTTATTTATTTGTACTGATATGTATCAGAATTAAGACTTAGAAGTACTGTTGTGCTAGGCAACTAAGATATACATACTGCTGAAATAGGACGGAGAAAGCTCTGCTGTGAAACTTCTTTGTTCTAGATCTGGAATATGTCACTATCCTTATTGGATGGTTAGCAGTGTATGGAATGCCATTTCAGCTACTAGGCTCAGAGTAAAACGGTCTTCATGGAAGAGCTTGAAGTACAAATATAGATAAGAAAATGGCAATAGCTGTTATATTTTGTTCTCTTATTGTATGCTATATTCCTTAGAAAAGGAAGTGATGTTACTGAATGGGACTGTCATAGCAGTTCGTTTTCTGGGGAGCAACTGAGCATCACCAGGGAGAAAAATATCCAGACTGCAGGAAGAGCTAAGAAAGGCAGGAAAGGAAACAGAAACCCTGGCAAGGAAAGCACCAGCAGTGGACTGGAGAAAGTGCTTACAGGGGCAGGCAGGCATGAGGAAACGCTTCTTTGGGGCAGCAGGGGACAAAGTTTACTTAACCCTGCTGATGTAGCCTATTATATTTTATTTCTTTTCGCCAACACAGAACCATCCTGAAGAACAAATCAGTCTAACCATTTTGTTGTTATTTATATTGCTGTTTCTCATTTACAGGAAAAATGATCAGAAGAAGGACCATAAATCAACCATTTCAGGGTGATGGGAGGCCTTGTCCTTCTCAGATGGAGCAATTCAAACCCTGTCCAGTAAAACCTTGTTACCGATGGCAATATGGTCAATGGTCTGCATGCAAAGTAGAGGTAAAAGCCATAGGGGACTTTGAAGTTATGAAGCTTATATAACTAGGCTCATTTGTGACAGGCTTGGATATCTGCTTAAAAGCAGTGTAACCAATTTGCTTCCATATCTCTTATACAAAAGGTGAAGGTTTATTCTTAGAGTTCATATTTGTCAACAGATATAACAATGCCTACAGATATTCAAAGTATAAAGGTAAACTTTGGTACCTGCACAGCATTTTTACTAGTAATCAAAATCCTTATATTGTAAAAGAATATCTGTGGAAATAGATAGGCATCCTTAGTGAAAAAGCCTCATACTAGAAGAAATCTCCACTTGAGGTACTATTGTGGTTTCAATTTAAAAGCATAAGCTAGCTCAGTACTTTAAATAACAGTGGTAGCAGCAGATTATTTTTTTAGTTGCAAATGTAAAGAACAATGTCTTATTTCTTTTTCCTACTCAAATGAATATGTAGTTAGGCAAAAAAAATAATAGGAGGCAATGACACATAGATCAGTTTTAGTCTTTTGGCACTTTCCTCTGTCCAGCATCCATGTACCTCCTTCCACAGGATGCTCAGTGTGGAGAGGGGACACGAGCGAGGAACATTTCCTGTGTGGTTTTTGATGGATCCACTGAAGATGTGGGCAAAGTAGTAGATGAGGAATTCTGCGGAGACATAGAGCCTATTATAGATGGTAATAAGAAAATGGTGCTTGAGGAAACCTGCACTGTTCCTTGTCCAGGTAAGAAAGCTATTCAAATAAATGTTGCGTTTCAAGATTGGCTGGTACCCTTACTGTTATTGGTGCCTCAATGAGCAACAGGCAATAAAATCTTTTTCATGTGCTTTACTGATTTGACTAATCCATCAAATGACCAACAGAGTTATGGTTTAAAGGCAATATATCAATTTTTTTAAATATCAGTTTTTAAATAATATAAAATGCATCTCAGCCACAGTTTGTAACTAATATGAATGTATTTTTTTCACAATAATATTTTGAAATAAAACCCTAGAAGAAAGAATGCTGATATACAGCTAAGTATTTGCTTTAAGCCTATAAGACCACGTAACAGCTTTATTAACACTTTTAATGGTTGCGAAGAACACAATGTGTTTCACGGGTGTCTACAGAAATTAAGCTACGGAGTCTTATTTTTTTGTTTAAAGGGGCTGTTCCAAATGAAAGTAATATTTTGATCTCTGAGAAAATCTGAGTGTTTCTAGCACTTAAACTTTGCAGACCTGACATGCACTATTACTGCATGTCGACTGAATCCAAAGGAGCTGTTGTAGATGACCCTCCTACTGAGAAGGTTTAAGAGCCTATAGCACTATTTAATTTCTAGTAAAGCTCTTCCAGTTCATTTCAAATGCTTACTTGTAGAATTTTAAGTATATTTCTCTTCAGCAGAGTCATTAGTGATGTGTCTTCGGAAGTAGTGATTAACTCCTTCAGTTTTAATGTAGCTAACATTCTGTCCCAGTACTACATTCTTGTCCTTTTGCAACTCTTCTTTCTCAGAACATTTTTCCAGTTAATTTCAGATTCATTTTCAAATAGAAAGTAATCAAAAATGGAGAAGCTTCATACACTACATAGAATCTTTCATCTAGACTATACACAGCATTCCAACTGCATGATTTTCACATTTTAAATACCTTTTAAATAAAGATTGGAAAAGTAAAAACCGTGTTGTTATGCTTTGTTGTTAGTCAAATATATATATATATATATATATAAAATTGTTGCTTACTGCTTGATTTTAAATTTTGCTGAGCAGTAACCTGTTCTTCAACAATCTCACATTTAGCCAGTAAGGATAACTGCCCTGTGGGGATGTGCTAATGATATGTTCCAACTAATGTTTCCAAAAATCACTACTTGCTTTCCTATTATGTATACATCAGTTCTTCAATTATTCATTTCCTCACATGCTTTCCTAATGTTAGCAAATAAAATACCTTCATTAATCAGGCATCTGGTCAACACAGTGCTGATTGTATCTGTCATCAGTGTAATGCAAGGTAGCATGAATTTTTAATAGCTCTTTCACTGAAATAATGAGAACTAAGAGGTTTATTTATGAGTCTGTGTACAGTCTAGTTCCATTTTATACTGCAGTTTTAACAAAATGGTCTCTTTATGTTCTTCCTAAGATCTTCTTTAAATGTTCTTTAGCCAAACTCACTAATTTATTTCACCAGTAGAATTTTATTTTTCGGTTTTATGCTATAACATTTTGCATCTCTCTTATCCTAGCATGGAATAGGCAGAATAGACATTTTAATTACTTTCCCTTTTCCTTTTTGTATGAGTCATTTTTAAAAATAGGAATGAAAGCAGCTAAAGTGGGAAAATTAAGAAAAGGATTTGAGGTTTTGGTCTTTTTTTTTTTTTCTAAGACATACTCATTGCCAAAAACTCCTCACATATTGGTGACCTTTCACCTTCTTATAAAATTACTGCTTGACAGGAGACTGTTATTTGAGAGAGTGGTCAGAATGGAGCCTTTGTCAGCTAACCTGTGTTAATGGTGAGGATCTCGGCTTTGGAGGGATACAAGTCCGATCTCGAGCAGTGATCATTCAGGATTTAGAGAATCAACATCTCTGCCCGGAACAGGCTTTGGAAACAAGGCCATGCAATGGTAAGCACCAAAACACACATAAGAGCATCACCCTTCCTGTAAGAAAAAAAATACAGAGCTACAACAAGTTTGTTTTCTTTCTGCTGAGGTTATCAAAATTAGGAAAATATGGGTTTTGACAGACAGAGAAATGCACTCATTTTTTTTGTTTTCCAAAGAGAAAAACATGTTAACTATCAGATGTTTCCACTTTAACCACAGTTTTTTTGAGAATTTTTGATCCTTTTTTAATAATGAAATACCTTTGTATGCTTTGGAGAAAAAAATAATAATTGCCTTGTCTTCTTGATAACTTCCTAATAAAAAAACGTCTTTTAAGTTTTGATGCATAACCAAATTTAGAATTCTGTTTACCCTTTGAATTTTTGTTAATCACATGACAATGACTTTAGAAAGTATCCATCATAGTGCTGGTTCTGGACAAAGTATCTAAGAAAAGTCATTTCCTGTCCATTCAGATGCTAGACAGATAGAGCAAAAAAGAATTTTATAAGCGAGCTCAGGTACAGAAAAATTTAAGACTTCATGTTTTATCCCAGACTATATGAGAGGTGTACAGTAGAGCAGAGATATGAAGGCAGATACAGCCCAGCCTACTTTACCATTCACTGGAGCAGTGACTGATGCTCAGCTTTACCAGGAAAGAAACCTGACTCCTAAATAGCTTTTGCACAACAGATGGGCCACAACCATTACAAGGTTGTTGGAAATGTCTGTTTTGCCCATTAACTGAATTGGGTTTACTCCACATACAGTATAATGTATGTTATAGTTAGTGTCCAGAAGATGTCTGCTCTATCAGGTTATGTATCCAGTATGTGCAGACCTCCATGTGTACAGTGACCTTTCTAAGTTTCTGGGTGAGGGAAGGTCCTCATAAAAAGCATTAAATTTAACACATTTGGTCTACTGATGAGTGTGGCCAGTGGTAGCCTAAAACCTTATCACCAAATTTCTTGAAAAGTAGATGTTCTCTTTGTAGATGGCCAGTGCTATGAATACAAATGGATGGCTAGCCCATGGAAGGGATCTTCTCGAACTGTGTGGTGCCAAAGATCAGATGGATTAAACGTCACAGGTAACTATTAATTTTATATACACACAAAACCCTAGAAAACAAGCGGATAACACTTTTGTTTCCAATGAATGGAAGAAGAATCTGCTAAAAACACTCATTCTTGATATATAAATCAATGTGCTATTGTTGAATCGTTATATTTTTGCATACTAAAGATGTCAGTTCTCTTCCAGAATTATACAGCATGTAATGGTAAAAGTAAATACAAATATTATCTTCTATATTGGACCTGGAATATTTTATATTGTATGTTTTTACAAGTCATTTATATGCTTCTAAATTTAGGGTTTCACATTTCAAGACCTACAACAAGCAGAACTTTTACGTATTAAAGTACAACGCGTATACAAATGCAGAGAGAGACAGAAAGCTTGATAATATCAAGCATATATACCTCCTTACAATTACAAAATAACATTTTAATAAATATGTTGATATAAATTTATTGCTTTACATTAGAGACATAAATGTTTAGCAGGATAGTTCCATAGACAGCTGTTAGATGTAGTTACTTCTGATACAAGCCAAAGTACAAAACACCATGAATAAAGAATGACTGAGGTCTCTGAATTCAATAAAATCTTCATACACGTTACTTATATGAATTTATTTGTCAGAATTAGGGATTTATTTCATGAGAGTTATGCATTTGTTATTTAAATAGCTTTGATATCAACCAGGGTAAGTACATCCTCGATTCCAGCTATTGTCAGGTCAGTCAAAGAGGGTGAGCTCTAATTGATGGACTGCCAATACCATACTTCTTAATGATGAAATTAACTGCTAAAATCTGTTTTGTCACTAGAAATAAAGTCTTTGTATTATTTTTACAAGGTGTTGAAATAATACTTGATAGCCCAAAGTCTCTTTTGCAAGTGTCACCTTGTGCTGTAAAAATACTAAAATGCATTATCTTCTCACTGAATGCAACAGGGCATTATTTATGTACCTTAATTGCTTCCTGCTTAGCTATGATGCTTATATGGTAAGTTAAACTTTAAGTCAGATTTTTTATTGAGATTAATATGTGATATTATCTATTAAATGTCCTACAGAACTTCAGAATAAATAGCACCTTGGAGATTATGGTTCTGAGATATTAAAAAGCAGAATATATTTATAAATCACAGTCAGTCACATATAAATAATAGTTTGTTCTCGTGTGACTGAATACAGCCACCTGATAAATTCCAGGAAAGACAAGTGTATGAATTTGTGTTGCTGGCAGATTTTTCATGATTCTCTCCTATATAAGCATAAATAAATGGGTAAGTGGAACAGATTCTTTTGTACTGTAAGTTCCATGAGTTTAGCAGTATTTAATGTAACCTCATCATTATTTTCTGATTTAAAGATTTTCTTATTCTTCAAAGTTTTTTTAATAAAAATGATAACCTGGCATTTATAAAACATGGACATATGTGAAAATTGGGAAATATAATAACAATAATAATAATAAAACATTATCCTTGGTTACCAAAGGAACATTATATCAGACTAACAAGGATATGGAAATTGCCTATTTATTAAGGAAAAGTAGTAGATTTAGTTTATTTAGAATATCAGAGAAATATTTGATGAACTATCCTGTGCGTTAATAGTGGTCAGTTTGGAAGAGATGAAATTACAGAGCATATAACAAACTATCAGAAAGATTGTAACAGATTAAAACTGAGAAGAGAATGGCTGGTCATGGGAGTAAGTTAACCTGCTCAGTCCAAAGTCTTACCTTATTAATTTAATTAAATGGCCTAAGGCATAGTTATGAAATATTTGAGAATATGTTCACCCCAGAGGAGGACTGTAATATTACATGAAAAAGGTGGGAAGACTATAAGACTGAGTAATAAAATAAGCTAAACATTATTAAGAAAAAGTACTAGTTCATATTCTTGCTTCCTGCAGTTGGTGGGACCTTAGCAGGATACTATACATAACTTGACCATCTGTTTTCAGAAAAAATGTTCAGAGAGAAACAGAAAAGAAAAAGATGGGAAGATCCTCTACTTCGAAACATACTTCATAGTTTATTGTGTTAACAACAGGAACAAAAACCTGCCATAACTACATAGATGGGAAAAAGGATCTGAGAACCTTTCTAAATCCTCACAGGACCTCCTAGGCAGACTAATCGAGGTTCTATATAGTATTCCTCTTTACATTTTTTTTTTCCTATATGGTTTTAAAGCTATGGTACCTTTCTGATTTGAAATGAAGACAAGTGGAAAATTCCAGAAACTGTGATCACCTGTTCCCATACAATGCCAAACTATATTTCTCATATGTTCCTGATTGTTTTCAAACAAAGCACTTAGGTATGATGTTCTGTGAGAACTTCTCTGAATTAAGTATATAATTGTGAAGCAGGTTGTAAATACACATTTTTTATTTTTTTTTTTGAAAATATTTAAGAGATCAAACTAACAGGTACACATACACAATTGACTTAGAAGTTACTTATTTTGATCTAGAATCAACGCTTTACTTAGATGACTGTTTCTTTACTGCCTTTTTGCTGTGCAACTGGCTTTAAGAGTGTATTTTAATTTAGACATTATTATTATGCTGGTATTTTAATGTCTTTAATTATTTTCTTGTATAATATTACTGTGCTGAATAGTTCTTTTTTACTTGAAGGTGTTGTTTCCCATGGGCGATGAAGCAACTCTTTCCTTCTTCAGCTTGCTTGGATGACTGATATTTTATTACATAGATGCTCACAGG
Organism: Anser cygnoides; assembly: GCF_040182565.1. Lineage (NCBI taxonomy): Eukaryota > Metazoa > Chordata > Aves > Anseriformes > Anatidae > Anser > Anser cygnoides. The sequence goes on along the minus strand of NC_089874.1, from coordinate 29,299,260 downwards.
CATGTGATTTGTATGCTAGGATGTACAATTTTCCTTTCTGGGTGTGGGAAAAACTTATGTCAACCAGCAGTTTACTTTGTTCTTCATCAGCCATCCTGTTAACACTTGGGTCTATGTAACCACATCTAACTGCATCTGCTATGGTTGTGACCTACCTCAGCTATCAGGATTTCATTATCATATCACACCAGTATAAAAAGGCAATTAATTAGGGAGATGCAGAATAAATTGTCCCATTGCAGTATAAATGTTAAAGTATGTAATACATATTCCTCTTCTGAAAGATAGAAGGAAACCCAGGTACATTCAAAGTGATTCTAAACATTTTTAAGTCATTCTGGCTGAAATGATAGTGAAAGCCTGATTGTGTGCGTTGGTCCATAACAATAACTGCACTGTACATAAAGATGTAGCTATGAGAACTAGAACAGTATAAAAAGGAAAGTCTGCAAACAGCTATATCCGTACCATAGCATTCAGTGTGTGTTCTTCCCTTCTGAAAAAGCTCTCTTAGACTAGCATGGCTTCATAAGAGGCAAAGCTATAGCATGTGTAGAAGTGACTAATGAGGAGCATCAGAAAACAGGTATCCATTCATAAACTGGATGAGCAGTTTGTTTTCAGTTTGACAGGCAAAGATATAAATAAAAAATATGCTTTCATTGTGGCACAGTTTTAATATGATAGTTTTAAGGAGGGACCAAGGAAACAAAAATGTTTCCCCAAGCACAAAACATTTAAACTTTTTTTGAGCAACAGCAAAGGAACAAAGGGAACAAAAAAGGTTCACTTGCCAAATATTAGTTTTCTAAAATGCACATGAATGGAAATAAATATGCTATATCCTTACTCTACCAATAAAATATTTCACCCAGGATTAAGAGTAGGACTCTTAAATTCAAATTAGTAATAAAATGGTAATCCATGACATACTGTAGCAAATAATGACAACAGTAATTTCATCAGTGGAGAGGTGTTACCATGTCAAAATATGATTTTCTGTCCTACAGGGGGCTGTTTAGTGAAGCGCCAACCAGATGCTGACAGGTCATGTAACCCACCGTGCAGTCAACCCCACGCTTACTGCAGTGAGGTATGTGCTACTGCATTGGAGCATTAAACACCCCCATGAGGGCTTCGCACACCCTGCATTTTAAAGATTGTGCCAATAAAAAGCATTTTCAGAGATTCTGCTAATCATTATTTGTTAAAATCAACCTAAGACCATTTTCTACCTTTCAATTAAATGTTGAACAATCTCTGTTTATTTGGTACAATCCTGCATAAAAATATAAGACGTACTCTCCAGGCTAACAGTCATCAAAACAGTCTTCTCTTCCAGTCATCCGTGTTGTTATGCCTTATAGCTCACAGGAAACTGTGTTCTTCTGCTACACAGTGTAAAACACTTGTTCCCTACAGACTAGAACGTGCAGTTGTGAAGATGGATACACTGAAGTAATGTCCTCTGATGGCACACTCGAACAGTGCACTCTCATCCCAGTGGTGGTGATCCCCACCATGGAGGACAAAAAGGGAGATGTGAAAACCAGTCGAGCTGTGAACCCTACCCAGCCCTCCAGTAACCAGTCAGGACGAGGAAGGACCTGGTTTCTACAGCCTTTTGGGCCAGGTGAAGTCATGCAATGAGCAGTTCATAATGTTTAACTACTGCTGCAGGGCCTGGCATTTACATTTTTGTGGTGCCAAGGAAGAAAACAAAAATCCTTAAATGTTCATTTAAGAAGACGGGCATCTGCCTTGACTGAAAACAGAGGAAGAGGCATAAGTAAATCCCTACCCTTCTCTGCTACCCTATCAATATATTTAATCACATCTTGTATTACAGAAGATTTCTTTTAATCCCTGCTACTTAAAATTCACAGAATCTATTTGAAATTAGAAGGGTGTTGATTTCAAAGGTGCAAGCCAGGATATTAGATTATCATAATAATGCTGTTGAAAAAGGAGTGAGGTGGCACTGAAGTCTGTAGAGGATAAGGGCTGCTTGAAGTTTGCTGTCATGGCATGAATTGCAGGGAAACAATCGGTATAGATATGGTAATTCTTTTCTTACATATCCATATCTAAACTAATTCATGTTAGATGAAACCTGGCCATAATCTTGATATTTAGCATAGACATGCTCTAAATCACTATAGGCAACATTCGCTCATATGATTGACCATGTTCTTTAGAGCTGAGCAAGCACCTGAGTGATAAGAAATATATCGACAGTTATCCCATTAAAAATGCTTGATAAAGTCCATCATGTAATCAAATTTCAGTAAATATTTTCTGATACTAACATTGATATAAATAAAACTTTCATAAAATATAAATTACATAGAGCTAAATATTCTTCCACGCTTGTCTTAGTATTTATTTCTTACTAAAACTTTTATGAATGTTTGAATTCTGAAGATTGAAAACAACATCTTTACATGCATAATCTCTAAAATGCTGCAACTAGAGAACTGCAGCAATACTTATAATAAGCAGATTAAATCATGTTTGTGTTAGAAATACTTCAGTTAGGTCCCATTAGTCCTAGTAGTATTGACTGCTTTTTGTACTGCGATACTATATTTGATACCTGCGATAAAATGGTCTTTACTCCAATTAGTGAATACTTTAATCCACAATAAAAAAGAAAACTGAACTTTTCTGGCCCTCCTTTAAAAAAGTAACATCTTGCCAAATATGTTATTTTTTTATTCACTCTAGCTAACTCCACCTAAAAATGCCATAGGGTGGACTGTAGCAGTAGGAGTGCTGACAATAAGCAAATGTCAGATAGCCGCCTTCAACTGCATAGAACGAGGATGCTCATGTCACCTCACGCATGTTTTTTGGAACAAGGAATGGTTGATGGATTTCATGAAACCTTACCAAATTTCCAGTAATTCCTGGTTTGAGTTAGGAAGGAGACATAGCTCAGCTCAGATATAAACAACAGTACTAAGTAGAACTAACTCCTCCAGGGAAGGTATGAGCAAATGTGTAAGACAGTAAACATTTGGCACTTCAGACAAGATTTATACTTGATTGTTTTCATTCCAGGATTAGGTAACTATGAAAAGGTTTTGAAAAGGTTTAACTGTGAAAAGGTTTACTCTGCTGTGATTATTCCTCTTCTTGCAGTTACTAAATCTAGGTTTAGAATAGTCTTAAATAGTTTTAAAGTCTTTCACACTCTTCAACAAATTATATTGCAGTTCCAGAAAGGAGGGTATTTAGACTATCCGTGGGGATGTCTGTGCTGATACATTACCCAAAGCAGATGAGTTTGAGACACCCATTCCCTCATATACTTAGAAATAATCCATCCCGGGGGAATTGAGAGTGCCTGGGTTCGATGCATGTGCTTGCATAATGTGAATGACCTCATTAACAGAGTTCCCTGTTTTGACAAAATTAAATAAATCTATACACAAGATAATGCCAGTCTTCTTTCAATGAGATAATACTATTTTAAAACAAACAATTACATTTACCAATGGAAATAAACCAAGGAGGGAAGAAAATTACCTGTTTAGAAGTATTGAAGTCTAAATTTCCCTTATTCCTACTATCATATCATTGGATATATCAGGTCAAATCTATTGTTCAATCCATCTTTAATGGATCCGTTATTTCCATTATATGAGTTACCATCAATTATAATGTTATTAGGTTGATTAGTATAATGAAGCTAAAATGTTTTTATATTAGTCTTGACCAAGTTGTTCATGACTGTTAGAATTTGCATTGTTAGAGAACAGAAAGCCTGAAATTAACTGCACAGCAATAGAGGTGAATACTGAATGAATACTGATGAATACTGTGAATCTGAACAAAGCCAGTCTTCATGACTTTTGTTTTTATTAAGTTGCAGAAGCATCAGCTGCATTGGTTATGCCTTTTTTGGTTTTACAGAGGTATCAGGAAGCAGTAAGTGGTCAGAAAAAAATTAGCTGTGTTTGCTTACTGTGATATTTCAAATATACACATGGCTTCATGAAATAATGATTTTGCCCCTTGCAAATGAAATACTTCAGCTTTTAACAGAATTTTCAAGGCAGTGCAATAAGGCTAGCAAGTCCCATGTAAAAGAATGTTTTCAAAAAGCAGTTTAGCAGTGTGTACAATTAGTCATATAAAAGCAGGGAGTCAAACAACATGCTCTAACCTTGGGTTGCTCGTTTGGGGTTCAGAAAAGAAAAAAAAAAAAAAAAGGACAGACAAAGTCACACCATTCTTCCCTTAGATTTCCAAGGATAAGCATCTAGGATCAAGGCAAACAGGAGAGTGGGATGTATACCTCAGCCTGCAGGGTCATCATGTCCAAAATACAAACTGCACAGGCTGCACATAAGTACAGTCCTTCTTAGAAACAGACTGTTGCTCTATTTCTGAGCATGGGTTGTCCTTTTTGGTAATGTTTGGCTTGTTCTGTGAGGGGAAGTTGTTTAATAACAACAAGACTTGCCTTTGGTATAGGAAGAAATTGAAAAAGTATTACTTTCTGCTGTAGTGAAAATTGTGTATGTGCAGCTAAGGTTTTGATGAGGTCAAACAAGTGTTAAACATATTTTAAAATGGAAAATTAAATAGCTACAAGAATTAAAGTAGCAGACAAATTGTATTTCCAGAGGTAGAATGGAAGGTGTTGTTAAAAGCATAAATGATCCCTAGGCTGACACGCTACCTTGCCATCCTGCTGAAGGAATTGCCAGTGGGCCCAGGGACTGGGTTCCTTGTGGCTCCCACTTGCTGCCATGCTGCCTCTGCCCCACATCTCAGCTCCATTTGGATTTTCCAGACTTCAGCTGAAAAGCAGAACAGAAGCGCACAGAGAAGCTATTGCTCAGTTGTTTAATAGTATTAAGCTATAATTGCTTGTGAAGACATTTATTTTGGATTATAAAAGTAATTCTGTAGCATATCAGAACTAATAATTCAACAAGACTAACTCAAACACTACTGACTAACATTCATTCCTTTTAGATGGGAGGCTGAAGACCTGGGTTTATGGTGTAGCTGCTGGTGCATTTGTTTTACTCATCTTTATTGTTTCTATGATCTATCTAGCCTGGTGAGTTCTTTAATTATTTACAAACAAGCAGTCCCACACAGACCATAATGCAAGCATTTATATATATGCAGCTGTAGAAACTGCAGGGACTTCTGTGAACTGCGATGTTTAAATTTCCATATTCTTTTGTCCAAGCTGAGGTTCATGGGCTCTGGTTGTAGCCCAGATGATGGATAAACTGACAGACTGTCTTGAGGTCAGGAGAACTTCTTGCAAATATGTAATATCTCAGTGTATAGCTTATTTTTGCTTGGTTTATCTCTGTTAAGAATGACTGTACTGTGTCCATGATAATTTCATTGTAGCTGTATCACAAAGTGCAGAGAGAAATAGCAAGAAGGAAATTTAATAACCAGGCAAGTCTGATTTGATATTTGACAGGATATAGAGATATACAACCAAAATAAGGCTGGAAATTTTCTCGTGTTTTTCATACATGAAATCATATTCTGTTGAAAATCTTATTGGCTGAGCAAGTGAAGATTTTTTTTTGCAAAAGCAAGTAATTTTTGAGAATGCTCTCCCTGAAGTTTTTTGATCCTGTTTGGAATTTCTGATTCAAATGACCATGAAGGTAGAAGGTGAGGGAAGTGTGGTCTTAGACATCAGGCTCTTGGCTGTACTGCATAGGCAGCATTTGGGGGACTTCTGGATTTATTTTTTTTAGTAAATGTTCCCCCAAATCTCACTTATCTGTAAGTAAGGAAGAAAATATTTTATTTTCTGAGGGAAAGAAAATCCATTAGCCTGCAGCTCCACTGCAAATTTGTCAGAATGAGGCCACTGCAACCCCCCTGTTTTGGGAACAAAGATTTCGATTTGGGTAGTCTGATTGATATAGCTGAGATAAGCTTTTTGGAAAACAATGAGAATGCAGAGGCCTGATTTAAAGAAATGCTTATAGTATCATCTAAACAAGGCAAGAAATAAAGCTCACATAATCTAACTAAAGATAAAATGCATATATTACACATTTTTCTTTGGCTTGGTGTCTTTTTAAAACTATGGCAAATGTATTGGAAATACTGCTGGGTTAAAATCAAATTCAAGGCTAGACAGGGAGGGATTACAGCTGAAAACCATATCCCTGCTAATTGAGACTTAAGATTTTAAAATCTAGAATTACCTTTAGTCACTCTAGAAAGTATAATGACATAAAACTAATTACAAGATGGAACTTTAATGTGGAAACCCTTGATATGTCAAGAGAACTTAAGATTTGAGTCACATAATTTATAAGAACCTGATTGCTGCTTTGATACATGAACAAATATTGCTCTGGGCTTTTCTGAAAACTTTCTGATCTTGCACGATTATGTGCCAAGGATTTCATCAAAGTCATGTGAGCACCCTAACAGCCTGTTTCCGGACAACTGAGCTTTGAATTAGGTGTTGCTTTGAGTTGATAAAGAGATAATTGCTGATCCAAGTGAAGGTTTTAGGTATGTAGCTTTTACAAATGAACAACCAAATGCATTATCTTAAAATGACACAGTCATCTTTCATTGAAGAATGAAATCCATCATTTCTATGTCATCAGTTTCTTGTTCTATTTACAAATCATCTTATTGTTTCAGCAAAAAGCCAAAGAAGCCCCAGAGAAGGCAGAACAACCGACTGAAACCTTTAACCTTGGCTTATGATGGAGATGCAGATATGTAAAATATAACTTCTCATGGTGACAAATGGAGTCTTAATTATTGGATTGGAATCAGAAGGTATCCAAAGCCACAGGGATTTTCTATGGAGTGGATTAAGTGTTTTGAATTCTTTTTTTTTTTTTTTTTTTTTCGTAACTGTACCACAGGTAGAGACAGATGGATTTCATAATGCCTATGGATATTCAAGGTATTATTGCTTTACTTTAGACCATCAGCACTGAGAAATCTGGCAGAATCACATTAGTAGACACTGCAGCTGGAGATTTTTGTGGTCTTTCCTCAGTCTTACAAGCTATAAGCACCACTTCTGTCTCCAGAATACTGTAGCTGACATTGTATTAACAGTTGAAAGCCCCTGCAACATTAACCAAGTATAATCAGTACGCATGAAGAGTTTGTACGAAGCTGTCTATGACTCTTTATATTCAAGCATAACATATATACTCAGTTGAACCATATGTATTACTCTACCAGATTATATACTTGTTAAAGAGCATTTTAGTGCTTAGTATAAAATTAACTTTTAACTGAGACTAACCCACGAGCAAGTTCAACAGTTTGGCAGTTGATGATAACTTGTGTTAACCTGCATTTCAGAGGGCAAAGACTCACTTGCAAAATTCTGTCCTGTTATCACTCCAAAGTATAAAGGCCTCATGTATACATCCAGAAAGGAGGCATTCTCAGATTCAGTATTTTCTAGCAGTTGCTGCCTGGAAAAATATAATACCAATTGTAAATGTTACAATACGTTTCTACTTTCTCTAACTCAAACTGTTGCCTGCATCTTTTTTGCTACGTGTAAGGCAATTTTTTGCACTATATTAGTGCAGCATGATATGCACTTAACTAGTATTGCCATAGAAACTGCCTCTTTTCAGAAAGGATGATGATGTATCTTGTGCAAGGAGTGTCAAGTAGACTGGTCTTGAATCCTGAAGAGAGTAGCATTCAGTTTGGACTGCGACTGGATGGAATCGGCTAAAGACGTGTACTGCATACACCATGTCTCGTCACAGCGGCCATTTGTAGTCTATATCATGGCAGTAATACAAGTGTCTAGTTTCTTGCCCCATCTACCTATACAAGTATAGATTGTCCTGCTGGTTTCTAATTGTACTTTGAAGGCTGTTTATGACTAGATTTTTTATATTTGTTAACTTTGTTAGAAAAAAAAAAAAAGAAAAGAAAAAGAAAAGCAGTTGCCCTCTAATCTTGAGTGACATACTTACTGTCTAAAACGGTATTCTGATTGTTTGTTCAACTAAAAGGAAAAAGTTTTGCTTTTTTTCTTTCACTAATGAGAGCATTTTCACTGTTGCTGACAGTGCAATACTCAGAGCCCTTTTTTGTCTTTTCTAATTAGGATAATTGGATAGACTCTTTTAATTATTCAGTTAAACTCTTGAGTGTACCGGCAAGTAAACAGTAAGATAGTAGTTTTGCCATTTTAATAGTCATAACTTTTTTTAAAACTCCGGCAGTATAAAAGCTCACTGTTAACCTCTCCCATGCTTATGGCATTTCAGTGTTATGCTTCTGACATGAAGCTTATTGACTTGCCACTGTATCTACATGCCTGTTACAGATGTGATTCATGACCTGAGAAGGGTTATTCTCATAAAATGGCTTCTGTGTGTAGCCTGAAGCAAACATATAAGTGACTGTGCCACTATTAAGCAATACAATTACAAAATTTTATCAGGCAACCTGTCAAAAATAATTGTTATGTAAAGCTCAGTATTAGGTTCTCAGGTCTTTTTTATAACCTAAACCATTTCTGCCTACTCATCGCACTATTTACTCAAGAAGCACCAGTCTTTGCACACTGAATAAAACTAGATTTGCAAACTTTGGCCCAGATTCACTGAAATCAATGACAACTCTCATTGACATCAATAGATAACATCATTCTTTAAAATTGCCTACTTTTACTCCATATAGAATAATTATTGGAACCAATGTTAATTTTGTGCAATGTCCAAGAAAAATTATGGCCCTACTTTAACTTAGCTAACTTACATTACCAGTGTGGTGTTACTGTAAAAGGAAAATGATCTTACTGCCACTGCATAAGTACTTCCCTGAATGGGAATAATAAGCAGAGAGGAATGACAATAACAATCTTTTGTACGTTTATTTTCTCATTTTACACCTTGATCCACAGTTGGTGAAGTGCCATGGCCCCCTACCTCAGCAGTGGTTCGTTCACATATGTGTTGCAGAACTGGGGGCTTCAGTCTTACATTTCTCTGTAAAGATCCATAGGAAAGAAAAAAGAAAAACAAATCTATATGTATTTGATTATTTCAGCATTCCTGAGTAGGAGACAAGAAGACAAGAAAAAACTATTTGATTCCTATTTTATCAGATGTGCAAAAAATAAGATGAAAAAGTTGTAAAGTTTGAATGGTAAAGAATGGTAAAAATGTGGAAACACAAAGCTTAATCATGATTTCTGTACTTTAAAAGTCCGATTCTGTGTTGTCAAATGGTATTGGACTAATAGGGAATTGAGGGAACAGGTTCTTTCACTGGCAACAAGACAGCTTTAGTATTATATGGGCTGGTCTTAGCAGAAGCTGTTGCCTAGTTTTTACCTTGAAGATTTCTATGCCCAAAATCTAAGAAGTTAATAACATGAAGCTAAAGGCATACCATCTCCTGTTTCTCCCTAAATAGTACTTAAAAATGAAGAAAGGGATAGGAGTTTATTTAAATGTTTGGCCTTTGCAATCCATGCAAGTATTTTAGTCTGCATTACATTTTATATCTGGACAGCTAATTTTGCTGATGCACATCTGCATCATACTAGTGCTGCATTTAAAATCTAGAGTGCATTTTTTATTTTTATTTTTTACAAACAAAGTGCACAGAAATTTGAAGCCAGAATGGCTTCCCTCTTTATCAAGAAAAAAAATATTAGGCTATAAATATGGCTGAAATTGTATGTAAAGCTAAAAGTTGCAAAGGTGACTAAGCCCTTTAGCACTGACACAGAAATAAATAATAGGTGAGTTATCAGTATAGAATGAAAAGCATTTTGCTTTAAAAATCAGAGTGCTTCTACAAATCCAGTGCCTAAAGCAGCCACTACTGTAGATTGTTAGTTTGTGAAAGTAACGTTTCCAGTGATCAAATAAACCATTCAGAAAATAGCAAAGTAGACATTTTCCTGTTGATGTGGTGGTTTGTATTTTCCTTTTTAAACCTGTAGTTTCTAGAATGCTGTGTCTGCTTTGAGTCCTGGAGCAGTTCCTTTTTGAAGCTTTGGTGCAACTGCACAAGCTTGTTTATATTTAGTATAAAGTATCCATTTTGAAGCTCCCTTCCTCCTGCCAAAATGTAATAAAGTTTGTTTTCCAGTATTACAATCGGAAGAGACCAATTTAAAAACTCTGTGTATAAATCACTGTAAAATATACCTTGAATTAAATGGAAATCTGTCTTTTTACCTTTATGTAAATTGTGCTCACCCAAAGTTAAGAGTTTATTTTGCCTAACTTAATTTACTTGAATATTTATTTTGTAGAACAAGGAGGCAGCTGTCTGAGGAATGTTTACCTTTTTTTTTTGTTAATGTTAATTTGTAAATTGTGTAATGCATTTTTATTTTTTAAATTATGTACATTTCTTTTTTAAAGCACAAAATGTTTACGTACAACAACTGCAAATTTGTGTATATTGTCACTAAGCTTTATTCAGTTAATACAGATGACATGAAAATGTAACAAGTCTTACATTTTCATCTGGGTTATTTTTACATAACTGATGTATTGCTGACAATAAATATAAACTCAAAATCATTTCATGTCTTTTTTTTTTTTTTAATGGATGAAGTATACTGTTCTGGGATAGAGCAACAATAAAAGACTGGTCCTTAAAATATGACCACCTTTTAAATAGTCTTATTTTTTTGAAAGAAGTTGGTAAAGTACTTTTTTTAAAATAGTATTTGTCTTAAAAAAGAAAGAAAAATACTTTCTGATATACGATCAAAGCCCATTCCTGCAGTCCTTGTTTGCATAAAAGTTTACAATGCATATTTACTTGATCGATATATGTATATCCAATAAATCAATAGTATATATTTACATACCAGTTGATGGACTTCAGTCCAATTTTATTAATTACCTCCCCAGTAACTCTTCCATGCTATCCCTTAACAAGTTTCAACCCAACTTTGAGAGTACACAACTCTGATTTTAGAGGCATTTCAGAATTTTCAAAAGTTCCTACTATCTACGTTATTTTCTTTTGCTGGAATCTACAGTAAAATAACAGAAGCATTAGATTTGTCTTTCCACCTGCAATTTAATAAATGAAAATTTTAAGTCATTTAAAGCTGTTCAATTCAGTACAGGCAGAATTCTACAAACAATTAAAAAATATACTTGGAAGACCAAAAGTAAAATTCCCATTTCAGCTCTATGGAAGAGAATTACCTATTGTATGCTAAGAAGATCATAAGTTCTTCACATTCAGTAAAGAAAACTTGTAGTAGGATTTTGGCAATTGGTTGCAAGACTTTGAAAGTAATGGCTTATAGACTAGCATTTACAGACTTTACAGACGGGATGTTTCTTTACTTAAAAAATAGAATATGATTTTCCAATACAAGCATAATGAAAGAAGATGAATAAATATCTAAGGCAGAATGCTTAGATAAGCACTGTGCATAATTTAGCCTTCTGGTAATGTAAAGATCAACAGTAATGAGTCAAAAAAATTGTCCCGCTGAAACAGTAATGGGCGTAAGCAGCCATTCAGGATCTGTTTGGCATCACTAATCACAATTTGGCTATGTAAAAGGATATTTCTGCATTTTCTGGTTGTTTTCTTAGGCACACCAAAGCTGAACGTGTATCCAAATAGCAGCTAGTGATCAGGCAGATGAATCAACAATTTGAATTTTTGGAGTGGGGGAAGATGGACTTGGGGAAAGTCTTTCTTTCTGCTTGACTGCTTATATTTCAGCAGAAGGAGCAGGTGAGTTATTTTGCTTACCCTCATTTGGGCAGTGCCACTGGCCATGGAGAGTGTTGGTCTCTGGTGACATGCTACTGAAAAATCCCCTCCATGCTTGCAAAAACTGGCATCCTGCCTAAGTCCTGGTTTGATCTAAAAAGTTCAGAGGCTTACTGCGAGGCACACCTTGGCAGATGTCTTGTGTTCTTAGGTTTTGTCCTTGTGTTCTCTGCTGCCAGGCACCTTTGCACTGGGAAAGGGTTGAGCATTGTGAGAGCACAGGGGTCACTGAGTGGCAGGGGGTTAACGCTGGTCTGCTGCTACTCATGCATGGCCATGCTTTAAAAAAATTGACACTTTCAGCCTCATGTGTAAGCTATTTCCGCTATTAATACCCTGAGCTGCCTTGACAAGCTGATAGTGTTGGCTGCTGTCTAATGCCCTTGGCCGTACTGGGGATGCCTTGGTTAAGGTGTGCTGAGAAGGACCTGGGGCTGGGGAAAGTTTCTGGGGAACAGCACACTTGACCATGACTCTACTGCTGATCCTGGCAGTGAGGGAAGCAACTGCACACATGGCTGCATTAGTAAGAGCTTGAAGGAGGTCATTAGTCCCCTCATGTCAGCCCTCAAAAGGCTCTGTGGGGAGCCCTGTATCTGGTTTGGGGTGCCCAGAACAAGGGAGAGACCAGAAAGCTGGAGAGGCGGTCAGGGACTAGAGCATGCAGCGCACAAGGAAGCCCTGAGGGGACGGAAAGGTTCAGCCTGTGGAGGAGATAACCAAGGAGGGACCTAGCTGCAGTCCTCCTCTACCAAGAGAGGGTCCTAGAGAAGATGGAGCCAAATTCATCCCAGAGTGGCGCACACAGCTTCCAAAAACCTCTCTTCAGATTGTTCTTCCACTTTTGGACATTGCTGTCTTTTGAAGCCACACATTTGTCATTATTTCACTGGAATAGTCTTGAGATGATGTGGAGGCAGGTCATTCGTACTCTTGACAAAGAAAATTGTGGCTAGACTTCCTAAGTTGAATCAATCATTTCACTTGAGATGTAGTGTCATTTTAATGACACAGAATGACAGACATAGTGTCATTTTAATGATACAGAATCATTTTAAAGGCTCAGAATCACTTTAATAGCCTAAACTAACTCATTTATATAACATTTGGGCCACCAAAGTGGAGTATTACATAATATACATTGCTTCCACATTAATAATCCAATTTACTTTAACAGTAACAGCAAGAATTGGGCCACAAGTGCTCTTATATCTGAGGACTCTCAATCACTTAGTGCCTCTTCTTTCTGAGTATAGCTCTCTGTGGAATTCCTGAGTACAGGACTGCTTAGAGGAGATGTCAAGGAGTAGGTGGCCTTTACTCTTTTGTTTGTTGTGGGGCCAGCATGGAGCCAATCTGCCATGGTATTGCCTCTTCACTGCTTCCTCAAGATCTCAGCTGTCCTGGCTTTTGCTGCTAAGTGATGAATGGTTATGGTGTGCATCATTTAGCAGTAGTTAATGTTTTCCTGCTGGATATTTGAATGTCTTTATTTAGTATGGTTTCTTTTCACATGTCTTGAAATAGCCCTTGCAGCTGTCCCTGAAGTGTTTTGCCATCTGTGGGTTGCTGTATTTTTAATAATCCTTATCTCAGTAGGGTGTTCTTTTGACAGTGAAATGGGTGGATTTCCTGTTAGAAAAAGTAGGAGTGTTTTTCTGTGGAAAATAGTGCAGAATGCACAAATGCTAATAATAGATTTGTCAGTCTGATTAGACCGTCTTTTCCAAACTGCTTGTCAGCTATTTCATTGAAGTTTACAGGTGGTGCCATTACAGAGATCATCTTTCCTTAATCATATGGTGACAATGACCAGTGTAGTGACCATCACAGCAAACCTTTCAGATATATTTTTCATTCATGCTACACAAATTCCAAGCTGCTGACTGACTTTACCAAAGCACTGCAGTCTCACAGGTTTTAAACTAACCATCTCAGCCATGACAGCAAAATCAGGTTTATGGCACCTTGATATTTGTAATCATCATCTGAGGGTATATGGGGTAAACAACAACATAAAGATTGTGTAAGAAAAAAACGCCCTGCACGTCGTCACTGTAGTGAAGCTAAAACTTCAGTGGTCTATGATGATGGCTATTACTGTTTTCCGTATTCAAACAATCACATTTCACACAGTTCAAAGTTGAGCCTGTTTAATTATTACTGTGTGTTTATGTATTCACAAATCCTTTATCTTCTTAGAGAAAGTCAAGATTTAGTACTTGTCTGTTTGAAGGGTTGGTGGTTCACATGTGTTTTAAAATTTAGGGAGTTGTACTTAGAACATAGTCCTGAAGTTTATTAGAATTCTATTCTGAAAGTAAAATAGTCAGATGAGTGGGTTTTTGTTTATTTTCAAAAATACCCTTTGTATTGTCATTATATTTCTTTAAAGTGGCAGAGGGTTACTTGTTTTCTTCTAAACGAACTTCAAATCAAGTTTGCTATCCTACAAATAAAAAGTGTTTATAGTCACAAATTCAGTGCTGAGTTTGAAAGCAAGGCTTGTTTTTTCATTCCCTTAACAATTATAAAAACAAAAACCCTTCTTACTTGTATATGGCAAGCTGCGACTTAAATCTCAGCTTTTAATTCTTCCCAGTGCTGCTCACTGAGATGCATACTTGGAAATAGGAATGTAATTTGGACCCATGACCAGTTAACAGATCTGTGAATGCACATTCACAGTTTGGTGGCCATCCAATCTGAACATATTATGTTTTATGAGCTGCCTAATATAGTCATACAAAACCCCTCCCAGACCAACCATAAACTTATTTACATAAAGTGTACTCACAGGAAGAATATGAAATCTGGTGCAGAAAAACAAAGGGTGACAAGTCCCATACTGTATCTTGCTTTCATACTCTAGACCTAATTCCCTTAAGAACTTTCTTCCTATGTCCCTATTGTGTCTAGGTGCTTGAAGTAAATTACAGGTTTCATCCTTACCTGGAACTTTTCTGATCGCTGTCTAAGCTTTAATTCTCTTTTGATGCATCTTCTCACTCTTAAGATCATTGTTAGACGATAATAGTTACCAGCTAACATCTTAGAGGTATCTGAAGGCATGCTATCAAATGAAAAAATATGCACAGTTAAAAGGTGATTTTTGAGGCTGAAATCATTTGTTTCAAAACTCTTCATTCAACCAAATTGGCAGTTATGTATTTCGAAACCTCAGGATACCTAATTCTACATATTTAAGTTTCAATCACACCATTCTATTGCTGTTATTATATACTTTTTCTTGACTGTTTTGTTGTTATACTTGTTTTGTGTTGATTTTCATTGTAAGTTCATAGTAAGGGCTGTCTCTTCTGCATGTACCCTTTTAGCAGAATGGAGAACACCTTCTTTGGAAACCTGACTGTGATATGACAATAAACATTAATTAATACCAGCACATTCAATATATATTATTTTTCCAGTAATTCTGGGTTAAAAGCATGGTGGATTAGCTTGGAAGTGTTACATATTTGTGAAGTCCCTGAAGACTACATCACCTGCAGAACTTCGACCAAAGCTCCTGTTGCCATGAGCAGTTCCATGGCAGGAGAATTTGTATTCACATTTCGTATTTCAGAATATTACCCTAAACACGTTGATGATCTGTTTTTAGTTAATTTATCTGTAAATTATAACAACAACTTAAAATTGCACATAGCACAAATGATCTCAAGGTATATTTAAAACAATATCTCAGAAGTGCGTATCATCCTACATGTGATAACACATTTCTCGGTTCAGACAAATTCTCTGTACTTAAGGTCAGTACAGGAATCTCCACATGTGTGTATTTTAACTTTGGATTTGGATTTATATCATTGATATTCCACAAAAAGGAAAGAGATTGTCATAATTTAATTTGTTCTGAACCAAGATAATAGAGACTAAAACACTCTAGCTATGCAGCATTGAAGAACATTAATTCTGAGTTGTAGACCTACTCCTTTTGAACCGGAGAGCTGACCTCACATCTCTAGGAGGCTGAGGAAGCCATGCACACACTGCCCTCTCTTCTTTCCCTCACTGACTTCTGCAAGGACCAGTTCTTGCTGAAATCATTGTCTTCACACAGACTCAGCCGGGCACAGAGAGCTAGCAAGACTAGTTATTAGTCCCCAAGCCATAAAGTACTAGTTATTAATGTGACCTACTAGCAAGGAAACAATGTCCCATACAAAGCAAATGTAGTCCCAAATTAGTCTGACAACTTGAGAGAAAATAAAGTTTCTTCAGCTCAAAGCTACCTGCTGTTTTAAGGATTATATTGCTGTCTTCCTTGGTGCTCTGCTTTTTCACTCTCCAAGAATGAAGAGCTCTGCAGCTGCATTTTATGAGTGGAAATCGGTGACACAAGGTTTCACTCAGCAAAAGAAAGAAAAAAATAATTAGCTGGCAGTTTTGTGACTGCCTGAAGTTGAATTTAATGAACTGCCGCAAAAGCTTTCTGCAACATTAGAACAGCAGCTGGAGCTGAACTCCACATTTCTGCCTTAAATGGCCTCCACTTACTAGCTGATGAGCAAAACATTAGTAGCAGTGTTTTGCTCAGTTTTACAGAAATATAAAAGGAAGCTCTGCCAGCACAAACAAGAACTTAATTGTCAATCTCAAACTGGCTCTCTAGTCTCATTGCAGAATAAAAGTGCTAAAAAAGCTGGAGCAAAAGTCTAATAGCCTCAAAATTGTAAATGGGCCCTTTCAGAAACGCAAAACATTATTTACATTACAAATTACTACACGCCACCCCCGTTAATGCATTCTCTTTGAAATGAGGTGGTACTGAAGATGACAAGACTTCCATCTGCCACCTTAGATTAATGAAATGGCAATGCAATTTGTTTCTCCAGAATACTTCATGTACCTCATCAAAAAAAGCCTGACGACCAATTCTTAAAAACTGTATTTATGTTTAACAAGTTCTTATAGTGTATAAAGATTTCTGCTATTACTTAAGGCTTTATATAACTATAATAATACTAAGAGGTAATAAGAAAATGATACGTGATAATAACATTTATTATTATTTTGATGCTTAAAGTTTTTAAGTCCTACTCCAGTAGCTGCCAATTACCATGCAAAACACCCACATTAACTATATTAAACTATGTATATAAGAAACACATTTGCAACAAGACTGATGATTTTTCCAGCAGATTCACTGTACTTTAATTGTACATTAAATTGCTTCCAAACAAGAAAAAAAATAGTATTTTTTTAAAAGATGGTTAGACTGCTTCGATTTCAGTTATACTAACAATAAATTCTTAGCTTTACTTAGATAAAAAGGTGTACATCCTGTTTGCCCATAAGCAAGGTTTTGAGTGTAACAATGCTGCAGCAGAGAGATTTCTGGGGCAGAAGGATGAGAAAAAAGGATACATTAATTCTTCAAACAGTTTTAAGTTATATGAACATCAATGTGCACTCTTAGCACATCAAGTTTAAATAAGAAACACGAGAAATAGAAGCACTCTGACTTCAAGTCATTAGAGAAAAATGTAAAAGGAAAGCAAAGCTTGTCATTACCTTAAGGACACATCTTGCTATTTTTACTGGAGAAATTGAATATAGTTTGGTAAGATCATTTCATCTGAAAAAAAAAAATAAAATCCTAAGTTGGCCAAATCCATACTATACATAAAACAATGTGATGACAGAAAAAAAATCAACAATGATATTTGATGTAGGAAATATTTAAAATATGCATTACCATAAGCAAGGCTTTTTATCTATATCCGGATGGCAGATGGTGTGTCACATGGATAACCAATTGCACTAATCTTGTTCAGTTAACACACCACACTGGAAATATGTTCAATAAGGACACATTAATAACGAACTTGCTAATGCTATTAAATATATATATATATATATATATATATACTGAGCAGGCATGGTAAAGAATCCTATAGGCTAGTTACTGAAAGTAGTAAAATTCTGACCAACTAGAACAAAAAAGTGCCTGGAGTGAGCTAAAGAGTGACTAGAAGTCACTGTAAAAAACTGCAGGATAGCAGTGGGGGACAAATAAGAGCAAGGAAAAATATGTCATAAAGCAATGAACCACAACAAGATCTGATATGATCAAAGGCATATCAAAGCATGTGCTGTGAGGCTTCTCTGCCCCAAGAGCAGAGCAGATTTCAAAATAATTTATATTTGCAATAATAAATAGTCAAATAGTACCTTGAACTATAAAACCAAAGAGCTGGGGAAGACAGGGACAGCATAAGCAAAGCATTACTTGCCAAGTAGTAGCACAGCATCTCCTTTTAGGAAACAGCTGACTAGCGAAGGATTCTAATGGGTAGGAAATTTGAAATGAATGTTTGCAGAACAACAACAAAAAAAAATGCCTCTTTTTATAACGTCCAGGAGGGATTTCTTGCATTTACACTATCAAGTCAAGTATCATTTGGCTCAGCACTTGCTGGGCAAGCACTTGTATGTCAGCCACTGTATCTAGTGGACTTAGATGGCTTTTTCTTCCATGAAAGCAAACAATTTGCTCTTGAATTTATGTTGCCTCCTAGCATCCACTGCTCTTCTAATGATTCCAGGGTGCATGAGTAGGAAGCAGATCTAAGGTATGTCTAGAGCAGGTACCTTTGCTGTATGTTCACAAAAGGCAAGAAGCAGGAGCTCCTGCCTTTTCTTTCCTCACGGCGTGACTCTTCCTTGAGCAGCACAGTGCACAGATGAAACGTGTCTGCCCACCAACAGCATGGTTGAAAGGGTCTTCTGAGCTGAAGATAGCTAACAGTCTTTTGAAAGGAGGATTTTGAAGGAATGAGAAATAAGAACAGAAGTAAATTCCAGCACATTCAAAATACTCAGTGTACACAGAGAATAAGGCAAGCAAAAACATGCAATCGATGTGCATGAAGAGAAAAAAGACTTTGATATATATCCTTGAAAAAGCACCAGGGCAAGAATGCCTGTATCAGAGGAACATGTCCCGAGACAAGCAATCCTGATAGCCAGGGGTAAGCACCCAAGTCTCTATCACTAGGCAGTGCCACGCTGCTGAGACGAGGCTGTGCAACATTTGCCATTATAACAACTTGTTTCAGTTACTTCTACCTTTATTAACCTTTATATATATATAATTATTTTTTTGAAAGCTTCAGGTAAAATTGGATAACATAGATTTTGTCATTAAAACAAATAAACAAAAAAAGGACAATCCTTTTCTTACAAAGCCTTACTGCTTCTCCACTTCGGAGGAGAACTCAGAACAGGGGAACTGTGTGAGGAGGAACTGACTGTAACATCAAAACCAGCCTTTCTTCAATCTTTCAAATCAGGAAGAATGACAGAGGTTTCAAAACTCTTCATTTCGTGCTTGTCTAAGAGACTTCTTTGAACATTGGAAGCTGAACTCCCTCAAGATATCTTTCGCATTGTACATTAAAGAGACAGAAGAAGGTTAAGAGGACATATGGGCAAGAGGAAAGATAAATGGAAGGAGGACGACAAAAATTGAGAAGCAGAAGCAGAGAAGGAAATTGTAACTGTCAACTATCTGAAGTGACCAAAGGTTGGATTCTGTAAGAAAACAATGCCATGAGATTATATACCTCATAGTATTGTAAAATATGTACATTTTTTGCTTCCATGTATGACTGTATTTTGTTCAGATGCTGAGGTACATAGGATTCATGTAAGTCTTAATGAGATTAACAGAGATCATAAATAAGTTTTGTTTTACAGGTCCTAATACTTCCAGGTCTAAACATGAGCAATATCATCATTTCTCAGACCCACGAGTAAGCTAGGATGTACTCTCCTGGGGTCTGGAAAATATTCAGAATTGTTGTACAAAATTAATGAATTAATCATAGTTAAGAAAGACACCCTTGCTTTACAACTAGTGATCTCTGGGAGGAAAAATATTAAAGTAAAAAGAGAAAAATAAAATCACTTTATTATCTACTTTTCCAAATTTTAAAAGTCAACATGTCTCAGTAAGGGCTTTCTCTCTCATAGCTTATCTGCATGGGGTATATCAAACAGTATGATCATAGAGTCTTTTTCTTCGTGTCTTTAGTACATTTCTTTAGACAGGAGTTTCATATCAAAGCATGAGGGAAAAAAAAAAAGAGCTAAACTGTTAGAAAGGAATCCTTAAAATGAAAGGACAAGATTTTAGCAACCTTTTAGCAAAACTTGCTAAATACAGTGCCAAACGCATTGAGTCAAGACAGAGTTCTTCAGATGAGAATTCAAGAGTCCTAAATCAGAAAGTCTGGCCTAGTATGCAGTGGGACAACAGAGCAACCAAGAAGCACAGCTGCAAACTGCCCAAATTTTTGCATGATTTATTTTTCTCTCTCTCTTTTCTTTTTTTTTTTTTTTAATATATATTCTATACAGCCTTCGTACCTGTCCATTTGCCAGATTCTCAATTAACCAGAGATCAACTTCTTTCATACACTGTTTAGTATAGAAGCATATTGATTCACTGCCTATAAAACGGACCTAAAGTACAGTGAAAATACAACCCAAAGATGTTATAGCTTATCAACTGTAGATTTTTAGATGCCGAAATGAAATAGGATTGCAAAATAATTACATTCTGTCACTGCAGATTTTGGGCTTCACTTTTACAAGATTTGCTTCCTGTGAGCTAAATGCTGTCCAAGTTGGCATCATCACATCAGTATATCAAATTAAGCTGACTTTTCAAATGAGCTTCTAATTTGTTGGCTGAAAGAAGAAAAAAAATTGCATGATCTTGCCACATAATATTTCCCTTGTTGCCAGTCTGCATCCAAGCAATTTTATCTCATGGCATATACTGCCACGTTAGATGACTTAATAGTAAGTTATCTGAATTAGCTCCAATTTCCTGGCATTGTCTAGATTATAATTAGAGTAGGCTATTTCACGCACTGTACACTGGTTTTATAACAAACATATGTGAGACTTCTGGGATGGAGAATCTGATGCACTAATAAGCTAACAAATTCAGCCAACATTTTGATAGTTTTCCAGTCTTGGCCTTTATCTTCATCTAAGAGGGCAATATAAATTTTCTGGAGATTTCAGTAGAAGAGTATGTAGCTACATCAGAATGACTTCTTTGGGAAAAAATATATATATATTTCATGATCTTAGAATAGCGAATGCTCAGAGGCTTGTATCTGTTTCTTCTATTCTCTACCATAATGCTGCAAGATAAACTGTTAAATTACTGGTTTGGTTTCACTCTCAGACCACCTGTAACAATGGCTTGTGTGGCTGTCCCAAGCCCTCTTTAATACTCTGCATTCTCATGCCTTGGTCTGCCAAGCAAAGTAAATAGTACCTTGAGGTAAAATAAAGTCTGAAGCTACAGAATGGGTTCACACAACTTTGTCTCTGATAGAAATTTCCCTGTGGTCTGGTGAACGCAGGGCAAAGACACAATGGTTGGGTAACAAGATCGAAGTCCAGGTGTACAGTGAAATGGAGCATAACTGTGTAAGCCTACAGAAAATAAATTTAGAGCCACAACACTGGAATGATTTGTAAGCTATCACATAGCTAGAAAAGGGGTAAAAATTTAGGGAAAAACTGCTTATTGTATTGAATTTACATGATAAGGCCAAGGGGAAGGGAGAGTGGGGAGAGAAGGCCTGCAAGGGTGGCCTCTGTGAGCAGAGCCCAGTAGCTGCCCCATGTCAGATCAGAGCCAGCTCCAGCCAGCTCCAAAAGGGACCCACTGCTGGCCAGAGCCACGCCAGGGAGTGATGTTGGTTGGGGCTCTGGGAGAGCAGAGTCAAGGAAGGGGGAAAAAAACTGCTGTGCAACAAGAGCTGGGAGAGAGGGGTGAGAACCAGCCTGCAGCCCCCAAGGTCAGTGCAGCAGGAGGGCAGGAGGTGCTCCAGGCACGCAGCAGCAGTTCCCCTGCGGCCTGGGGAGAGGCCCCTGGTGGAGCAGGCTGTCCCCCTGCAGCCCATGGGTCCCACACAGAGCAGATCTCCACGCTGCAGCCCGTGGAGGAGCCCCCGGTGCAGCAGGTGGATGTGGCCTGGAGGAGGCTGCGGCCCATGGAGAGCCCCCGCAGGAGCAGGCCCCGGGCCGGAGCTGCAGCCCGTGGAGAGGAGCCCACGCAGGAGCAGGGGTCTGGGGGGGAGCTGCCGCCCATGGGGGACCCGTGCTGGAGCAGTTTGCTTCTGGGGGATGGACCCCATGGTACAGAGCCATGTGGGAACAGTTCTTGAAGAGCTGCTGCCTGTGGGCAGCCCCCACAGGCTCAGTTTGGGAAGGACGGCATCCCGTGGGAGGGACCCCGCGTGGAGCAGGGGCAGAGAGTGACCGTGAAGGAGCAGCGCAGACGAAGCGTTAGGGACTGACCGCAGCCCCCATTCCCTGTTCCCCAGCACCACTTGGGGGGAGGAGCTGGAAGAAGGTGAATGGGGGATAGGCGGTTTTAGTTTGCTGTTTGTTTCTCACTGTTCTAGTCAACTAGTGATAGGCAATAAATTACATTGATCTCCCTATGCTGAGTCCCATGATGGAAACTGGTGAGCAATCTCCCTGTCCTTATCTCAAGCCTTGAGCCCATTCCATCATATTTTTTGCCCCAGTTCCTTTGAGGAGTGGGAGAGAGAGAGCAGTTGTGGTGTTTGATGAAAACATCACACTTATTAGCACAGCAGAGGTTTGATCATCGATATGAATATGCTGGAAGCATGTAATAGCTAATGACTCAAAGGATGAAAAAGATGCCAGCTTCACTCAAATTAAGGATGAACAAAACTCACTGTTCAGCCTGACTCCAACTAAACTAGCAGAGAAGACACTTAGGTAACCTTATAAACTTCACAAAACCTTCTAGCACTAAACTCACTAATTATTGCAGATCTCTTCTGTTTCATAAATAAAAGTAACAAATGATAGTGCCTGGTTACATGGCAAAACAATAGAAATTACCAAAGCAATGTCAGGTTGGGAAGAGCTTAAATGATTCAGGATTCAGGAGATGAGCTGACAGATGATATGAGAAATGAAAGAACAGGCAACCAACTTGTTCATAATATCAGCTTTGTTCTTACAGCATGCACTAGAAATTGCAGTTGCAGTGAACACTGAATCTCTCTAGCCTTCAGAGCACAATAGCATTACGAGATCCTGCAGCAACAGTAGGAAAAGCCAGCCAGGCAGAAAGCCTGACACAGAGAACTCTCAAAATTGCATGTTTTTCTTGTCCAACACTAGTGATTATTCAAGAAGAAACAGTAAGAAGCAATAAGAACATGGACAGACTGGTGCAAAAACCTCAACCATCTCCTCCCAGAGGCAATTCCAGAGAATTTCAGATTCATTCGTTGTGATTGCAACATAGAGTCTGCAGAGAATACTATGGTATCTTAACTGTTTAATTTAGAGGGGAATAAATGAAGCATTTATTTCAATTACAAAGTGTCTTGGTTTCAGCTGGGATAGAGTTAATTTTCTTCCTAGTAGCTGGTATGGCACTGTGTTTTGGATTTAGGATGAGAATAATGCTGATAACACTCCAATGTTTTGATTGTTGTAAAGCAGTTCTTGCACAGAGCCAAGGACATTTCAGCTTCTTGTGCTGCCCTGCCAGAGAGGAGGCTGGGGGTGCACAAGGAGCTGGGAGGGGACACAGCCAGGACAGCTGACCCAGACCTGCCAAAGGGATATCCCACACCATATGGCATCATGCTGAGCAATAAATACAAGGGATTGGCCAGGGGTGTGGCTGCTGCTGCTTGGGACAGGCTGTACATTGGTTAGTGGGTGGTAAGCAACTGCATCGTGCATCACTTGTTTTCCATACTTTTTATCATTATTATTATTATCCCTTTGTTTTCTGTTGTATTAAACTCTTTCTCTCAACCCACAAGTTTTACCTTTCTTCTGATTCTCTCCCCCCTTACACTGTGGGGAAGTGAGTGGATGGCTGTG
This sequence comes from Anser cygnoides, assembly GCF_040182565.1. Classification (NCBI taxonomy): domain Eukaryota; kingdom Metazoa; phylum Chordata; class Aves; order Anseriformes; family Anatidae; genus Anser; species Anser cygnoides. The sequence goes on along the minus strand of NC_089874.1, from coordinate 29,275,563 downwards.
TGGTGCTGAGCTGCCTGCTGGCTTAAACCACAATGCAAGGGAAGAAATAGTCGTTAAAAACTCCATGATGTGCCTGATTCCATGACACCATTAATTTCAACTCTTAAAGGATTTTTAGCAAAGAATGTATGCCTCTTGACTCTAAAAAACATATATTGTAAATATCCTTGTACTACTGCTCTGTCTTGTGGCCACGGTACCCTAGCTATGTACAGCAGAGGTTCATGCTCCACCTCTTAAGTGCAGGGGCCATGCACTGCCTGCCAAGGATGGCTCACCCTGTGGCAGTCAGCATACATGGAGGCACAGTACAGCCATTACAAGGCAACACGCACAAAGCCTGTCTGGGCCCTGAGGGCTTTCTTGGTGGTGGTTAAAGGAGAAGCAACGGAGAAAATGCAGCTCAGTGCAAGATATGCCATGCTACTTATTCTCAGTCCTGGAGGAGACACCTTAGATGTCCATCATCAGCTTAGATGGATACTCAAAGACTCTAGAGGGTATGTTATTGACTCAGGTACTCTCAGAAATGCAGATGCTCTTCCAGGTGTCACTGTGGTACTGGTAAGTCTGCAAAATACCACGTAGAGAGAATCTGTGAATGCCCTCTTAGGCTTCATACATACGTTCTATAGGACTGATTAACATTTTGACAATTAATGTATTTATACTTCTATATACTTTTTCAAGTGTATAGTGTATGGGGTTGCTTAGTATCCTTTTAACCAGTTCAGTAAACCCCAGTACCCAGGCATTTTTCATTGCCGTGAAAGCAATAAGCCCAATTATTAAATCCCACTTGTGTGGACTCTATGTTTGTGCCTTGTAAAAAGAACAAAGATTCAACAGTTTCAAACATTTTTCCTTTTTCCATTAAAGCCCCCTGCAGTATGAGGTAAAAACAATTTAATAAGGCCTTCCTCTGATGTCTAAGCTCTTAAAAAAAAAAAAAAAAAAAGGAAAAACTTCAGAAAAGTTTACTAGAACACTAAAACAGATTAAGGACACACTTTTCAGTCATTTTTTTGATGTCTACTAGCCACTTTAACATTTCATCGGGCCAATTAGCCAAAAGGAGACCTAGCGCTGAACAAACTGAACCAGAATGACTTCATCATTTAAGAGGAGTACCACCTTCTCAAACATTACCATCCAAGTTTCATTTATTTGAATCAAAGCAGGAGATCAAAGACGTTAAATTAAGAGCAAAGTACTATAACTAATGAAAAAGAAAAAAAAAAAGTCATAGTCCAAGAAAAAAAAATGATTAATCAAGTAGAGGTGCAAATGAAAGCAATGAATCTCTAGCATGGCTTTTAGCATAAACATTAGGCTTTACACATCAAAACATGAATTGTGAAAAACTTTGTGGAATTTTCCAAGTGCTAATTATTACAATCTTTGGGCTGTTGAAAAGAAGTTTGCTTATTTTTTAACATGCTCTGCTAGGATAAAAACATCTTAAGACACTGGAACTACTAATGTGTTATAATATCTTGGTACAAGAGCACGGAGAAAGAAGAAAGGGTTTTAATCAGAAACCTCTCTACATATATAAGCTATTTTCAGTCTGCATACATCCAACAGCTGTTTCTAGGGGACTAGCCATGGAAACTCTACTAATAACACCATTAATAAATAAAAAAAGGAACTGCAAACAGAGTACCACCAGCTTTCTGAGCTAGTGAGCTAAGACACTCCCAAGCCCAAGACATCAGGCAGCTTTTGAGATACATTGAGGACAATACTTTTTCAAAGGCATTTGCTTCCCCATCAAATACTTAACTTAACTGCCACATTTTCACTCTGTGCAGAGTAACAGAAGCACCCAATACCTAGGAGTCCCCAGGTGGCAGCCTGGCACTCCTTGGCTCTGCCTGGCTTTATTTGTGGGCTTGCAAAGTAGTTACACCTGCAGGACAAGCTGCTGGCCATTTGCTGAAATGGCAGAAAGACCATTACTTATTTTTAAGCTTCACGTTACCAGTGAGGAGCTCTGTCTGCTTTTACAGTCATCTTTCTCTTATGTTACAAATCAAATAATCTCTCTCACAGGAATAAAACTGTGATGACTACCAAGCAAAGAAACATCTCTTTTTACTGCCACTAATAAGCACTGTCCAACTCAGAGTGAAAGCCACAACGGCTAAGCTGGTCTAATTCAATATCCTCACATGTACCATGTGCCAAATTAAAGTTAAGACCAAGGAGCAACCTCCCTTGGAGGAAGGGGTGAGAGGTGGGGTGGTCACTGTCCTGCCGGAGCAGGATAAACCTGCCTTTGCAAGAGGTTAGACCTAGGAAAGTGAGCCCACAGCAGAGAAACACAAGTGGGACAGTTATTTTGACGACTTACTTAGAAAACTGAAAGTCCTGAACTGTTTTTACGTATGAAATCTACAGTTATTAACACAATTTGCGGAGTTTTGTTGCCCTTTCTTTGTGCCAGCATCACCCTAAAACACAACAGCTGTTTCCAGTTCCTTCCTCAGTACCAGATGGGTGTGAGACCTCCCGTACTGGACACACAAATAATGAGCAGGGCACACGCTTGAATGGAAGCTGCACAGCCGAAGTGTCTGTCCTGTTCTCTGCCCCATTCTGTAGCCCATGCTACTCCCACTGTATAAGAGTGAAAGTGTTTTTTCTAGTGAGGACACAGGAATTAAATTATGCCTCTACTTTTGATCGACTGCAAAGCAGCTGTCAAAAAACCTGAAGACTCTCCAATCTTCCTGACAAATTACAGTGAATAGGTGCTAAGATAAACTTCACCAAGCTAGTTGTGCCATCACAGCACTGACACTGAAATGTGCACTAGATTTAAATAGGAGGAGAGAAGAGCAGGTAATAAAAACAAGAGACAGAGTTCATAAGACTCTGGGCAGTATGTGCTTTGGTGTTTTGAGAAGAGCAAAATGTGAAAAATGAGAGCTGAAATGAACACAAGGGTAATGAAAATATTCCACAGTTGTGTGAAGATTTATATCAGAGGGCATCATTATCATCTGAAAAGTATTGAAGTTTCCATCATGAAAACACCTTGACTGTATCTGAAAAAAT